>NC_086241.1:33470000-34187500 GCF_036321145.2 Pelmatolapia mariae
GGCCAACTTTAACATCAAAAGTTGTAAAAAAAAAGTAGAAGATATTGAAAATAAGCAGACCTCAGTGCAAGAAAGTGTCTTTGCAACACTGAAAAGCATAAAGGCCAACTTTTACATTAAAAGGTGTAAAAACAAACACAAGATATTGAAAATAAGCAGACCTCAGTGCAAGAAAGTGTCTTTGCAACACTGAAAAGCACAAAGGCCAACTTTTACATTAAAAGGAGTAAAAAAAAAGTAGAAGATATTGAAAATAAGCAGACCTCAGTGCAAGAAAGTGTCTTTGCAACACTGAAAAGCATAAAGGCCAACTTTTACATTAAAAGGTGTAAAAAAAGTAGAAGATATTGAAAATAAGCAGACCTCAGTGCAAGAAAGTGTCTTTGCAACACTGAAAAGCATAAAGGCCAACTTTAACATCAAAAGGTGTAAAAAAAAGTAGAAGATATTGAAAATAAGCAGACCTCAGTGCAAGAAAGTGTCTTTGCAACACTGAAAAGCATAAACGCCAACTTTTACATTAAAAGGAGTAAAAAAAAGTAGAAGATATTGAAAATAAGCAGACCTCAGTGCAAGAAAGTGTCTTTGCAACACTGAAAAGCATAAAGGCCAACTTTTACATTAAAAGGAGTAAAAAAAAGTAGAAGATATTGAAAATAAGCAGACCTCAGTGCAAGACAGTGTCTTTGCAACACTGAAAAGCATAAAGGCCAACTTTACATTAAAATGAGTAAAAAAAAAGTAGAAGATATTGAAAATAAGCAGACCTCAGTGCAAGAAAGTGTCTTTGCAACACTGAAAAGCATAAAGGCCAACTTTACATTAAAAGGTGTAAAAACAAACACAAGATATTGAAAATAAGCAGACCTCAGTGCAAGAAAGTGTCTTTGCAACACTGAAAAGCATAAAGGCCAACTTTTACATTAAAAGGTGTAAAAACAAACACAAGATATTGAAAATAAGCAGACCTCAGTGCGAGAAAGTGTCTTTGCAACACTGAAAAGCACAAAGGCCAACTTTTACATTAAAAGGAGTAAAAAAAGTAGAAGATATTGAAAATAAGCAGACCTCAGTGCAAGATAGTGTCTTTGCAACACTGAAAAGCATAAAGGCCAACTTTACATTAAAAGGAGTAAAAAAAAGTAGAAGATATTGAAAATAAGCAGACATCAGTGCACAAAAGTGTCTTTGCAACACTGAAAAGCATAAAGGCCAACTTTACATTAAAAGGAGTAAAAAAAAGTAGAAGATATTGAAAATAAGCAGACCTCAGTGCAAGAAAGTGTCTTTGCAACACTGAAAAGCAAAGCATAAAGGCCAACTTTACATTAAAAGGTGTAAAAACAAACACAAAATATTGAAAATAAGCAGACCTCAGTGCACGAAAGTGTCTTTGCAACACTGAAAAGCATAAACGCCAACTTTTACATTAAAAGGTGTAAAAACAAACACAAGATATTGAAAATAAGCAGACCTCAGTGCAAGAAAGTGTCTTTGCAACACTGAAAAGCATAAAGGCCAACTTTTACATTAAAAGGTGTAAAAACAAACACAAGATATTGAAAATAAGCAGACCTCAGTGCGAGAAAGTGTCTTTGCAACACTGAACAGCACAAAGGCCAACTTTTACATTAAAAGGAGTAAAGAAAAAGTAGAAGATATTGAAAATAAGCAGACCTCAGTGCAAGAAAGTGTCTTTGCAACACTGAAAAGCATAAAGGCCAACTTTTACATTAAGAGGAGTAAAAAAAAGGAGAAGATATTGAAAATAAGCAGACCTCAGGGTAAGACAGTGTCTTTGCAACACTGAAAAGCATAAAGGCCAACTTTACATTAAAAGGTGTAAAAACAAACACAAGATATTGAAAATAAGCAGACCTCAGTGCAAGAAAGTGTCTTTGCAACACTGAAAAGCATAAAGGCCAACTTTTACATTAAAAGGTGTAAAAAAAAGTAGAAGATATTGAAAATAAGCAGACCTCAGAGCAAGACAGTGTCTTTGCAACACTGAAAAGCATAAAGGCCAACTTTTACATTAAAAGGTGTAAAAAAAAAAGTAGAAGATATTGAAAATAAGCAGACCTCAGTGCAAGAAAGTGTCTTTGCAACACTGAAAAGCATAAAGGCCAACTTTACATTAAAAGGTGTAAAAAAAAAAGTAGAAGATATTGAAAATAAGCAGACCTCAGTGCAAGAAAGTGTCTTTGCAACACTGAAAAGCATAAAGGCCAACTTTTACATTAAAAGGTGTAAAAAAAAAAGTAGAAGATATTGAAAATAAGCAGACCTCAGTGCAAGAAAGTGTCTTTGCAACACTGAAAAGCATAAAGGCCAACTTTTACATTAAAAGGTGTAAAAAAAAGTAGAAGATATTGAAAATAAGCAGACCTCAGGGTAAGACAGTGTCTTTGCAACACTGAAAAGCATAAAGGCCAACTTTACATTAAAAGGTGTAAAAACAAACACAAGATATTGAAAATAAGCAGACCTCAGTGCAAGAAAGTGTCTTTGCAACACTGAAAAGCATAAAGGCCAACTTTTACATTAAAAGGTGTAAAAAAAAGTAGAAGATATTGAAAATAAGCAGACCTCAGAGCAAGACAGTGTCTTTGCAACACTGAAAAGCATAAAGGCCAACTTTTACATTAAAAGGTGTAAAAAAAAAAGTAGAAGATATTGAAAATAAGCAGACCTCAGTGCAAGAAAGTGTCTTTGCAACACTGAAAAGCATAAAGGCCAACTTTTACATTAAAAGGTGTAAAAAAAAGTAGAAGATATTGAAAATAAGCAGACCTCAGAGCAAGACAGTGTCATTGCAACACTGAAAAGCATAAAGGCCAACTTTTACATTAAAAGGTGTAAAAACAAACACAAGATATTGAAAATAAGCAGACCTCAGTGCGAGAAAGTGTCTTTGCAACACTGAAAAGCACAAAGACCAACTTTTACATTAAAAGGAGTAAAAAAAGTAGAAGATATTGAAAATAAGCAGACCTCAGTGCAAGAAAGTGTCTTTGCAACACTGAAAAGCATAAAGGCCAACTTTTACATTAAAAGGTGTAAAAACAAACACAAGATATTGAAAATAAGCAGACCTCAGTGCACGAAAGTGTCTTTGCAACACTGAAAAGCATAAACGCCAACTTTTACATTAAAAGGTGTAAAAACAAACACAAGATATTGAAAATAAGCAGACCTCAGTGCAAGAAAGTGTCTTTGCAACACTGAAAAGCATAAAGGCCAACTTTAACATTAAAAGGTGTAAAAACAAACACAAGATATTGAAAATAAGCAGACCTCAGTGCAAGAAAGTGTCTTTGCAACACTGAAAAGCATAAAGGCCAACTTTTACATTAAAAGGTGTAAAAACAAACACAAGATATTGAAAATAAGCAGACCTCAGTGCAAGAAAGTGTCTTTGCAACACTGAAAAGCATAAAGGCCAACTTTTACATTAAAAGGTGTAAAAACAAACACAAGATACTGAAAATAAGCAGACCTCAGTGCAAGAAAGTGTCTTTGCAACACTGAAAAGCACAAAGGCCAACTTTTACATTAAAAGGAGTAAAGAAAAAGTAGAAGATATTGAAAATAAGCAGACCTCAGTGCAAGAAAGTGTCTTTGCAACACTGAAAAGCATAAAGGCCAACTTTTACATTAAAAGGAGTAAAGAAAAAGTAGAAGATATTGAAAATAAGCAGACCTCAGTGCAAGAAAGTGTCTTTGCAACACTGAAAAGCACAAAGGCCAACTTTTACATTAAAAGGAGTAAAGAAAAAGTAGAATATATTGAAAATAAGCAGACCTCAGTGTAAGACAGTGTTTTTGCAACACTGAAAAGCATAAAGGCCAACTTTACATTAAAAGGTGTAAAAACAAACACAAGATATTGAAAATAAGCAGACCTCAGTGCAAGAAAGTGTCTTTGCAACACTGAAAAGCATAAAGGCCAACTTTAACATCAAAAGTTGTAAAGAAAAAAGTAGAAGATATTGAAAATAAGCAGACCTCAGTGCAAGAAAGTGTCTTTGCAACACTGAAAAGCATAAAGGCCAACTTTTACATTAAAAGGTGTAAAAACAAACAGAAGATATTGAAAATAAGCAGACCTCAGTGCAAGAAAGTGTCTTTGCAACACTGAAAAGCATAAAGGCCAACTTTTACATTAAAAGGTGTAAAAACAAACAGAAGATATTGAAAATAAGCAGACCTCAGTGCAAGAAAGTGTCTTTGCAACACTGAAAAGCATAAAGGCCAACTTTTACATTAAAAGGTGTAAAAACAAACACAAGATATTGAAAATAAGCAGACCTCAGTGCAAGACAGTGTCTTTGCAACACTGAAAAGCATAAAGGCCAACTTTACATTAAAAGGAGTAAATAAAAGCAGAAGATATTGAAAATAAGCAGACCTCAGTGCAAGAAAGTGTCTTTGCAACACTGAAAAGCATAAAGGCCAACTTTAACATCAAAAGGTGTAAAAAAAAGTAGAAGATATTGAAAATAAGCAGACCTCAGAGCAAGACAGTGTCTTTGCAACACTGAAAAGCATAAAGGCCAACTTTACATTAAAAGGAGTAAAAAAAAGTAGAAGATATTGAAAATAAGCAGACCTCAGTGCAAGAAAGTGTCTTTGCAACACTGAAAAGCATAAAGGCCAACTTTTACATTAAAAGGTGTAAAAACAAACACAAGATATTGAAAATAAGCAGACCTCAGTGCGAGAAAGTGTCTTTGCAACACTGAAAAGCACAAAGACCAACTTTTACATTAAAAGGAGTAAAAAAAGTAGAAGATATTGAAAATAAGCAGACCTCAGTGCAAGATAGTGTCTTTGCAACACTGAAAAGCATAAAGGCCAACTTTACATTAAAAGGAGTAAAAAAAAGTAGAAGATATTGAAAATAAGCAGACCTCAGTGCAAAAAAGTGTCTTTGCAACACTGAAAAGCATAAAGGCCAACTTTACATTAAAAGGTGTAAAAACAAACACAAGATATTGAAAATAAGCAGACCTCAGTGCAAGAAAGTGTCTTTGCAACACTGAAAAGCAAAGCATAAAGGCCAACTTTACATTAAAAGGTGTAAAAACAAACACAAAATATTGAAAATAAGCAGACCTCAGTGCACGAAAGTGTCTTTGCAACACTGAAAAGCATAAAGGCCAACTTTTACATTAAAAGGTGTAAAAACAAACACAAGATACTGAAAATAAGCAGACCTCAGTGCAAGAAAGTGTCTTTGCAACACTGAAAAGCACAAAGGCCAACTTTTACATTAAAAGGAGTAAAGAAAAAGTAGAAGATATTGAAAATAAGCAGACCTCAGTGCAAGAAAGTGTCTTTGCAACACTGAAAAGCATAAAGGCCAACTTTTACATTAAAAGGAGTAAAGAAAAAGTAGAATATATTGAAAATAAGCAGACCTCAGTGTAAGACAGTGTTTTTGCAACACTGAAAAGCATAAAGGCCAACTTTACATTAAAAGGTGTAAAAACAAACACAAGATATTGAAAATAAGCAGACCTCAGTGCAAGAAAGTGTCTTTGCAACACTGAAAAGCATAAAGGCCAACTTTACATTAAAAGGTGTAAAAACAAACACAAGATATTGAAAATAAGCAGACCTCAGTGCAAGAAAGTGTCGTTGCAACACTGAAAAGCATAAAGGCCAACTTTAACATCAAAAGGTGTAAAAAAAAGTAGAAGATATTGAAAATAAGCAGACCTCAATGCAAGAAAGTGTCTTTGCAACACTGAAAAGCATAAAGGCCAACTTTTACATTAAAAGGTGTAAAAACAAACACAAGATATTGAAAATAAGCAGACCTCAGTGCGAGAAAGTGTCTTTGCAACACTGAAAAGCACAAAGGCCAACTTTTACATTAAAAGGAGTAAAGAAAAAGTAGAAGATATTGAAAATAAGCAGACCTCAGTGCAAGAAAGTGTCTTTGCAACACTGAAAAGCACAAAGGCCAACTTTTACATTAAAAGGAGTAAAAAAAGTAGAAGATATTGAAAATAAGCAGACCTCAGTGCAAGACAGTGTCTTAGCAACACTGAAAAGCATAAAGGCCAACTTTACATTAAAAGGTGTAAAAACAAACACAAGATATTGAAAATAAGCAGACCTCAGTGCGAGAAAGTGTCTTTGCAACACTGAAAAGCATAAAGGCCAAATTTATATTAAAAGGTGTAAAAACAAACACAAGATATTGAAAATAAGCAGACCTCAGTGCGAGAAAGTGTCTTTGCAACACTGTAAAGCACAAAGGCCAACTTTACATTAAAAGGAGTAAAGAAAAAGTAGAAGATATTGAAAATAAGCAGACCTCAGTGCAAGAAAGTGTCTTTGCAACACTGAAAAGCATAAAGGCCAACTTTTACATCAAAAGGTGTAAAAAAAAGTAGAAGATATTGAAAATAAGCAGACGTCAGTGTAAGACAGTGTCTTTGCAACACTGAAAAGCATAAAGGCCAACTTTACATTAAAAGGAGTAAAAAAAAAGTAGAAGATATTGAAAATAAGCAGACCTCAGTGCAAGAAAGTGCCTTTGCAACACTGAAAAGCATAAAGGCCAACTTTACATTAAAAGGTGTAAAAACAAACACAAGATATTGAAAATAAGCAGACCTCAGTGCAAGAAAGTGTCTTTGCAACACTGAAAAGCATAAAGGCCAACTTTTACATTAAAAGGTGTAAAAACAAACACAAGATATTGAAAATAAGCAGACCTCAGTGCAAGAAAGTGTCTTTGCAACACTGAAAAGCATAAAGGCCAACTTTTACATTAAAAGGTGTAAAAACAAACACAAGATATTGAAAATAAGCAGACCTCAGTGCAAGAAAGTGTCTTTGCAACACTGAAAAGCACAAAGGCCAACTTTTACATTAAAAGGAGTAAAGAAAAAGTAGAAGATATTGAAAATAAGCAGACCTCAGTGCAAGAAAGTGTCTTTGCAACACTGAAAAGCATAAAGGCCAATTTTTACATTAAAAGGTGTAAAGAAAAAGTAGAAGATATTGAAAATAAGCAGACCTCAGTGCGAGAAAGTGTCTTTGCAACACTGAAAAGCATAAAGGCCAACTTTTACATTAAAAGGAGTAAAAAAAAGTAGAAGATATTGAAAATAAGCAGACCTCAGTGCGAGAAAGTGTCTTTGCAACACTGAAAAGCTTAAAGGCCAACTTTACATTAAAAGGTGTAAAAACAAACACAAGATATTGAAAATAAGCAGACCTCAGTGCAAGAAAGTGTCTTTGCAACACTGAAAAGCACAAAGGCCAACTTTTACATTAAAAGGAGTAAAGAAAAAGTAGAAGATATTGAAAATAAGCAGACCTCAGTGCAAGACAGTGTCTTTGCAACACTGAAAAGCATAAAGGCCAACTTTTACATTAAAAGGTGTAAAAACAAACACAAGATATTGAAAATAAGCAGACCTCAGTGCAAGAAAGTGTCTTTGCAACACTGAAAAGCACAAAGGCCAACTTTTACATTAAAAGGAGTAAAGAAAAAGTAGAAGATATTGAAAATAAGCAGACCTCAGTGCAAGAAAGTGTCTTTGCAACACTGAAAAGCACAAAGGCCAATTTTTACATTAAAAGGAGTAAAGAAAAAGTAGAAGATATTGAAAATAAGCAGACCTCAGTGCAAGAAAGTGTCTTTGCAACACTGAAAAGCACAAAGGCCAACTTTTACATTAAAAGGTGTAAAAACAAACACAAGATATTGAAAATAAGCAGACCTCAGTGCAAGAAAGTGTCTTTGCAACACTGAAAAGCTTAAAGGCCAACTTTACATTAAAAGGTGTAAAAACAAACACAAGATATTGAAAATAAGCAGACCTCAGTGCAAGAAGGTGTCTTTGCAACACTGAAAAGCATAAAGGCCAACTTTTACATTAAAAGGAGTAAAGAAAAAGTAGAAGATATTGAAAATAAGCAGACCTCAGTGCAAGAAAGTGTCTTTGCAACACTGAAAAGCATAAAGGCCAACTTTTACATTAAAAGGTGTAAAAACAAACACAAGATATTGAAAATAAGCAGACCTCAGTACGAGAAAGTGTCTTTGCAACACTGAAAAGCACAAAGGCCAACTTTTACATTAAAAGGAGTAAAGACAAAGTAGAAGATATTGAAAATAAGCAGACCTCAGTGCAAGAAAGTGTCTTTGCAACACTGAAAAGCACAAAGGCCAACTTTTACATTAAAAGGAGTAAAAAAAGTAGAAGATATTGAAAATAAGCAGACCTCAGTGCAAGACAGTGTCTTTGCAACACTGAAAAGCATAAAGGCCAACTTTTACATTAAAAGGAGTAAAAAAAAGTAGAAGATATTGAAAATAAGCAGACCTCAGTGCAAGACAGTGTCTTTGCAACACTGAAAAGCATAAAGGCCAACTTTACATTAAAAGGTGTAAAAACAAACACAAGATATTGGAAATAAGCAGACCTCAGTGCAAGAAAGTGTCTTTGCAACACTGAAAAGCACAAAGGCCAGCTTTTACATTAAAAGGAGTAAAAAAAAGTAGAAGATATTGAAAATAAGCAGACCTCAGTGCAAGAAAGTGTCTTTACAACACTAAAAAGCATAAAGGCCAACTTTACATTAAAAGGAGTAAAGAAAAAGTAGAAGATATTGAAAATAAGCAGACCTCAGTGCAAGAAAGTGTCTTTGCAACACTGAAAAGCATAAAGGCCAACTTTTACATTAAAAGGAGTAAAAAAAAGTAGAAGATATTGAAAATAAGCAGACCTCAGTGTAAGACAGTGTCTTTGCAACACTGAAAAGCATAAAGGCCAACTTTACATTAAAATGAGTAAAAAAAAAGTAGAAGATATTGAAAATAAGCAGACCTCAGTGCAAGAAAGTGTCTTTGCAACACTGAAAAGCATAAAGGCCAACTTTTACATTAAAAGGAGTAAAAAAAAGTAGAAGATATTGAAAATAAGCAGACCTCAGTGCGAGAAAGTGTCTTTGCAACACTGAAAAGCATAAAGGCCAACTTTTACATTGAAAGGAGTAAAAAAAAGTAGAAGATATTGAAAATAAGCAGACCTCAGTGTAAGACAGTGTCTTTGCAACACTGAAAAGCTTAAAGGCCAACTTTACATTAAAAGGTGTAAAAACAAACACAAGATATTGAAAATAAGCAGACCTCAGTGCGAGAAAGTGTCTTTGCAACACTGAAAAGTACAAAGGCCAATTTTTACATTAAAAGGAGTAAAGAAAAAGTAGAAGATATTGAAAATAAGCAGACCTCAGTGCAAGACAGTGTCTTTGCAACACTGAAAAGCATAAAGGCCAACTTTTACATTAAAAGGTGTAAAAACAAACACAAGATATTGAAAATAAGCAGACCTCAGTGCAAGAAAGTGTCTTTGCAACACTGAAAAGCACAAAGGCCAACTTTTACATTAAAAGGAGTAAAGAAAAAGTAGAAGATATTGAAAATAAGCAGACCTCAGTGCAAGAAAGTGTCTTTGCAACACTGAAAAGCATAAAGGCCAACTTTTACATTAAAAGGTGTAAAAACAAACACAAGATATTGAAAATAAGCAGACCTCAGTGCGAGAAAGTGTCTTTGCAACACTGAAAAGCACAAAGGCCAACTTTTACATTAAAAGGAGTAAAGAAAAAGTAGAAGATATTGAAAATAAGCAGACCTCAGTGCAAGAAAGTGTCTTTGCAACACTGAAAAGCACAAAGGCCAATTTTTACATTAAAAGGAGTAAAGAAAAAGTAGAAGATATTGAAAATAAGCAGACCTCAGTGCAAGAAAGTGTCTTTGCAACACTGAAAAGCACAAAGGCCAACTTTTACATTAAAAGGTGTAAAAACAAACACAAGATATTGAAAATAGGCAGACCTCAGTGCAAGAAAGTGTCTTTGCAACACTGAAAAGCTTAAAGGCCAACTTTACATTAAAAGGTGTAAAAACAAACACAAGATATTGAAAATAAGCAGACCTCAGTGCAAGAAAGTGTCTTTGCAACACTGAAAAGCATAAAGGCCAACTTTTACATTAAAAGGAGTAAAGAAAAAGTAGAAGATATTGAAAATAAGCAGACCTCAGTGCAAGACAGTGTCTTTGCAACACTGAAAAGCATAAAGGCCAACTTTACATTAAAAGGTGTAAAAACAAACAAGATATTGAAAATAAGCAGACCTCAGTGCAAGAAAGTGTCTTTGCAACACTGAAAAGCATAAAGGCCAACTTTTACATTAAAAGGAGTAAAAACAAACACAAGATATTGAAAATAAGCAGACCTCAGTGCAAGAAAGTGTCTTTGCAACACTGAAAAGCATAAAGGCCAACTTTACATTAAAAGGAGTAAAAAAAAGTAGAAGATATTGAAAATAAGCAGACCTCAGTGCAAGAAAGTGTCTTTGCAACACTGAAAAGCATAAAGGCCAACTTTTACATTAAAAGGTGTAAAAACAAACACAAGATATTGAAAATAAGCAGACCTCAGTGCGAGAAAGTGTCTTTGCAACACTGAAAAGCACAAAGGCCAACTTTTACATTAAAAGGAGTAAAGACAAAGTAGAAGATAATGAAAATAAGCAGACCTCAGTGCAAGAAAGTGCCTTTGCAACACTGAAAAGCACAAAGGCCAACTTTTACATTAAAAGGAGTAAAAAAAGTAGAAGATATTGAAAATAAGCAGACCTCAGAGCAAGACAGTGTCTTTGCAACACTGAAAAGCATAAAGGCCAATTTTTACATTAAAAGGAGTAAAGAAAAAGTAGAAGATATTGAAAATAAGCAGACCTCAGTGCAAGACAGTGTCTTTGCAACACTGAAAAGCATAAAGGCCAACTTTTACATTAAAAGGTGTAAAAACAAACACAAGATATTGAAAATAAGCAGACCTCAGTGCAAGAAAGTGTCTTTGCAACACTGAAAAGCACAAAGGCCAACTTTTACATTAAAAGGAGTAAAGAAAAAGTAGAAGATATTGAAAATAAGCAGACCTCAGTGCAAGACAGTGTCTTTGCAACACTGAAAAGCATAAAGGCCAACTTTTACATTAAAAGGTGTAAAAACAAACACAAGATATTGAAAATAAGCAGACCTCAGTGCAAGAAAGTGTCTTTGCAACACTGAAAAGCACAAAGGCCAACTTTTACATTAAAAGGAGTAAAGAAAAAGTAGAAGATATTGAAAATAAGCAGACCTCAGTGCAAGAAAGTGTCTTTGCAACACTGAAAAGCACAAAGGCCAACTTTACATTAAAAGGTGTAAAAACAAACACAAGATATTGAAAATAAGCAGACCTCAGTGCAAGAAAGTGTCTTTGCAACACTTAAAAAAAGCACAAAGGCCAATTTTTACATTAAAAGGAGTAAAGAAAAAGTAGAAGATATTGAAAATAAGCAGACCTCAGTGCAAGAAAGTGTCTTTGCAACACTGAAAAGCATAAAGGCCAACTTTTACATTAAAAGGAGTAAAGAAAAAGTAGAAGATATTGAAAATAAGCAGACCTCAGTGCAAGACAGTGTCTTTGCAACACTGAAAAGCATAAAGGCCAACTTTACATTAAAAGGTGTAAAAACAAACAAGATATTGAAAATAAGCAGACCTCAGTGCAAGAAAGTGTCTTTGCAACACTGAAAAGCATAAAGGCCAACTTTTACATTAAAAGGAGTAAAAACAAACACAAGATATTGAAAATAAGCAGACCTCAGTGCAAGAAAGTGTCTTTGCAACACTGAAAAGCATAAAGGCCAACTTTACATTAAAAGGAGTAAAAAAAAGTAGAAGATATTGAAAATAAGCAGACCTCAGTGCAAGAAAGTGTCTTTGCAACACTGAAAAGCTTAAAGGCCAACTTTTACATTAAAAGGTGTAAAAACAAACACAAGATATTGAAAATAAGCAGACCTCAGTGCGAGAAAGTGTCTTTGCAACACTGAAAAGCACAAAGGCCAACTTTTACATTAAAAGGAGTAAAGACAAAGTAGAAGATAATGAAAATAAGCAGACCTCAGTGCAAGAAAGTGCCTTTGCAACACTGAAAAGCACAAAGGCCAACTTTTACATTAAAAGGAGTAAAAAAAGTAGAAGATATTGAAAATAAGCAGACCTCAGTGCAAGACAGTGTCTTTGCAACACTGAAAAGCATAAAGGCCAACTTTACATTAAAAGGAGTAAAAAAAAGTAGAAGATATTGAAAATAAGCAGACCTCAGTGCAAAAAAGTGTCTTTGCAACACTGAAAAGCATAAAGGCCAACTTTACATTAAAAGGTGTAAAAACAAACACAAGATATTGGAAATAAGCAGACCTCAGTGCAAGAAAGTGTCTTTGCAACACTAAAAAGCATAAAGGCCAACTTTACATTAAAAGGAGTAAAAAAAAGTAGAAGATATTGAAAATAAGCAGACCTCAGTGCAAGACAGTGTCTTTGCAACACTGAAAAGCTTAAAGGCCAACTTTACATTAAAAGGTGTAAAAACAAATACAAGATATTGAAAATAAGCAGACCTCAGTGCGAGAAAGTGTCTTTGCAACACTGAAAAGCATAAAGGCCAACTTTTACATTAAAAGGTGTAAAAACAAACACAAGATATTGAAAATAAGCAGACCTCAGTGCAAGAAAGTGTCTTTGCAACACTGAAAAGCACAAAGGCCAACTTTTACATTAAAAGGAGTAAAGAAAAAGTAGAAGATATTGAAAATAAGCAGACCTCAGTGCAAGAAAGTGTCTTTGCAACACTGAAAAGCACAAAGGCCAACTTTTACATTAAAAGGTGTAAAAACAAACACAAGATATTGAAAATAAGCAGACCTCAGTGCAAGAAAGTGTCTTTGCAACACTGAAAAGCTTAAAGGCCAACTTTTACATTAAAAGGTGTAAAAACAAACACAAGATATTGAAAATAAGCAGACCTCAGTGCGAGAAAGTGTCTTTGCAACACTGAAAAGCACAAAGGCCAACTTTTACATTAAAAGGAGTAAAGAAAAAGTAGAAGATATTGAAAATAAGCAGACCTCAGTGCAAGAAAGTGTCTTTGCAACACTGAAAAGCACAAAGGCCAATTTTTACATTAAAAGGAGTAAAGAAAAAGTAGAAGATATTGAAAATAAGCAGACCTCAGTGCAAGACAGTGTCTTTGCAACACTGAAAAGCATAAAGGCCAACTTTTACATTAAAAGGTGTAAAAACAAACACAAGATATTGAAAATAAGCAGACCTCAGTGCAAGAAAGTGTCTTTGCAACACTGAAAAGCTTAAAGGCCAACTTTTACATTAAAAGGTGTAAAAACAAACACAAGATATTGAAAATAAGCAGACCTCAGTGCGAGAAAGTGTCTTTGCAACACTGAAAAGCACAAAGGCCAACTTTTACATTAAAAGGAGTAAAGAAAAAGTAGAAGATATTGAAAATAAGCAGACCTCAGTGCAAGAAAGTGTCTTTGCAACACTGAAAAGCACAAAGGCCAACTTTTACATTAAAAGGTGTAAAAACAAACACAAGATATTGAAAATAAGCAGACCTCAGTGCGAGAAAGTGTCTTTGCAACACTGAAAAGCACAAAGGCCAACTTTTACATTAAAAGGAGTAAAGAAAAAGTAGAAGATATTGAAAATAAGCAGACCTCAGTGCAAGAAAGTGTCTTTGCAACACTGAAAAGCACAAAGGCCAATTTTTACATTAAAAGGAGTAAAGAAAAAGTAGAAGATATTGAAAATAAGCAGACCTCAGTGCAAGAAAGTGTCTTTGCAACACTGAAAAGCACAAAGGCCAACTTTTACATTAAAAGGAGTAAAAACAAACACAAGATATTGAAAATAAGCAGACAGTGCGAGAAAGTGTCTTTGCAACACTGAAAAGCTTAAAGACCAACTTTTACATTAAAAGGAGTAAAAAAAAGTAGAAGATATTGAAAATAAGCAGACCTCAGTGCGAGAAAGTGTCTTTGCAACACTGAAAAGCACAAAGGCCAACTTTTACATTAAAAGGAGTAAAGAAAAAGTAGAAGATATTGAAAATAAGCAGACCTCAGTGCAAGAAAGTGTCTTTGCAACACTGAAAAGCATAAAGGCCCAACTTTTACATTAAAAGGTGTAAAAACAAACACAAGATATTGAAAATAAGCAGACCTCAGTGCAAGAAAGTGTCTTTGCAACACTGAAAAGCACAAAGGCCAACTTTTACATTAAAAGGAGTAAAAACAAACACAAGATATTGAAAATAAGCAGACAGTGCGAGAAAGTGTCTTTGCAACACTGAAAAGCTTAAAGGCCAACTTTTACATTAAAAGGAGTAAAAAAAAGTAGAAGATATTGAAAATAAGCAGACCTCAGTGCGAGAAAGTGTCTTTGCAACACTGAAAAGCACAAAGGCCAACTTTTACATTAAAAGGAGTAAAGAAAAAGTAGAAGATATTGAAAATAAGCAGACCTCAGTGCAAGAAAGTGTCTTTGCAACACTGAAAAGCATAAAGGCCAACTTTTACATTAAAAGGAGTAAAAAAAAGTAGAAGATATTGAAAATAAGCAGACCTCAGTGCAAGACAGTGTCTTTGCAACACTGAAAAGCATAAAGGCCAACTTTTACATTAAAAGGAGTAAAAAAAAGTAGAAGATATTGAAAATAAGCAGACCTCAGTGTAAGACAGTGTCTTTGCAACACTGAAAAGCATAAAGGCCAACTTTTACATTAAAAGGAGTAAAAAAAAGTAGAAGATATTGAAAATAAGCAGACCTCAGTGCGAGAAAGTGTCTTTGCAACACTGAAAAGCATAAAGGCCAACTTTTACATTAAAAGGTGTAAAAACAAACACAAGATATTGAAAATAAGCAGACCTCAGTGCAAGAAAGTGTCTTTGCAACACTGAAAAGCACAAAGGCCAACTTTTACATTAAAAGGAGTAAAGAAAAAGTAGAAGATATTGAAAATAAGCAGACCTCAGTGCAAGAAAGTGTCTTTGCAACACTGAAAAGCACAAAGGCCAACTTTTACATTAAAAGGTGTAAAAACAAACACAAGATATTGAAAATAAGCAGACCTCAGTGCAAGAAAGTGTCTTTGCAACACTGAAAAGCACAAAGGCCAACTTTTACATTAAAAGGAGTAAAGAAAAAGTAGAAGATATTGAAAATAAGCAGACCTCAGTGCAAGACAGTGTCTTTGCAACACTAAAAAGCATAAAGGCCAACTTTACATTAAAAGGAGTAAAAAAAAAGTAGAAGATATTGAAAATAAGCAGACCTCAGTGCAAGAAAGTGTCTTTGCAACACTGAAAAGCATAAAGGCCAACTTTTACATTAAAAGGAGTAAAAAAAAGTAGAAGATATTGAAAATAAGCAGACCTCAGTGCAAGACAGTGTCTTTGCAACACTGAAAAGCATAAAGGCCAACTTTTACATTAAAAGGAGTAAAAAAAAGTAGAAGATATTGAAAATAAGCAGACCTCAGTGTAAGACAGTGTCTTTGCAACACTGAAAAGCTTAAAGGCCAACTTTACATTAAAAGGTGTAAAAACAAATACAAGATATTGAAAATAAGCAGACCTCAGTGCGAGAAAGTGTCTTTGCAACACTGAAAAGCATAAAGGCCAACTTTTACATTAAAAGGTGTAAAAACAAACACAAGATATTGAAAATAAGCAGACCTCAGTGCAAGAAAGTGTCTTTGCAACACTGAAAAGCACAAAGGCCAACTTTTACATTAAAAGGAGTAAAGAAAAAGTAGAAGATATTGAAAATAAGCAGACCTCAGTGCAAGAAAGTGTCTTTGCAACACTGAAAAGCACAAAGGCCAATTTTTACATTAAAAGGAGTAAAGAAAAAGTAGAAGATATTGAAAATAAGCAGACCTCAGTGCAAGACAGTGTCTTTGCAACACTGAAAAGCATAAAGGCCAACTTTTACATTAAAAGGTGTAAAAACAAACACAAGATATTGAAAATAAGCAGACCTCAGTGCAAGAAAGTGTCTTTGCAACACTGAAAAGCTTAAAGGCCAACTTTTACATTAAAAGGTGTAAAAACAAACACAAGATATTGAAAATAAGCAGACCTCAGTGCGAGAAAGTGTCTTTGCAACACTGAAAAGCACAAAGGCCAACTTTTACATTAAAAGGAGTAAAGAAAAAGTAGAAGATATTGAAAATAAGCAGACCTCAGTGCAAGACAGTGTCTTTGCAACACTGAAAAGCATAAAGGCCAACTTTTACATTAAAAGGTGTAAAAACAAACACAAGATATTGAAAATAAGCAGACCTCAGTGCAAGAAAGTGTCTTTGCAACACTGAAAAGCACAAAGGCCAACTTTTACATTAAAAGGTGTAAAAACAAACACAAGATATTGAAAATAAGCAGACCTCAGTGCGAGAAAGTGTCTTTGCAACACTGAAAAGCACAAAGGCCAACTTTTACATTAAAAGGAGTAAAGAAAAAGTAGAAGATATTGAAAATAAGCAGACCTCAGTGCAAGAAAGTGTCTTTGCAACACTGAAAAGCACAAAGGCCAATTTTTACATTAAAAGGAGTAAAGAAAAAGTAGAAGATATTGAAAATAAGCAGACCTCAGTGCAAGAAAGTGTCTTTGCAACACTGAAAAGCACAAAGGCCAACTTTTACATTAAAAGGTGTAAAAACAAACACAAGATATTGAAAATAAGCAGACCTCAGTGCGAGAAAGTGTCTTTGCAACACTGAAAAGCTTAAAGGCCAACTTTACATTAAAAGGTGTAAAAACAAACACAAGATATTGAAAATAAGCAGACCTCAGTGCGAGAAAGTGTCTTTGCAACACTGAAAAGCATAAAGGCCAACTTTAACATTAAAAGGAGTAAAAAAAAGTAGAAGATATTGAAAATAAGCAGACCTCAGTGCAAGACAGTGTCTTTGCAACACTGAAAAGCATAAAGGCCAACTTTTACATTAAAAGGAGTAAAAAAAAGTAGAAGATATTGAAAATAAGCAGACCTCAGTGCGAGAAAGTGTCTTTGCAACACTGAAAAGCATAAAGGCCAACTTTTACATTAAAAGGTGTAAAAACAAACACAAGATATTGAAAATAAGCAGACCTCAGTGCAAGAAAGTGTCTTTGCAACACTGAAAAGCACAAAGGCCAACTTTTACATTAAAAGGTGTAAAAACAAACACAAGATATTGAAAATAAGCAGACCTCAGTGCGAGAAAGTGTCTTTGCAACACTGAAAAGCACAAAGGCCAACTTTTACATTAAAAGGAGTAAAGAAAAAGTAGAAGATATTGAAAATAAGCAGACCTCAGTGCAAGAAAGTGTCTTTGCAACACTGAAAAGCACAAAGGCCAATTTTTACATTAAAAGGAGTAAAGAAAAAGTAGAAGATATTGAAAATAAGCAGACCTCAGTGCAAGAAAGTGTCTTTGCAACACTGAAAAGCACAAAGGCCAACTTTTACATTAAAAGGTGTAAAAACAAACACAAGATATTGAAAATAAGCAGACCTCAGTGCGAGAAAGTGTCTTTGCAACACTGAAAAGCTTAAAGGCCAACTTTACATTAAAAGGTGTAAAAACAAACACAAGATATTGAAAATAAGCAGACCTCAGTGCGAGAAAGTGTCTTTGCAACACTGAAAAGCACAAAGGCCAACTTTTACATTAAAAGGAGTAAAGAAAAAGTAGAAGATATTGAAAATAAGCAGACCTCAGTGCAAGAAAGTGTCTTTGCAACACTGAAAAGCATAAAAGGCCCAACTTTTACATTAAAAGGTGTAAAAACAAACACAAGATATTGAAAATAAGCAGACCTCAGTGCAAGAAAGTGTCTTTGCAACACTGAAAAGCATAAAGGCCAACTTTACATTAAAAGGTGTAAAAACAAACACAAGATATTGAAAATAAGCAGACCTCAGTGCAAGAAAGTGTCTTTGCAACACTGAAAAGCACAAAGGCCAACTTTAACATTAAAAGGAGTAAAGAAAAAGTAGAAGATATTGAAAATAAGCAGACCTCAGTGCAAGAAAGTGTCTTTGCAACACTGAAAAGCATAAAGGCCAACTTTTACATTAAAAGGAGTAAAGAAAAAGTAGAAGATATTGAAAATAAGCAGACCTCAGTGCAAGAAAGTGTCTTTGCAACACTGAAAAGCACAAAGGCCAACTTTTACATTAAAAGGTGTAAAAACAAACACAAGATATTGAAAATAAGCAGACCTCAGTGCAAGAAAGTGTCTTTGCAACACTGAAAAGCATAAAGGCCAACTTTTACATTAAAAGGAGTAAAGAAAAAGTAGAAGATATTGAAAATAAGCAGACCTCAGTGCGAGAAAGTGTCTTTGCAACACTGAAAAGCATAAAGGCCAACTTTTACATTAAAAGGAGTAAAGAAAAAGTAGAAGATATTGAAAATAAGCAGACCTCAGTGCAAGAAAGTGTCTTTGCAACACTGAAAAGCATAAAGGCCAACTTTTACATTAAAAGGAGTAAAGAAAAAGTAGAAGATATTGAAAATAAGCAGACCTCAGTGCGAGAAAGTGTCTTTGCAACACTGAAAAGCATAAAGGCCAACTTTTACATTAAAAGGAGTAAAGAAAAAGTAGAAGATATTGAAAATAAGCAGACCTCAGTGCAAGACAGTGTCTTTGCAACACTGAAAAGCATAAAGGCCAACTTTTACATTAAAAGGAGTAAAAAAAAGTAGAAGATATTGAAAATAAGCAGACCTCAGTGTAAGACAGTGTCTTTGCAACACTGAAAAGCTTAAAGGCCAACTTTACATTAAAAGGTGTAAAAACAAACACAAGATATTGAAAATAAGCAGACCTCAGTGCAAGAAAGTGTCTTTGCAACACTGAAAAGCACAAAGGCCAACTTTTACATTAAAAGGAGTAAAGAAAAAGTAGAAGATATTGAAAATAAGCAGACCTCAGTGCAAGAAAGTGTCTTTGCAACACTGAAAAGCACAAAGGCCAACTTTTACATTAAAAGGTGTAAAAACAAACACAAGATATTGAAAATAAGCAGACCTCAGTGCGAGAAAGTGTCTTTGCAACACTGAAAAGCATAAAGGCCAACTTTTACATTAAAAGGTGTAAAAACAAACACAAGATATTGAAAATAAGCAGACCTCAGTGCAAGAAAGTGTCTTTGCAACACTGAAAAGCACAAAGGCCAACTTTTACATTAAAAGGAGTAAAGAAAAAGTAGAAGATATTGAAAATAAGCAGACCTCAGTGCAAGAAAGTGTCTTTGCAACACTGAAAAGCACAAAGGCCAATTTTTACATTAAAAGGAGTAAAGAAAAAGTAGAAGATATTGAAAATAAGCAGACCTCAGTGCAAGAAAGTGTCTTTGCAACACTGAAAAGCACAAAGGCCAACTTTTACATTAAAAGGTGTAAAAACAAACACAAGATATTGAAAATAAGCAGACCTCAGTGCAAGAAAGTGTCTTTGCAACACTGAAAAGCATAAAGGCCAACTTTACATTAAAAGGTGTAAAAACAAACACAAGATATTGAAAATAAGCAGACCTCAGTGCAAGAAAGTGTCTTTGCAACACTGAAAAGCACAAAGGCCAACTTTAACATTAAAAGGAGTAAAGAAAAAGTAGAAGATATTGAAAATAAGCAGACCTCAGTGCAAGAAAGTGTCTTTGCAACACTGAAAAGCATAAAGGCCAACTTTTACATTAAAAGGTGTAAAAACAAACACAAGATATTGAAAATAAGCAGACCTCAGTGCAAGAAAGTGTCTTTGCAACACTGAAAAGCACAAAGGCCAACTTTTACATTAAAAGGTGTAAAAACAAACACAAGATATTGAAAATAAGCAGACCTCAGTGCGAGAAAGTGTCTTTGCAACACTGAAAAGCACAAAGGCCAACTTTTACATTAAAAGGAGTAAAGAAAAAGTAGAAGATATTGAAAATAAGCAGACCTCAGTGCAAGAAAGTGTCTTTGCAACACTGAAAAGCACAAAGGCCAATTTTTACATTAAAAGGAGTAAAGAAAAAGTAGAAGATATTGAAAATAAGCAGACCTCAGTGCAAGAAAGTGTCTTTGCAACACTGAAAAGCACAAAGGCCAACTTTTACATTAAAAGGTGTAAAAACAAACACAAGATATTGAAAATAAGCAGACCTCAGTGCGAGAAAGTGTCTTTGCAACACTGAAAAGCTTAAAGGCCAACTTTTACATTAAAAGGAGTAAAAAAAAGTAGAAGATATTGAAAATAAGCAGACCTCAGTGTAAGACAGTGTCTTTGCAACACTGAAAAGCTTAAAGGCCAACTTTACATTAAAAGGTGTAAAAACAAACACAAGATATTGAAAATAAGCAGACCTCAGTGCGAGAAAGTGTCTTTGCAACACTGAAAAGCATAAAGGCCAACTTTTACATTAAAAGGTGTAAAAACAAACACAAGATATTGAAAATAAGCAGACCTCAGTGCAAGAAAGTGTCTTTGCAACACTGAAAAGCACAAAGGCCAACTTTTACATTAAAAGGAGTAAAGAAAAAGTAGAAGATATTGAAAATAAGCAGACCTCAGTGCAAGAAAGTGTCTTTGCAACACTGAAAAGCACAAAGGCCAATTTTTACATTAAAAGGAGTAAAGAAAAAGTAGAAGATATTGAAAATAAGCAGACCTCAGTGCAAGAAAGTGTCTTTGCAACACTGAAAAGCACAAAGGCCAACTTTTACATTAAAAGGTGTAAAAACAAACACAAGATATTGAAAATAAGCAGACCTCAGTGCAAGAAAGTGTCTTTGCAACACTGAAAAGCTTAAAGGCCAACTTTACATTAAAAGGTGTAAAAACAAACACAAGATATTGAAAATAAGCAGACCTCAGTGCGAGAAAGTGTCTTTGCAACACTGAAAAGCACAAAGGCCAACTTTAACATTAAAAGGAGTAAAGAAAAAGTAGAAGATATTGAAAATAAGCAGACCTCAGTGCAAGAAAGTGTCTTTGCAACACTGAAAAGCATAAATGCCAACTTTTACATTAAAAGGAGTAAAGAAAAAGTAGAAGATATTGAAAATAAGCAGACCTCAGTGCGAGAAAGTGTCTTTGCAACACTGAAAAGCACAAAGGCCAACTTTTACATTAAAAGGTGTAAAAACAAACACAAGATATTGAAAATAAGCAGACCTCAGTGCAAGAAAGTGTCTTTGCAACACTGAAAAGCACAAAGGCCAACTTTTACATTAAAAGGAGTAAAAAAAGTAGAAGATATTGAAAATAAGCAGACCTCAGTGCAAGACAGTGTCTTTGCAACACTGAAAAGCATAAAGGCCAACTTTACATTAAAAGGAGTAAAAAAAAGAAGAAGATATTGAAAATAAGCAGACCTCAGTGTAAGACAGTGTCTTTGCAACACTGAAAAGCATAAAGGCCAACTTTACATTAAAAGGTGTAAAAAAAAGTAGAAGATATTGAAAATAAGCAGACCTCAGTGCAAGAAAGTGTCTTTGCAACACTGAAAAGCACAAAGGCCAACTTTTACATTAAAAGGAGTAAAGAAAAAGTAGAAGATATTGAAAATAAGCAGACCTCAGTGCAAGACAGTGTCTTTGCAACACTGAAAAGCATAAAGGCCAACTTTTACATTAAAAGGTGTAAAAACAAACACAAGATATTGAAAATAAGCAGACCTCAGTGCGAGAAAGTGTCTTTGCAACACTGAAAAGCACAAAGGCCAACTTTTACATTAAAAGGAGTAAAGAAAAAGTAGAAGATATTGAAAATAAGCAGACCTCAGTGCAAGAAAGTGTCTTTGCAACACTGAAAAGCACAAAGGCCAACTTTTACATTAAAAGGAGTAAAGAAAAAGTAGAAGATATTGAAAATAAGCAGACCTCAGTGCAAGACAGTGTCTTTGCAACACTGAAAAGCATAAAGGCCAACTTTTACATTAAAAGGTGTAAAAACAAACACAAGATATTGAAAATAAGCAGACCTCAGTGCAAGAAAGTGTCTTTGCAACACTGAAAAGCACAAAGGCCAACTTTTACATTAAAAGGAGTAAAGAAAAAGTAGAAGATATTGAAAATAAGCAGACCTCAGTGCAAGAAAGTGTCTTTGCAACACTGAAAAGCACAAAGGCCAACTTTTACATTAAAAGGAGTAAAGAAAAAGTAGAAGATATTGAAAATAAGCAGACCTCAGTGCAAGACAGTGTCTTTGCAACACTGAAAAGCATAAAGGCCAACTTTACATTAAAAGGTGTAAAAACAAACACAAGATATTGAAAATAAGCAGACAGTGCGAGAAAGTGTCTTTGCAACACTGAAAAGCATAAAGGCCAACTTTTACATTAAAAGGTGTAAAAACAAACACAAGATATTGAAAATAAGCAGACCTCAGTGCAAGAAAGTGTCTTTGCAACACTGAAAAGCATAAAGGCCAACTTTACATTAAAAGGAGTAAAAAAAAGAAGAAGATATTGAAAACAAGCAGACCTCAGTGCAAGACAGTGTCTTTGCAACACTGAAAAGCATAAAGGCCAACTTTTACATTAAAAGGTGTAAAAACAAACACAAGATATTGAAAATAAGCAGACCTCAGTGCAAGAAAGTGTCTTTGCAACACTGAAAAGCACAAAGGCCAACTTTTACATTAAAAGGAGTAAAGAAAAAGTAGAAGATATTGAAAATAAGCAGACCTCAGTGCAAGAAAGTGTCTTTGCAACACTGAAAAGCACAAAGGCCAACTTTTACATTAAAAGGAGTAAAGAAAAAGTAGAAGATATTGAAAATAAGCAGACCTCAGTGCAAGACAGTGTCTTTGCAAAACTGAAAAGCATAAAGGCCAACTTTTACATTAAAAGGTGTAAAAACAAACACAAGATATTGAAAATAAGCAGACCTCAGTGCAAGAAAGTGTCTTTGCAACACTGAAAAGCACAAAGGCCAACTTTTACATTAAAAGGAGTAAAGAAAAAGTAGAAGATATTGAAAATAAGCAGACCTCAGTGCAAGAAAGTGTCTTTGCAACACTGAAAAGCACAAAGGCCAACTTTTACATTAAAAGGTGTAAAAACAAACACAAGATATTGAAAATAAGCAGACCTCAGTGCAAGAAAGTGTCTTTGCAACACTGAAAAGCATAAGGCCCAACTTTTACATTAAAAGGTGTAAAAACAAACACAAGATATTGAAAATAAGCAGACCTCAGTGCAAGAAAGTGTCGTTGCAACACTGAAAAGCATAAAGGCCAACTTTTACATTAAAAGGAGTAAAGAAAAAGTAGAAGATATTGAAAATAAGCAGACCTCAGTGCAAGAAAGTGTCTTTGCAACACTGAAAAGCACAAAGGCCAACTTTTACATTAAAAGGTGTAAAAACAAACACAAGATATTGAAAATCAGCAGACCTCAGTGCAAGAAAGTGTCTTTGCAACACTGAAAAGCACAAAGGCCAACTTTTACATTAAAAGGAGTAAAGAAAAGAAGAAGATATTGAAAATAAGCAGACCTCAGTGCAAGACAGTGTCTTTGCAACACTGAAAAGCATAAAGGCCAACTTTACATTAAAAGGAGTAAAAAAAAGAAGAAGATATTGAAAATAAGCAGACCTCAGTGTAAGACAGTGTCTTTGCAACACTGAAAAGCATAAAGGCCAACTTTACATTAAAAGGTGTAAAAAAAAGTAGAAGATATTGAAAATAAGCAGACCTCAGTGCAAGAAAGTGTCTTTGCAACACTGAAAAGCACAAAGGCCAACTTTTACATTAAAAGGAGTAAAGAAAAAGTAGAAGATATTGAAAATAAGCAGACCTCAGTGCAAGACAGTGTCTTTGCAACACTGAAAAGCATAAAGGCCAACTTTTACATTAAAAGGTGTAAAAACAAACACAAGATATTGAAAATAAGCAGACCTCAGTGCAAGAAAGTGTCTTTGCAACACTGAAAAGCACAAAGGCCAACTTTTACATTAAAAGGAGAAAAGAAAAAGTAGAAGATATTGAAAATAAGCAGACCTCAGTGCAAGAAAGTGTCTTTGCAACACTGAAAAGCACAAAGGCCAACTTTTACATTAAAAGGAGTAAAGAAAAAGTAGAAGATATTGAAAATAAGCAGACCTCAGTGCAAGACAGTGTCTTTGCAACACTGAAAAGCATAAAGGCCAACTTTTACATTAAAAGGTGTAAAAACAAACACAAGATATTGAAAATAAGCAGACCTCAGTGCAAGAAAGTGTCTTTGCAACACTGAAAAGCACAAAGGCCAACTTTTACATTAAAAGGAGTAAAGAAAAAGTAGAAGATATTGAAAATAAGCAGACCTCAGTGCAAGAAAGTGTCTTTGCAACACTGAAAAGCACAAAGGCCAACTTTTACATTAAAAGGTGTAAAAACAAACACAAGATATTGAAAATAAGCAGACCTCAGTGCGAGAAAGTGTCTTTGCAACACTGAAAAGCACAAAGGCCAACTTTTACATTAAAAGGAGTAAAGAAAAAGTAGAAGATATTGAAAATAAGCAGACCTCAGTGCAAGAAAGTGTCTTTGCAACACTGAAAAGCACAAAGGCCAATTTTTACATTAAAAGGAGTAAAGAAAAAGTAGAAGATATTGAAAATAAGCAGACCTCAGTGCAAGAAAGTGTCTTTGCAACACTGAAAAGCACAAAGGCCAACTTTTACATTAAAAGGTGTAAAAACAAACACAAGATATTGAAAATAAGCAGACCTCAGTGCAAGAAAGTGTCTTTGCAACACTGAAAAGCTTAAAGGCCAACTTTACATTAAAAGGTGTAAAAACAAACACAAGATATTGAAAATAAGCAGACCTCAGTGCAAGAAGGTGTCTTTGCAACACTGAAAAGCATAAAGGCCAACTTTTACATTAAAAGGAGTAAAGAAAAAGTAGAAGATATTGAAAATAAGCAGACCTCAGTGCAAGAAAGTGTCTTTGCAACACTGAAAAGCATAAAGGCCAACTTTTACATTAAAAGGTGTAAAAACAAACACAAGATATTGAAAATAAGCAGACCTCAGTACGAGAAAGTGTCTTTGCAACACTGAAAAGCACAAAGGCCAACTTTTACATTAAAAGGAGTAAAGACAAAGTAGAAGATATTGAAAATAAGCAGACCTCAGTGCAAGAAAGTGTCTTTGCAACACTGAAAAGCACAAAGGCCAACTTTTACATTAAAAATAGTAAAAAAAGTAGAAGATATTGAAAATAAGCAGACCTCAGTGCAAGACAGTGTCTTTGCAACACTGAAAAGCATAAAGGCCAACTTTACATTAAAAGGTGTAAAAACAAACACAAGATATTGGAAATAAGCAGACCTCAGTGCAAGAAAGTGTCTTTGCAACACTGAAAAGCACAAAGGCCAGCTTTTACATTAAAAGGAGTAAAAAAAAGTAGAAGATATTGAAAATAAGCAGACCTCAGTGCAAGAAAGTGTCTTTACAACACTAAAAAGCATAAAGGCCAACTTTACATTAAAAGGAGTAAAAAAAAAGTAGAAGATATTGAAAATAAGCAGACCTCAGTGCAAGAAAGTGTCTTTGCAACACTGAAAAGCATAAAGGCCAACTTTTACATTAAAAGGAGTAAAAAAAAGTAGAAGATATTGAAAATAAGCAGAACTCAGTGTAAGACAGTGTCTTTGCAACACTGAAAAGCTTAAAGGCCAACTTTACATTAAAAGGTGTAAAAACAAACACAAGATATTGAAAATAAGCAGACCTCAGTGCGAGAAAGTGTCTTTGCAACACTGAAAAGCATAAAGGCCAACTTTTACATTAAAAGGTGTAAAAACAAACACAAGATATTGAAAATAAGCAGACCTCAGTGCAAGAAAGTGTCTTTGCAACACTGAAAAGCACAAAGGCCAACTTTTACATTAAAAGGTGTAAAAACAAACACAAGATATTGAAAATAAGCAGACCTCAGTGCGAGAAAGTGTCTTTGCAACACTGAAAAGCACAAAGGCCAACTTTTACATTAAAAGGAGTAAAGAAAAAGTAGAAGATATTGAAAATAAGCAGACCTCAGTGCAAGAAAGTGTCTTTGCAACACTGAAAAGCACAAAGGCCAATTTTTACATTAAAAGGAGTAAAGAAAAAGTAGAAGATATTGAAAATAAGCAGACCTCAGTGCAAGAAAGTGTCTTTGCAACACTGAAAAGCACAAAGGCCAACTTTTACATTAAAAGGTGTAAAAACAAACACAAGATATTGAAAATAAGCAGACCTCAGTGCGAGAAAGTGTCTTTGCAACACTGAAAAGCTTAAAGGCCAACTTTACATTAAAAGGTGTAAAAACAAACACAAGATATTGAAAATAAGCAGACCTCAGTGCGAGAAAGTGTCTTTGCAACACTGAAAAGCATAAAGGCCAACTTTAACATTAAAAGGAGTAAAAAAAAGTAGAAGATATTGAAAATAAGCAGACCTCAGTGCAAGACAGTGTCTTTGCAACACTGAAAAGCATAAAGGCCAACTTTTACATTAAAAGGAGTAAAAAAAAGTAGAAGATATTGAAAATAAGCAGACCTCAGTGCGAGAAAGTGTCTTTGCAACACTGAAAAGCATAAAGGCCAACTTTTACATTAAAAGGTGTAAAAACAAACACAAGATATTGAAAATAAGCAGACCTCAGTGCAAGAAAGTGTCTTTGCAACACTGAAAAGCACAAAGGCCAACTTTTACATTAAAAGGTGTAAAAACAAACACAAGATATTGAAAATAAGCAGACCTCAGTGCGAGAAAGTGTCTTTGCAACACTGAAAAGCACAAAGGCCAACTTTTACATTAAAAGGAGTAAAGAAAAAGTAGAAGATATTGAAAATAAGCAGACCTCAGTGCAAGAAAGTGTCTTTGCAACACTGAAAAGCACAAAGGCCAATTTTTACATTAAAAGGAGTAAAGAAAAAGTAGAAGATATTGAAAATAAGCAGACCTCAGTGCAAGAAAGTGTCTTTGCAACACTGAAAAGCACAAAGGCCAACTTTTACATTAAAAGGTGTAAAAACAAACACAAGATATTGAAAATAAGCAGACCTCAGTGCGAGAAAGTGTCTTTGCAACACTGAAAAGCTTAAAGGCCAACTTTACATTAAAAGGTGTAAAAACAAACACAAGATATTGAAAATAAGCAGACCTCAGTGCGAGAAAGTGTCTTTGCAACACTGAAAAGCACAAAGGCCAACTTTTACATTAAAAGGAGTAAAGAAAAAGTAGAAGATATTGAAAATAAGCAGACCTCAGTGCAAGAAAGTGTCTTTGCAACACTGAAAAGCATAAAAGGCCCAACTTTTACATTAAAAGGTGTAAAAACAAACACAAGATATTGAAAATAAGCAGACCTCAGTGCAAGAAAGTGTCTTTGCAACACTGAAAAGCATAAAGGCCAACTTTACATTAAAAGGTGTAAAAACAAACACAAGATATTGAAAATAAGCAGACCTCAGTGCAAGAAAGTGTCTTTGCAACACTGAAAAGCACAAAGGCCAACTTTAACATTAAAAGGAGTAAAGAAAAAGTAGAAGATATTGAAAATAAGCAGACCTCAGTGCAAGAAAGTGTCTTTGCAACACTGAAAAGCATAAAGGCCAACTTTTACATTAAAAGGAGTAAAGAAAAAGTAGAAGATATTGAAAATAAGCAGACCTCAGTGCAAGAAAGTGTCTTTGCAACACTGAAAAGCACAAAGGCCAACTTTTACATTAAAAGGTGTAAAAACAAACACAAGATATTGAAAATAAGCAGACCTCAGTGCAAGAAAGTGTCTTTGCAACACTGAAAAGCATAAAGGCCAACTTTTACATTAAAAGGAGTAAAGAAAAAGTAGAAGATATTGAAAATAAGCAGACCTCAGTGCGAGAAAGTGTCTTTGCAACACTGAAAAGCATAAAGGCCAACTTTTACATTAAAAGGAGTAAAGAAAAAGTAGAAGATATTGAAAATAAGCAGACCTCAGTGCAAGAAAGTGTCTTTGCAACACTGAAAAGCATAAAGGCCAACTTTTACATTAAAAGGAGTAAAGAAAAAGTAGAAGATATTGAAAATAAGCAGACCTCAGTGCGAGAAAGTGTCTTTGCAACACTGAAAAGCATAAAGGCCAACTTTTACATTAAAAGGAGTAAAGAAAAAGTAGAAGATATTGAAAATAAGCAGACCTCAGTGCAAGACAGTGTCTTTGCAACACTGAAAAGCATAAAGGCCAACTTTTACATTAAAAGGAGTAAAAAAAAGTAGAAGATATTGAAAATAAGCAGACCTCAGTGTAAGACAGTGTCTTTGCAACACTGAAAAGCTTAAAGGCCAACTTTACATTAAAAGGTGTAAAAACAAACACAAGATATTGAAAATAAGCAGACCTCAGTGCAAGAAAGTGTCTTTGCAACACTGAAAAGCACAAAGGCCAACTTTTACATTAAAAGGAGTAAAGAAAAAGTAGAAGATATTGAAAATAAGCAGACCTCAGTGCAAGAAAGTGTCTTTGCAACACTGAAAAGCACAAAGGCCAACTTTTACATTAAAAGGTGTAAAAACAAACACAAGATATTGAAAATAAGCAGACCTCAGTGCGAGAAAGTGTCTTTGCAACACTGAAAAGCATAAAGGCCAACTTTTACATTAAAAGGTGTAAAAACAAACACAAGATATTGAAAATAAGCAGACCTCAGTGCAAGAAAGTGTCTTTGCAACACTGAAAAGCACAAAGGCCAACTTTTACATTAAAAGGAGTAAAGAAAAAGTAGAAGATATTGAAAATAAGCAGACCTCAGTGCAAGAAAGTGTCTTTGCAACACTGAAAAGCACAAAGGCCAATTTTTACATTAAAAGGAGTAAAGAAAAAGTAGAAGATATTGAAAATAAGCAGACCTCAGTGCAAGAAAGTGTCTTTGCAACACTGAAAAGCACAAAGGCCAACTTTTACATTAAAAGGTGTAAAAACAAACACAAGATATTGAAAATAAGCAGACCTCAGTGCAAGAAAGTGTCTTTGCAACACTGAAAAGCATAAAGGCCAACTTTACATTAAAAGGTGTAAAAACAAACACAAGATATTGAAAATAAGCAGACCTCAGTGCAAGAAAGTGTCTTTGCAACACTGAAAAGCACAAAGGCCAACTTTAACATTAAAAGGAGTAAAGAAAAAGTAGAAGATATTGAAAATAAGCAGACCTCAGTGCAAGAAAGTGTCTTTGCAACACTGAAAAGCATAAAGGCCAACTTTTACATTAAAAGGTGTAAAAACAAACACAAGATATTGAAAATAAGCAGACCTCAGTGCAAGAAAGTGTCTTTGCAACACTGAAAAGCACAAAGGCCAACTTTTACATTAAAAGGTGTAAAAACAAACACAAGATATTGAAAATAAGCAGACCTCAGTGCGAGAAAGTGTCTTTGCAACACTGAAAAGCACAAAGGCCAACTTTTACATTAAAAGGAGTAAAGAAAAAGTAGAAGATATTGAAAATAAGCAGACCTCAGTGCAAGAAAGTGTCTTTGCAACACTGAAAAGCACAAAGGCCAATTTTTACATTAAAAGGAGTAAAGAAAAAGTAGAAGATATTGAAAATAAGCAGACCTCAGTGCAAGAAAGTGTCTTTGCAACACTGAAAAGCACAAAGGCCAACTTTTACATTAAAAGGTGTAAAAACAAACACAAGATATTGAAAATAAGCAGACCTCAGTGCGAGAAAGTGTCTTTGCAACACTGAAAAGCTTAAAGGCCAACTTTTACATTAAAAGGAGTAAAAAAAAGTAGAAGATATTGAAAATAAGCAGACCTCAGTGTAAGACAGTGTCTTTGCAACACTGAAAAGCTTAAAGGCCAACTTTACATTAAAAGGTGTAAAAACAAACACAAGATATTGAAAATAAGCAGACCTCAGTGCGAGAAAGTGTCTTTGCAACACTGAAAAGCATAAAGGCCAACTTTTACATTAAAAGGTGTAAAAACAAACACAAGATATTGAAAATAAGCAGACCTCAGTGCAAGAAAGTGTCTTTGCAACACTGAAAAGCACAAAGGCCAACTTTTACATTAAAAGGAGTAAAGAAAAAGTAGAAGATATTGAAAATAAGCAGACCTCAGTGCAAGAAAGTGTCTTTGCAACACTGAAAAGCACAAAGGCCAATTTTTACATTAAAAGGAGTAAAGAAAAAGTAGAAGATATTGAAAATAAGCAGACCTCAGTGCAAGAAAGTGTCTTTGCAACACTGAAAAGCACAAAGGCCAACTTTTACATTAAAAGGTGTAAAAACAAACACAAGATATTGAAAATAAGCAGACCTCAGTGCAAGAAAGTGTCTTTGCAACACTGAAAAGCTTAAAGGCCAACTTTACATTAAAAGGTGTAAAAACAAACACAAGATATTGAAAATAAGCAGACCTCAGTGCGAGAAAGTGTCTTTGCAACACTGAAAAGCACAAAGGCCAACTTTAACATTAAAAGGAGTAAAGAAAAAGTAGAAGATATTGAAAATAAGCAGACCTCAGTGCAAGAAAGTGTCTTTGCAACACTGAAAAGCATAAATGCCAACTTTTACATTAAAAGGAGTAAAGAAAAAGTAGAAGATATTGAAAATAAGCAGACCTCAGTGCGAGAAAGTGTCTTTGCAACACTGAAAAGCACAAAGGCCAACTTTTACATTAAAAGGTGTAAAAACAAACACAAGATATTGAAAATAAGCAGACCTCAGTGCAAGAAAGTGTCTTTGCAACACTGAAAAGCACAAAGGCCAACTTTTACATTAAAAGGAGTAAAAAAAGTAGAAGATATTGAAAATAAGCAGACCTCAGTGCAAGACAGTGTCTTTGCAACACTGAAAAGCATAAAGGCCAACTTTACATTAAAAGGAGTAAAAAAAAGAAGAAGATATTGAAAATAAGCAGACCTCAGTGTAAGACAGTGTCTTTGCAACACTGAAAAGCATAAAGGCCAACTTTACATTAAAAGGTGTAAAAAAAAGTAGAAGATATTGAAAATAAGCAGACCTCAGTGCAAGAAAGTGTCTTTGCAACACTGAAAAGCACAAAGGCCAACTTTTACATTAAAAGGAGTAAAGAAAAAGTAGAAGATATTGAAAATAAGCAGACCTCAGTGCAAGACAGTGTCTTTGCAACACTGAAAAGCATAAAGGCCAACTTTTACATTAAAAGGTGTAAAAACAAACACAAGATATTGAAAATAAGCAGACCTCAGTGCGAGAAAGTGTCTTTGCAACACTGAAAAGCACAAAGGCCAACTTTTACATTAAAAGGAGTAAAGAAAAAGTAGAAGATATTGAAAATAAGCAGACCTCAGTGCAAGAAAGTGTCTTTGCAACACTGAAAAGCACAAAGGCCAACTTTTACATTAAAAGGAGTAAAGAAAAAGTAGAAGATATTGAAAATAAGCAGACCTCAGTGCAAGACAGTGTCTTTGCAACACTGAAAAGCATAAAGGCCAACTTTTACATTAAAAGGTGTAAAAACAAACACAAGATATTGAAAATAAGCAGACCTCAGTGCAAGAAAGTGTCTTTGCAACACTGAAAAGCACAAAGGCCAACTTTTACATTAAAAGGAGTAAAGAAAAAGTAGAAGATATTGAAAATAAGCAGACCTCAGTGCAAGAAAGTGTCTTTGCAACACTGAAAAGCACAAAGGCCAACTTTTACATTAAAAGGAGTAAAGAAAAAGTAGAAGATATTGAAAATAAGCAGACCTCAGTGCAAGACAGTGTCTTTGCAACACTGAAAAGCATAAAGGCCAACTTTACATTAAAAGGTGTAAAAACAAACACAAGATATTGAAAATAAGCAGACAGTGCGAGAAAGTGTCTTTGCAACACTGAAAAGCATAAAGGCCAACTTTTACATTAAAAGGTGTAAAAACAAACACAAGATATTGAAAATAAGCAGACCTCAGTGCAAGAAAGTGTCTTTGCAACACTGAAAAGCATAAAGGCCAACTTTACATTAAAAGGAGTAAAAAAAAGAAGAAGATATTGAAAATAAGCAGACCTCAGTGCAAGACAGTGTCTTTGCAACACTGAAAAGCATAAAGGCCAACTTTTACATTAAAAGGTGTAAAAACAAACACAAGATATTGAAAATAAGCAGACCTCAGTGCAAGAAAGTGTCTTTGCAACACTGAAAAGCACAAAGGCCAACTTTTACATTAAAAGGAGTAAAGAAAAAGTAGAAGATATTGAAAATAAGCAGACCTCAGTGCAAGAAAGTGTCTTTGCAACACTGAAAAGCACAAAGGCCAACTTTTACATTAAAAGGAGTAAAGAAAAAGTAGAAGATATTGAAAATAAGCAGACCTCAGTGCAAGACAGTGTCTTTGCAAAACTGAAAAGCATAAAGGCCAACTTTTACATTAAAAGGTGTAAAAACAAACACAAGATATTGAAAATAAGCAGACCTCAGTGCAAGAAAGTGTCTTTGCAACACTGAAAAGCACAAAGGCCAACTTTTACATTAAAAGGAGTAAAGAAAAAGTAGAAGATATTGAAAATAAGCAGACCTCAGTGCAAGAAAGTGTCTTTGCAACACTGAAAAGCACAAAGGCCAACTTTTACATTAAAAGGTGTAAAAACAAACACAAGATATTGAAAATAAGCAGACCTCAGTGCAAGAAAGTGTCTTTGCAACACTGAAAAGCATAAGGCCCAACTTTTACATTAAAAGGTGTAAAAACAAACACAAGATATTGAAAATAAGCAGACCTCAGTGCAAGAAAGTGTCGTTGCAACACTGAAAAGCATAAAGGCCAACTTTTACATTAAAAGGAGTAAAGAAAAAGTAGAAGATATTGAAAATAAGCAGACCTCAGTGCAAGAAAGTGTCTTTGCAACACTGAAAAGCACAAAGGCCAACTTTTACATTAAAAGGTGTAAAAACAAACACAAGATATTGAAAATCAGCAGACCTCAGTGCAAGAAAGTGTCTTTGCAACACTGAAAAGCACAAAGGCCAACTTTTACATTAAAAGGAGTAAAGAAAAGAAGAAGATATTGAAAATAAGCAGACCTCAGTGCAAGACAGTGTCTTTGCAACACTGAAAAGCATAAAGGCCAACTTTACATTAAAAGGAGTAAAAAAAAGAAGAAGATATTGAAAATAAGCAGACCTCAGTGTAAGACAGTGTCTTTGCAACACTGAAAAGCATAAAGGCCAACTTTACATTAAAAGGTGTAAAAAAAAGTAGAAGATATTGAAAATAAGCAGACCTCAGTGCAAGAAAGTGTCTTTGCAACACTGAAAAGCACAAAGGCCAACTTTTACATTAAAAGGAGTAAAGAAAAAGTAGAAGATATTGAAAATAAGCAGACCTCAGTGCAAGACAGTGTCTTTGCAACACTGAAAAGCATAAAGGCCAACTTTTACATTAAAAGGTGTAAAAACAAACACAAGATATTGAAAATAAGCAGACCTCAGTGCAAGAAAGTGTCTTTGCAACACTGAAAAGCACAAAGGCCAACTTTTACATTAAAAGGAGAAAAGAAAAAGTAGAAGATATTGAAAATAAGCAGACCTCAGTGCAAGAAAGTGTCTTTGCAACACTGAAAAGCACAAAGGCCAACTTTTACATTAAAAGGAGTAAAGAAAAAGTAGAAGATATTGAAAATAAGCAGACCTCAGTGCAAGACAGTGTCTTTGCAACACTGAAAAGCATAAAGGCCAACTTTTACATTAAAAGGTGTAAAAACAAACACAAGATATTGAAAATAAGCAGACCTCAGTGCAAGAAAGTGTCTTTGCAACACTGAAAAGCACAAAGGCCAACTTTTACATTAAAAGGAGTAAAGAAAAAGTAGAAGATATTGAAAATAAGCAGACCTCAGTGCAAGAAAGTGTCTTTGCAACACTGAAAAGCACAAAGGCCAACTTTTACATTAAAAGGTGTAAAAACAAACACAAGATATTGAAAATAAGCAGACCTCAGTGCGAGAAAGTGTCTTTGCAACACTGAAAAGCACAAAGGCCAACTTTTACATTAAAAGGAGTAAAGAAAAAGTAGAAGATATTGAAAATAAGCAGACCTCAGTGCAAGAAAGTGTCTTTGCAACACTGAAAAGCACAAAGGCCAATTTTTACATTAAAAGGAGTAAAGAAAAAGTAGAAGATATTGAAAATAAGCAGACCTCAGTGCAAGAAAGTGTCTTTGCAACACTGAAAAGCACAAAGGCCAACTTTTACATTAAAAGGTGTAAAAACAAACACAAGATATTGAAAATAAGCAGACCTCAGTGCAAGAAAGTGTCTTTGCAACACTGAAAAGCTTAAAGGCCAACTTTACATTAAAAGGTGTAAAAACAAACACAAGATATTGAAAATAAGCAGACCTCAGTGCAAGAAGGTGTCTTTGCAACACTGAAAAGCATAAAGGCCAACTTTTACATTAAAAGGAGTAAAGAAAAAGTAGAAGATATTGAAAATAAGCAGACCTCAGTGCAAGAAAGTGTCTTTGCAACACTGAAAAGCATAAAGGCCAACTTTTACATTAAAAGGTGTAAAAACAAACACAAGATATTGAAAATAAGCAGACCTCAGTACGAGAAAGTGTCTTTGCAACACTGAAAAGCACAAAGGCCAACTTTTACATTAAAAGGAGTAAAGACAAAGTAGAAGATATTGAAAATAAGCAGACCTCAGTGCAAGAAAGTGTCTTTGCAACACTGAAAAGCACAAAGGCCAACTTTTACATTAAAAATAGTAAAAAAAGTAGAAGATATTGAAAATAAGCAGACCTCAGTGCAAGACAGTGTCTTTGCAACACTGAAAAGCATAAAGGCCAACTTTACATTAAAAGGTGTAAAAACAAACACAAGATATTGGAAATAAGCAGACCTCAGTGCAAGAAAGTGTCTTTGCAACACTGAAAAGCACAAAGGCCAGCTTTTACATTAAAAGGAGTAAAAAAAAGTAGAAGATATTGAAAATAAGCAGACCTCAGTGCAAGAAAGTGTCTTTACAACACTAAAAAGCATAAAGGCCAACTTTACATTAAAAGGAGTAAAAAAAAAGTAGAAGATATTGAAAATAAGCAGACCTCAGTGCAAGAAAGTGTCTTTGCAACACTGAAAAGCATAAAGGCCAACTTTTACATTAAAAGGAGTAAAAAAAAGTAGAAGATATTGAAAATAAGCAGAACTCAGTGTAAGACAGTGTCTTTGCAACACTGAAAAGCTTAAAGGCCAACTTTACATTAAAAGGTGTAAAAACAAACACAAGATATTGAAAATAAGCAGACCTCAGTGCGAGAAAGTGTCTTTGCAACACTGAAAAGCATAAAGGCCAACTTTTACATTAAAAGGAGTAAAAAAAAGTAGAAGATATTGAAAATAAGCAGACCTCAGTGCGAGAAAGTGTCTTTGCAACACTGAAAAGCATAAAGGCCAACTTTTACATTAAAAGGAGTAAAAAAAAGTAGAAGATATTGAAAATAAGCAGACCTCAGTGTAAGACAGTGTCTTTGCAACACTGAAAAGCTTAAAGGCCAACTTTACATTAAAAGGTGTAAAAACAAACACAAGATATTGAAAATAAGCAGACCTCAGTGCAAGAAAGTGTCTTTGCAACACTGAAAAGCTTAAAGGCCAACTTTACATTAAAAGGTGTAAAAACAAACACAAGATATTGAAAATAAGCAGACCTCAGTGCAAGAAGGTGTCTTTGCAACACTGAAAAGCATAAAGGCCAACTTTTACATTAAAAGGAGTAAAGAAAAAGTAGAAGATATTGAAAATAAGCAGACCTCAGTGCAAGAAAGTGTCTTTGCAACACTGAAAAGCATAAAGGCCAACTTTTACATTAAAAGGTGTAAAAACAAACACAAGATATTGAAAATAAGCAGACCTCAGTACGAGAAAGTGTCTTTGCAACACTGAAAAGCACAAAGGCCAACTTTTACATTAAAAGGAGTAAAGACAAAGTAGAAGATATTGAAAATAAGCAGACCTCAGTGCAAGAAAGTGTCTTTGCAACACTGAAAAGCACAAAGGCCAACTTTTACATTAAAAATAGTAAAAAAAGTAGAAGATATTGAAAATAAGCAGACCTCAGTGCAAGACAGTGTCTTTGCAACACTGAAAAGCATAAAGGCCAACTTTACATTAAAAGGTGTAAAAACAAACACAAGATATTGGAAATAAGCAGACCTCAGTGCAAGAAAGTGTCTTTGCAACACTGAAAAGCACAAAGGCCAGCTTTTACATTAAAAGGAGTAAAAAAAAGTAGAAGATATTGAAAATAAGCAGACCTCAGTGCAAGAAAGTGTCTTTACAACACTAAAAAGCATAAAGGCCAACTTTACATTAAAAGGAGTAAAAAAAAAGTAGAAGATATTGAAAATAAGCAGACCTCAGTGCAAGAAAGTGTCTTTGCAACACTGAAAAGCATAAAGGCCAACTTTTACATTAAAAGGAGTAAAAAAAAGTAGAAGATATTGAAAATAAGCAGAACTCAGTGTAAGACAGTGTCTTTGCAACACTGAAAAGCTTAAAGGCCAACTTTACATTAAAAGGTGTAAAAACAAACACAAGATATTGAAAATAAGCAGACCTCAGTGCGAGAAAGTGTCTTTGCAACACTGAAAAGCATAAAGGCCAACTTTTACATTAAAAGGAGTAAAAAAAAGTAGAAGATATTGAAAATAAGCAGACCTCAGTGCGAGAAAGTGTCTTTGCAACACTGAAAAGCATAAAGGCCAACTTTTACATTAAAAGGAGTAAAAAAAAGTAGAAGATATTGAAAATAAGCAGACCTCAGTGTAAGACAGTGTCTTTGCAACACTGAAAAGCTTAAAGGCCAACTTTACATTAAAAGGTGTAAAAACAAACACAAGATATTGAAAATAAGCAGACCTCAGTGCGAGAAAGTGTCTTTGCAACACTGAAAAGCATAAAGGCCAACTTTTACATTAAAAGGTGTAAAAACAAACACAAGATATTGAAAATAAGCAGACCTCAGTGCAAGAAAGTGTCTTTGCAACACTGAAAAGCACAAAGGCCAACTTTTACATTAAAAGGAGTAAAGAAAAAGTAGAAGATATTGAAAATAAGCAGACCTCAGTGCAAGAAAGTGTCTTTGCAACACTGAAAAGCATAAAGGCCAATTTTTACATTAAAAGGTGTAAAGAAAAAGTAGAAGATATTGAAAATAAGCAGACCTCAGTGCAAGACAGTGTCTTTGCAACACTGAAAAGCATAAAGGCCAGCTTTTACATTAAAATGAGTAAAAAAAAAGTAGAAGATATTGAAAATAAGCAGACCTCAGTGCGAGAAAGTGTCTTTGCAACACTGAAAAGCATAAAGGCCAACTTTTACATTAAAAGGAGTAAAAAAAAGTAGAAGATATTGAAAATAAGCAGACCTCAGTGTAAGACAGTGTCTTTGCAACACTGAAAAGCTTAAAGGCCAACTTTACATTAAAAGGTGTAAAAACAAACACAAGATATTGAAAATAAGCAGACCTCAGTGCAAGAAAGTGTCTTTGCAACACTGAAAAGCACAAAGGCCAACTTTTACATTAAAAGGAGTAAAGAAAAAGTAGAAGATATTGAAAATAAGCAGACCTCAGTGCAAGACAGTGTCTTTGCAACACTGAAAAGCATAAAGGCCAACTTTTACATTAAAAGGTGTAAAAACAAACACAAGATATTGAAAATAAGCAGACCTCAGTGCAAGAAAGTGTCTTTGCAACACTGAAAAGCACAAAGGCCAACTTTTACATTAAAAGGAGTAAAGAAAAAGTAGAAGATATTGAAAATAAGCAGACCTCAGTGCAAGAAAGTGTCTTTGCAACACTGAAAAGCACAAAGGCCAACTTTTACATTAAAAGGAGTAAAGAAAAAGTAGAAGATATTGAAAATAAGCAGACCTCAGTGCAAGAAAGTGTCTTTGCAACACTGAAAAGTACAAAGGCCAATTTTTACATTAAAAGGAGTAAAGAAAAAGTAGAAGATATTGAAAATAAGCAGACCTCAGTGCAAGACAGTGTCTTTGCAACACTGAAAAGCATAAAGGCCAACTTTTACATTAAAAGGTGTAAAAACAAACACAAGATATTGAAAATAAGCAGACCTCAGTGCAAGAAAGTGTCTTTGCAACACTGAAAAGCACAAAGGCCAACTTTTACATTAAAAGGAGTAAAGAAAAAGTAGAAGATATTGAAAATAAGCAGACCTCAGTGCAAGAAAGTGTCTTTGCAACACTGAAAAGCACAAAGGCCAATTTTTACATTAAAAGGAGTAAAGAAAAAGTAGAAGATATTGAAAATAAGCAGACCTCAGTGCAAGAAAGTGTCTTTGCAACACTGAAAAGCACAAAGGCCAACTTTTACATTAAAAGGTGTAAAAACAAACACAAGATATTGAAAATAAGCAGACCTCAGTGCAAGAAAGTGTCTTTGCAACACTGAAAAGCTTAAAGGCCAACTTTACATTAAAAGGTGTAAAAACAAACACAAGATATTGAAAATAAGCAGACCTCAGTGCAAGAAAGTGTCTTTGCAACACTGAAAAGCATAAAGGCCAACTTTTACATTAAAAGGAGTAAAGAAAAAGTAGAAGATATTGAAAATAAGCAGACCTCAGTGCAAGACAGTGTCTTTGCAACACTGAAAAGCATAAAGGCCAACTTTACATTAAAAGGTGTAAAAACAAACAAGATATTGAAAATAAGCAGACCTCAGTGCAAGAAAGTGTCTTTGCAACACTGAAAAGCATAAAGGCCAACTTTTACATTAAAAGGAGTAAAAACAAACACAAGATATTGAAAATAAGCAGACCTCAGTGCAAGAAAGTGTCTTTGCAACACTGAAAAGCATAAAGGCCAACTTTACATTAAAAGGAGTAAAAAAAAGTAGAAGATATTGAAAATAAGCAGACCTCAGTGCAAGAAAGTGTCATTGCAACACTGAAAAGCATAAAGGCCAACTTTTACATTAAAAGGTGTAAAAACAAACACAAGATATTGAAAATAAGCAGACCTCAGTGCGAGAAAGTGTCTTTGCAACACTGAAAAGCACAAAGGCCAACTTTTACATTAAAAGGAGTAAAGACAAAGTAGAAGATAATGAAAATAAGCAGACCTCAGTGCAAGAAAGTGCCTTTGCAACACTGAAAAGCACAAAGGCCAACTTTTACATTAAAAGGAGTAAAAAAAGTAGAAGATATTGAAAATAAGCAGACCTCAGAGCAAGACAGTGTCTTTGCAACACTGAAAAGCATAAAGGCCAATTTTTACATTAAAAGGAGTAAAGAAAAAGTAGAAGATATTGAAAATAAGCAGACCTCAGTGCAAGACAGTGTCTTTGCAACACTGAAAAGCATAAAGGCCAACTTTTACATTAAAAGGTGTAAAAACAAACACAAGATATTGAAAATAAGCAGACCTCAGTGCAAGAAAGTGTCTTTGCAACACTGAAAAGCACAAAGGCCAACTTTTACATTAAAAGGAGTAAAGAAAAAGTAGAAGATATTGAAAATAAGCAGACCTCAGTGCAAGACAGTGTCTTTGCAACACTGAAAAGCATAAAGGCCAACTTTTACATTAAAAGGTGTAAAAACAAACACAAGATATTGAAAATAAGCAGACCTCAGTGTAAGAAAGTGTCTTTGCAACACTGAAAAGCACAAAGGCCAACTTTTACATTAAAAGGAGTAAAGAAAAAGTAGAAGATATTGAAAATAAGCAGACCTCAGTGCAAGAAAGTGTCTTTGCAACACTGAAAAGCACAAAGGCCAACTTTTACATTAAAAGGTGTAAAAACAAACACAAGATATTGAAAATAAGCAGACCTCAGTGCGAGAAAGTGTCTTTGCAACACTGAAAAGCACAAAGGCCAACTTTTACATTAAAAGGAGTAAAGAAAAAGTAGAAGATATTGAAAATAAGCAGACCTCAGTGCAAGAAAGTGTCTTTGCAACACTGAAAAGCACAAAGGCCAATTTTTACATTAAAAGGAGTAAAGAAAAAGTAGAAGATATTGAAAATAAGCAGACCTCAGTGCAAGAAAGTGTCTTTGCAACACTGAAAAGCATAAAGGCCAACTTTTACATTAAAAGGAGTAAAGAAAAAGTAGAAGATATTGAAAATAAGCAGACCTCAGTGCAAGACAGTGTCTTTGCAACACTGAAAAGCATAAAGGCCAACTTTACATTAAAAGGTGTAAAAACAAACAAGATATTGAAAATAAGCAGACCTCAGTGCAAGAAAGTGTCTTTGCAACACTGAAAAGCATAAAGGCCAACTTTTACATTAAAAGGAGTAAAAACAAACACAAGATATTGAAAATAAGCAGACCTCAGTGCAAGAAAGTGTCTTTGCAACACTGAAAAGCATAAAGGCCAACTTTACATTAAAAGGAGTAAAAAAAAGTAGAAGATATTGAAAATAAGCAGACCTCAGTGCAAGAAAGTGTCTTTGCAACACTGAAAAGCTTAAAGGCCAACTTTTACATTAAAAGGTGTAAAAACAAACACAAGATATTGAAAATAAGCAGACCTCAGTGCGAGAAAGTGTCTTTGCAACACTGAAAAGCACAAAGGCCAACTTTTACATTAAAAGGAGTAAAAAAAGTAGAAGATATTGAAAATAAGCAGACCTCAGTGCAAGACAGTGTCTTTGCAACACTGAAAAGCATAAAGGCCAACTTTACATTAAAAGGAGTAAAAAAAAGTAGAAGATATTGAAAATAAGCAGACCTCAGTGCAAAAAAGTGTCTTTGCAACACTGAAAAGCATAAAGGCCAACTTTACATTAAAAGGTGTAAAAACAAACACAAGATATTGGAAATAAGCAGACCTCAGTGCAAGAAAGTGTCTTTGCAACACTGAAAAGCACAAAGGCCAACTTTACATTAAAAGGAGTAAAAAAAAAGTAGAAGATATTGAAAATAAGCAGACCTCAGTGCAAGACAGTGTCTTTGCAACACTAAAAAGCATAAAGGCCAACTTTACATTAAAAGGAGTAAAAAAAAAGTAGAAGATATTGAAAATAAGCAGACCTCAGTGCAAGAAAGTGTCTTTGCAACACTGAAAAGCATAAAGGCCAACTTTTACATTAAAAGGAGTAAAAAAAAGTAGAAGATATTGAAAATAAGCAGACCTCAGTGCAAGAAAGTGTCTTTGCAACACTGAAAAGCATAAAGGCCAACTTTTACATTAAAAGGTGTAAAAACAAACACAAGATATTGAAAATAAGCAGACCTCAGTGCAAGAAAGTGTCTTTGCAACACTGAAAAGCACAAAGGCCAACTTTTACATTAAAAGGAGTAAAGAAAAAGTAGAAGATATTGAAAATAAGCAGACCTCAGTGCAAGACAGTGTCTTTGCAACACTGAAAAGCATAAAGGCCAACTTTTACATTAAAAGGTGTAAAAACAAACACAAGATATTGAAAATAAGCAGACCTCAGTGCAAGAAAGTGTCTTTGCAACACTGAAAAGCACAAAGGCCAACTTTTACATTAAAAGGAGTAAAGAAAAAGTAGAAGATATTGAAAATAAGCAGACCTCAGTGCAAGAAAGTGTCTTTGCAACACTGAAAAGCACAAAGGCCAACTTTTACATTAAAAGGTGTAAAAACAAACACAAGATATTGAAAATAAGCAGACCTCAGTGCGAGAAAGTGTCTTTGCAACACTGAAAAGCACAAAGGCCAACTTTTACATTAAAAGGAGTAAAGAAAAAGTAGAAGATATTGAAAATAAGCAGACCTCAGTGCAAGAAAGTGTCTTTGCAACACTGAAAAGCACAAAGGCCAATTTTTACATTAAAAGGAGTAAAGAAAAAGTAGAAGATATTGAAAATAAGCAGACCTCAGTGCAAGAAAGTGTCTTTGCAACACTGAAAAGCATAAAGGCCAACTTTTACATTAAAAGGAGTAAAGAAAAAGTAGAAGATATTGAAAATAAGCAGACCTCAGTGCAAGACAGTGTCTTTGCAACACTGAAAAGCATAAAGGCCAACTTTACATTAAAAGGTGTAAAAACAAACAAGATATTGAAAATAAGCAGACCTCAGTGCAAGAAAGTGTCTTTGCAACACTGAAAAGCATAAAGGCCAACTTTTACATTAAAAGGAGTAAAAACAAACACAAGATATTGAAAATAAGCAGACCTCAGTGCAAGAAAGTGTCTTTGCAACACTGAAAAGCATAAAGGCCAACTTTACATTAAAAGGAGTAAAGAAAAAGTAGAAGATATTGAAAATAAGCAGACCTCAGTGCAAGAAAGTGTCTTTGCAACACTGAAAAGCACAAAGGCCAATTTTTACATTAAAAGGAGTAAAGAAAAAGTAGAAGATATTGAAAATAAGCAGACCTCAGTGTAAGACAGTGTCTTTGCAACACTGAAAAGCATAAAGGCCAACTTTTACATTAAAAGGTGTAAAAACAAACACAAGATATTGAAAATAAGCAGACCTCAGTGCGAGAAAGTGTCTTTGCAACACTGAAAAGCACAAAGGCCAACTTTTACATTAAAAGGAGTAAAGAAAAAGTAGAAGATATTGAAAATAAGCAGACCTCAGTGCAAGAAAGTGTCTTTGCAACACTGAAAAGCACAAAGGCCAATTTTTACATTAAAAGGAGTAAAGAAAAAGTAGAAGATATTGAAAATAAGCAGACCTCAGTGCAAGAAAGTGTCTTTGCAACACTGAAAAGCATAAAGGCCAACTTTTACATTAAAAGGAGTAAAGAAAAAGTAGAAGATATTGAAAATAAGCAGACCTCAGTGCAAGACAGTGTCTTTGCAACACTGAAAAGCATAAAGGCCAACTTTACATTAAAAGGTGTAAAAACAAACAAGATATTGAAAATAAGCAGACCTCAGTGCAAGAAAGTGTCTTTGCAACACTGAAAAGCATAAAGGCCAACTTTTACATTAAAAGGTGTAAAAACAAACACAAGATATTGAAAATAAGCAGACCTCAGTGCAAGAAAGTGTCTTTGCAACACTGAAAAGCATAAAGGCCAACTTTACATTAAAAGGAGTAAAAAAAAGTAGAAGATATTGAAAATAAGCAGACCTCAGTGCAAGAAAGTGTCTTTGCAACACTGAAAAGCTTAAAGGCCAACTTTTACATTAAAAGGTGTAAAAACAAACACAAGATATTGAAAATAAGCAGACCTCAGTGCGAGAAAGTGTCTTTGCAACACTGAAAAGCACAAAGGCCAACTTTTACATTAAAAGGAGTAAAGAAAAAGTAGAAGATAATGAAAATAAGCAGACCTCAGTGCAAGAAAGTGCCTTTGCAACACTGAAAAGCACAAAGGCCAACTTTTACATTAAAAGGAGTAAAAAAAGTAGAAGATATTGAAAATAAGCAGACCTCAGTGCAAGACAGTGTCTTTGCAACACTGAAAAGCATAAAGGCCAACTTTACATTAAAAGGAGTAAAAAAAAGTAGAAGATATTGAAAATAAGCAGACCTCAGTGCAAAAAAGTGTCTTTGCAACACTGAAAAGCATAAAGGCCAACTTTACATTAAAAGGTGTAAAAACAAACACAAGATATTGGAAATAAGCAGACCTCAGTGCAAGAAAGTGTCTTTGCAACACTGAAAAGCACAAAGGCCAACTTTACATTAAAAGGAGTAAAAAAAAAGTAGAAGATATTGAAAATAAGCAGACCTCAGTGCAAGAAAGTGTCTTTGCAACACTGAAAAGCATAAAGGCCAACTTTTACATTAAAAGGAGTAAAAAAAAGTAGAAGATATTGAAAATAAGCAGACCTCAGTGCAAGACAGTGTCTTTGCAACACTGAAAAGCATAAAGGCCAACTTTTACATTAAAAGGAGTAAAAAAAAGTAGAAGATATTGAAAATAAGCAGACCTCAGTGTAAGACAGTGTCTTTGCAACACTGAAAAGCTTAAAGGCCAACTTTACATTAAAAGGTGTAAAAACAAATACAAGATATTGAAAATAAGCAGACCTCAGTGCGAGAAAGTGTCTTTGCAACACTGAAAAGCATAAAGGCCAACTTTTACATTAAAAGGTGTAAAAACAAACACAAGATATTGAAAATAAGCAGACCTCAGTGCAAGAAAGTGTCTTTGCAACACTGAAAAGCACAAAGGCCAACTTTTACATTAAAAGGAGTAAAGAAAAAGTAGAAGATATTGAAAATAAGCAGACCTCAGTGCAAGAAAGTGTCTTTGCAACACTGAAAAGCACAAAGGCCAACTTTTACATTAAAAGGTGTAAAAACAAACACAAGATATTGAAAATAAGCAGACCTCAGTGCGAGAAAGTGTCTTTGCAACACTGAAAAGCACAAAGGCCAACTTTTACATTAAAAGGAGTAAAGAAAAAGTAGAAGATATTGAAAATAAGCAGACCTCAGTGCAAGAAAGTGTCTTTGCAACACTGAAAAGCACAAAGGCCAATTTTTACATTAAAAGGAGTAAAGAAAAAGAAGAAGATATTGAAAATAAGCAGACCTCAGTGCAAGACAGTGTCTTTGCAACACTGAAAAGCATAAAGGCCAACTTTTACATTAAAAGGTGTAAAAACAAACACAAGATATTGAAAATAAGCAGACCTCAGTGCAAGAAAGTGTCTTTGCAACACTGAAAAGCTTAAAGGCCAACTTTTACATTAAAAGGTGTAAAAACAAACACAAGATATTGAAAATAAGCAGACCTCAGTGCGAGAAAGTGTCTTTGCAACACTGAAAAGCACAAAGGCCAACTTTTACATTAAAAGGAGTAAAGAAAAAGTAGAAGATATTGAAAATAAGCAGACCTCAGTGCAAGAAAGTGTCTTTGCAACACTGAAAAGCACAAAGGCCAACTTTTACATTAAAAGGTGTAAAAACAAACACAAGATATTGAAAATAAGCAGACCTCAGTGCGAGAAAGTATCTTTGCAACACTGAAAAGCACAAAGGCCAACTTTTACATTAAAAGGAGTAAAGAAAAAGTAGAAGATATTGAAAATAAGCAGACCTCAGTGCAAGAAAGTGTCTTTGCAACACTGAAAAGCACAAAGGCCAATTTTTACATTAAAAGGAGTAAAGAAAAAGTAGAAGATATTGAAAATAAGCAGACCTCAGTGCAAGACAGTGTCTTTGCAACACTGAAAAGCATAAAGGCCAACTTTTACATTAAAAGGTGTAAAAACAAACACAAGATATTGAAAATAAGCAGACCTCAGTGCAAGAAAGTGTCTTTGCAACACTGAAAAGCTTAAAGGCCAACTTTTACATTAAAAGGTGTAAAAACAAACACAAGATATTGAAAATAAGCAGACCTCAGTGCGAGAAAGTGTCTTTGCAACACTGAAAAGCACAAAGGCCAACTTTTACATTAAAAGGAGTAAAGAAAAAGTAGAAGATATTGAAAATAAGCAGACCTCAGTGCAAGAAAGTGTCTTTGCAACACTGAAAAGCACAAAGGCCAACTTTTACATTAAAAGGTGTAAAAACAAACACAAGATATTGAAAATAAGCAGACCTCAGTGCGAGAAAGTATCTTTGCAACACTGAAAAGCACAAAGGCCAACTTTTACATTAAAAGGAGTAAAGAAAAAGTAGAAGATATTGAAAATAAGCAGACCTCAGTGCAAGAAAGTGTCTTTGCAACACTGAAAAGCACAAAGGCCAATTTTTACATTAAAAGGAGTAAAGAAAAAGTAGAAGATATTGAAAATAAGCAGACCTCAGTGCAAGAAAGTGTCTTTGCAACACTGAAAAGCACAAAGGCCAACTTTTACATTAAAAGGAGTAAAAACAAACACAAGATATTGAAAATAAGCAGACAGTGCGAGAAAGTGTCTTTGCAACACTGAAAAGCTTAAAGGCCAACTTTTACATTAAAAGGAGTAAAAAAAAGTAGAAGATATTGAAAATAAGCAGACCTCAGTGCGAGAAAGTGTCTTTGCAACACTGAAAAGCACAAAGGCCAACTTTTACATTAAAAGGAGTAAAGAAAAAGTAGAAGATATTGAAAATAAGCAGACCTCAGTGCAAGAAAGTGTCTTTGCAACACTGAAAAGCATAAAGGCCCAACTTTTACATTAAAAGGTGTAAAAACAAACACAAGATATTGAAAATAAGCAGACCTCAGTGCAAGAAAGTGTCTTTGCAACACTGAAAAGCACAAAGGCCAACTTTTACATTAAAAGGAGTAAAAACAAACACAAGATATTGAAAATAAGCAGACAGTGCGAGAAAGTGTCTTTGCAACACTGAAAAGCTTAAAGGCCAACTTTTACATTAAAAGGAGTAAAAAAAAGTAGAAGATATTGAAAATAAGCAGACCTCAGTGCGAGAAAGTGTCTTTGCAACACTGAAAAGCACAAAGGCCAACTTTTACATTAAAAGGAGTAAAGAAAAAGTAGAAGATATTGAAAATAAGCAGACCTCAGTGCAAGAAAGTGTCTTTGCAACACTGAAAAGCATAAAGGCCAACTTTTACATTAAAAGGAGTAAAAAAAAGTAGAAGATATTGAAAATAAGCAGACCTCAGTGCAAGACAGTGTCTTTGCAACACTGAAAAGCATAAAGGCCAACTTTTACATTAAAAGGAGTAAAAAAAAGTAGAAGATATTGAAAATAAGCAGACCTCAGTGTAAGACAGTGTCTTTGCAACACTGAAAAGCATAAAGGCCAACTTTTACATTAAAAGGAGTAAAAAAAAGTAGAAGATATTGAAAATAAGCAGACCTCAGTGCAAGAAAGTGTCTTTGCAACACTGAAAAGCACAAAGGCCAACTTTTACATTAAAAGGTGTAAAAACAAACACAAGATATTGAAAATAAGCAGACCTCAGTGCAAGAAAGTGTCTTTGCAACACTGAAAAGCACAAAGGCCAACTTTTACATTAAAAGGAGTAAAGAAAAAGTAGAAGATATTGAAAATAAGCAGACCTCAGTGCAAGACAGTGTCTTTGCAACACTAAAAAGCATAAAGGCCAACTTTACATTAAAAGGAGTAAAAAAAAAGTAGAAGATATTGAAAATAAGCAGACCTCAGTGCAAGAAAGTGTCTTTGCAACACTGAAAAGCATAAAGGCCAACTTTTACATTAAAAGGAGTAAAAAAAAGTAGAAGATATTGAAAATAAGCAGACCTCAGTGCAAGACAGTGTCTTTGCAACACTGAAAAGCATAAAGGCCAACTTTTACATTAAAAGGAGTAAAAAAAAGTAGAAGATATTGAAAATAAGCAGACCTCAGTGTAAGACAGTGTCTTTGCAACACTGAAAAGCTTAAAGGCCAACTTTACATTAAAAGGTGTAAAAACAAATACAAGATATTGAAAATAAGCAGACCTCAGTGCGAGAAAGTGTCTTTGCAACACTGAAAAGCATAAAGGCCAACTTTTACATTAAAAGGTGTAAAAACAAACAAAAGATATTGAAAATAAGCAGACCTCAGTGCGAGAAAGTGTCTTTGCAACACTGAAAAGCATAAAGGCCAACTTTTACATTAAAAGGAGTAAAAAAAAGTAGAAGATATTGAAAATAAGCAGACCTCAGTGTAAGACAGTGTCTTTGCAACACTGAAAAGCTTAAAGGCCAACTTTACATTAAAAGGTGTAAAAACAAATACAAGATATTGAAAATAAGCAGACCTCAGTGCAAGAAAGTGTCTTTGCAACACTGAAAAGCACAAAGGCCAACTTTTACATTAAAAGGAGTAAAGAAAAAGTAGAAGATATTGAAAATAAGCAGACCTCAGTGCAAGAAAGTGTCTTTGCAACACTGAAAAGCACAAAGGCCAATTTTTACATTAAAAGGAGTAAAGAAAAAGTAGAAGATATTGAAAATAAGCAGACCTCAGTGCAAGACAGTGTCTTTGCAACACTGAAAAGCATAAAGGCCAACTTTTACATTAAAAGGTGTAAAAACAAACACAAGATATTGAAAATAAGCAGACCTCAGTGCAAGAAAGTGTCTTTGCAAAACTGAAAAGCTTAAAGGCCAACTTTTACATCGAAAGGTGTAAAAACAAACACAAGATATTGAAAATAAGCAGACCTCAGTGCGAGAAAGTGTCTTTGCAACACTGAAAAGCACAAAGGCCAACTTTTACATTAAAAGGAGTAAAGAAAAAGTAGAAGATATTGAAAATAAGCAGACCTCAGTGCAAGACAGTGTCTTTGCAACACTGAAAAGCATAAAGGCCAACTTTTACATTAAAAGGAGTAAAAAAAAGTAAAAGATATTGAAAATAAGCAGACCTCAGTGCGAGAAAGTGTCTTTGCAACACTGAAAAGCATAAAGGCCAACTTTTACATTAAAAGGTGTAAAAACAAACACAAGATATTGAAAATAAGCAGACCTCAGTGCGAGAAAGTGTCTTTGCAACACTGAAAAGCACAAAGGCCAACTTTTACATTAAAAGGAGTAAAGAAAAAGTAGAAGATATTGAAAATAAGCAGACCTCAGTGCGAGAAAGTGTCTTTGCAACACTGAAAAGCACAAAGGCCAATTTTTACATTAAAAGGAGTAAAGAAAAAGTAGAAGATATTGAAAATAAGCAGACCTCAGTGCAAGAAAGTGTCTTTGCAACACTGAAAAGCACAAAGGCCAACTTTACATTAAAAGGTGTAAAAACAAACACAAGATATTGAAAATAAGCAGACCTCAGTGCGAGAAAGTGTCTTTGCAACACTGAAAAGCTTAAAGGCCAACTTTACATTAAAAGGTGTAAAAACAAACACAAGATATTGAAAATAAGCAGACCTCAGTGCGAGAAAGTGTCTTTGCAACACTGAAAAGCATAAAGGCCAACTTTTACATTAAAAGGAGTAAAGAAAAAGTAGAAGATATTGAAAATAAGCAGACCTCAGTGCAAGACAGTGTCTTTGCAACACTGAAAAGCATAAAGGCCAACTTTACATTAAAAGGTGTAAAAACAAACACAAGATATTGAAAATAAGCAGACCTCAGTGCGAGAAAGTGTCTTTGCAACACTGAAAAGCACAAAGGCCAACTTTTACATTAAAAGGAGTAAAGAAAAAGTAGAAGATATTGAAAATAAGCAGACCTCAGTGCAAGAAAGTGTCTTTGCAACACTGAAAAGCATAAAAGGCCCAACTTTTACATTAAAAGGTGTAAAAACAAACACAAGATATTGAAAATAAGCAGACCTCAGTGCAAGAAAGTGTCTTTGCAACACTGAAAAGCATAAAGGCCAACTTTACATTAAAAGGTGTAAAAACAAACACAAGATATTGAAAATAAGCAGACCTCAGTGCAAGAAAGTGTCTTTGCAACACTGAAAAGCACAAAGGCCAACTTTAACATTAAAAGGAGTAAAGAAAAAGTAGAAGATATTGAAAATAAGCAGACCTCAGTGCAAGAAAGTGTCTTTGCAACACTGAAAAGCATAAAGGCCAACTTTTACATTAAAAGGTGTAAAAACAAACACAAGATATTGAAAATAAGCAGACCTCAGTGCGAGAAAGTGTCTTTGCAACACTGAAAAGCACAAAGGCCAACTTTTACATTAAAAGGAGTAAAGAAAAAGTAGAAGATATTGAAAATAAGCAGACCTCAGTGCAAGAAAGTGTCTTTGCAACACTGAAAAGCACAAAGGCCAATTTTTACATTAAAAGGAGTAAAGAAAAAGTAGAAGATATTGAAAATAAGCAGACCTCAGTGCAAGAAAGTGTCTTTGCAACACTGAAAAGCACAAAGGCCAACTTTTACATTAAAAGGTGTAAAAACAAACACAAGATATTGAAAATAAGCAGACCTCAGTGCGAGAAAGTGTCTTTGCAACACTGAAAAGCTTAAAGGCCAACTTTACATTAAAAGGTGTAAAAACAAACACAAGATATTGAAAATAAGCAGACCTCAGTGCGAGAAAGTGTCTTTGCAACACTGAAAAGCATAAAGGCCAACTTTTACATTAAAAGGAGTAAAGAAAAAGTAGAAGATATTGAAAATAAGCAGACCTCAGTGCAAGACAGTGTCTTTGCAACACTGAAAAGCATAAAGGCCAACTTTACATTAAAAGGTGTAAAAACAAACACAAGATATTGAAAATAAGCAGACCTCAGTGCGAGAAAGTGTCTTTGCAACACTGAAAAGCACAAAGGCCAACTTTTACATTAAAAGGAGTAAAGAAAAAGTAGAAGATATTGAAAATAAGCAGACCTCAGTGCAAGAAAGTGTCTTTGCAACACTGAAAAGCACAAAGGCCAACTTTTACATTAAAAGGAGTAAAAAAAAGTAGAAGATATTGAAAATAAGCAGACCTCAGTGCAAGAAAGTGTCTTTGCAACACTGAAAAGCATAAAGGCCAACTTTACATTAAAAGGTGTAAAAACAAACACAAGATATTGAAAATAAGCAGACCTCAGTGCAAGAAAGTGTCTTTGCAACACTGAAAAGCACAAAGGCCAACTTTAACATTAAAAGGAGTAAAGAAAAAGTAGAAGATATTGAAAATAAGCAGACCTCAGTGCAAGAAAGTGTCTTTGCAACACTGAAAAGCATAAAGGCCAACTTTTACATTAAAAGGTGTAAAAACAAACACAAGATATTGAAAATAAGCAGACCTCAGTGCAAGAAAGTGTCTTTGCAACACTGAAAAGCACAAAGGCCAACTTTAACATTAAAAGGAGTAAAGAAAAAGTAGAAGATATTGAAAATAAGCAGACCTCAGTGCAAGAAAGTGTCTTTGCAACACTGAAAAGCATAAAGGGCAACTTTTACATTAAAAGGAGTAAAGAAAAAGTAGAAGATATTGAAAATAAGCAGACCTCAGTGCAAGAAAGTGTCTTTGCAACACTGAAAAGCACAAAGGCCAACTTTTACATTAAAAGGTGTAAAAACAAACACAAGATATTGAAAATAAGCAGACCTCAGTGCGAGAAAGTGTCTTTGCAACACTGAAAAGCATAAAGGCCAACTTTTACATTAAAAGGAGTAAAGAAAAAGTAGAAGATATTGAAAATAAGCAGACCTCAGTGCAAGACAGTGTCTTTGCAACACTGAAAAGCATAAAGGCCAACTTTTACATTAAAAGGAGTAAAAAAAAGTAGAAGATATTGAAAATAAGCAGACCTCAGTGTAAGACAGTGTCTTTGCAACACTGAAAAGCTTAAAGGCCAACTTTACATTAAAAGGTGTAAAAACAAACACAAGATATTGAAAATAAGCAGACCTCAGTGCGAGAAAGTGTCTTTGCAACACTGAAAAGCATAAAGGCCAACTTTTACATTAAAAGGTGTAAAAACAAACACAAGATATTGAAAATAAGCAGACCTCAGTGCAAGAAAGTGTCTTTGCAACACTGAAAAGCACAAAGGCCAACTTTTACATTAAAAGGAGTAAAGAAAAAGTAGAAGATATTGAAAATAAGCAGACCTCAGTGCAAGAAAGTGTCTTTGCAACACTGAAAAGCACAAAGGCCAACTTTTACATTAAAAGGTGTAAAAACAAACACAAGATATTGAAAATAAGCAGACCTCAGTGCGAGAAAGTGTCTTTGCAACACTGAAAAGCATAAAGGCCAACTTTTACATTAAAAGGTGTAAAAACAAACACAAGATATTGAAAATAAGCAGACCTCAGTGCAAGAAAGTGTCTTTGCAACACTGAAAAGCACAAAGGCCAACTTTTACATTAAAAGGAGTAAAGAAAAAGTAGAAGATATTGAAAATAAGCAGACCTCAGTGCAAGAAAGTGTCTTTGCAACACTGAAAAGCACAAAGGCCAATTTTTACATTAAAAGGGGTAAAAACAAACACAAGATATTGAAAATAAGCAGACCTCAGTGCAAGAAAGTGTCTTTGCAACACTGAAAAGCTTAAAGGCCAACTTTTACATTAAAAGGTGTAAAAACAAACACAAGATATTGAAAATAAGCAGACCTCAGAGCGAGAAAGTGTCTTTGCAACACTGAAAAGCACAAAGGCCAACTTTAACATTAAAAGGAGTAAAGAAAAAGTAGAAGATATTGAAAATAAGCAGACCTCAGTGCAAGAAAGTGTCTTTGCAACACTGAAAAGCATAAAGGCCAACTTTTACATTAAAAGGAGTAAAGAAAAAGTAGAAGATATTGAAAATAAGCAGACCTCAGTGCAAGAAAGTGTCTTTGCAACACTGAAAAGCACAAAGGCCAACTTTTACATTAAAAGGTGTAAAAACAAACACAAGATATTGAAAATAAGCAGACCTCAGTGCAAGAAAGTGTCTTTGCAACACTGAAAAGCACAAAGGCCAACTTTTACATTAAAAGGAGTAAAAAAAGTAGAAGATATTGAAAATAAGCAGACCTCAGTGCAAGACAGTGTCTTTGCAACACTGAAAAGCATAAAAGCCAACTTTACATTAAAAGGAGTAAAAAAAAGAAGAAGATATTGAAAATAAGCAGACCTCAGTGCAAGACAGTGTCTTTGCAACACTGAAAAGCATAAAGGCCAACTTTACATTAAAAGGAGTAAAAAAAAGTAGAAGATATTGAAAATAAGCAGACCTCAGTGCAAGAAAGTGTCTTTGCAACACTGAAAAGCATAAGGCCCAACTTTTACATTAAAAGGTGTAAAAACAAACACAAGATATTGAAAATAAGCAGACCTCAGTGCAAGAAAGTGTCTTTGCAACACTGAAAAGCATAAAGGCCAACTTTTACATTAAAAGGAGTAAAGAAAAAGTAGAAGATATTGAAAATAAGCAGACCTCAGTGCAAGAAAGTGTCTTTGCAACACTGAAAAGCACAAAGGCCAACTTTTACATTAAAAGGTGTAAAAACAAACACAAGATATTGAAAATAAGCAGACCTCAGTGCAAGAAAGTGTCTTTGCAACACTGAAAAGCACAAAGGCCAACTTTTACATTAAAAGGAGTAAAAAAAGTAGAAGATATTGAAAATAAGCAGACCTCAGTGCAAGACAGTGTCTTTGCAACACTGAAAAGCATAAAGGCCAACTTTACATTAAAAGGAGTAAAAAAAAGAAGAAGATATTGAAAATAAGCAGACCTCAGTGCAAGACAGTGTCTTTGCAACACTGAAAAGCATAAAGGCCAACTTTACATTAAAAGGAGTAAAAAAAAGTAGAAGATATTGAAAATAAGCAGACCTCAGTGCAAGAAAGTGTCTTTGCAACACTGAAAAGCATAAGGCCCAACTTTTACATTAAAAGGTGTAAAAACAAACACAAGATATTGAAAATAAGCAGACCTCAGTGCAAGAAAGTGTCTTTGCAACACTGAAAAGCATAAAGGCCAACTTTTACATTAAAAGGAGTAAAAAAAAGTAGAAGATATTGAAAATAAGCAGACCTCAGTGCAAGACAGTGTCTTTGCAACACTGAAAAGCATAAAGGCCAACTTTACATTAAAAGGAGTAAAAAAAAGTAGAAGATATTGAAAATAAGCAGACCTCAGTGTAAGACAGTGTCTTTGCAACACTGAAAAGCATAAAGGCCAACTTTTACATTAAAAGGAGTAAAAAAAAGTAGAAGATATTGAAAATAAGCAGACCTCAGTGCGAGAAAGTGTCTTTGCAACACTGAAAAGCATAAAGGCCAACTTTTACATTAAAAGGAGTAAAAACAAACACAAGATATTGAAAATAAGCAGACCTCAGTGCAAGAAAGTGTCTTTGCAACACTGAAAAGCATAAAGGCCAACTTTTACATTAAAAGGTGTAAAAACAAACACAAGATATTGAAAATAAGCAGACCTCAGTGCAAGAAAGTGTTTTTGCAACACTGAAAAGCACAAAGGCCAACTTTTACATTAAAAGGAGTAAAGAAAAAGTAGAAGATATTGAAAATAAGCAGACCTCAGTGCAAGAAAGTGTCTTTGCAACACTGAAAAGCACAAAGGCCAATTTTTACATTAAAAGGTGTAAAAACAAACACAAGATATTGAAAATAAGCAGACCTCAGTGCGAGAAAGTGTCTTTGCAACACTGAAAAGCACAAAGGCCAACTTTTACATTAAAAGGAGTAAAGAAAAAGTAGAAGATATTGAAAATAAGCAGACCTCAGTGCAAGAAAGTGTCTTTGCAACACTGAAAAGCACAAAGGCCAACTTTTACATTAAAAGGTGTAAAAACAAACACAAGATATTGAAAATAAGCAGACCTCAGTGCGAGAAAGTGTCTTTGCAACACTGAAAAGCTTAAAGGCCAACTTTACATTAAAAGGTGTAAAAACAAACACAAGATATTGAAAATAAGCAGACCTCAGTGCGAGAAAGTGTCTTTGCAACACTGAAAAGCTTAAAGGCCAACTTTACATTAAAAGGTGTAAAAACAAACACAAGATATTGAAAATAAGCAGACCTCAGTGCAAGAAAGTGTCTTTGCAACACTGAAAAGCACAAAGGCCAACTTTTACATTAAAAGGTGTAAAAACAAACACAAGATATTGAAAATAAGCAGACCTCAGTGCGAGAAAGTGTCTTTGCAACACTGAAAAGCTTAAAGGCCAACTTTACATTAAAAGGTGTAAAAACAAACACAAGATATTGAAAATAAGCAGACCTCAGTGCGAGAAAGTGTCTTTGCAACACTGAAAAGCATAAAGGCCAACTTTTACATTAAAAGGAGTAAAAACAAACACAAGATATTGAAAATAAGCAGACCTCAGTGCAAGAAAGTGTCTTTGCAACACTGAAAAGCATAAAGGCCAACTTTTACATTAAAAGGTGTAAAAACAAACACAAGATATTGAAAATAAGCAGACCTCAGTGCAAGAAAGTGTTTTTGCAACACTGAAAAGCACAAAGGCCAACTTTTACATTAAAAGGAGTAAAGAAAAAGTAGAAGATATTGAAAATAAGCAGACCTCAGTGCAAGAAAGTGTCTTTGCAACACTGAAAAGCACAAAGGCCAATTTTTACATTAAAAGGTGTAAAAACAAACACAAGATATTGAAAATAAGCAGACCTCAGTGCGAGAAAGTGTCTTTGCAACACTGAAAAGCACAAAGGCCAACTTTTACATTAAAAGGAGTAAAGAAAAAGTAGAAGATATTGAAAATAAGCAGACCTCAGTGCAAGAAAGTGTCTTTGCAACACTGAAAAGCACAAAGGCCAACTTTTACATTAAAAGGTGTAAAAACAAACACAAGATATTGAAAATAAGCAGACCTCAGTGCGAGAAAGTGTCTTTGCAACACTGAAAAGCTTAAAGGCCAACTTTACATTAAAAGGTGTAAAAACAAACACAAGATATTGAAAATAAGCAGACCTCAGTGCGAGAAAGTGTCTTTGCAACACTGAAAAGCACAAAGGCCAACTTTTACATTAAAAGGAGTAAAGAAAAAGTAGAAGATATTGAAAATAAGCAGACCTCAGTGCAAGAAAGTGTCTTTGCAACACTGAGAAGCATAAAGGCCAACTTTACATTAAAAGGTGTAAAAACAAACACAAGATATTGAAAATAAGCAGACCTCAGTGCAAGAAAGTGTCTTTGCAACACTGAAAAGCACAAAGGCCAACTTTAACATTAAAAGGAGTAAAGAAAAAGTAGAAGATATTGAAAATAAGCAGACCTCAGTGCAAGAAAGTGTCTTTGCAACACTGAAAAGCATAAAGGCCAACTTTTACATTAAAAGGAGTAAAAAAAAGTAGAAGATATTGAAAATAAGCAGACCTCAGTGCAAGACAGTGTCTTTGCAACACTGAAAAGCATAAAGGCCAACTTTACATTAAAAGGAGTAAAAAAAAGTAGAAGATATTGAAAATAAGCAGACCTCAGTGTAAGACAGTGTCTTTGCAACACTGAAAAGCATAAAGGCCAACTTTTACATTAAAAGGAGTAAAAAAAAGTAGAAGATATTGAAAATAAGCAGACCTCAGTGCGAGAAAGTGTCTTTGCAACACTGAAAAGCATAAAGGCCAACTTTTACATTAAAAGGTGTAAAAACAAACACAAGATATTGAAAATAAGCAGACCTCAGTGCAAGAAAGTGTCTTTGCAACACTGAAAAGCACAAAGGCCAACTTTTACATTAAAAGGAGTAAAGAAAAAGTAGAAGATATTGAAAATAAGCAGACCTCAGTGCAAGAAAGTGTCTTTGCAACACTGAAAAGCACAAAGGCCAACTTTTACATTAAAAGGTGTAAAAACAAACACAAGATATTGAAAATAAGCAGACCTCAGTGCGAGAAAGTGTCTTTGCAACACTGAAAAGCACAAAGGCCAACTTTTACATTAAAAGGAGTAAAGAAAAAGTAGAAGATATTGAAAATAAGCAGACCTCAGTGCAAGAAAGTGTCTTTGCAACACTGAAAAGCACAAAGGCCAACTTTTACATTAAAAGGTGTAAAAACAAACACAAGATATTGAAAATAAGCAGACCTCAGTGCGAGAAAGTGTCTTTGCAACACTGAAAAGCACAAAGGCCAACTTTTACATTAAAAGGAGTAAAGAAAAAGTAGAAGATATTGAAAATAAGCAGACCTCAGTGCAAGAAAGTGTCTTTGCAACACTGAAAAGCACAAAGGCCAATTTTTACATTAAAAGGAGTAAAGAAAAAGTAGAAGATATTGAAAATAAGCAGACCTCAGTGCAAGAAAGTGTCTTTGCAACACTGAAAAGCACAAAGGCCAACTTTTACATTAAAAGGTGTAAAAACAAACACAAGATATTGAAAATAAGCAGACCTCAGTGCGAGAAAGTGTCTTTGCAACACTGAAAAGCTTAAAGGCCAACTTTACATTAAAAGGTGTAAAAACAAACACAAGATATTGAAAATAAGCAGACCTCAGTGCGAGAAAGTGTCTTTGCAACACTGAAAAGCATAAAGGCCAACTTTTACATTAAAAGGAGTAAAGAAAAAGTAGAAGATATTGAAAATAAGCAGACCTCAGTGCAAGACAGTGTCTTTGCAACACTGAAAAGCATAAAGGCCAACTTTACATTAAAAGGTGTAAAAACAAACACAAGATATTGAAAATAAGCAGACCTCAGTGCGAGAAAGTGTCTTTGCAACACTGAAAAGCACAAAGGCCAACTTTTACATTAAAAGGAGTAAAGAAAAAGTAGAAGATATTGAAAATAAGCAGACCTCAGTGCGAGAAAGTGTCTTTGCAACACTGAAAAGCATAAAAGGCCCAACTTTTACATTAAAAGGTGTAAAAACAAACACAAGATATTGAAAATAAGCAGACCTCAGTGCAAGAAAGTGTCTTTGCAACACTGAAAAGCATAAAGGCCAACTTTACATTAAAAGGTGTAAAAACAAACACAAGATATTGAAAATAAGCAGACCTCAGTGCAAGAAAGTGTCTTTGCAACACTGAAAAGCACAAAGGCCAACTTTAACATTAAAAGGAGTAAAGAAAAAGTAGAAGATATTGAAAATAAGCAGACCTCAGTGCAAGAAAGTGTCTTTGCAACACTGAAAAGCATAAAGGCCAACTTTTACATTAAAAGGTGTAAAAACAAACACAAGATATTGAAAATAAGCAGACCTCAGTGCAAGAAAGTCTCTTTGCAACACTGAAAAGCATAAAGGCCAACTTTACATTAAAAGGTGTAAAAACAAACACAAGATATTGAAAATAAGCAGACCTCAGTGCAAGAAAGTGTCTTTGCAACACTGAAAAGCACAAAGGCCAACTTTAACATTAAAAGGAGTAAAGAAAAAGTAGAAGATATTGAAAATAAGCAGACCTCAGTGCAAGAAAGTGTCTTTGCAACACTGAAAAGCATAAAGGCCAACTTTTACATTAAAAGGAGTAAAGAAAAAGTAGAAGATATTGAAAATAAGCAGACCTCAGTGCAAGAAAGTGTCTTTGCAACACTGAAAAGCACAAAGGCCAACTTTTACATTAAAAGGTGTAAAAACAAACACAAGATATTGAAAATAAGCAGACCTCAGTGCGAGAAAGTGTCTTTGCAACACTGAAAAGCATAAAGGCCAACTTTTACATTAAAAGGAGTAAAGAAAAAGTAGAAGATATTGAAAATAAGCAGACCTCAGTGCAAGACAGTGTCTTTGCAACACTGAAAAGCATAAAGGCCAACTTTTACATTAAAAGGAGTAAAAAAAAGTAGAAGATATTGAAAATAAGCAGACCTCAGTGTAAGACAGTGTCTTTGCAACACTGAAAAGCTTAAAGGCCAACTTTACATTAAAAGGTGTAAAAACAAACACAAGATATTGAAAATAAGCAGACCTCAGTGCGAGAAAGTGTCTTTGCAACACTGAAAAGCATAAAGGCCAACTTTTACATTAAAAGGTGTAAAAACAAACACAAGATATTGAAAATAAGCAGACCTCAGTGCAAGAAAGTGTCTTTGCAACACTGAAAAGCACAAAGGCCAACTTTTACATTAAAAGGAGTAAAGAAAAAGTAGAAGATATTGAAAATAAGCAGACCTCAGTGCAAAAAAGTGTCTTTGCAACACTGAAAAGCACAAAGGCCAACTTTTACATTAAAAGGTGTAAAAACAAACACAAGATATTGAAAATAAGCAGACCTCAGTGCGAGAAAGTGTCTTTGCAACACTGAAAAGCACAAAGGCCAACTTTTACATTAAAAGGAGTAAAGAAAAAGTAGAAGATATTGAAAATAAGCAGACCTCAGTGCAAGAAAGTGTCTTTGCAACACTGAAAAGCACAAAGGCCAACTTTACATTAAAAGGAGTAAAAAAAAAGTAGAAGATATTGAAAATAAGCAGACCTCAGTGCAAGAAAGTGTCTTTGCAACACTGAAAAGCACAAAGGCCAACTTTTACATTAAAAGGTGTAAAAACAAACACAAGATATTGAAAATAAGCAGACCTCAGTGCAAGAAAGTGTCTTTGCAACACTGAAAAGCTTAAAGGCCAACTTTACATTAAAAGGTGTAAAAACAAACACAAGATATTGAAAATAAGCAGACCTCAGTGCGAGAAAGTGTCTTTGCAACACTGAAAAGCACAAAGGCCAACTTTAACATTAAAAGGAGTAAAGAAAAAGTAGAAGATATTGAAAATAAGCAGACCTCAGTGCAAGAAAGTGTCTTTGCAACACTGAAAAGCATAAAGGCCAACTTTTACATTAAAAGGAGTAAAGAAAAAGTAGAAGATATTGAAAATAAGCAGACCTCAGTGCAAGAAAGTGTCTTTGCAACACTGAAAAGCACAAAGGCCAACTTTTACATTAAAAGGTGTAAAAACAAACACAAGATATTGAAAATAAGCAGACCTCAGTGCGAGAAAGTGTCTTTGCAACACTGAAAAGCATAAAGGCCAACTTTTACATTAAAAGGAGTAAAGAAAAAGTAGAAGATATTGAAAATAAGCAGACCTCAGTGCAAGAAAGTGTCTTTGCAACACTGAAAAGCACAAAGGCCAACTTTTACATTAAAAGGTGTAAAAACAAACACAAGATATTGAAAATAAGCAGACCTCAGTGCAAGAAAGTGTCTTTGCAACACTGAAAAGCACAAAGGCCATTTTTTACATTAAAAGGAGTAAAAAAAGTAGAAGATATTGAAAATAAGCAGACCTCAGTGCAAGACAGTGTCTTTGCAACACTGAAAAGCATAAAGGCCAACTTTACATTAAAAGGAGTAAAAAAAAGAAGAAGATATTGAAAATAAGCAGACCTCAGTGCAAGACAGTGTCTTTGCAACACTGAAAAGCATAAAGGCCAACTTTACATTAAAAGGAGTAAAGAAAAAGTAGAAGATATTGAAAATAAGCAGACCTCAGTGCAAGAAAGTGTCTTTGCAACACTGAAAAGCATAAAGGCCAACTTTTACATTAAAAGGAGTAAAAAAAAGTAGAAGATATGGGAAATAAGCAGACCTCAGTGCAAGACAGTGTCTTTGCAACACTGAAAAGCATAAAGGCCAACTTTACATTAAAAGGAGTAAAAAAAGTAGAAGATATTGAAAATAAGCAGACCTCAGTGCAAGAAAGTGTCTTTGCAACACTGAAAAGCATAAAGGCCAACTTTACATTAAAAGGTGTAAAAACAAACACAAGATATTGAAAATAAGCAGACCTCAGTGCAAGAAAGTGTCTTTGCAACACTGAAAAGCTTAAAGGCCAACTTTTACATTAAAAGGTGTAAAAACAAACACAAGATATTGAAAATAAGCAGACCTCAGTGCGAGAAAGTGTCTTTGCAACACTGAAAAGCACAAAGGCCAACTTTTACATTAAAAGGAGTAAAGAAAAAGTAGAAGATATTGAAAATAAGCAGACCTCAGTGCAAGAAAGTGTCTTTGCAACACTGAAAAGCACAAAGGCCAACTTTTACATTAAAAGGAGTAAAGAAAAAGTAGAAGATATTGAAAATAAGCAGACCTCAGTGCAAGAAAGTGTCTTTGCAACACTGAAAAGCACAAAGGCCAACTTTTACATTAAAAGGTGTAAAAACAAACACAAGATATTGAAAATAAGCAGACCTGAGTGCGAGAAAGTGTCTTTGCAACACTGAAAAGCACAAAGGCCAACTTTTACATTAAAAGGAGTAAAGAAAAAGTAGAAGATATTGAAAATAAGCAGACCTCAGTGCAAGAAAGTGTCTTTGCAACACTGAAAAGCACAAAGGCCAACTTTTACATTAAAAGGAGTAAAGAAAAAGTAGAAGATATTGAAAATAAGCAGACCTCAGTGCAAGAAAGTGTCTTTGCAACACTGAAAAGCATAAAGGCCAACTTTTACATTAAAAGGTGTAAAAGCAAACACAAGATATTGAAAATAAGCAGACCTCAGTGCAAGAAAGTGTCTTTGCAACACTGAAAAGCACAAAGGCCAACTTTTAAATAAAAGGAGTAAAGAAAAAGTAGAAGATATTGAAAATAAGCAGACCTCAGTGCAAGAAAGTGTCTTTGCAACACTGAAAAGCACAAAGGCCAACTTTTACATTAAAAGGAGTAAAGAAAAAGTAGAAGATATTGAAAATAAGCAGACCTCAGTGAAAGAAAGTGTCTTTGCAACACTGAAAAGCACAAAGGCCAACTTTTAAATAAAAGGAGTAAAGAAAAAGTAGAAGATATTGAAAATAAGCAGACCTCAGTGCAAGAAAGTGTCTTTGCAACACTGAAAAGCACAAAGGCCAACTTTTACATTAAAAGGAGTAAAGAAAAAGTAGAAGATATTGAAAATAAGCAGACCTCAGTGCAAGAAAGTGTCTTTGCAACACTGAAAAGCATAAAGGCCAACTTTTACATTAAAAGGTGTAAAAGCAAACACAAGATATTGAAAATAAGCAGACCTCAGTGCAAGAAAGTGTCTTTGCAACACTGAAAAGCACAAAGGCCAACTTTTAAATAAAAGGAGTAAAGAAAAAGTAGAAGATATTGAAAATAAGCAGACCTCAGTGCAAGAAAGTGTCTTTGCAACACTGAAAAGCATAAAGGCCAACTTTACATTAAAAGGTGTAAAAACAAACACAAGATATTGAAAATAAGCAGACCTCAGTGCAAGAAAGTGTCTTTGCAACACTGAAAAGCACAAAGGCCAACTTTTACATTAAAAGGAGTAAAGAAAAAGTAGAAGATATTGAAAATAAGCAGACCTCAGTGCAAGAAAGTGTCTTTGCAACACTGAAAAGCATAAAGGCCAACTTTACATTAAAAGGTGTAAAAACAAACACAAGATATTGAAAATAAGCAGACCTCAGTGCGAGAAAGTGTCTTTGCAACACTGAAAAGCACAAAGGCCAACTTTTACATTAAAAGGTGTAAAAACAAACACAAGATATTGAAAATAAGCAGACCTCAGTGCAAGAAAGTGTCTTTGCAACACTGAAAAGCATAAAGGCCAACTTTTACATTAAAAGGTGTAAAAACAAACACAAGATATTGAAAATAAGCAGACCTCAGTGCGAGAAAGTGTCTTTGCAACACTGAAAAGCACAAAGGCCAACTTTTACATTAAAAGGTGTAAAAACAAACACAAGATATTGAAAATAAGCAGACCTCAGTGCAAGAAAGTGTCTTTGCAACACTGAAAAGCACAAAGGCCAACTTTTAAATAAAAGGAGTAAAGAAAAAGTAGAAGATATTGAAAATAAGCAGACCTCAGTGCGAGAAAGTGTCTTTGCAACACTGAAAAGCACAAAGGCCAACTTTTACATTAAAAGGAGTAAAGAAAAAGTAGAAGATATTGAAAATAAGCAGACCTCAGTGCAAGAAAGTGTCTTTGCAACACTGAAAAGCATAAAGGCCAACTTTACATTAAAAGGTGTAAAAACAAACACAAGATATTGAAAATAAGCAGACCTCAGTGCGAGAAAGTGTCTTTGCAACACTGAAAAGCACAAAGGCCAACTTTTACATTAAAAGGTGTAAAAACAAACACAAGATATTGAAAATAAGCAGACCTCAGTGCAAGAAAGTGTCTTTGCAACACTGAAAAGCATAAAGGCCAACTTTTACATTAAAAGGTGTAAAAACAAACACAAGATATTGAAAATAAGCAGACCTCAGTGCGAGAAAGTGTCTTTGCAACACTGAAAAGCACAAAGGCCAACTTTTACATTAAAAGGTGTAAAAACAAACACAAGATATTGAAAATAAGCAGACCTCAGTGCGAGAAAGTGTCTTTGCAACACTGAAAAGCACAAAGGCCAACTTTTACATTAAAAGGTGTAAAAACAAACACAAGATATTGAAAATAAGCAGACCTCAGTGCGAGAAAGTGTCTTTGCAACACTGAAAAGCACAAAGGCCAACTTTTACATTAAAAGGTGTAAAAACAAACACAAGATATTGAAAATAAGCAGACCTCAGTGCGAGAAAGTGTCTTTGCAACACTGAAAAGCACAAAGGCCAACTTTAACATTAAAAGGAGTAAAGAAAAAGTAGAAGATATTGAAAATAAGCAGACCTCAGTGCAAGAAAGTGTCTTTGCAACACTGAAAAGCACAAAGGCCAACTTTTACATTAAAAGGAGTAAAGAAAAAGTAGAAGATATTGAAAATAAGCAGACCTCAGTGCAAGAAAGTGTCCTTGCAACACTGAAAAGCACAAAGGCCAACTTTTATATTAAAAGGTGTAAAAACAAACACAAGATATTGAAAATAAGCAGACCTGAGTGCGAGAAAGTGTCTTTGCAACACTGAAAAGCACAAAGGCCAACTTTACATTAAAAGGAGTAAAAAAAAGTAGAAGATATTGAAAATAAGCAGACCTCAGTGCAAGAAAGTGTCTTTGCAACACTGAAAAGCATAAAGGCCAACTTTTACATTAAAAGGTGTAAAAACAAACACAAGATATTGAAAATAAGCAGACCTCAGTGCAAGAAAGTGTCTTTGCAACACTGAAAAGCATAAAGGCCAACTTTTACATTAAAAGGTGTAAAAACAAACACAAGATATTGAAAATAAGCAGACCTCAGTGCAAGAAAGTGTCTTTGCAACACTGAAAAGCATAAAGGCCAACTTTACATTAAAAGGTGTAAAAACAAACACAAGATATTGAAAATAAGCAGACCTCAGTGCGAGAAAGTGTCTTTGCAACACTGAAAAGCACAAAGGCCAACTTTTACATTAAAAGGAGTAAAGAAAAAGTAGAAGATATTGAAAATAAGCAGACCTCAGTGCAAGAAAGTGTCTTTGCAACACTGAAAAGCATAAAGGCCAACTTTACATTAAAAGGTGTAAAAACAAACACAAGATATTGAAAATAAGCAGACCTCAGTGCGAGAAAGTGTCTTTGCAACACTGAAAAGCACAAAGGCCAACTTTTACATTAAAAGGTGTAAAAACAAACACAAGATATTGAAAATAAGCAGACCTCAGTGCAAGAAAGTGTCTTTGCAACACTGAAAAGCATAAAGGCCAACTTTTACATTAAAAGGTGTAAAAACAAACACAAGATATTGAAAATAAGCAGACCTCAGTGCGAGAAAGTGTCTTTGCAACACTGAAAAGCACAAAGGCCAACTTTTACATTAAAAGGTGTAAAAACAAACACAAGATATTGAAAATAAGCAGACCTCAGTGCGAGAAAGTGTCTTTGCAACACTGAAAAGCACAAAGGCCAACTTTTACATTAAAAGGTGTAAAAACAAACACAAGATATTGAAAATAAGCAGACCTCAGTGCGAGAAAGTGTCTTTGCAACACTGAAAAGCACAAAGGCCAACTTTTACATTAAAAGGTGTAAAAACAAACACAAGATATTGAAAATAAGCAGACCTCAGTGCGAGAAAGTGTCTTTGCAACACTGAAAAGCACAAAGGCCAACTTTTACATTAAAAGGTGTAAAAACAAACACAAGATATTGAAAATAAGCAGACCTCAGTGCGAGAAAGTGTCTTTGCAACACTGAAAAGCACAAAGGCCAACTTTAACATTAAAAGGAGTAAAGAAAAAGTAGAAGATATTGAAAATAAGCAGACCTCAGTGCAAGAAAGTGTCTTTGCAACACTGAAAAGCACAAAGGCCAACTTTTACATTAAAAGGAGTAAAGAAAAAGTAGAAGATATTGAAAATAAGCAGACCTCAGTGCAAGAAAGTGTCCTTGCAACACTGAAAAGCACAAAGGCCAATTTTTATATTAAAAGGTGTAAAAACAAACACAAGATATTGAAAATAAGCAGACCTGAGTGCGAGAAAGTGTCTTTGCAACACTGAAAAGCACAAAGGCCAACTTTACATTAAAAGGAGTAAAAAAAAGTAGAAGATATTGAAAATAAGCAGACCTCAGTGCAAGAAAGTGTCTTTGCAACACTGAAAAGCATAAAGGCCAACTTTTACATTAAAAGGAGTAAAAAAAGTAGAAGATATTGAAAATAAGCAGACCTCAGTGCAAGAAAGTGTCTTTGCAACACTGAAAAGCATAAAGGCCAACTTTTACATTAAAAGGTGTAAAAACAAACACAAGATATTGAAAATAAGCAGACCTCAGTGCAAGAAAGTGTCTTTGCAACACTGAAAAGCACAAAGGCCAACTTTTACATTAAAAGGAGTAAAGAAAAAGTAGAAGATATTGAAAATAAGCAGACCTCAGTGCAAGAAAGTGTCCTTGCAACACTGAAAAGCACAAAGGCCAACTTTTATATTAAAAGGTGTAAAAACAAACACAAGATATTGAAAATAAGCAGACCTGAGTGCGAGAAAGTGTCTTTGCAACACTGAAAAGCACAAAGGCCAACTTTACATTAAAAGGAGTAAAAAAAAGTAGAAGATATTGAAAATAAGCAGACCTCAGTGCAAGAAAGTGTCTTTGCAACACTGAAAAGCATAAAGGCCAACTTTACATTAAAAGGTGTAAAAACAAACACAAGATATTGAAAATAAGCAGACCTCAGTGCAAGAAAGTGTCTTTGCAACACTGAAAAGCACAAAGGCCAACTTTAACATTAAAAGGAGTAAAGAAAAAGTAGAAGATATTGAAAATAAGCAGACCTCAGTGCAAGAAAGTGTCTTTGCAACACTGAAAAGCACAAAGGCCAACTTTTACATTAAAAGGAGTAAAGAAAAAGTAGAAGATATTGAAAATAAGCAGACCTCAGTGCAAGAAAGTGTCTTTGCAACACTGAAAAGCACAAAGGCCAACTTTACATTAAAAGGAGTAAAAAAAAGTAGAAGATATTGAAAATAAGCAGACCTCAGTGCAAGAAAGTGTCTTTGCAACACTGAAAAGCACAAAGGCCAGCTTTTACATTAAAAGGAGTAAAAAAAGTAGAAGATATTGAAAATAAGCAGACCTCAGTGCAAGAAAGTGTCTTTGCAACACTGAAAAGCATAAAGGTCAACTTTACATTAAAAGGTGTAAAAACAAACACAAGATATTGAAAATAAGCAGACCTCAGTGCGAGAAAGTGTCTTTGCAACACTGAAAAGCACAAAGGCCAACTACTACATTAAAAGGAGTAAAGAAAAAGTAGAAGATATTGAAAATAAGCAGACCTCAGTGCAAGAAAGTGTCGTTGCAACACTGAAAAGCATAAAGGCCAACTTTTACATTAAAAGGTGTAAAAACAAACACAAGATATTGAAAATAAGCAGACCTCAGTGCAAGAAAGTGTCTTTGCAACACTGAAAAGCATAAAGGCCAACTTTTACATTAAAAGGTGTAAAAACAAACACAAGATATTGAAAATAAGCAGACCTCAGTGCAAGAAAGTGTCTTTGCAACACTGAAAAGCACAAAGGCCAACTTTTACATTAAAAGGAGTAAAGAAAAAGTAGAAGATATTGAAAATAAGCAGACCTCAGTGCAAGACAGTGTCTTTGCAACACTGAAAAGCATAAAGGCCAACTTTACATTAAAAGGTGTAAAAACAAACACAAGATATTGAAAATAAGCAGACCTCAGTGCAAGAAAGTGTCTTTGCAACACTGAAAAGCATAAAGGCCAACTTTTACATTAAAAGGAGTAAAAACAAACACAAGATATTGAAAATAAGCAGACCTCAGTGCAAGAAAGTGTCTTTGCAACACTGAAAAGCATAAAGGCCAACTTTACATTAAAAGGAGTAAAAAAAAGTAGAAGATATTGAAAATAAGCAGACCTCAGTGCAAGAAAGTGTCTTTGCAACACTGAAAAGCATAAAGGCCAACTTTTACATTAAAAGGTGTAAAAACAAACACAAGATATTGAAAATAAGCAGACCTCAGTGCAAGAAAGTGTCTTTGCAACACTGAAAAGCACAAAGGCCAACTTTTACATTAAAAGGTGTAAAAACAAACACAAGATATTGAAAATAAGCAGACCTCAGTGCAAGAAAGTGTCTTTGCAACACTGAAAAGCATAAAGGCCAACTTTTACATTAAAAGGTGTAAAAACAAACACAAGATATTGAAAATAAGCAGACCTCAGTGCGAGAAAGTGTCTTTGCAACACTGAAAAGCACAAAGGCCAACTTTTACATTAAAAGGAGTAAAGACAAAGTAGAAGATAATGAAAATAAGCAGACCTCAGTGCAAGAAAGTGTCTTTGCAACACTGAAAAGCATAAAGGCCAACTTTTACATTAAAAGGTGTAAAAACAAACACAAGATATTGAAAATAAGCAGACCTCAGTGCGAGAAAGTGTCTTTGCAACACTGAAAAGCACAAAGGCCAACTTTTACATTAAAAGGAGTAAAGACAAAGTAGAAGATAATGAAAATAAGCAGACCTCAGTGCAAGAAAGTGTCTTTGCAACACTGAAAAGCACAAAGGCCAACTTTTACATTAAAAGGAGTAAAAAAAGTAGAAGATATTGAAAATAAGCAGACCTCAGTGCAAGACAGTGTCTTTGCAACACTGAAAAGCATAAAGGCCAACTTTACATTAAAAGGAGTAAAAAAAAGTAGAAGATATTGAAAATAAGCAGACCTCAGTGCAAAAAAGTGTCTTTGCAACACTGAAAAGCATAAAGGCCAACTTTACATTAAAAGGTGTAAAAACAAACACAAGATATTGAAAATAAGCAGACCTCAGTGCAAGAAAGTGTCTTTGCAACACTGAAAAGCACAAAGGCCAGCTTTTACATTAAAAGGAGTAAAAAAAAGTAGAAGATATTGAAAATAAGCAGACCTCAGTGCAAGACAGTGTCTTTGCAACACTAAAAAGCATAAAGGCCAACTTTACATTAAAAGGAGTAAAAAAAAAGTAGAAGATATTGAAAATAAGCAGACCTCAGTGCAAGAAAGTGTCTTTGCAACACTGAAAAGCATAAAGGCCAACTTTTACATTAAAAGGAGTAAAAAAAAGTAGAAGATATTGAAAATAAGCAGACCTCAGTGCAAGACAGTGTCTTTGCAACACTGAAAAGCATAAAGGCCAACTTTTACATTAAAAGGAGTAAAAAAAAAGTAGAAGATATTGAAAATAAGCAGACCTCAGTGTAAGACAGTGTCTTTGCAACACTGAAAAGCACAAAGGCCAACTTTTACATTAAAAGGTGTAAAAACAAACACAAGATATTGAAAATAAGCAGACCTCAGTGCAAGAAAGTGTCTTTGCAACACTGAAAAGCACAAAGGCCAACTTTTACATTAAAAGGAGTAAAGAAAAAGTAGAAGATATTGAAAATAAGCAGACCTCAGTGCAAGAAAGTGTCTTTGCAACACTGAAAAGCACAAAGGCCAACTTTTACATTAAAAGGAGTAAAGAAAAAGTAGAAGATATTGAAAATAAGCAGACCTCAGTGCAAGAAAGTGTCTTTGCAACACTGAAAAGCACAAAGGCCAACTTTTACATTAAAAGGAGTAAAGAAAAAGTAGAAGATATTGAAAATAAGCAGACCTCAGTGCAAGAAAGTGTCTTTGCAACACTGAAAAGCACAAAGGCCAATTTTTACATTAAAAGGAGTAAAGAAAAAGTAGAAGATATTGAAAATAAGCAGACCTCAGTGCAAGACAGTGTCTTTGCAACACTGAAAAGCATAAAGGCCAACTTTTACATTAAAAGGTGTAAAAACAAACACAAGATATTGAAAATAAGCAGACCTCAGTGCGAGAAAGTGTCTTTGCAACACTGAAAAGCACAAAGGCCAACTTTTACATTAAAAGGAGTAAAGAAAAAGTAGAAGATATTGAAAATAAGCAGACCTCAGTGCAAGAAAGTGTCTTTGCAACACTGAAAAGCTTAAAGGCCAACTTTTACATTAAAAGGTGTAAAAACAAACACAAGATATTGAAAATAAGCAGACCTCAGTGCGAGAAAGTGTCTTTGCAACACTGAAAAGCACAAAGGCCAACTTTTACATTAAAAGGAGTAAAGAAAAAGTAGAAGATATTGAAAATAAGCAGACCTCAGTGCAAGAAAGTGTCTTTGCAACACTGAAAAGCACAAAGGCCAACTTTTACATTAAAAGGTGTAAAAACAAACACAAGATATTGAAAATAAGCAGACCTCAGTGCGAGAAAGTGTCTTTGCAACACTGAAAAGCACAAAGGCCAACTTTTACATTAAAAGGAGTAAAGAAAAAGTAGAAGATATTGAAAATAAGCAGACCTCAGTGCAAGAAAGTGTCTTTGCAACACTGAAAAGCACAAAGGCCAATTTTTACATTAAAAGGAGTAAAGAAAAAGTAGAAGATATTGAAAATAAGCAGACCTCAGTGCAAGAAAGTGTCTTTGCAACACTGAAAAGCACAAAGGCCAACTTTTACATTAAAAGGAGTAAAAACAAACACAAGATATTGAAAATAAGCAGACAGTGCGAGAAAGTGTCTTTGCAACACTGAAAAGCTTAAAGGCCAACTTTACATTAAAAGGTGTAAAAACAAACACAAGATATTGAAAATAAGCAGACCTCAGTGCGAGAAAGTGTCTTTGCAACACTGAAAAGCATAAAGGCCAACTTTTACATTAAAAGGAGTAAAGAAAAAGTAGAAGATATTGAAAATAAGCAGACCTCAGTGCAAGACAGTGTCTTTGCAACACTGAAAAGCATAAAGGCCAACTTTACATTAAAAGGTGTAAAAACAAACACAAGATATTGAAAATAAGCAGACCTCAGTGCGAGAAAGTGTCTTTGCAACACTGAAAAGCACAAAGGCCAACTTTTACATTAAAAGGAGTAAAAAAAAGTAGAAGATATTGAAAATAAGCAGACCTCAGTGCAAGAAAGTGTCTTTGCAACACTGAAAAGCATAAAGGCCAACTTTTACATTAAAAGGAGTAAAAAAAGTAGAAGATATTGAAAATAAGCAGACCTCAGTGCAAGAAAGTGTCTTTGCAACACTGAAAAGCATAAAGGCCAACTTTTACATTAAAAGGTGTAAAAACAAACACAAGATATTGAAAATAAGCAGACCTCAGTGCAAGAAAGTGTCTTTGCAACACTGAAAAGCATAAAGGCCAACTTTTACATTAAAAGGTGTAAAAACAAACACAAGATATTGAAAATAAGCAGACCTCAGTGCAAGAAAGTGTCTTTGCAACACTGAAAAGCACAAAGGCCAACTTTACATTAAAAGGAGTAAAAAAAAGTAGAAGATATTGAAAATAAGCAGACCTCAGTGCAAGAAAGTGTCTTTGCAACACTGAAAAGCATAAAGGCCAACTTTTACATTAAAAGGAGTAAAAAAAAGTAGAAGATATTGAAAATAAGCAGACCTCAGAACAAGAAAGTGTCTTTGCAACACTGAAAAGCATAAAGGCCAACTTTTACATTAAAAGGTGTAAAAACAAACACAAGATATTGAAAATAAGCAGACCTCAGTGCAAGAAAGTGTCTTTGCAACACTGAAAAGCATAAAGGCCAACTTTACATTAAAAGGTGTAAAAACAAACACAAGATATTGAAAATAAGCAGACCTCAGTGCAAGAAAGTGTCTTTGCAACACTGAAAAGCACAAAGGCCAACTTTAACATTAAAAGGAGTAAAGAAAAAGTAGAAGATATTGAAAATAAGCAGACCTCAGTGCAAGAAAGTGTCTTTGCAACACTGAAAAGCACAAAGGCCAACTTTTACATTAAAAGGAGTAAAGAAAAAGTAGAAGATATTGAAAATAAGCAGACCTCAGTGCAAGAAAGTGTCTTTGCAACACTGAAAAGCACAAAGGCCAACTTTACATTAAAAGGAGTAAAAAAAAGTAGAAGATATTGAAAATAAGCAGACCTCAGTGCAAGAAAGTGTCTTTGCAACACTGAAAAGCACAAAGGCCAGCTTTTACATTAAAAGGAGTAAAAAAAGTAGAAGATATTGAAAATAAGCAGACCTCAGTGCAAGAAAGTGTCTTTGCAACACTGAAAAGCACAAAGGTCAACTTTACATTAAAAGGTGTAAAAACAAACACAAGATATTGAAAATAAGCAGACCTCAGTGCGAGAAAGTGTCTTTGCAACACTGAAAAGCACAAAGGCCAACTACTACATTAAAAGGAGTAAAGAAAAAGTAGAAGATATTGAAAATAAGCAGACCTCAGTGCAAGAAAGTGTCTTTGCAACACTGAAAAGCATAAAGGCCAACTTTTACATTAAAAGGAGTAAAAACAAACACAAGATATTGAAAATAAGCAGACCTCAGTGCAAGAAAGTGTCTTTGCAACACTGAAAAGCATAAAGGCCAACTTTACATTAAAAGGAGTAAAAAAAAGTAGAAGATATTGAAAATAAGCAGACCTCAGTGCAAGAAAGTGTCTTTGCAACACTGAAAAGCATAAAGGCCAACTTTTACATTAAAAGGTGTAAAAACAAACACAAGATATTGAAAATAAGCAGACCTCAGTGCGAGAAAGTGTCTTTGCAACACTGAAAAGCACAAAGGCCAACTTTTACATTAAAAGGAGTAAAGACAAAGTAGAAGATAATGAAAATAAGCAGACCTCAGTGCAAGAAAGTGTCTTTGCAACACTGAAAAGCATAAAGGCCAACTTTTACATTAAAAGGTGTAAAAACAAACACAAGATATTGAAAATAAGCAGACCTCAGTGCGAGAAAGTGTCTTTGCAACACTGAAAAGCACAAAGGCCAACTTTTACATTAAAAGGAGTAAAGACAAAGTAGAAGATAATGAAAATAAGCAGACCTCAGTGCAAGAAAGTGTCTTTGCAACACTGAAAAGCACAAAGGCCAACTTTTACATTAAAAGGAGTAAAAAAAGTAGAAGATATTGAAAATAAGCAGACCTCAGTGCAAGACAGTGTCTTTGCAACACTGAAAAGCATAAAGGCCAACTTTACATTAAAAGGAGTAAAAAAAAGTAGAAGATATTGAAAATAAGCAGACCTCAGTGCAAAAAAGTGTCTTTGCAACACTGAAAAGCATAAAGGCCAACTTTACATTAAAAGGTGTAAAAACAAACACAAGATATTGAAAATAAGCAGACCTCAGTGCAAGAAAGTGTCTTTGCAACACTGAAAAGCACAAAGGCCAGCTTTTACATTAAAAGGAGTAAAAAAAAGTAGAAGATATTGAAAATAAGCAGACCTCAGTGCAAGACAGTGTCTTTGCAACACTGAAAAGCATAAAGGCCAACTTTTACATTAAAAGGAGTAAAAAAAAAGTAGAAGATATTGAAAATAAGCAGACCTCAGTGTAAGACAGTGTCTTTGCAACACTGAAAAGCTTAAAGGCCAACTTTACATTAAAAGGTGTAAAAACAAATACAAGATATTGAAAATAAGCAGACCTCAGTGCGAGAAAGTGTCTTTGCAACACTGAAAAGCATAAAGGCCAACTTTTACATTAAAAGGTGTAAAAACAAACACAAGATATTGAAAATAAGCAGACCTCAGTGCAAGAAAGTGTCTTTGCAACACTGAAAAGCACAAAGGCCAACTTTTACATTAAAAGGAGTAAAGAAAAAGTAGAAGATATTGAAAATAAGCAGACCTCAGTGCAAGAAAGTGTCTTTGCAACACTGAAAAGCACAAAGGCCAACTTTTACATTAAAAGGTGTAAAAACAAACACAAGATATTGAAAATAAGCAGACCTCAGTGTGAGAAAGTGTCTTTGCAACACTGAAAAGCACAAAGGCCAACTTTTACATTAAAAGGAGTAAAGAAAAAGTAGAAGATATTGAAAATAAGCAGACCTCAGTGCAAGAAAGTGTCTTTGCAACACTGAAAAGCACAAAGGCCAATTTTTACATTAAAAGGAGTAAAGAAAAAGTAGAAGATATTGAAAATAAGCAGACCTCAGTGCAAGACAGTGTCTTTGCAACACTGAAAAGCATAAAGGCCAACTTTTACATTAAAAGGTGTAAAAACAAACACAAGATATTGAAAATAAGCAGACCTCAGTGCGAGAAAGTGTCTTTGCAACACTGAAAAGCACAAAGGCCAACTTTTACATTAAAAGGAGTAAAGAAAAAGTAGAAGATATTGAAAATAAGCAGACCTCAGTGCAAGAAAGTGTCTTTGCAACACTGAAAAGCTTAAAGGCCAACTTTTACATTAAAAGGTGTAAAAACAAACACAAGATATTGAAAATAAGCAGACCTCAGTGCGAGAAAGTGTCTTTGCAACACTGAAAAGCACAAAGGCCAACTTTTACATTAAAAGGAGTAAAGAAAAAGTAGAAGATATTGAAAATAAGCAGACCTCAGTGCAAGAAAGTGTCTTTGCAACACTGAAAAGCACAAAGGCCAACTTTTACATTAAAAGGTGTAAAAACAAACACAAGATATTGAAAATAAGCAGACCTCAGTGCGAGAAAGTGTCTTTGCAACACTGAAAAGCACAAAGGCCAACTTTTACATTAAAAGGAGTAAAGAAAAAGTAGAAGATATTGAAAATAAGCAGACCTCAGTGCAAGAAAGTGTCTTTGCAACACTGAAAAGCACAAAGGCCAATTTTTACATTAAAAGGAGTAAAGAAAAAGTAGAAGATATTGAAAATAAGCAGACCTCAGTGCAAGAAAGTGTCTTTGCAACACTGAAAAGCACAAAGGCCAACTTTTACATTAAAAGGAGTAAAAACAAACACAAGATATTGAAAATAAGCAGACAGTGCGAGAAAGTGTCTTTGCAACACTGAAAAGCTTAAAGGCCAACTTTACATTAAAAGGTGTAAAAACAAACACAAGATATTGAAAATAAGCAGACCTCAGTGCGAGAAAGTGTCTTTGCAACACTGAAAAGCATAAAGGCCAACTTTTACATTAAAAGGAGTAAAGAAAAAGTAGAAGATATTGAAAATAAGCAGACCTCAGTGCAAGACAGTGTCTTTGCAACACTGAAAAGCATAAAGGCCAACTTTACATTAAAAGGTGTAAAAACAAACACAAGATATTGAAAATAAGCAGACCTCAGTGCGAGAAAGTGTCTTTGCAACACTGAAAAGCACAAAGGCCAACTTTTACATTAAAAGGAGTAAAAAAAAGTAGAAGATATTGAAAATAAGCAGACCTCAGTGCAAGAAAGTGTCTTTGCAACACTGAAAAGCATAAAGGCCAACTTTTACATTAAAAGGAGTAAAAAAAGTAGAAGATATTGAAAATAAGCAGACCTCAGTGCAAGAAAGTGTCTTTGCAACACTGAAAAGCATAAAGGCCAACTTTTACATTAAAAGGTGTAAAAACAAACACAAGATATTGAAAATAAGCAGACCTCAGTGCAAGAAAGTGTCTTTGCAACACTGAAAAGCATAAAGGCCAACTTTTACATTAAAAGGTGTAAAAACAAACACAAGATATTGAAAATAAGCAGACCTCAGTGCAAGAAAGTGTCTTTGCAACACTGAAAAGCACAAAGGCCAACTTTACATTAAAAGGAGTAAAAAAAAGTAGAAGATATTGAAAATAAGCAGACCTCAGTGCAAGAAAGTGTCTTTGCAACACTGAAAAGCATAAAGGCCAACTTTTACATTAAAAGGAGTAAAAAAAAGTAGAAGATATTGAAAATAAGCAGACCTCAGTGCAAGAAAGTGTCTTTGCAACACTGAAAAGCATAAAGGCCAACTTTTACATTAAAAGGTGTAAAAACAAACACAAGATATTGAAAATAAGCAGACCTCAGTGCAAGAAAGTGTCTTTGCAACACTGAAAAGCATAAAGGCCAACTTTACATTAAAAGGTGTAAAAACAAACACAAGATATTGAAAATAAGCAGACCTCAGTGCAAGAAAGTGTCTTTGCAACACTGAAAAGCACAAAAGCCAACTTTAACATTAAAAGGAGTAAAGAAAAAGTAGAAGATATTGAAAATAAGCAGACCTCAGTGCAAGAAAGTGTCTTTGCAACACTGAAAAGCACAAAGGCCAACTTTTACATTAAAAGGAGTAAAGAAAAAGTAGAAGATATTGAAAATAAGCAGACCTCAGTGCAAGAAAGTGTCTTTGCAACACTGAAAAGCACAAAGGCCAACTTTACATTAAAAGGAGTAAAAAAAAGTAGAAGATATTGAAAATAAGCAGACCTCAGTGCAAGAAAGTGTCTTTGCAACACTGAAAAGCACAAAGGCCAGCTTTTACATTAAAAGGAGTAAAAAAAGTAGAAGATATTGAAAATAAGCAGACCTCAGTGCAAGAAAGTGTCTTTGCAACACTGAAAAGCATAAAGGTCAACTTTACATTAAAAGGTGTAAAAACAAACACAAGATATTGAAAATAAGCAGACCTCAGTGCGAGAAAGTGTCTTTGCAACACTGAAAAGCACAAAGGCCAACTACTACATTAAAAGGAGTAAAGAAAAAGTAGAAGATATTGAAAATAAGCAGACCTCAGTGCAAGAAAGTGTCGTTGCAACACTGAAAAGCATAAAGGCCAACTTTTACATTAAAAGGTGTAAAAACAAACACAAGATATTGAAAATAAGCAGACCTCAGTGCAAGAAAGTGTCTTTGCAACACTGAAAAGCATAAAGGCCAACTTTTACATTAAAAGGTGTAAAAACAAACACAAGATATTGAAAATAAGCAGACCTCAGTGCGAGAAAGTGTCTTTGCAACACTGAAAAGCACAAAGGCCAACTTTTACATTAAAAGGAGTAAAGAAAAAGTAGAAGATATTGAAAATAAGCAGACCTCAGTGCAAGACAGTGTCTTTGCAACACTGAAAAGCATAAAGGCCAACTTTACATTAAAAGGTGTAAAAACAAACAAGATATTGAAAATAAGCAGACCTCAGTGCAAGAAAGTGTCTTTGCAACACTGAAAAGCATAAAGGCCAACTTTTACATTAAAAGGAGTAAAAACAAACACAAGATATTGAAAATAAGCAGACCTCAGTGCAAGAAAGTGTCTTTGCAACACTGAAAAGCATAAAGGCCAACTTTACATTAAAAGGAGTAAAAAAAAGTAGAAGATATTGAAAATAAGCAGACCTCAGTGCAAGAAAGTGTCTTTGCAACACTGAAAAGCATAAAGGCCAACTTTTACATTAAAAGGTGTAAAAACAAACACAAGATATTGAAAATAAGCAGACCTCAGTGCGAGAAAGTGTCTTTGCAACACTGAAAAGCACAAAGGCCAACTTTTACATTAAAAGGAGTAAAGACAAAGTAGAAGATAATGAAAATAAGCAGACCTCAGTGCAAGAAAGTGCCTTTGCAACACTGAAAAGCACAAAGGCCAACTTTTACATTAAAAGGAGTAAAAAAAGTAGAAGATATTGAAAATAAGCAGACCTCAGTGCAAGACAGTGTCTTTGCAACACTGAAAAGCATAAAGGCCAACTTTACATTAAAAGGAGTAAAAAAAAGTAGAAGATATTGAAAATAAGCAGACCTCAGTGCAAAAAAGTGTCTTTGCAACACTGAAAAGCATAAAGGCCAACTTTACATTAAAAGGTGTAAAAACAAACACAAGATATTGAAAATAAGCAGACCTCAGTGCAAGAAAGTGTCTTTGCAACACTGAAAAGCACAAAGGCCAGCTTTTACATTAAAAGGAGTAAAAAAAAGTAGAAGATATTGAAAATAAGCAGACCTCAGTGCAAGACAGTGTCTTTGCAACACTAAAAAGCATAAAGGCCAACTTTACATTAAAAGGAGTAAAAAAAAAGTAGAAGATATTGAAAATAAGCAGACCTCAGTGCAAGAAAGTGTCTTTGCAACACTGAAAAGCATAAAGGCCAACTTTTACATTAAAAGGAGTAAAAAAAAGTAGAAGATATTGAAAATAAGCAGACCTCAGTGTAAGACAGTGTCTTTGCAACACTGAAAAGCTTAAAGGCCAACTTTACATTAAAAGGTGTAAAAACAAATACAAGATATTGAAAATAAGCAGACCTCAGTGCGAGAAAGTGTCTTTGCAACACTGAAAAGCATAAAGGCCAACTTTTACATTAAAAGGTGTAAAAACAAACACAAGATATTGAAAATAAGCAGACCTCAGTGCAAGAAAGTGTCTTTGCAACACTGAAAAGCACAAAGGCCAACTTTTACATTAAAAGGAGTAAAGAAAAAGTAGAAGATATTGAAAATAAGCAGACCTCAGTGCAAGAAAGTGTCTTTGCAACACTGAAAAGCACAAAGGCCAACTTTTACATTAAAAGGTGTAAAAACAAACACAAGATATTGAAAATAAGCAGACCTCAGTGCGAGAAAGTGTCTTTGCAACACTGAAAAGCACAAAGGCCAACTTTTACATTAAAAGGAGTAAAGAAAAAGTAGAAGATATTGAAAATAAGCAGACCTCAGTGCAAGAAAGTGTCTTTGCAACACTGAAAAGCACAAAGGCCAATTTTTACATTAAAAGGAGTAAAGAAAAAGTAGAAGATATTGAAAATAAGCAGACCTCAGTGCAAGACAGTGTCTTTGCAACACTGAAAAGCATAAAGGCCAACTTTTACATTAAAAGGTGTAAAAACAAACACAAGATATTGAAAATAAGCAGACCTCAGTGCGAGAAAGTGTCTTTGCAACACTGAAAAGCACAAAGGCCAACTTTTACATTAAAAGGAGTAAAGAAAAAGTAGAAGATATTGAAAATAAGCAGACCTCAGTGCAAGAAAGTGTCTTTGCAACACTGAAAAGCTTAAAGGCCAACTTTTACATTAAAAGGTGTAAAAACAAACACAAGATATTGAAAATAAGCAGACCTCAGTGCGAGAAAGTGTCTTTGCAACACTGAAAAGCACAAAGGCCAACTTTTACATTAAAAGGTGTAAAAACAAACACAAGATATTGAAAATAAGCAGACCTCAGTGCAAGAAAGTGTCTTTGCAACACTGAAAAGCACAAAGGCCAACTTTTACATTAAAAGGTGTAAAAACAAACACAAGATATTGAAAATAAGCAGACCTCAGTGCGAGAAAGTGTCTTTGCAACACTGAAAAGCACAAAGGCCAACTTTTACATTAAAAGGAGTAAAGAAAAAGTAGAAGATATTGAAAATAAGCAGACCTCAGTGCAAGAAAGTGTCTTTGCAACACTGAAAAGCACAAAGGCCAATTTTTACATTAAAAGGAGTAAAGAAAAAGTAGAAGATATTGAAAATAAGCAGACCTCAGTGCAAGAAAGTGTCTTTGCAACACTGAAAAGCACAAAGGCCAACTTTTACATTAAAAGGAGTAAAAACAAACACAAGATATTGAAAATAAGCAGACAGTGCGAGAAAGTGTCTTTGCAACACTGAAAAGCTTAAAGGCCAACTTTACATTAAAAGGTGTAAAAACAAACACAAGATATTGAAAATAAGCAGACCTCAGTGCGAGAAAGTGTCTTTGCAACACTGAAAAGCATAAAGGCCAACTTTTACATTAAAAGGAGTAAAGAAAAAGTAGAAGATATTGAAAATAAGCAGACCTCAGTGCAAGACAGTGTCTTTGCAACACTGAAAAGCATAAAGGCCAACTTTACATTAAAAGGTGTAAAAACAAACACAAGATATTGAAAATAAGCAGACCTCAGTGCGAGAAAGTGTCTTTGCAACACTGAAAAGCACAAAGGCCAACTTTTACATTAAAAGGAGTAAAGAAAAAGTAGAAGATATTGAAAATAAGCAGACCTCAGTGCAAGAAAGTGTCTTTGCAACACCGAAAAGCATAAAGGCCCAACTTTTACATTAAAAGGTGTAAAAACAAACACAAGATATTGAAAATAAGCAGACCTCAGTGCAAGAAAGTGTCTTTGCAACACTGAAAAGCATAAAGGCCAACTTTTACATTAAAAGGAGTAAAAAAAAGTAGAAGATATTGAAAATAAGCAGACCTCAGTGCAAGACAGTGTCTTTGCAACACTGAAAAGCATAAAGGCCAACTTTTACATTAAAAGGAGTAAAAAAAAGTAGAAGATATTGAAAATAAGCAGACCTCAGTGTAAGACAGTGTCTTTGCAACACTGAAAAGCATAAAGGCCAACTTTTACATTAAAAGGAGTAAAAAAAAGTAGAAGATATTGAAAATAAGCAGACCTCAGTGCGAGAAAGTGTCTTTGCAACACTGAAAAGCATAAAGGCCAACTTTTACATTAAAAGGTGTAAAAACAAACACAAGATATTGAAAATAAGCAGACCTCAGTGCAAGAAAGTGTCTTTGCAACACTGAAAAGCACAAAGGCCAACTTTTACATTAAAAGGAGTAAAGAAAAAGTAGAAGATATTGAAAATAAGCAGACCTCAGTGCAAGAAAGTGTCTTTGCAACACTGAAAAGCACAAAGGCCAACTTTTACATTAAAAGGTGTAAAAACAAACACAAGATATTGAAAATAAGCAGACCTCAGTGCAAGAAAGTGTCTTTGCAACACTGAAAAGCACAAAGGCCAACTTTTACATTAAAAGGAGTAAAGAAAAAGTAGAAGATATTGAAAATAAGCAGACCTCAGTGCAAGAAAGTGTCTTTGCAACACTGAAAAGCACAAAGGCCAACTTTTACATTAAAAGGTGTAAAAACAAACACAAGATATTGAAAATAAGCAGACCTCAGTGCGAGAAAGTGTCTTTGCAACACTGAAAAGCACAAAGGCCAACTTTACATTAAAAGGAGTAAAGAAAAAGTAGAAGATATTGAAAATAAGCAGACCTCAGTGCAAGACAGTGTCTTTGCAACACTAAAAAGCATAAAGGCCAACTTTACATTAAAAGGAGTAAAAAAAAAGTAGAAGATATTGAAAATAAGCAGACCTCAGTGCAAGAAAGTGTCTTTGCAACACTGAAAAGCATAAAGGCCAACTTTTACATTAAAAGGAGTAAAAAAAAGTAGAAGATATTGAAAATAAGCAGACCTCAGTGCAAGACAGTGTCTTTGCAACACTGAAAAGCATAAAGGCCAACTTTACATTAAAAGGAGTAAAAAAAAGTAGAAGATATTGGCCATCAAGAAAGTGTCTTTGCAACACTAAAAAGCATAAAGGCCAACTTTACATTAAAATGAGTAAAAACAAACACAAGATATTGAAAATAAGCAGACCTCAGTGCGAGAAAGTGTCTTTGCAACACTGAAAAGCACAAAGGCCAACTTTACATTAAAAGGAGTAAAAAAAGTAGAAGATATTGAAAATAAGCAGACCTCAGTGCAAGAAAGTGTCTTTGCAACACTGAAAAGCACAAAGGCCAACTTTACATTAAAAGGAGTAAAAAAAGTAGAAGATATTGAAAATAAGCAGACCTCAGTGCAAGACAGTGTCTTTGCAACACTGAAAAGCATAAAGGCCAACTTTACATTAAAAGGAGTAAAAAAAAGTAGAAGATATTGAAAATAAGCAGACCTCAGTGCAAGAAAGTGTCTTTGCAACACTGAAAAGCATAAAGGCCAACTTTTACATTAAAAGGAGTAAAAAAAGTAGAAGATATTGAAAATAAGCAGACCTCAGTGCAAGAAAGTGTCTTTGCAACACTGAAAAGCATAAAGGCCAACTTTTACATTAAAAGGAGTAAAAAAAAGTAGAAGATATTGGAAATAAGCAGACCTCAGTGCAAGAAAGTGTCTTTGCAACACTGAAAAGCACAAAGGCCAGCTTTTACGTTAAACGGAGTAAAAAAAGTAGAAGATATTGAAAATAAGCAGACCTCAGTGCAAGACAGTGTCTTTGCAACACTGAAAAGCATAAAGGCCAACTTTACATTAAAAGGTGTAAAAACAAACACAAGATATTGAAAATAAGCAGACCTCAGTGCAAGAAAGTGTCTTTGCAACACTGAAAAGCATAAAGGCCAACTTTACATTAAAAGGTGTAAAAACAAACACAAGATATTGAAAATAAGCAGACCTCAGTGCAAGAAAGTGTCTTTGCAACACTGAAAAGCACAAAGGCCAACTTTAACATTAAAAGGAGTAAAGAAAAAGTAGAAGATATTGAAAATAAGCAGACCTCAGTGCAAGAAAGTGTCTTTGCAACACTGAAAAGCACAAAGGCCAACTTTTACATTAAAAGGAGTAAAGAAAAAGTAGAAGATATTGAAAATAAGCAGACCTCAGTGCAAGAAAGTGTCTTTGCAACACTGAAAAGCACAAAGGCCAACTTTACATTAAAAGGAGTAAAGAAAAAGTAGAAGATATTGAAAATAAGCAGACCTCAGTGCAAGAAAGTGTCTTTGCAACACTGAAAAGCATAAAGGCCAACTTTTACATTAAAAGGTGTAAAAACAAACACAAGATATTGAAAATAAGCAGACCTCAGTGCAAGAAAGTGTCTTTGCAACACTGAAAAGCATAAAGGCCAACTTTTACATTAAAAGGTGTAAAAACAAACACAAGATATTGAAAATAAGCAGACCTCAGTGCGAGAAAGTGTCTTTGCAACACTGAAAAGCACAAAGGCCAACTTTTACATTAAAAGGAGTAAAGAAAAAGTAGAAGATATTGAAAATAAGCAGACCTCAGTGCAAGAAAGTGTCTTTGCAACACTGAAAAGCACAAAGGCCAACTTTTACATTAAAAGGAGTAAAGAAAAAGTAGAAGATATTGAAAATAAGCAGACCTCAGTGCAAGAAAGTGTCTTTGCAACACTGAAAAGCACAAAGGCCAACTTTACATTAAAAGGAGTAAAAAAAGTAGAAGATATTGAAAATAAGCAGACCTCAGTGCAAGAAAGTGTCTTTGCAACACTGAAAAGCATAAAGGCCAACGTTTACATTAAAAGGAGTAAAAAAAGTAGAAGATATTGAAAATAAGCAGACCTCAGTGCGAGAAATTGTCTTTGCAACACTGAAAAGCATAAAGGCCAACTTTTACATTAAAAGGAGTAAAAAAAAGTAGAAGATATTGGAAATAAGCAGACCTCAGTGCAAGAAAGTGTCTTTGCAACACTGAAAAGCACAAAGGCCAACTTTTACATTAAAAGGAGTAAAAAAAGTAGAAGATATTGAAAATAAGCAGACCTCAGTGCAAGACAGTGTCTTTGCAACACTGAAAAGCATAAAGGCCAACTTTACATTAAAAGGTGTAAAAACAAACACAAGATATTGAAAATAAGCAGACCTCAGTGCAAGAAAGTGTCTTTGCAACACTGAAAAGCACAAAGGCCAACTTTTACATTAAAAGGAGTAAAGAAAAAGTAGAAGATATTGAAAATAAGCAGACCTCAGTGCAAGAAAGTGTCTTTGCAACACTGAAAAGCACAAAGGCCAACTTTTATATTAAAAGGTGTAAAAACAAACACAAGATATTGAAAATAAGCAGACCTCAGTGCGAGAAAGTGTCTTTGCAACACTGAAAAGCACAAAGGCCAACTTTTACATTAAAAGGAGTAAAGAAAAAGTAGAAGATATTGAAAATAAGCAGACCTCAGTGCAAGAAAGTGTCCTTGCAACACTGAAAAGCACAAAGGCCAACTTTTATATTAAAAGGTGTAAAAACAAACACAAGATATTGAAAATAAGCAGACCTGAGTGCGAGAAAGTGTCTTTGCAACACTGAAAAGCACAAAGGCCAACTTTTACATTAAAAGGAGTAAAGAAAAAGTAGAAGATATTGAAAATAAGCAGACCTCAGTGCAAGAAAGTGTCTTTGCAAAACTGAAAAGCACAAAGGCCAACTTTTACATTAAAAGGAGTAAAGAAAAAGTAGAAGATATTGAAAATAAGCAGACCTCAGTGCAAGAAAGTGTCTTTGCAACACTGAAAAGCACAAAGGCCAACTTTACATTAAAAGGAGTAAAAAAAAGTAGAAGATATTGAAAATAAGCAGACCTCAGTGCAAGAAAGTGTCTTTGCAACACTGAAAAGCATAAAGGCCAACTTTTACATTAAAAGGTGTAAAAACAAACACAAGATATTGAACATAAGCAGACCTCAGTGCAAGAAAGTGTCTTTGCAACACTGAAAAGCATAAAGGCCAACTTTACATTAAAAGGTGTAAAAACAAACACAAGATATTGAAAATAAGCAGACCTCAGTGCAAGAAAGTGTCTTTGCAACACTGAAAAGCACAAAGGCCAACTTTTACATTAAAAGGTGTAAAAACAAACACAAGATATTGAAAATAAGCAGACCTCAGTGCAAGAAAGTGTCTTTGCAACACTGAAAAGCATAAAGGCCAACTTTACATTAAAAGGTGTAAAAACAAACACAAGATATTGAAAATAAGCAGACCTCAGTGCAAGAAAGTGTCTTTGCAACACTGAAAAGCACAAAGGCCAACTTTAACATTAAAAGGAGTAAAGAAAAAGTAGAAGATATTGAAAATAAGCAGACCTCAGTGCAAGAAAGTGTCTTTGCAACACTGAAAAGCACAAAGGCCAACTTTTACATTAAAAGGAGTAAAGAAAAAGTAGAAGATATTGAAAATAAGCAGACCTCAGTGCAAGAAAGTGTCTTTGCAACACTGAAAAGCACAAAGGCCAACTTTTATATTAAAAGGTGTAAAAACAAACACAAGATATTGAAAATAAGCAGACCTCAGTGCGAGAAAGTGTCTTTGCAACACTGAAAAGCACAAAGGCCAACTTTTACATTAAAAGGAGTAAAGAAAAAGTAGAAGATATTGAAAATAAGCAGACCTCAGTGCAAGAAAGTGTCTTTGCAACACTGAAAAGCACAAAGGCCAACTTTACATTAAAAGGAGTAAAAAAAAGTAGAAGATATTGAAAATAAGCAGACCTCAGTGCAAGACAGTGTCTTTGCAACACTGAAAAGCACAAAGGCCAGCTTTTACATTAAAAGGAGTAAAAAAAGTAGAAGATATTGAAAATAAGCAGACCTCAGTGCAAGACAGTGTCTTTGCAACACTGAAAAGCATAAAGGCCAACTTTACATTAAAAGGTGTAAAAACAAACACAAGATATTGAAAATAAGCAGACCTCAGTGCGAGAAAGTGTCTTTGCAACACTGAAAAGCACAAAGGCCAACTTTTACATTAAAAGGAGTAAAGAAAAAGTAGAAGATATTGAAAATAAGCAGACCTCAGTGCAAGAAAGTGTCTTTGCAACACTGAAAAGCATAAAGGCCAACTTTACATTAAAAGGTGTAAAAACAAACACAAGATATTGAAAATAAGCAGACCTCAGTGCGAGAAAGTGTCTTTGAAACACTGAAAAGCATAAAGGCCAACTTTACATTAAAAGGAGTAAAAACAAGCACAAGATATTGAAAATAAGCAGACCTCAGTGCAAGAAAGTGTCTTTGCAACACTGAAAAGCATAAAGGCCAACTTTTACATTAAAAGGTGTAAAAACAAACACAAGATATTGAAAATAAGCAGACCTCGGTGCAAGAAAGTGTCTTTGCAACACTGAAAAGCATAAAGGCCAACTTTTACATTAAAAGGTGTAAAAACAAACACAAGATATTGAAAATAAGCAGACCTCAGTGCAAGAAAGTGTCTTTGCAACACTGAAAAGCATAAAGGCCAACTTTTACATTAAAAGGTGTAAAAACAAACACAAGATATTGAAAATAAGCAGACCTCGGTGCAAGAAAGTGTCTTTGCAACACTGAAAAGCATAAAGGCCAACTTTTACATTAAAAGGTGTAAAAACAAGCACAAGATATTGAAAATAAGCAGACCTCAGTGCAAGAAAGTGTCTTTGCAACACTGAAAAGCATAAAGGCCAACTTTTACATTAAAAGGTGTAAAAACAAACACAAGATATTGAAAATAAGCAGACCTCGGTGCAAGAAAGTGTCTTTGCAACACTGAAAAGCATAAAGGCCAACTTTTACATTAAAAGGTGTAAAAACAAACACAAGATATTGAAAATAAGCAGACCTCAGTGCAAGAAAGTGTCTTTGCAACACTGAAAAGCACAAAGGCCAGCTTTTACATTAAAAGGAGTAAAGAAAAAGTAGAAGATATTGAAAATAAGCAGACCTCAGTGCAAGAAAGTGTCTTTGCAACACTGAAAAGCACAAAGGCCAACTTTACATTAAAAGGAGTAAAAAAAGTAGAAGATATTGAAAATAAGCAGACCTCAGTGCAAGAAAGTGTCTTTGCAACACTGAAAAGCACAAAGGCCAACTTTTACATTAAAAGGAGTAAAAAAAGTAGAAGATATTGAAAATAAGCAGACCTCAGTGTAAGAAAGTGTCTTTGCAACACTGAAAAGCATAAAGGCCAACTTTTACATTAAAAGGAGTAAAAAAAAGTAGAAGATATTGAAAATAAGCAGACCTCAGTGCAAGAAAGTGTCTTTGCAACACTGAAAAGCATAAAGGCCAACTTTTACATTAAAAGGAGTAAAAAAAAGTAGAAGATATTGGAAATAAGCAGACCTCAGTGCAAGACAGTGTCTTTGCAACACTGAAAAGCATAAAGGCCAACTTTACATTAAAAGGAGTAAAAAAAAGTAGAAGATATTGAAAATAAGCAGACCTCAGTGCAAGAAAGTGTCTTTGCAACACTGAAAAGCATAAAGGCCAACTTTTACATTAAAAGGAGTAAAAAAAAGTAGAAGATATTGGAAATAAGCAGACCTCAGTGCAAGAAAGTGTCTTTGCAACACTGAAAAGCACAAAGGCCAGCTTTTACATTAAAAGGAGTAAAAAAAGTAGAAGATATTGAAAATAAGCAGACCTCAGTGCAAGACAGTGTCTTTGCAACACTGAAAAGCATAAAGGCCAACTTAACATTAAAAGGTGTAAAAACAAACACAAGATATTGAAAATAAGCAGACCTCAGTGCAAGAAAGTGTCTTTGCAACACTGAAAAGCATAAAGGCCAACTTTACATTAAAAGGTGTAAAAACAAACACAAGATATTGAAAATAAGCAGACCTCAGTGCAAGAAAGTGTCTTTGCAACACTGAAAAGCATAAAGGCCAACTTTTACATTAAAAGGAGTAAAAAAAGTAGAAGATATTGAAAATAAGCAGACCTCAGTGCAAGAAAGTGTCTTTGCAACACTGAAAAGCACAAAGACCAACTTTTACATTAAAAGGAGTAAAAAAAAGTAGAAGATATGGGAAATAAGCAGACCTCAGTGCAAGAAAGTGTCTTTGCAACACTGAAAAGCACAAAGGCCAACTTTTACATTAAAAGGAGTAAAAAAAAGTAGAAGATATTGAAAATAAGCAGACCTCAGTGCAAGACAGTGTCTTTGCAACACTGAAAAGCATAAAGGCCAACTTTACATTAAAAGGTGTAAAAACAAACACAAGATATTGAAAATAAGCAGACCTCAGTGCAAGAAAGTGTCTTTGCAACACTGAAAAGCACAAAGGCCAACTTTTACATTAAAAGGTGTAAAAACAAACACAAGATATTGAAAATAAGCAGACCTCAGTGCAAGAAAGTGTCTTTGCAACACTGAAAAGCATAAAGGCCAACTTTACATTAAAAGGTGTAAAAACAAACACAAGATATTGAAAATAAGCAGACCTCAGTGCAAGAAAGTGTCTTTGCAACACTGAAAAGCACAAAGGCCAACTTTAACATTAAAAGGAGTAAAGAAAAAGTAGAAGATATTGAAAATAAGCAGACCTCAGTGCAAGAAAGTGTCTTTGCAACACTGAAAAGCACAAAGGCCAACTTTTACATTAAAAGGAGTAAAGAAAAAGTAGAAGATATTGAAAATAAGCAGACCTCAGTGCAAGAAAGTGTCTTTGCAACACTGAAAAGCACAAAGGCCAACTTTTATATTAAAAGGTGTAAAAACAAACACAAGATATTGAAAATAAGCAGACCTCAGTGCGAGAAAGTGTCTTTGCAACACTGAAAAGCACAAAGGCCAACTTTTACATTAAAAGGAGTAAAGAAAAAGTAGAAGATATTGAAAATAAGCAGACCTCAGTGCAAGAAAGTGTCTTTGCAACACTGAAAAGCACAAAGGCCAACTTTACATTAAAAGGAGTAAAAAAAAGTAGAAGATATTGAAAATAAGCAGACCTCAGTGCAAGAAAGTGTCTTTGCAACACTGAAAAGCACAAAGGCCAGCTTTTACATTAAAAGGAGTAAAAAAAGTAGAAGATATTGAAAATAAGCAGACCTCAGTGCAAGACAGTGTCTTTGCAACACTGAAAAGCATAAAGGCCAACTTTACATTAAAAGGTGTAAAAACAAACACAAGATATTGAAAATAAGCAGACCTCAGTGCGAGAAAGTGTCTTTGCAACACTGAAAAGCATAAAGGCCAACTTTTACATTAAAAGGAGTAAAAAAAGTAGAAGATATTGAAAATAAGCAGACCTCAGTGCAAGACAGTGTCTTTGCAACACTGAAAAGCATAAAGGCCAACTTTACATTAAAAGGTGTAAAAACAAACACAAGATATTGAAAATAAGCAGACCTCAGTGCAAGAAAGTGTCTTTGCAACACTGAAAAGCACAAAGGCCAGCTTTTACATTAAAAGGAGTAAAAAAAGTAGAAGATATTGAAAATAAGCAGACCTCAGTGCAAGACAGTGTCTTTGCAACACTGAAAAGCATAAAGGCCAACTTTACATTAAAAGGTGTAAAAACAAACACAAGATATTGAAAATAAGCAGACCTCAGTGCAAGAAAGTGTCTTTGCAACACTGAAAAGCATAAAGGCCAACTTTTACATTAAAAGGTGTAAAAACAAACACAAGATATTGAAAATAAGCAGACCTCGGTGCAAGAAAGTGTCTTTGCAACACTGAAAAGCATAAAGGCCAACTTTTACATTAAAAGGTGTAAAAACAAACACAAGATATTGAAAATAAGCAGACCTCAGTGCAAGAAAGTGTCTTTGCAACACTGAAAAGCATAAAGGCCAACTTTTACATTAAAAGGTGTAAAAACAAACACAAGATATTGAAAATAAGCAGACCTCAGTGCGAGAAAGTGTCTTTGCAACACTGCAAAGCATAAAGGCCAACTTTTACATTAAAAGGAGTAAAGAAAAAGTAGAAGATATTGAAAATAAGCAGACCTCAGTGCAAGACAGTGTCTTTGCAACACTGAAAAGCATAAACGCCAACTTTACATTAAAAGGTGTAAAAACAAACACAAGATATTGAAAATAAGCAGACCTCAGTGCAAGAAAGTGTCTTTGCAACACTGAAAAGCACAAAGACCAACTTTTACATTAAAAGGAGTAAAAAAAAGTAGAAGATATGGAAAATAAGCAGACCTCAGTGCAAGAAAGTGTCTTTGCAACACTGAAAAGCATAAAGGCCAACTTTTACATTAAAAGGAGTAAAAAAAAGTAGAAGATATTGGAAATAAGCAGACCTCAGTGCAAGAAAGTGTCTTTGCAACACTGAAAAGCACAAAGGCCAGCTTTTACATTAAAAGGAGTAAAAAAAGTAGAAGATATTGAAAATAAGCAGACCTCAGTGCAAGACAGTGTCTTTGCAACACTGAAAAGCATAAAGGCCAACTTTACATTAAAAGGTGTAAAAACAAACACAAGATATTGAAAATAAGCAGACCTCAGTGCGAGAAAGTGTCTTTGCAACACTGAAAAGCATAAAGGCCAACTTTACATTAAAAGGTGTAAAAACAAACACAAAATATTGAAAATAAGCAGACCTCAGTGCAAGAAAGTGTCTTTGCAACACTGAAAAGCATAAAGGCCAACTTTTACATTAAAAGGAGTAAAAAAAGTAGAAGATATTGAAAATAAGCAGACCTCAGTGCAAGAAAGTGTCTTTGCAACACTGAAAAGCACAAAGACCAACTTTTACATTAAAAGGAGTAAAAAAAAGTAGAAGATATGGGAAATAAGCAGACCTCAGTGCAAGAAAGTGTCTTTGCAACACTGAAAAGCATAAAGGCCAACTTTACATTAAAAGGTGTAAAAACAAACACAAAATATTGAAAATAAGCAGACCTCAGTGCAAGAAAGTGTCTTTGCAACACTGAAAAGCATAAAGGCCAACTTTTACATTAAAAGGAGTAAAAAAAGTAGAAGATATTGAAAATAAGCAGACCTCAGTGCAAGAAAGTGTCTTTGCAACACTGAAAAGCACAAAGACCAACTTTTACATTAAAAGGAGTAAAAAAAAGTAGAAGATATGGGAAATAAGCAGACCTCAGTGCAAGAAAGTGTCTTTGCAACACTGAAAAGCACAAAGGCCAACTTTTACATTAAAAGGAGTAAAAAAAAGTAGAAGATATTGAAAATAAGCAGACCTCAGTGCAAGACAGTGTCTTTGCAACACTGAAAAGCATAAAGGCCAACTTTACATTAAAAGGTGTAAAAACAAACACAAGATATTGAAAATAAGCAGACCTCAGTGCAAGAAAGTGTCTTTGCAACACTGAAAAGCACAAAGACCAACTTTTACATTAAAAGGAGTAAAAAAAAGTAGAAGATATTGAAAATAAGCAGACCTCAGTGCAAGACAGTGTCTTTGCAACACTGAAAAGCATAAAGGCCAACTTTACATTAAAAGGTGTAAAAACAAACACAAGATATTGAAAATAAGCAGACCTCAGTGCAAGAAAGTGTCTTTGCAACACTGAAAAGCATAAAGGCCAACTTTACATTGAAAGGTGTAAAATCAAACACAAGATATTGAAAATAAGCAGACCTCAGTGCAAGAAAGTGTCTTTGCAACACTGAAAAGCTTAAAGGCCAACTTTTACATTAAAAGGTGTAAAAACAAACACAAGATATTGAAAATAAGCAGACCTCAGTGCGAGAAAGTGTCTTTGCAACACTGAAAAACACAAAAGCCAACTTTTACATTAAAAGGAGTAAAGAAAAAGTAGAAGATATTGAAAATAAGCAGACCTCAGTGCAAGAAAGTGTCTTTGCAACACTGAAAAGCACAAAGGCCAGCTTTTACATTAAAAGGAGTAAAAAAAGTAGAAGATAGTGAAAATAAGCAGACCTCAGTGCAAGACAGTGTCATTGCAACACTGAAAAGCATAAAGGCCAACTTTACATTAAAAGGAGTAAAAAAAAAGTAGAAGATATTGAAAATAAGCAGACCTCAGTGCAAGAAAGTGTCTTTGCAACACTGAAAAGCACAAAGGCCAACTTTAACATTAAAAGGAGTAAAGAAAAAGTAGAAGATATTGAAAATAAGCAGACCTCAGTGCAAGAAAGTGTCTTTGCAACACTGAAAAGCACAAAGGCCAACTTTTACATTAAAAGGAGTAAAGAAAAAGTAGAAGATATTGAAAATAAGCAGACCTCAGTGCAAGAAAGTGTCTTTGCAACACTGAAAAGCACAAAGGCCAACTTTTATATTAAAAGGTGTAAAAACAAACACAAGATATTGAAAATAAGCAGACCTCAGTGCGAGAAAGTGTCTTTGCAACACTGAAAAGCACAAAGGCCAGCTTTTACATTAAAAGGAGTAAAAAAAAGTAGAAGATATGGGAAATAAGCAGACCTCAGTGCAAGAAAGTGTCTTTGCAACACTGAAAAGCACAAAGGCCAACTTTTATATTAAAAGGTGTAAAAACAAACACAAGATATTGAAAATAAGCAGACCTCAGTGCGAGAAAGTGTCTTTGCAACACTGAAAAGCACAAAGGCCAGCTTTTACATTAAAAGGAGTAAAAAAAAGTAGAAGATATGGGAAATAAGCAGACCTCAGTGCAAGAAAGTGTCTTTGCAACACTGAAAAGCACAAAGGCCAACTTTTATATTAAAAGGTGTAAAAACAAACACAAGATATTGAAAATAAGCAGACCTCAGTGCGAGAAAGTGTCTTTGCAACACTGAAAAGCACAAAGACCAACTTTTACATTAAAAGGAGTAAAAAAAAGTAGAAGATATGGGAAATAAGCAGACCTCAGTGCAAGAAAGTGTCTTTGCAACACTGAAAAGCATAAAGGCCAACTTTTACATTAAAAGGAGTAAAAAAAAGTAGAAGATATTGGAAATAAGCAGACCTCAGTGCAAGAAAGTGTCTTTGCAACACTGAAAAGCACAAAGGCCAGCTTTTACATTAAAAGGAGTAAAAAAAGTAGAAGATATTGAAAATAAGCAGACCTCAGTGCAAGACAGTGTCTTTGCAACACTGAAAAGCATAAAGGCCAACTTTACATTAAAAGGTGTAAAAACAAACACAAGATATTGAAAATAAGCAGACCTCAGTGCGAGAAAGTGTCTTTGCAACACTGAAAAGCACAAAGGCCAACTTTAACATTAAAAGGAGTAAAGAAAAAGTAGAAGATATTGAAAATAAGCAGACCTCAGTGCAAGAAAGTGTCTTTGCAACACTGAAAAGCACAAAGGCCAACTTTTACATTAAAAGGAGTAAAGAAAAAGTAGAAGATATTGAAAATAAGCAGACCTCAGTGCAAGAAAGTGTCTTTGCAACACTGAAAAGCATTAAGGCCAACTTTACATTAAAAGGTGTAAAAACAAACACAAGATATTGAAAATAAGCAGACCTCAGTGCAAGAAAGTGTCTTTGCAACACTGAAAAGCACAAAGGCCAACTTTAACATTAAAAGGAGTAAAGAAAAAGTAGAAGATATTGAAAATAAGCAGACCTCAGTGCAAGAAAGTGTCTTTGCAACACTGAAAAGCACAAAGGCCAACTTTTACATTAAAAGGAGTAAAGAAAAAGTAGAAGATATTGAAAATAAGCAGACCTCAGTGCAAGAAAGTGTCTTTGCAACACTGAAAAGCACAAAGGCCAACTTTTACATTAAAAGGTGTAAAAACAAACACAAGATATTGAAAATAAGCAGACCTCAGTGCGAGAAAGTGTCTTTGCAACACTGAAAAGCACAAAGGCCAACTTTTACATTAAAAGGAGTAAAGAAAAAGTAGAAGATATTGAAAATAAGCAGACCTCAGTGCAAGAAAGTGTCTTTGCAACACTGAAAAGCACAAAGGCCAACTTTTACATTAAAAGGAGTAAAAAAAGTAGAAGATATTGAAAATAAGCAGACCTCAGTGCAAGACAGTGTCTTTGCAACACTGAAAAGCATAAAGGCCAACTTTACATTAAAAGGAGTAAAAAAAAGTAGAAGATATGGGAAATAAGCAGACCTCAGTGCAAGACAGTGTCTTTGCAACACTGAAAAGCATAAAGGCCAACTTTACATTAAAAGGAGTAAAAAAAAGTAGAAGATATTGAAAATAAGCAGACCTCAGTGCAAGAAAGTGTCTTTGCAACACTGAAAAGCATAAAGGCCAACTTTTACATTAAAAGGAGTAAAAAAAGTAGAAGATATTGAAAATAAGCAGACCTCAGTGCAAGAAAGTGTCTTTGCAACACTGAAAAGCATAAAGGCCAACTTTTACATTAAAAGGTGTAAAAACAAACACAAGATATTGAAAATAAGCAGACCTCAGTGCAAGAAAGTGTCTTTGCAACACTGAAAAGCACAAAGGCCAACTTTACATTAAAAGGAGTAAAAAAAAGTAGAAGATATTGAAAATAAGCAGACCTCAGTGCAAGAAAGTGTCTTTGCAACACTGAAAAGCATAAAGGCCAACTTTTACATTAAAAGGAGTAAAAAAAGTAGAAGATATTGAAAATAAGCAGACCTCAGTGCAAGAAAGTGTCTTTGCAACACTGAAAAGCACAAAGACCAACTTTTACATTAAAAGGAGTAAAAAAAAGTAGAAGATATTGAAAATAAGCAGACCTCAGTGCAAGAAAGTGTCTTTGCAACACTGAAAAGCACAAAGACCAACTTTTACATTAAAAGGAGTAAAAAAAAGTAGAAGATATGGGAAATAAGCAGACCTCAGTGCAAGAAAGTGTCTTTGCAACACTGAAAAGCATAAAGGCCAACTTTTACATTAAAAGGTGTAAAAACAAACACAAGATATTGAAAATAAGCAGACCTCAGTGCAAGAAAGTGTCTTTGCAACACTGAAAAGCACAAAGGCCAACTTTACATTAAAAGGAGTAAAAAAAAGTAGAAGATATTGAAAATAAGCAGACCTCAGTGCAAGAAAGTGTCTTTGCAACACTGAAAAGCATAAAGGCCAACTTTTACATTAAAAGGAGTAAAAAAAGTAGAAGATATTGAAAATAAGCAGACCTCAGTGCAAGAAAGTGTCTTTGCAACACTGAAAAGCACAAAGACCAACTTTTACATTAAAAGGAGTGAAAAAAAGTAGAAGATATGGGAAATAAGCAGACCTCAGTGCAAGACAGTGTCTTTGCAACACTGAAAAGCATAAAGGCCAACTTTACATTAAAAGGAGTAAAAAAAAGTAGAAGATATTGAAAATAAGCAGACCTCAGTGCAAGACAGTGTCTTTGCAACACTGAAAAGCATAAAGGCCAACTTTACATTAAAAGGTGTAAAAACAAACACAAGATATTGAAAATAAGCAGACCTCAGTGCAAGAAAGTGTCTTTGCAACACTGAAAAGCTTAAAGGCCAACTTTTACATTAAAAGGTGTAAAAACAAACACAAGATATTGAAAATAAGCAGACCTCAGTGCGAGAAAGTGTCTTTGCAACACTGAAAAGCACAAAGGCCAACTTTTACATTAAAAGGAGTAAAGAAAAAGTAGAAGATATTGAAAATAAGCAGACCTCAGTGCAAGAAAGTGTCTTTGCAACACTGAAAAGCACAAAGGCCAGCTTTTACATTAAAAGGAGTAAAAAAAGTAGAAGATATTGAAAATAAGCAGACCTCAGTGCAAGACAGTGTCATTGCAACACTGAAAAGCATAAAGGCCAACTTTACATTAAAAGGAGTAAAAAAAAGTAGAAGATATTGAAAATAAGCAGACCTCAGTGCAAGACAGTGTCTTTGCAACACTGAAAAGCATAAAGGCCAACTTTACATTAAAAGGTGTAAAAACAAACACAAGATATTGAAAATAAGCAGACCTCAGTGCAAGAAAGTGTCTTTGCAACACTGAAAAGCTTAAAGGCCAACTCTTACAATAAAAGGTGTAAAAACAAACACAAGATATTGAAAATAAGCAGACCTCAGTGCGAGAAAGTGTCTTTGCAACACTGAAAAGCACAAAGGCCAACTTTTACATTAAAAGGAGTAAAGAAAAAGTAGAAGATATTGAAAATAAGCAGACCTCAGTGCAAGAAAGTGTCTTTGCAACACTGAAAAGCACAAAGGCCAACTTTTACATTAAAAGGAGTAAAAAAAGTAGAAGATATTGAAAATAAGCAGACCTCAGTGCAAGACAGTGTCTTTGCAACACTGAAAAGCACAAAGGCCAACTTTACATTAAAAGGAGTAAAAAAAAGAAGAAGATATTGAAAATAAGCAGACCTCAGTGCAAGACAGTGTCTTTGCAACACTGAAAAGCATAAAGGCCAACTTTTACATTAAAAGGAGTAAAAAAAGTAGAAGATGTTGAAAATAAGCAGACCTCAGTGCAAGAAAGTGTCTTTGCAACACTGAAAAGCTTAAAGGCCAACTTTTACATTAAAAGGTGTAAAAACAAACACAAGATATTGAAAATAAGCAGACCTCAGTGCAAGAAAGTGTCTTTGCAACACTGAAAAGCACAAAGGCCAACTTTTACATTAAAAGGAGTAAAAAAAGTAGAAGATATTGAAAATAAGCAGACCGCAGTGCAAGACAGTGTCTTTGCAACACTGAAAAGCATAAAGGCCAACTTTTACATTAAAAGGTGTAAAAACAAACACAAGATATTGAAAATAAGCAGACCTCAGTGCAAGAAAGTGTCTTTGCAACACTGAAAAGCATAAAGGCCAACTTTACATTAAAAGGTGTAAAAACAAACACAAGATATTGAAAATAAGCAGACCTCAGTGCAAGAAAGTGTCTTTGCAACACTGAAAAGCTTAAAGGCCAACTCTTACAATAAAAGGTGTAAAAACAAACACAAGATATTGAAAATAAGCAGACCTCAGTGCGAGAAAGTGTCTTTGCAACACTGAAAAGCACAAAGGCCAACTTTTACATTAAAAGGAGTAAAGAAAAAGTAGAAGATATTGAAAATAAGCAGACCTCAGTGCAAGAAAGTGTCTTTGCAACACTGAAAAGCACAAAGGCCAACTTTACATTAAAAGGAGTAAAAAAAAGTAGAAGATATTGAAAATAAGCAGACCTCAGTGCAAGAAAGTGTCTTTGCAACACTGAAAAGCACAAAGGCCAGCTTTTACATTAAAAGGAGTAAAAAAAGTAGAAGATATTGAAAATAAGCAGACCTCAGTGCAAGACAGTGTCTTTGCAACACTGAAAAGCATAAAGGCCAACTTTACATTAAAAGGTGTAAAAACAAACACAAGATATTGAAAATAAGCAGACCTCAGTGCAAGAAAGTGTCTTTGCAACACTGAAAAGCATAAAGGCCAACTTTACATTAAAAGGTGTAAAAACAAACACAAGATATTGAAAATAAGCAGACCTCGGTGCAAGAAAGTGTCTTTGCAACACTGAAAAGCATAAAGGCCAACTTTTACATTAAAAGGTGTAAAAACAAACACAAGATATTGAAAATAAGCAGACCTCAGTGCAAGAAAGTGTCTTTGCAACACTGAAAAGCATAAAGGCCAGCTTTTACATTAAAAGGAGTAAAAACAAACACAAGATATTGAAAATAAGCAGACCTCAGTGCAAGAAAGTGTCTTTGCAACACTGAAAAGCATAAAGGCCAACTTTTACATTAAAAGGTGTAAAAACAAACACAAGATATTGAAAATAAGCAGACCTCAGTGCAAGAAAGTGTCTTTGCAACACTGAAAAGCACAAAGGCCAACTTTTACATTAAAAGGAGTAAAGAAAAATTAGAAGATATTGAAAATAAGCAGACCTCAGTGCAAGAAAGTGTCTTTGCAACACTGAAAAGCACAAAGGCCAACTTTTACATTAAAAGGAGTAAAGAAAAAGTAGAAGATATTGAAAATAAGCAGACCTCAGTGCAAGAAAGTGTCTTTGCAACACTGAAAAGCACAAAGGCCAACTTTTACATTAAAGGGAGTAAAGAAAAAGTAGAAGATATTGAAAATAAGCAGACCTCAGTGCAAGAAAGTGTCTTTGCAACACTGAAAAGCACAAAGGCCAACTTTACATTAAAAGGAGTAAAAAAAGTAGAAGATATTGAAAATAAGCAGACCTCAGTGCAAGAAAGTGTCTTTGCAACACTGAAAAGCATAAAGGCCAACGTTTACATTAAAAGGAGTAAAAAAAGTAGAAGATATTGAAAATAAGCAGACCTCAGTGCGAGAAAGTGTCTTTGCAACACTGAAAAGCATAAAGGCCAACTTTACATTAAAAGGTGTAAAAACAAACACAAGATATTGAAAATAAGCAGACCTCAGTGCAAGAAAGTGTCTTTGCAACACTGAAAAGCACAAAGGCCAACTTTTACATTAAAAGGTGTAAAAACAAACACAAGATATTGAAAATAAGCAGACCTCAGTGCAAGAAAGTGTCTTTGCAACACTGAAAAGCATAAAGGCCAACTTTACATTAAAAGGTGTAAAAACAAACACAAGATATTGAAAATAAGCAGACCTCAGTGCAAGAAAGTGTCTTTGCAACACTGAAAAGCACAAAGGCCAACTTTAACATTAAAAGGAGTAAAGAAAAAGTAGAAGATATTGAAAATAAGCAGACCTCAGTGCAAGAAAGTGTCTTTGCAACACTGAAAAGCACAAAGGCCAACTTTTACATTAAAAGGAGTAAAGAAAAAGTAGAAGATATTGAAAATAAGCAGACCTCAGTGCAAGAAAGTGTCTTTGCAACACTGAAAAGCACAAAGGCCAACTTTTACATTAAAAGGAGTAAAAAAAGTAGAAGATATTGAAAATAAGCAGACCTCAGTGCAAGACAGTGTCTTTGCAACACTGAAAAGCACAAAGGCCAACTTTACATTAAAAGGAGTAAAAAAAAGAAGAAGATATTGAAAATAAGCAGACCTCAGTGCAAGACAGTGTCTTTGCAACACTGAAAAGCATAAAGGCCAACTTTTACATTAAAAGGAGTAAAAAAAGTAGAAGATATTGAAAATAAGCAGACCTCAGTGCAAGAAAGTGTCTTTGCAACACTGAAAAGCATAAAGGCCAACTTTTACATTAAAAGGTGTAAAAACAAACACAAGATATTGAAAATAAGCAGACCTCAGTGCAAGAAAGTGTCTTTGCAACACTGAAAAGCACAAAGGCCAACTTTTACATTAAAAGGAGTAAAAAAAGTAGAAGATATTGAAAATAAGCAGACCGCAGTGCAAGAAAGTGTCTTTGCAACACTGAAAAGCATAAAGGCCAACTTTTACATTAAAAGGTGTAAAAACAAACACAAGATATTGAAAATAAGCAGACCTCAGTGCAAGAAAGTGTCTTTGCAACACTGAAAAGCATAAAGGCCAACTTTACATTAAAAGGTGTAAAAACAAACACAAGATATTGAAAATAAGCAGACCTCAGTGCAAGAAAGTGTCTTTGCAACACTGAAAAGCTTAAAGGCCAACTCTTACAATAAAAGGTGTAAAAACAAACACAAGATATTGAAAATAAGCAGACCTCAGTGCGAGAAAGTGTCTTTGCAACACTGAAAAGCACAAAGGCCAACTTTTACATTAAAAGGAGTAAAGAAAAAGTAGAAGATATTGAAAATAAGCAGACCTCAGTGCAAGAAAGTGTCTTTGCAACACTGAAAAGCACAAAGGCCAACTTTACATTAAAAGGAGTAAAAAAAAGTAGAAGATATTGAAAATAAGCAGACCTCAGTGCAAGAAAGTGTCTTTGCAACACTGAAAAGCACAAAGGCCAGCTTTTACATTAAAAGGAGTAAAAAAAGTAGAAGATATTGAAAATAAGCAGACCTCAGTGCAAGACAGTGTCTTTGCAACACTGAAAAGCATAAAGGCCAACTTTACATTAAAAGGTGTAAAAACAAACACAAGATATTGAAAATAAGCAGACCTCAGTGCAAGAAAGTGTCTTTGCAACACTGAAAAGCATAAAGGCCAACTTTTACATTAAAAGGTGTAAAAACAAGCACAAGATATTGAAAATAAGCAGACCTCAGTGCAAGAAAGTGTCTTTGCAACACTGAAAAGCATAAAGGCCAACTTTTACATTAAAAGGTGTAAAAACAAACACAAGATATTGAAAATAAGCAGACCTCGGTGCAAGAAAGTGTCTTTGCAACACTGAAAAGCATAAAGGCCAACTTTTACATTAAAAGGTGTAAAAACAAACACAAGATATTGAAAATAAGCAGACCTCAGTGCAAGAAAGTGTCTTTGCAACACTGAAAAGCATAAAGGCCAGCTTTTACATTAAAAGGAGTAAAAACAAACACAAGATATTGAAAATAAGCAGACCTCAGTGCAAGAAAGTGTCTTTGCAACACTGAAAAGCATAAAGGCCAACTTTTACATTAAAAGGTGTAAAAACAAACACAAGATATTGAAAATAAGCAGACCTCAGTGCAAGAAAGTGTCTTTGCAACACTGAAAAGCACAAAGGCCAACTTTTACATTAAAAGGAGTAAAGAAAAAGTAGAAGATATTGAAAATAAGCAGACCTCAGTGCAAGAAAGTGTCTTTGCAACACTGAAAAGCACAAAGGCCAACTTTTACATTAAAAGGAGTAAAGAAAAAGTAGAAGATATTGAAAATAAGCAGACCTCAGTGCAAGAAAGTGTCTTTGCAACACTGAAAAGCACAAAGGCCAACTTTTACATTAAAAGGAGTAAAGAAAAAGTAGAAGATATTGAAAATAAGCAGACCTCAGTGCAAGAAAGTGTCTTTGCAACACTGAAAAGCACAAAGGCCAACTTTACATTAAAAGGAGTAAAAAAAGTAGAAGATATTGAAAATAAGCAGACCTCAGTGCAAGAAAGTGTCTTTGCAACACTGAAAAGCATAAAGGCCAACGTTTACATTAAAAGGAGTAAAAAAAGTAGAAGATATTGAAAATAAGCAGACCTCAGTGCGAGAAAGTGTCTTTGCAACACTGAAAAGCATAAAGGCCAACTTTACATTAAAAGGTGTAAAAACAAACACAAGATATTGAAAATAAGCAGACCTCAGTGCAAGAAAGTGTCTTTGCAACACTGAAAAGCACAAAGGCCAACTTTTACATTAAAAGGTGTAAAAACAAACACAAGATATTGAAAATAAGCAGACCTCAGTGCAAGAAAGTGTCTTTGCAACACTGAAAAGCATAAAGGCCAACTTTACATTAAAAGGTGTAAAAACAAACACAAGATATTGAAAATAAGCAGACCTCAGTGCAAGAAAGTGTCTTTGCAACACTGAAAAGCACAAAGGCCAACTTTAACATTAAAAGGAGTAAAGAAAAAGTAGAAGATATTGAAAATAAGCAGACCTCAGTGCAAGAAAGTGTCTTTGCAACACTGAAAAGCACAAAGGCCAACTTTTACATTAAAAGGAGTAAAGAAAAAGTAGAAGATATTGAAAATAAGCAGACCTCAGTGCAAGAAAGTGTCCTTGCAACACTGAAAAGCACAAAGGCCAACTTTTATATTAAAAGGTGTAAAAACAAACACAAGATATTGAAAATAAGCAGACCTGAGTGCGAGAAAGTGTCTTTGCAACACTGAAAAGCACAAAGGCCAACTTTTACATTAAAAGGAGTAAAGAAAAAGTAGAAGATATTGAAAATAAGCAGACCTCAGTGCAAGAAAGTGTCTTTGCAAAACTGAAAAGCACAAAGGCCAACTTTTACATTAAAAGGAGTAAAGAAAAAGTAGAAGATATTGAAAATAAGCAGACCTCAGTGCAAGAAAGTGTCTTTGCAACACTGAAAAGCACAAAGGCCAACTTTACATTAAAAGGAGTAAAAAAAAGTAGAAGATATTGAAAATAAGCAGACCTCAGTGCAAGAAAGTGTCTTTGCAACACTGAAAAGCATAAAGGCCAACTTTTACATTAAAAGGTGTAAAAACAAACACAAGATATTGAAAATAAGCAGACCTCAGTGCAAGAAAGTGTCTTTGCAACACTGAAAAGCATAAAGGCCAACTTTACATTAAAAGGTGTAAAAACAAACACAAGATATTGAAAATAAGCAGACCTCAGTGCAAGAAAGTGTCTTTGCAACACTGAAAAGCACAAAGGCCAACTTTAACATTAAAAGGAGTAAAGAAAAAGTAGAAGATATTGAAAATAAGCAGACCTCAGTGCAAGAAAGTGTCTTTGCAACACTGAAAAGCACAAAGGCCAACTTTTACATTAAAAGGAGTAAAGAAAAAGTAGAAGATATTGAAAATAAGCAGACCTCAGTGCAAGAAAGTGTCTTTGCAACACTGAAAAGCACAAAGGCCAACTTTTATATTAAAAGGTGTAAAAACAAACACAAGATATTGAAAATAAGCAGACCTCAGTGCGAGAAAGTGTCTTTGCAACACTGAAAAGCACAAAGGCCAACTTTTACATTAAAAGGAGTAAAGAAAAAGTAGAAGATATTGAAAATAAGCAGACCTCAGTGCAAGAAAGTGTCTTTGCAACACTGAAAAGCACAAAGGCCAACTTTACATTAAAAGGAGTTAAAAAAAAGTAGAAGATATTGAAAATAAGCAGACCTCAGTGCAAGACAGTGTCTTTGCAACACTGAAAAGCACAAAGGCCAGCTTTTACATTAAAAGGAGTAAAAAAAGTAGAAGATATTGAAAATAAGCAGACCTCAGTGCAAGACAGTGTCTTTGCAACACTGAAAAGCATAAAGGCCAACTTTACATTAAAAGGTGTAAAAACAAACACAAGATATTGAAAATAAGCAGACCTCAGTGCGAGAAAGTGTCTTTGCAACACTGAAAAGCACAAAGGCCAACTTTTACATTAAAAGGAGTAAAGAAAAAGTAGAAGATATTGAAAATAAGCAGACCTCAGTGCAAGAAAGTGTCTTTGCAACACTGAAAAGCATAAAGGCCAACTTTACATTAAAAGGTGTAAAAACAAGCACAAGATATTGAAAATAAGCAGACCTCAGTGCAAGAAAGTGTCTTTGCAACACTGAAAAGCATAAAGGCCAACTTTTACATTAAAAGGTGTAAAAACAAACACAAGATATTGAAAATAAGCAGACCTCGGTGCAAGAAAGTGTCTTTGCAACACTGAAAAGCATAAAGGCCAACTTTTACATTAAAAGGTGTAAAAACAAACACAAGATATTGAAAATAAGCAGACCTCAGTGCAAGAAAGTGTCTTTGCAACACTGAAAAGCACAAAGGCCAACTTTTACATTAAAAGGAGTAAAGAAAAAGTAGAAGATATTGAAAATAAGCAGACCTCAGTGCAAGAAAGTGTCTTTGCAACACTGAAAAGCACAAAGGCCAACTTTACATTAAAAGGAGTAAAAAAAGTAGAAGATATTGAAAATAAGCAGACCTCAGTGCAAGAAAGTGTCTTTGCAACACTGAAAAGCACAAAGGCCAACTTTACATTAAAAGGAGTAAAAAAAGTAGAAGATATTGAAAATAAGCAGACCTCAGTGCAAGAAAGTGTCTTTGCAACACTGAAAAGCACAAAGGCCAACTTTTACATTAAAAGGAGTAAAAAAAGTAGAAGATATTGAAAATAAGCAGACCTCAGTGCAAGAAAGTGTCTTTGCAACACTGAAAAGCATAAAGGCCAACTTTTACATTAAAAGGAGTAAAAAAAAGTAGAAGATATTGGAAATAAGCAGACCTCAGTGCAAGAAAGTGTCTTTGCAACACTGAAAAGCACAAAGGCCAGCTTTTACATTAAAAGGAGTAAAAAAAGTAGAAGATATTGAAAATAAGCAGACCTCAGTGCAAGACAGTGTCTTTGCAACACTGAAAAGCATAAAGGCCAACTTTACATTAAAAGGTGTAAAAACAAACACAAGATATTGAAAATAAGCAGACCTCAGTGCGAGAAAGTGTCTTTGCAACACTGCAAAGCATAAAGGCCAACTTTACATTAAAAGGTGTAAAAACAAACACAAGATATTGAAAATAAGCAGACCTCAGTGCAAGACAGTGTCTTTGCAACACTGCAAAGCATAAACGCCAACTTTACATTAAAAGGTGTAAAAACAAACACAAGATATTGAAAATAAGCAGACCTCAGTGCGAGAAAGTGTCTTTGCAACACTGAAAAGCACAAAGGCCAACTTTTACATTAAAAGGAGTAAAGAAAAAGTAGAAGATATTGAAAATAAGCAGACCTCAGTGCAAGAAAGTGTCTTTGCAACACTGAAAAGCATAAAGGCCCAACTTTTACATTAAAAGGTGTAAAAACAAACACAAGATATTGAAAATAAGCAGACCTCAGTGCAAGAAAGTGTCTTTGCAACACTGAAAAGCATAAAGGCCAACTTTACATTAAAAGGTGTAAAAACAAACACAAGATATTGAAAATAAGCAGACCTCAGTGCAAGAAAGTGTCTTTGCAACACTGAAAAGCACAAAGGCCAACTTTAACATTAAAAGGAGTAAAGAAAAAGTAGAAGATATTGAAAATAAGCAGACCTCAGTGCAAGAAAGTGTCTTTGCAACACTGAAAAGCATAAAGGCCAACTTTTACATTAAAAGGTGTAAAAACAAACACAAGATATTGAAAATAAGCAGACCTCAGTGCAAGAAAGTGTCTTTGCAACACTGAAAAGCATAAAGGCCAACTTTACATTAAAAGGTGTAAAAACAAACACAAGATATTGAAAATAAGCAGACCTCAGTGCAAGAAAGTGTCTTTGCAACACTGAAAAGCATAAAGGCCAACTTTAACATTAAAAGGAGTAAAGAAAAAGTAGAAGATATTGAAAATAAGCAGACCTCAGTGCAAGAAAGTGTCTTTGCAACACTGAAAAGCACAAAGGCCAACTTTTACATTAAAAGGTGTAAAAACAAACACAAGATATTGAAAATAAGCAGACCTCAGTGCGAGAAAGTGTCTTTGCAACACTGAAAAGCACAAAGGCCAACTTTTACATTAAAAGGAGTAAAGAAAAAGTAGAAGATATTGAAAATAAGCAGACCTCAGTGCAAGAAAGTGTCTTTGCAACACTGAAAAGCACAAAGGCCAACTTTAACATTAAAAGGAGTAAAAAAAGTAGAAGATATTGAAAATAAGCAGACCTCAGTGCAAGACAGTGTCTTTGCAACACTGAAAAGCATAAAGGCCAACTTTACATTAAAAGGAGTAAAAAAAAGAAGAAGATATTGAAAATAAGCAGACCTCAGTGCAAGACAGTGTCTTTGCAACACTGAAAAGCATAAAGGCCAACTTTACATTAAAAGGAGTAAAAAAAAGTAGAAGATATTGAAAATAAGCAGACCTCAGTGCAAGAAAGTGTCTTTGCAACACTGAAAAGCATAAAGGCCAACTTTTACATTAAAAGGAGTAAAAAAAGTAGAAGATATTGAAAATAAGCAGACCTCAGTGCAAGAAAGTGTCTTTGCAACACTGAAAAGCACAAAGACCAACTTTTACATTAAAAGGAGTAAAAAAAAGTAGAAGATATGGGAAATAAGCAGACCTCAGTGCAAGAAAGTGTCTTTGCAACACTGAAAAGCACAAAGACCAACTTTTACATTAAAAGGAGTAAAAAAAAGTAGAAGATATGGGAAATAAGCAGACCTCAGTGCAAGAAAGTGTCTTTGCAACACTGAAAAGCATAAAGGCCAACTTTTACATTAAAAGGAGTAAAAAAAAGTAGAAGATATTGGAAATAAGCAGACCTCAGTGCAAGAAAGTGTCTTTGCAACACTGAAAAGCACAAAGGCCAGCTTTTACATTAAAAGGAGTAAAAAAAGTAGAAGATATTGAAAATAAGCAGACCTCAGTGCAAGACAGTGTCTTTGCAACACTGAAAAGCATAAAGGCCAACTTTACATTAAAAGGTGTAAAAACAAACACAAGATATTGAAAATAAGCAGACCTCAGTGCAAGAAAGTGTCTTTGCAACACTGAAAAGCATAAAGGCCAACTTTACATTAAAAGGTGTAAAAACAAACACAAGATATTGAAAATAAGCAGACCTCAGTGCAAGAAAGTGTCTTTGCAACACTGAAAAGCATAAAGGCCAACTTTTACATTAAAAGGAGTAAAAAAAGTAGAAGATATTGAAAATAAGCAGACCTCAGTGCAAGACAGTGTCTTTGCAACACTGAAAAGCATAAAGGCCAACTTTACATTAAAAGGTGTAAAAACAAACACAAGATATTGAAAATAAGCAGACCTCAGTGCAAGAAAGTGTCTTTGCAACACTGAAAAGCATAAAGGCCAACTTTACATTAAAAGGTGTAAAAACAAACACAAGATATTGAAAATAAGCAGACCTCAGTGCAAGAAAGTGTCTTTGCAACACTGAAAAGCACAAAGACCAACTTTTACATTAAAAGGAGTAAAAAAAAGTAGAAGATATTGAAAATAAGCAGACCTCAGTGCAAGAAAGTGTCTTTGCAACACTGAAAAGCACAAAGGCCAACTTTTACATTAAAAGGAGTAAAAAAAAGTAGAAGATATTGAAAATAAGCAGACCTCAGTGCAAGACAGTGTCTTTGCAACACTGAAAAGCATAAAGACCAACTTTACATTAAAAGGTGTAAAAACAAACACAAGATATTGAAAATAAGCAGACCTCAGTGCAAGCAAGTGTCTTTGCAACACTGAAAAGCACAAAGACCAACTTTTACATTAAAAGGAGTAAAAAAAAGTAGAAGATATTGAAAATAAGCAGACCTCAGTGCAAGACAGTGTCTTTGCAACACTGAAAAGCATAAAGGCCAACTTTACATTAAAAGGTGTAAAAACAAACACAAGATATTGAAAATAAGCAGACCTCAGTGCAAGAAAGTGTCTTTGCAACACTGAAAAGCATAAAGGCCAACTTTACATTGAAAGGTGTAAAAACAAACACAAGATATTGAAAATAAGCAGACCTCAGTGCAAGAAAGTGTCTTTGCAACACTGAAAAGCTTAAAGGCCAACTTTTACATTAAAAGGTGTAAAAACAAACACAAGATATTGAAAATAAGCAGACCTCAGTGCGAGAAAGTGTCTTTGCAACACTGAAAAACACAAAGGCCAACTTTTACATTAAAAGGAGTAAAGAAAAAGTAGAAGATATTGAAAATAAGCAGACCTCAGTGCAAGAAAGTGTCTTTGCAACACTGAAAAGCACAAAGGCCAGCTTTTACATTAAAAGGAGTAAAAAAAGTAGAAGATAGTGAAAATAAGCAGACCTCAGTGCAAGACAGTGTCATTGCAACACTGAAAAGCACAAAGGCCAACTTTACATTAAAAGGAGTAAAAAAAAGTAGAAGATATTGAAAATAAGCAGACCTCAGTGCAAGAAAGTGTCTTTGCAACACTGAAAAGCATAAAGGCCAACTTTTACATTAAAAGGAGTAAAAAAAGTAGAAGATATTGAAAATAAGCAGACCTCAGTGCAAGAAAGTGTCTTTGCAACACTGAAAAGCATAAAGGCCAACTTTTACATTAAAAGGAGTAAAAAAAAGTAGAAGATATTGGAAATAAGCAGACCTCAGTGCAAGAAAGTGTCTTTGCAACACTGAAAAGCACAAAGGCCAGCTTTTACATTAAAAGGAGTAAAAAAAGTAGAAGATATTGAAAATAAGCAGACCTCAGTGCAAGACAGTGTCTTTGCAACACTGAAAAGCATAAAGGCCAACTTTACATTAAAAGGAGTAAAATAAAGTAGAAGATATTGAAAATAAGCAGACCTCAGTGCAAGAAAGTGTCTTTGCAACACTGAAAAGCATAAAGGCCAACTTTACATTAAAAGGAGTAAAATAAAGTAGAAGATATTGAAAATAAGCAGACCTCAGTGCAAGAAAGTGTCTTTGCAACACTGAAAAGCATAAAGGCCAACTTTACATTAAAAGGAGTAAAATAAAGTAGAAGATATTGAAAATAAGCAGACCTCAGTGCAAGAAAGTGTCTTTGCAACACTGAAAAGCATAAAGGCCAACTTTACATTAAAAGGAGTAAAATAAAGTAGAAGATATTGAAAATAAGCAGACCTCAGTGCAAGACAGTGTCTTTGCAACACTGAAAAGCATAAAGGCCAACTTTACATTAAAAGGTGTAAAAACAAACACAAGATATTGAAAATAAGCAGACCTCAGTGCAAGAAAGTGTCTTTGCAACACTGAAAAGCTTAAAGGCCAACTTTTACATTAAAAGGTGTAAAAACAAACACAAGATATTGAAAATAAGCAGACCTCAGTGCAAGAAAGTGTCTTTGCAACACTGAAAAGCATAAAGGCCAACTTTTACATTAAAAGGAGTAAAAAAAGTAGAAGATATTGAAAATAAGCAGACCTCAGTGCAAGAAAGTGTCTTTGCAACACTGAAAAGCATAAAGGCCAACTTTTACATTAAAAGGAGTTAAAAAAAAGTAGAAGATATTGGAAATAAGCAGACCTCAGTGCAAGAAAGTGTCTTTGCAACACTGAAAAGCACAAAGGCCAGCTTTTACATTAAAAGGAGTAAAAAAAGTAGAAGATATTGAAAATAAGCAGACCTCAGTGCAAGACAGTGTCTTTGCAACACTGAAAAGCACAAAGGCCAACTTTTACATTAAAAGGAGTAAAGAAAAAGTAGAAGATATTGAAAATAAGCAGACCTCAGTGCAAGAAAGTGTCCTTGCAACACTGAAAAGCACAAAGGCCAACTTTTACATTAAAAGGAGTAAAGAAAAAGTAGAAGATATTGAAAATAAGCAGACCTCAGTGCAAGACAGTGTCTTTGCAACACTGAAAAGCATAAAGGCCAACTTTACATTAAAAGGTGTAAAAACAAACACAAGATATTGAAAATAAGCAGACCTCAGTGCAAGAAAGTGTCTTTGCAACACTGAAAAGCACAAAGGCCAACTTTAACATTAAAAGGAGTAAAGAAAAAGTAGAAGATATTGAAAATAAGCAGACCTCAGTGCAAGAAAGTGTCTTTGCAACACTGAAAAGCACAAAGGCCAACTTTTACATTAAAAGGAGTAAAGAAAAAGTAGAAGATATTGAAAATAAGCAGACCTCAGTGCAAGAAAGTGTCCTTGCAACACTGAAAAGCACAAAGGCCAACTTTTATATTAAAAGGTGTAAAAACAAACACAAGATATTGAAAATAAGCAGACCTGAGTGCGAGAAAGTGTCTTTGCAACACTGAAAAGCACAAAGGCCAACTTTTACATTAAAAGGAGTAAAGAAAAAGTAGAAGATATTGAAAATAAGCAGACCTCAGTGCAAGAAAGTGTCTTTGCAACACTGAAAAGCACAAAGGCCAACTTTACATTAAAAGGAATAAAAAAAAGTAGAAGATATTGAAAATAAGCAGACCTCAGTGCAAGAAAGTGTCTTTGCAACACTGAAAAGCATAAAGGCCAACTTTTACATTAAAAGGAGTAAAAAAAGTAGAAGATATTGAAAATAAGCAGACCTCAGTGCAAGAAAGTGTCTTTGCAACACTGAAAAGCATAAAGGCCAACTTTTACATTAAAAGGTGTAAAAACAAACACAAGATATTGAAAATAAGCAGACCTCAGTGCAAGAAAGTGTCTTTGCAACACTGAAAAGCATAAAGGCCAACTTTACATTAAAAGGTGTAAAAACAAACACAAGATATTGAAAATAAGCAGACCTCAGTGCAAGAAAGTGTCTTTGCAACACTGAAAAGCACAAAGGCCAACTTTTACATTAAAAGGTGTAAAAACAAACACAAGATATTGAAAATAAGCAGACCTCAGTGCAAGAAAGTGTCTTTGCAACACTGAAAAGCATAAAGGCCAACTTTACATTAAAAGGTGTAAAAACAAACACAAGATATTGAAAAAAAGCAGACTTCAGTGCAAGAAAGTGTCTTTGCAACACTGAAAAGCACAAAGGCCAACTTTAACATTAAAAGGAGTAAAGAAAAAGTAGAAGATATTGAAAATAAGCAGACCTCAGTGCAAGAAAGTGTCTTTGCAACACTGAAAAGCACAAAGGCCAACTTTTACATTAAAAGGAGTAAAGAAAAAGTAGAAGATATTGAAAATAAGCAGACCTCAGTGCAAGAAAGTGTCTTTGCAACACTGAAAAGCACAAAGGCCAACTTTTATATTAAAAGGTGTAAAAACAAACACAAGATATTGAAAATAAGCAGACCTCAGTGCGAGAAAGTGTCTTTGCAACACTGAAAAGCACAAAGGCCAACTTTTACATTAAAAGGAGTAAAGAAAAAGTAGAAGATATTGAAAATAAGCAGACCTCAGTGCAAGAAAGTGTCTTTGCAACACTGAAAAGCATAAAGGCCAACTTTACATTAAAAGGTGTAAAAACAAACACAAGATATTGAAAATAAGCAGACCTCAGTGCGAGAAAGTGTCTTTGCAACACTGAAAAGCATAAAGGCCAACTTTTACATTAAAAGGTGTAAAAACAAGCACAAGATATTGAAAATAAGCAGACCTCAGTGCAAGAAAGTGTCTTTGCAACACTGAAAAGCATAAAGGCCAACTTTACATTAAAAGGTGTAAAAACAAACACAAGATATTGAAAATAAGCAGACCTCAGTGCAAGAAAGTGTCTTTGCAACACTGAAAAGCATAAAGGCCAACTTTTACATTAAAAGGTGTAAAAACAAACACAAGATATTGAAAATAAGCAGACCTCAGTGCAAGAAAGTGTCTTTGCAACACTGAAAAGCATAAAGGCCAACTTTTACATTAAAAGGTGTAAAAATAAACACAAGATATTGAAAATAAGCAGACCTCAGTGCAAGAAAGTGTCTTTGCAACACTGAAAAGCATAAAGGCCAACTTTACATTAAAAGGTGTAAAAACAAACACAAGATATTGAAAATAAGCAGACCTCAGTGCGAGAAAGTGTCTTTGCAACACTGAAAAGCACAAAGGCCAACTTTTACATTAAAAGGAGTAAAAAAAAGTAGAAGATAGTGAAAATAAGCAGACCTCAGTGCAAGAAAGTGTCTTTGCAACACTGAAAAGCATAAAGGCCAACTTTTACATTAAAAGGAGTAAAAAAAAGTAGAAGATATTGGAAATAAGCAGACCTCAGTGCAAGAAAGTGTCTTTGCAACACTGAAAAGCACAAAGGCCAGCTTTTACATTAAAAGGAGTAAAAAAAGTAGAAGATATTGAAAATAAGCAGACCTCAGTGCAAGACAGTGTCTTTGCAACACTGAAAAGCATAAAGGCCAACTTTACATTAAAAGGTGTAAAAACAAACACAAGATATTGAAAATAAGCAGACCTCAGTGCAAGAAAGTGTCTTTGCAACACTGAAAAGCATAAAGGCCAACTTTACATTAAAAGGTGTAAAAACAAACACAAGATATTGAAAATAAGCAGACCTCAGTGCAAGAAAGTGTCTTTGCAACACTGAAAAGCATAAAGGCCAACTTTTACATTAAAAGGAGTAAAAAAAGTAGAAGATATTGAAAATAAGCAGACCTCAGTGCAAGAAAGTGTCTTTGCAACACTGAAAAGCACAAAGGCCAGCTTTTACATTAAAAGGAGTAAAAAAAGTAGAAGATAGTGAAAATAAGCAGACCTCAGTGCAAGACAGTGTCATTGCAACACTGAAAAGCATAAAGGCCAACTTTACATTAAAAGGAGTAAAAAAAAGTAGAAGATATTGAAAATAAGCAGACCTCAGTGCAAGAAAGTGTCTTTGCAACACTGAAAAGCATAAAGGCCAACTTTTACATTAAAAGGAGTAAAAAAAGTAGAAGATATTGAAAATAAGCAGACCTCAGTGCAAGAAAGTGTCTTTGCAACACTGAAAAGCATAAAGGCCAACTTTTACATTAAAAGGAGTAAAAAAAAGTAGAAGATATTGGAAATAAGCAGACCTCAGTGCAAGACAGTGTCTTTGCAACACTGAAAAGCACAAAGGCCAGCTTTTACATTAAAAGGAGTAAAAAAAGTAGAAGATATTGAAAATAAGCAGACCTCAGTGCAAGACAGTGTCTTTGCAACACTGAAAAGCATAAAGGCCAACTTTACATTAAAAGGAGTAAAATAAAGTAGAAGATATTGAAAATAAGCAGACCTCAGTGCAAGAAAGTGTCTTTGCAACACTGAAAAGCATAAAGGCCAACTTTACATTAAAAGGAGTAAAATAAAGTAGAAGATATTGAAAATAAGCAGACCTCAGTGCAAGAAAGTGTCTTTGCAACACTGAAAAGCATAAAGGCCAACTTTACATTAAAAGGTGTAAAAACAAACACAAGATATTGAAAATAAGCAGACCTCAGTGCAAGAAAGTGTCTTTGCAACACTGAAAAGCTTAAAGGCCAACTTTTACATTAAAAGGTGTAAAAACAAACACAAGATATTGAAAATAAGCAGACCTCAGTGCAAGAAAGTGTCTTTGCAACACTGAAAAGCACAAAGGCCAACTTTTACATTAAAAGGAGTAAAAAAAGTAGAAGATATTGAAAATAAGCAGACCTCAGTGCAAGAAAGTGTCTTTGCAACACTGAAAAGCATAAAGGCCAACTTTTACATTAAAAGGAGTAAAAAAAAGTAGAAGATATTGGAAATAAGCAGACCTCAGTGCAAGAAAGTGTCTTTGCAACACTGAAAAGCACAAAGGCCAACTTTTACATTAAAAGGAGTAAAAAAAAGTAGAAGATATTGGAAATAAGCAGACCTCAGTGCAAGAAAGTGTCTTTGCAACACTGAAAAGCATAAAGGCCAACTTTTACATTAAAAGGAGTAAAAAAAAGTAGAAGATATTGGAAATAAGCAGACCTCAGTGCAAGAAAGTGTCTTTGCAACACTGAAAAGCACAAAGGCCAACTTTTACATTAAAAGGAGTAAAAAAAAGTAGAAGATATTGGAAATAAGCAGACCTCAGTGCAAGAAAGTGTCTTTGCAACACTGAAAAGCATAAAGGCCAACTTTTACATTAAAAGGAGTAAAAAAAGTAGAAGATATTGAAAATAAGCAGACCTCAGTGCAAGACAGTGTCTTTGCAACACTGAAAAGCATAAAGGCCAACTTTACATTAAAAGGAGTAAAATAAAGTAGAAGATATTGAAAATAAGCAGACCTCAGTGCAAGAAAGTGTCTTTGCAACACTGAAAAGCATAAAGGCCAACTTTACATTAAAAGGAGTAAAATAAAGTAGAAGATATTGAAAATAAGCAGACCTCAGTGCAAGAAAGTGTCTTTGCAACACTGAAAAGCATAAAGGCCAACTTTACATTAAAAGGTGTAAAAACAAACACAAGATATTGAAAATAAGCAGACCTCAGTGCAAGAAAGTGTCTTTGCAACACTGAAAAGCTTAAAGGCCAACTTTTACATTAAAAGGTGTAAAAACAAACACAAGATATTGAAAATAAGCAGACCTCAGTGCAAGAAAGTGTCTTTGCAACACTGAAAAGCACAAAGGCCAACTTTTACATTAAAAGGAGTAAAAAAAGTAGAAGATATTGAAAATAAGCAGACCTCAGTGCAAGAAAGTGTCTTTGCAACACTGAAAAGCATAAAGGCCAACTTTTACATTAAAAGGAGTAAAAAAAAGTAGAAGATATTGGAAATAAGCAGACCTCAGTGCAAGAAAGTGTCTTTGCAACACTGAAAAGCACAAAGGCCAACTTTTACATTAAAAGGAGTAAAAAAAAGTAGAAGATATTGAAAATAAGCAGACCTCAGTGCAAGAAAGTGTCTTTGCAACACTGAAAAGCATAAAGGCCAACTTTTACATTAAAAGGAGTAAAAAAAAGTAGAAGATATTGGAAATAAGCAGACCTCAGTGCAAGACAGTGTCTTTGCAACACTGAAAAGCATAAAGGCCAACTTTACATTAAAAGGTGTAAAAACAAACACAAGATATTGAAAATAAGCAGACCTCAGTGCAAGAAAGTGTCTTTGCAACACTGAAAAGCACAAAGGCCAACTTTAACATTAAAAGGAGTAAAGAAAAAGTAGAAGATATTGAAAATAAGCAGACCTCAGTGCAAGAAAGTGTCTTTGCAACACTGAAAAGCACAAAGGCCAACTTTTACATTAAAAGGAGTAAAGAAAAAGTAGAAGATATTGAAAATAAGCAGACCTCAGTGCAAGAAAGTGTCCTTGCAACACTGAAAAGCACAAAGGCCAACTTTTATATTAAAAGGTGTAAAAACAAACACAAGATATTGAAAATAAGCAGACCTGAGTGCGAGAAAGTGTCTTTGCAACACTGAAAAGCACAAAGGCCAACTTTTACATTAAAAGGAGTAAAGAAAAAGTAGAAGATATTGAAAATAAGCAGACCTCAGTGCAAGAAAGTGTCTTTGCAACACTGAAAAGCATAAAGGCCAACTTTTACATTAAAAGGAGTAAAAAAAGTAGAAGATATTGAAAATAAGCAGACCTCAGTGCAAGAAAGTGTCTTTGCAACACTGAAAAGCATAAAGGCCAACTTTTACATTAAAAGGAGTAAAAAAAGTAGAAGATATTGAAAATAAGCAGACCTCAGTGCAAGAAAGTGTCTTTGCAACACTGAAAAGCATAAAGGCCAACTTTTACATTAAAAGGAGTAAAAAAAGTAGAAGATATTGAAAATAAGCAGACCTCAGTGCAAGAAAGTGTCTTTGCAACACTGAAAAGCATAAAGGCCAACTTTTACATTAAAAGGTGTAAAAACAAACACAAGATATTGAAAATAAGCAGACCTCAGTGCAAGAAAGTGTCTTTGCAACACTGAAAAGCATAAAGGCCAACTTTACATTAAAAGGTGTAAAAACAAACACAAGATATTGAAAATAAGCAGACCTCAGTGCAAGAAAGTGTCTTTGCAACACTGAAAAGCACAAAGGCCAACTTTTACATTAAAAGGTGTAAAAACAAACACAAGATATTGAAAATAAGCAGACCTCAGTGCAAGAAAGTGTCTTTGCAACACTGAAAAGCACAAAGGCCAACTTTAACATTAAAAGGAGTAAAGAAAAAGTAGAAGATATTGAAAATAAGCAGACCTCAGTGCAAGAAAGTGTCTTTGCAACACTGAAAAGCACAAAGGCCAACTTTTACATTAAAAGGAGTAAAGAAAAAGTAGAAGATATTGAAAATAAGCAGACCTCAGTGCAAGAAAGTGTCTTTGCAACACTGAAAAGCATAAAGGCCAACTTTTACATTAAAAGGTGTAAAAACAAACACAAGATATTGAAAATAAGCAGACCTCAGTGCAAGAAAGTGTCTTTGCAACACTGAAAAGCACAAAGGCCAACTTTTATATTAAAAGGTGTAAAAACAAACACAAGATATTGAAAATAAGCAGACCTCAGTGCGAGAAAGTGTCTTTGCAACACTGAAAAGCACAAAGGCCAGCTTTTACATTAAAAGGAGTAAAGAAAAAGTAGAAGATATTGAAAATAAGCAGACCTCAGTGCAAGAAAGTGTCTTTGCAACACTGAAAAGCACAAAGGCCAACTTTACATTAAAAGGAGTAAAAAAAAGTAGAAGATATTGAAAATAAGCAGACCTCAGTGCAAGAAAGTGTCTTTGCAACACTGAAAAGCACAAAGGCCAGCTTTTACATTAAAAGGAGTAAAGAAAAAGTAGAAGATATTGAAAATAAGCAGACCTCAGTGCAAGAAAGTGTCTTTGCAACACTGAAAAGCATAAAGGCCAACTTTACATTAAAAGGTGTAAAAACAAACACAAGATATTGAAAATAAGCAGACCTCAGTGCGAGAAAGTGTCTTTGCAACACTGAAAAGCACAAAGGCCAACTTTACATTAAAAGGTGTAAAAACAAGCACAAGATATTGAAAATAAGCAGACCTCAGTGCAAGAAAGTGTCTTTGCAACACTGAAAAGCATAAAGGCCAACTTTTACATTAAAAGGTGTAAAAACAAACACAAGATATTGAAAATAAGCAGACCTCAGTGCAAGAAAGTGTCTTTGCAACACTGAAAAGCATAAAGGCCAACTTTTACATTAAAAGGTGTAAAAACAAACACAAGATATTGAAAATAAGCAGACCTCAGTGCGAGAAAGTGTCTTTGCAACACTGCAAAGCATAAAGGCCAACTTTTACATTAAAAGGAGTAAAGAAAAAGTAGAAGATATTGAAAATAAGCAGACCTCAGTGCAAGACAGTGTCTTTGCAACACTGAAAAGCATAAACGCCAACTTTACATTAAAAGGTGTAAAAACAAACACAAGATATTGAAAATAAGCAGACCTCAGTGCAAGAAAGTGTCTTTGCAACACTGAAAAGCACAAAGACCAACTTTTACATTAAAAGGAGTAAAAAAAAGTAGAAGATATGGGAAATAAGCAGACCTCAGTGCAAGAAAGTGTCTTTGCAACACTGAAAAGCATAAAGGCCAACTTTTACATTAAAAGGTGTAAAAACAAACACAAGATATTGAAAATAAGCAGACCTCAGTGCGAGAAAGTGTCTTTGCAACACTGCAAAGCATAAAGGCCAACTTTTACATTAAAAGGAGTAAAGAAAAAGTAGAAGATATTGAAAATAAGCAGACCTCAGTGCAAGACAGTGTCTTTGCAACACTGAAAAGCATAAACGCCAACTTTACATTAAAAGGTGTAAAAACAAACACAAGATATTGAAAATAAGCAGACCTCAGTGCGAGAAAGTGTCTTTGCAACACTGAAAAGCACAAAGACCAACTTTTACATTAAAAGGAGTAAAAAAAAGTAGAAGATATGGGAAATAAGCAGACCTCAGTGCAAGAAAGTGTCTTTGCAACACTGAAAAGCATAAAGGCCAACTTTTACATTAAAAGGAGTAAAAAAAAGTAGAAGATATTGGAAATAAGCAGACCTCAGTGCAAGAAAGTGTCTTTGCAACACTGAAAAGCACAAAGGCCAGCTTTTACATTAAAAGGAGTAAAAAAAGTAGAAGATATTGAAAATAAGCAGACCTCAGTGCAAGACAGTGTCTTTGCAACACTGAAAAGCATAAAGGCCAACTTTACATTAAAAGGTGTAAAAACAAACACAAGATATTGAAAATAAGCAGACCTCAGTGCAAGAAAGTGTCTTTGCAACACTGAAAAGCATAAAGGCCAACTTTACATTAAAAGGTGTAAAAACAAACACAAGATATTGAAAATAAGCAGACCTCAGTGCAAGAAAGTGTCTTTGCAACACTGAAAAGCATAAAGGCCAACTTTTACATTAAAAGGAGTAAAAAAAGTAGAAGATATTGAAAATAAGCAGACCTCAGTGCAAGAAAGTGTCTTTGCAACACTGAAAAGCATAAAGGCCAACTTTTACATTAAAAGGAGTAAAGAAAAAGTAGAAGATATTGAAAATAAGCAGACCTCAGTGCAAGAAAGTGTCTTTGCAACACTGAAAAGCATAAAGGCCAACTTTTACATTAAAAGGAGTAAAAAAAGTAGAAGATATTGAAAATAAGCAGACCTCAGTGCAAGACAGTGTCTTTGCAACACTGAAAAGCATAAAGGCCAACTTTTACATTAAAAGGTGTAAAAACAAACACAAGATATTGAAAATAAGCAGACCTCAGTGCGAGAAAGTGTCTTTGCAACACTGCAAAGCATAAAGGCCAACTTTTACATTAAAAGGAGTAAAGAAAAAGTAGAAGATATTGAAAATAAGCAGACCTCAGTGCAAGACAGTGTCTTTGCAACACTGAAAAGCATAAACGCCAACTTTACATTAAAAGGTGTAAAAACAAACACAAGATATTGAAAATAAGCAGACCTCAGTGCAAGAAAGTGTCTTTGCAACACTGAAAAGCACAAAGACCAACTTTTACATTAAAAGGAGTAAAAAAAAGTAGAAGATATGGGAAATAAGCAGACCTCAGTGCAAGAAAGTGTCTTTGCAACACTGAAAAGCATAAAGGCCAACTTTACATTAAAAGGTGTAAAAACAAACACAAGATATTGAAAATAAGCAGACCTCAGTGCAAGAAAGTGTCTTTGCAACACTGAAAAGCATAAAGGCCAACTTTTACATTAAAAGGAGTAAAAAAAGTAGAAGATATTGAAAATAAGCAGACCTCAGTGCAAGAAAGTGTCTTTGCAACACTGAAAAACACAAAGGCCAACTTTTACATTAAAAGGAGTAAAGAAAAAGTAGAAGATATTGAAAATAAGCAGACCTCAGTGCAAGAAAGTGTCTTTGCAACACTGAAAAGCACAAAGGCCAGCTTTTACATTAAAAGGAGTAAAAAAAGTAGAAGATAGTGAAAATAAGCAGACCTCAGTGCAAGACAGTGTCATTGCAACACTGAAAAGCATAAAGGCCAACTTTACATTAAAAGGAGTAAAAAAAAGTAGAAGATATTGAAAATAAGCAGACCTCAGTGCAAGAAAGTGTCTTTGCAACACTGAAAAGCATAAAGGCCAACTTTTACATTAAAAGGAGTAAAAAAAGTAGAAGATATTGAAAATAAGCAGACCTCAGTGCAAGAAAGTGTCTTTGCAACACTGAAAAGCATAAAGGCCAACTTTTACATTAAAAGGAGTAAAAAAAAGTAGAAGATATTGGAAATAAGCAGACCTCAGTGCAAGAAAGTGTCTTTGCAACACTGAAAAGCACAAAGGCCAGCTTTTACATTAAAAGGAGTAAAAAAAGTAGAAGATATTGAAAATAAGCAGACCTCAGTGCAAGACAGTGTCTTTGCAACACTGAAAAGCATAAAGGCCAAATTTACATTAAAAGGAGTAAAATAAAGTAGAAGATATTGAAAATAAGCAGACCTCAGTGCAAGAAAGTGTCTTTGCAACACTGAAAAGCATAAAGGCCAACTTTACATTAAAAGGAGTAAAATAAAGTAGAAGATATTGAAAATAAGCAGACCTCAGTGCAAGAAAGTGTCTTTGCAACACTGAAAAGCATAAAGGCCAACTTTACATTAAAAGGTGTAAAAACAAACACAAGATATTGAAAATAAGCAGACCTCAGTGCAAGAAAGTGTCTTTGCAACACTGAAAAGCTTAAAGGCCAACTTTAACATTAAAAGGAGTAAAAAAAGTAGAAGATATTGAAAATAAGCAGACCTCAGTGCAAGAAAGTGTCTTTGCAACACTGAAAAGCATAAAGGCCAACTTTTACATTAAAAGGAGTAAAAAAAAGTAGAAGATATTGGGAATAAGCAGACCTCAGTGCAAGAAAGTGTCTTTGCAACACTGAAAAGCACAAAGGCCAGCTTTTACATTAAAAGGAGTAAAAAAAGTAGAAGATATTGAAAATAAGCAGACCTCAGTGCAAGACAGTGTCTTTGCAACACTGAAAAGCATAAACGCCAACTTTACATTAAAAGGTGTAAAAACAAACACAAGATATTGAAAATAAGCAGACCTCAGTGCGAGAAAGTGTCTTTGCAACACTGAAAAGCACAAAGACCAACTTTTACATTAAAAGGAGTAAAAAAAAGTAGAAGATATGGGAAATAAGCAGACCTCAGTGCAAGAAAGTGTCTTTGCAACACTGAAAAGCATAAAGGCCAACTTTTACATTAAAAGGTGTAAAAACAAGCACAAGATATTGAAAATAAGCAGACCTCAGTGCAAGAAAGTGTCTTTGCAACACTGAAAAGCATAAAGGCCAACTTTTACATTAAAAGGTGTAAAAACAAACACAAGATATTGAAAATAAGCAGACCTCAGTGCAAGAAAGTGTCTTTGCAACACTGAAAAGCATAAAGGCCAACTTTACATTAAAAGGTGTAAAAACAAACACAAGATATTGAAAATAAGCAGACCTCAGTGCGAGAAAGTGTCTTTGCAACACTGAAAAGCACAAAGGCCAACTTTTACATTAAAAGGAGTAAAAAAAAGTAGAAGATATTGGAAATAAGCAGACCTCAGTGCAAGAAAGTGTCTTTGCAACACTGAAAAGCACAAAGGCCAGCTTTTACATTAAAAGGAGTAAAAAAAGTAGAAGATATTGAAAATAAGCAGACCTCAGTGCAAGACAGTGTCTTTGCAACACTGAAAAGCATAAAGGCCAACTTTACATTAAAAGGTGTAAAAACAAACACAAGATATTGAAAATAAGCAGACCTCAGTGCAAGAAAGTGTCTTTGCAACACTGAAAAGCATAAAGGCCAACTTTACATTAAAAGGTGTAAAAACAAACACAAGATATTGAAAATAAGCAGACCTCAGTGCAAGAAAGTGTCTTTGCAACACTGAAAAGCATAAAGGCCAACTTTTACATTAAAAGGAGTAAAAAAAGTAGAAGATATTGAAAATAAGCAGACCTCAGTGCAAGAAAGTGTCTTTGCAACACTGAAAAGCATAAAGGCCAACTTTTACATTAAAAGGAGTAAAGAAAAAGTAGAAGATATTGAAAATAAGCAGACCTCAGTGCAAGAAAGTGTCTTTGCAACACTGAAAAGCATAAAGGCCAACTTTTACATTAAAAGGAGTAAAAAAAGTAGAAGATATTGAAAATAAGCAGACCTCAGTGCAAGAAAGTGTCTTTGCAACACTGAAAAGCATAAAGGCCAACTTTTACATTAAAAGGAGTAAAAAAAGTAGAAGATATTGAAAATAAGCAGACCTCAGTGCAAGACAGTGTCTTTGCAACACTGAAAAGCATAAAGGCCAACTTTTACATTAAAAGGTGTAAAAACAAACACAAGATATTGAAAATAAGCAGACCTCAGTGCGAGAAAGTGTCTTTGCAACACTGCAAAGCATAAAGGCCAACTTTTACATTAAAAGGAGTAAAGAAAAAGTAGAAGATATTGAAAATAAGCAGACCTCAGTGCAAGACAGTGTCTTTGCAACACTGAAAAGCATAAACGCCAACTTTACATTAAAAGGTGTAAAAACAAACACAAGATATTGAAAATAAGCAGACCTCAGTGCAAGAAAGTGTCTTTGCAACACTGAAAAGCACAAAGACCAACTTTTACATTAAAAGGAGTAAAAAAAAGTAGAAGATATGGGAAATAAGCAGACCTCAGTGCAAGAAAGGGTCTTTGCAACACTGAAAAGCATAAAGGCCAACTTTACATTAAAAGGTGTAAAAACAAACACAAGATATTGAAAATAAGCAGACCTCAGTGCAAGAAAGTGTCTTTGCAACACTGAAAAGCATAAAGGCCAACTTTTACATTAAAAGGAGTAAAAAAAGTAGAAGATATTGAAAATAAGCAGACCTCAGTGCAAGAAAGTGTCTTTGCAACACTGAAAAACACAAAGGCCAACTTTTACATTAAAAGGAGTAAAGAAAAAGTAGAAGATATTGAAAATAAGCAGACCTCAGTGCAAGAAAGTGTCTTTGCAACACTGAAAAGCATAAAGGCCAACTTTTACATTAAAAGGAGTAAAAAAAGTAGAAGATAGTGAAAATAAGCAGACCTCAGTGCAAGAAAGTGTCTTTGCAACACTGAAAAGCATAAAGGCCAACTTTTACATTAAAAGGAGTAAAAAAAAGTAGAAGATATTGGAAATAAGCAGACCTCAGTGCAAGAAAGTGTCTTTGCAACACTGAAAAGCACAAAGGCCAGCTTTTACATTAAAAGGAGTAAAAAAAGTAGAAGATATTGAAAATAAGCAGACCTCAGTGCAAGACAGTGTCTTTGCAACACTGAAAAGCATAAAGGCCAACTTTACATTAAAAGGAGTAAAATAAAGTAGAAGATATTGAAAATAAGCAGACCTCAGTGCAAGAAAGTGTCTTTGCAACACTGAAAAGCATAAAGGCCAACTTTACATTAAAAGGAGTAAAATAAAGTAGAAGATATTGAAAATAAGCAGACCTCAGTGCAAGAAAGTGTCTTTGCAACACTGAAAAGCATAAAGGCCAACTTTACATTAAAAGGTGTAAAAACAAACACAAGATATTGAAAATAAGCAGACCTCAGTGCAAGAAAGTGTCCTTGCAACACTGAAAAGCTTAAAGGCCAACTTTTACATTAAAAGGTGTAAAAACAAACACAAGATATTGAAAATAAGCAGACCTCAGTGCGAGAAAGTGTCTTTGCAACACTGAAAAGCATAAAGGCCAACTTTTACATTAAAAGGAGTAAAAAAAGTAGAAGATATTGAAAATAAGCAGACCTCAGTGCAAGAAAGTGTCTTTGCAACACTGAAAAGCATAAAGGCCAACTTTTACATTAAAAGGAGTAAAAAAAAGTAGAAGATATTGGAAATAAGCAGACCTCAGTGCAAGAAAGTGTCTTTGCAACACTGAAAAGCACAAAGGCCAGCTTTTACATTAAAAGGAGTAAAAAAAGTAGAAGATATTGAAAATAAGCAGACCTCAGTGCAAGACAGTGTCTTTGCAACACTGAAAAGCATAAAGGCCAACTTTACATTAAAAGGTGTAAAAACAAACACAAGATATTGAAAATAAGCAGACCTCAGTGCAAGAAAGTGTCTTTGCAACACTGAAAAGCACAAAGGCCAACTTTAACATTAAAAGGAGTAAAGAAAAAGTAGAAGATATTGAAAATAAGCAGACCTCAGTGCAAGAAAGTGTCTTTGCAACACTGAAAAGCACAAAGGCCAACTTTTACATTAAAAGGAGTAAAGAAAAAGTAGAAGATATTGAAAATAAGCAGACCTCAGTGCAAGAAAGTGTCCTTGCAACACTGAAAAGCACAAAGGCCAACTTTTATATTAAAAGGTGTAAAAACAAACACAAGATATTGAAAATAAGCAGACCTGAGTGCGAGACAGTGTCTTTGCAACACTGAAAAGCACAAAGGCCAACTTTTACATTAAAAGGAGTAAAGAAAAAGTAGAAGATATTGAAAATAAGCAGACCTCAGTGCAAGAAAGTGTCTTTGCAACACTGAAAAGCACAAAGGCCAACTTTACATTAAAAGGAATAAAAAAAAGTAGAAGATATTGAAAATAAGTAGACCTCAGTGCGAGAAAGTGTCTTTGCAACACTGAAAAGCACAAAGGCCAACTTTTACATTAAAAGGAGTAAAGAAAAAGTAGAAGATATTGAAAATAAGCAGACCTCAGTGCAAGAAAGTGTCTTTGCAACACTGAAAAGCATAAAGGCCAACTTTACATTAAAAGGTGTAAAAACAAACACAAGATATTGAAAATAAGCAGACCTCAGTGCGAGAAAGTGTCTTTGCAACACTGAAAAGCACAAAGGCCAACTTTACATTCAAAGGTGTAAAAACAAGCACAAGATATTGAAAATAAGCAGACCTCAGTGCAAGAAAGTGTCTTTGCAACACTGAAAAGCATAAAGGCCAACTTTTACATTAAAAGGTGTAAAAACAAGCACAAGATATTGAAAATAAGCAGACCTCAGTGCAAGAAAGTGTCTTTGCAACACTGAAAAGCATAAAGGCCAACTTTTACATTAAAAGGTGTAAAAACAAACACAAGATATTGAAAATAAGCAGACCTCGGTGCAAGAAAGTGTCTTTGCAACACTGAAAAGCATAAAGGCCAACTTTTACATTAAAAGGTGTAAAAACAAACACAAGATATTGAAAATAAGCAGACCTCAGTGCAAGAAAGTGTCTTTGCAACACTGAAAAGCATAAAGGCCAACTTTACATTAAAAGGTGTAAAAACAAACACAAGATATTGAAAATAAGCAGACCTCAGTGCGAGAAAGTGTCAATGCAACACTGAAAAGCACAAAGGCCAACTTTTACATTAAAAGGAGTAAAGAAAAAGTAGAAGATATTGAAAATAAGCAGACCTCAGTGCAAGAAAGTGTCTTTGCAACACTGAAAAGCACAAAGGCCAACTTTACATTAAAAGGAGTAAAAAAAGTAGAAGATATTGAAAATAAGCAGACCTCAGTGCAAGAAAGTGTCTTTGCAACACTGAAAAGCACAAAGGCCAACTTTACATTAAAAGGAGTAAAAAAAGTAGAAGATATTGAAAATAAGCAGACCTCAGTGCAAGAAAGTGTCTTTGCAACACTGAAAAGCACAAAGGCCAACTTTTACATTAAAAGGAGTAAAAAAAGTAGAAGATATTGAAAATAAGCAGACCTCAGTGCAAGAAAGTGTCTTTGCAACACTGAAAAGCATAAAGGCCAACTTTTACATTAAAAGGAGTAAAAAAAAGTAGAAGATATTGGAAATAAGCAGACCTCAGTGCAAGAAAGTGTCTTTGCAACACTGAAAAGCACAAAGGCCAGCTTTTACATTAAAAGGAGTAAAAAAAGTAGAAGATATTGAAAATAAGCAGACCTCAGTGCAAGACAGTGTCTTTGCAACACTGAAAAGCATAAAGGCCAACTTTACATTAAAAGGTGTAAAAACAAACACAAGATATTGAAAATAAGCAGACCTCAGTGCGAGAAAGTGTCTTTGCAACACTGAAAAGCACAAAGGCCAACTTTACATTCAAAGGTGTAAAAACAAGCACAAGATATTGAAAATAAGCAGACCTCAGTGCAAGAAAGTGTCTTTGCAACACTGAAAAGCATAAAGGCCAACTTTTACATTAAAAGGTGTAAAAACAAGCACAAGATATTGAAAATAAGCAGACCTCAGTGCAAGAAAGTGTCTTTGCAACACTGAAAAGCATAAAGGCCAACTTTTACATTAAAAGGTGTAAAAACAAACACAAGATATTGAAAATAAGCAGACCTCGGTGCAAGAAAGTGTCTTTGCAACACTGAAAAGCATAAAGGCCAACTTTTACATTAAAAGGTGTAAAAACAAACACAAGATATTGAAAATAAGCAGACCTCAGTGCAAGAAAGTGTCTTTGCAACACTGAAAAGCATAAAGGCCAACTTTACATTAAAAGGTGTAAAAACAAACACAAGATATTGAAAATAAGCAGACCTCAGTGCGAGAAAGTGTCAATGCAACACTGAAAAGCACAAAGGCCAACTTTTACATTAAAAGGAGTAAAGAAAAAGTAGAAGATATTGAAAATAAGCAGACCTCAGTGCAAGAAAGTGTCTTTGCAACACTGAAAAGCACAAAGGCCAACTTTACATTAAAAGGAGTAAAAAAAGTAGAAGATATTGAAAATAAGCAGACCTCAGTGCAAGAAAGTGTCTTTGCAACACTGAAAAGCATAAAGGCCAACTTTACATTAAAAGGAGTAAAAAAAGTAGAAGATATTGAAAATAAGCAGACCTCAGTGCAAGAAAGTGTCTTTGCAACACTGAAAAGCACAAAGGCCAACTTTTACATTAAAAGGAGTAAAAAAAGTAGAAGATATTGAAAATAAGCAGACCTCAGTGCAAGAAAGTGTCTTTGCAACACTGAAAAGCATAAAGGCCAACTTTTACATTAAAAGGAGTAAAAAAAAGTAGAAGATATTGGAAATAAGCAGACCTCAGTGCAAGAAAGTGTCTTTGCAACACTGAAAAGCACAAAGGCCAGCTTTTACATTAAAAGGAGTAAAAAAAGTAGAAGATATTGAAAATAAGCAGACCTCAGTGCAAGACAGTGTCTTTGCAACACTGAAAAGCATAAAGGCCAACTTTACATTAAAAGGTGTAAAAACAAACACAAGATATTGAAAATAAGCAGACCTCAGTGCGAGAAAGTGTCTTTGCAACACTGAAAAGCATAAAGGCCAACTTTTACATTAAAAGGAGTAAAGAAAAAGTAGAAGATATTGAAAATAAGCAGACCTCAGTGCAAGACAGTGTCTTTGCAACACTGAAAAGCATAAACGCCAACTTTACATTAAAAGGTGTAAAAACAAACACAAGATATTGAAAATAAGCAGACCTCAGTGCGAGAAAGTCTCTTTGCAACACTGAAAAGCACAAAGGCCAACTTTTACATTAAAAGCAGTAAAGAAAAAGTAGAAGATATTGAAAATAAGCAGACCTCAGTGCAAGAAAGTGTCTTTGCAACACTGAAAAGCATAAAGGCCCAACTTTTACATTAAAAGGTGTAAAAACAAACACAAGATATTGAAAATAAGCAGACCTCAGTGCAAGAAAGTGTCTTTGCAACACTGAAAAGCATAAAGGCGAACTTTACATTAAAAGGTGTAAAAACAAACACAAGATATTGAAAATAAGCAGACCTCAGTGCAAGAAAGTGTCTTTGCAACACTGAAAAGCACAAAGGCCAACTTTAACATTAAAAGGAGTAAAGAAAAAGTAGAAGATATTGAAAATAAGCAGACCTCAGTGCAAGAAAGTGTCTTTGCAACACTGAAAAGCATAAAGGCCAACTTTTACATTAAAAGGAGTAAAGAAAAAGTAGAAGATATTGAAAATAAGCAGACCTCAGTGCAAGAAAGTGTCTTTGCAACACTGAAAAGCACAAAGGCCAACTTTACATTAAAAGGAGTAAAAAAAGTAGAAGATATTGAAAATAAGCAGACCTCAGTGCAAGAAAGTGTCTTTGCAACACTGAAAAGCACAAAGGCCAACTTTACATTAAAAGGAGTAAAAAAAGTAGAAGATATTGAAAATAAGCAGACCTCAGTGCAAGAAAGTGTCTTTGCAACACTGAAGAGCACAAAGGCCAACTTTTACATTAAAAGGAGTAAAAAAAGTAGAAGATATTGAAAATAAGCAGACCTCAGTGCAAGAAAGTGTCTTTGCAACACTGAAAAGCATAAAGGCCAACTTTTACATTAAAAGGAGTAAAAAAAAGTAGAAGATATTGGAAATAAGCAGACCTCAGTGCAAGAAAGTGTCTTTGCAACACTGAAAAGCACAAAGGCCAGCTTTTACATTAAAAGGAGTAAAAAAAGTAGAAGATATTGAAAATAAGCAGACCTCAGTGCAAGACAGTGTCTTTGCAACACTGAAAAGCATAAAGGCCAACTTTACATTAAAAGGTGTAAAAACAAACACAAGATATTGAAAATAAGCAGACCTCAGTGCGAGAAAGTGTCTTTGCAACACTGAAAAGCATAAAGGCCAACTTTTACATTAAAAGGAGTAAAGAAAAAGTAGAAGATATTGAAAATAAGCAGACCTCAGTGCAAGACAGTGTCTTTGCAACACTGAAAAGCATAAACGCCAACTTTACATTAAAAGGTGTAAAAACAAACACAAGATATTGAAAATAAGCAGACCTCAGTGCGAGAAAGTGTCTTTGCAACACTGAAAAGCACAAAGGCCAACTTTTACATTAAAAGCAGTAAAGAAAAAGTAGAAGATATTGAAAATAAGCAGACCTCAGTGCAAGAAAGTGTCTTTGCAACACTGAAAAGCATAAAGGCCCAACTTTTACATTAAAAGGTGTAAAAACAAACACAAGATATTGAAAATAAGCAGACCTCAGTGCAAGAAAGTGTCTTTGCAACACTGAAAAGCATAAAGGCCAACTTTAACATTAAAAGGAGTAAAGAAAAAGTAGAAGATATTGAAAATAAACAGACCTCAGTGCAAGAAAGTGTCTTTGCAACACTGAAAAGCATAAAGGCCAACTTTTACATTAAAAGGTGTAAAAACAAACACAAGATATTGAAAATAAGCAGTCCTCAGTGCAAGAAAGTGTCTTTGCAACACTGAAAAGCATAAAGGCCAACTTTACATTAAAAGGTGTAAAAACAAACACAAGATATTGAAAATAAGCAGACCTCAGTGCAAGAAAGTGTCTTTGCAACACTGAAAAGCACAAAGGCCAACTTTACATTAAAAGGAGTAAAAAAAGTAGAAGATATTGAAAATAAGCAGACCTCAGTGCAAGAAAGTGTCTTTGCAACACTGAAAAGCACAAAGGCCAACTTTACATTAAAAGGAGTAAAAAAAGTAGAAGATATTGAAAATAAGCAGACCTCAGTGCAAGAAAGTGTCTTTGCAACACTGAAGAGCACAAAGGCCAACTTTTACATTAAAAGGAGTAAAAAAAGTAGAAGATATTGAAAATAAGCAGACCTCAGTGCAAGAAAGTGTCTTTGCAACACTGAAAAGCATAAAGGCCAACTTTTACATTAAAAGGAGTAAAAAAAAGTAGAAGATATTGGAAATAAGCAGACCTCAGTGCAAGAAAGTGTCTTTGCAACACTGAAAAGCACAAAGGCCAGCTTTTACATTAAAAGGAGTAAAAAAAGTAGAAGATATTGAAAATAAGCAGACCTCAGTGCAAGACAGTGTCTTTGCAACACTGAAAAGCATAAAGGCCAACTTTACATTAAAAGGTGTAAAAACAAACACAAGATATTGAAAATAAGCAGACCTCAGTGCGAGAAAGTGTCTTTGCAACACTGAAAAGCATAAAGGCCAACTTTTACATTAAAAGGAGTAAAGAAAAAGTAGAAGATATTGAAAATAAGCAGACCTCAGTGCAAGACAGTGTCTTTGCAACACTGAAAAGCATAAACGCCAACTTTACATTAAAAGGTGTAAAAACAAACACAAGATATTGAAAATAAGCAGACCTCAGTGCGAGAAAGTGTCTTTGCAACACTGAAAAGCACAAAGGCCAACTTTTACATTAAAAGCAGTAAAGAAAAAGTAGAAGATATTGAAAATAAGCAGACCTCAGTGCAAGAAAGTGTCTTTGCAACACTGAAAAGCATAAAGGCCCAACTTTTACATTAAAAGGTGTAAAAACAAACACAAGATATTGAAAATAAGCAGACCTCAGTGCAAGAAAGTGTCTTTGCAACACTGAAAAGCATAAAGGCCAACTTTAACATTAAAAGGAGTAAAGAAAAAGTAGAAGATATTGAAAATAAACAGACCTCAGTGCAAGAAAGTGTCTTTGCAACACTGAAAAGCATAAAGGCCAACTTTTACATTAAAAGGTGTAAAAACAAACACAAGATATTGAAAATAAGCAGTCCTCAGTGCAAGAAAGTGTCTTTGCAACACTGAAAAGCACAAAGGCCAACTTTAACATTAAAAGGAGTAAAGAAAAAGTAGAAGATATTGAAAATAAGCAGACCTCAGTGCAAGAAAGTGTCTTTGCAACACTGAAAAGCACAAAGGCCAACTTTACATTAAAAGGAGTAAAAAAAAGTAGAAGATATTGAAAATAAGCAGACCTCAGTGCAAGAAAGTGTCTTTGCAACACTGAAAAGCACAAAGGCCAGCTTTTACATTAAAAGGAGTAAAAAAAGTAGAAGATATTGAAAATAAGCAGACCTCAGTGCAAGACAGTGTCTTTGCAACACTGAAAAGCATAAAGGCCAACTTTACATTAAAAGGTGTAAAAACAAACACAAGATATTGAAAATAAGCAGACCTCAGTGCGAGAAAGTGTCTTTGGAACACTGAAAAGCACAAAGGCCAACTTTTACATTAAAAGGAGTAAAGAAAAAGTAGAAGATATTGAAAATAAGCAGACCTCAGTGCAAGAAAGTGTCTTTGCAACACTGAAAAGCATAAAGGCCAACTTTACATTAAAAGGTGTAAAAACAAACACAAGATATTGAAAATAAGCAGACCTCAGTGCGAGAAAGTGTCTTTGCAACACTGAAAAGCACAAAGGCCAACTTTACATTAAAAGGTGTAAAAACAAGCACAAGATATTGAAAATAAGCAGACCTCAGTGCAAGAAAGTGTCTTTGCAACACTGAAAAGCATAAAGGCCAACTTTTACATTAAAAGGTGTAAAAACAAGCACAAGATATTGAAAATAAGCAGACCTCAGTGCAAGAAAGTGTCTTTGCAACACTGAAAAGCATAAAGGCCAACTTTACATTAAAAGGTGTAAAAACAAACACAAGATATTGAAAATAAGCAGACCTCAGTGCAAGAAAGTGTCTTTGCAACACTGAAAAGCATAAAGGCCAACTTTACATTAAAAGGTGTAAAAACAAACACAAGATATTGAAAATAAGCAGACCTCAGTGCGAGAAAGTGTCTTTGCAACACTGAAAAGCACAAAGGCCAACTTTTACATTAAAAGGAGTAAAGAAAAAGTAGAAGATATTGAAAATAAGCAGACCTCAGTGCAAGAAAGTGTCTTTGCAACACTGAAAAGCACAAAGGCCAACTTTACATTAAAAGGAGTAAAAAAAGTAGAAGATATTGAAAATAAGCAGACCTCAGTGCAAGAAAGTGTCTTTGCAACACTGAAAAGCACAAAGGCCAACTTTACATTAAAAGGAGTAAAAAAAGTAGAAGATATTGAAAATAAGCAGACCTCAGTGCAAGAAAGTGTCTTTGCAACACTGAAAAGCACAAAGGCCAACTTTTACATTAAAAGGAGTAAAAAAAGTAGAAGATATTGAAAATAAGCAGACCTCAGTGCAAGAAAGTGTCTTTGCAACACTGAAAAGCATAAAGGCCAACTTTTACATTAAAAGGAGTAAAAAAAAGTAGAAGATATTGGAAATAAGCAGACCTCAGTGCAAGAAAGTGTCTTTGCAACACTGAAAAGCACAAAGGCCAGCTTTTACATTAAAAGGAGTAAAAAAAGTAGAAGATATTGAAAATAAGCAGACCTCAGTGCAAGACAGTGTCTTTGCAACACTGAAAAGCATAAAGGCCAACTTTAACATTAAAAGGAGTAAAAAAAGTAGAAGATATTGAAAATAAGCAGACCTCAGTGCAAGAAAGTGTCTTTGCAACACTGAAAAGCACAAAGGCCAACTTTAACATTAAAAGGAGTAAAGAAAAAGTAGAAGATATTGAAAATAAGCAGACCTCAGTGCAAGAAAGTGTCTTTGCAACACTGAAAAGCATAAAGGCCAACTTTTACATTAAAAGGTGTAAAAACAAACACAAGATATTGAAAATAAGCAGACCTCAGTGCAAGAAAGTGTCTTTGCAACACTGAAAAGCATAAAGGCCAACTTTACATTAAAAGGTGTAAAAACAAACACAAGATATTGAAAATAAGCAGACCTCAGTGCAAGAAAGTGTCTTTGCAACACTGAAAAGCACAAAGGCCAACTTTAACATTAAAAGGAGTAAAGAAAAAGTAGAAGATATTGAAAATAAGCAGACCTCAGTGCAAGACAGTGTCTTTGCAACACTGAAAAGCATAAAGGCCAACTTTACATTAAAAGGTGTAAAAACAAACACAAGATATTGAAAATAAGCAGACCTCAGTGCGAGAAAGTGTCTTTGCAACACTGAAAAGCATAAAGGCCAACTTTTACATTAAAAGGAGTAAAGAAAAAGTAGAAGATATTGAAAATAAGCAGACCTCAGTGCAAGACAGTGTCTTTGCAACACTGAAAAGCATAAAGGCCAACTTTACATTAAAAGGTGTAAAAACAAACACAAGATATTGAAAATAAGCAGACCTCAGTGCGAGAAAGTGTCTTTGCAACACTGAAAAGCACAAAGGCCAACTTTTACATTAAAAGCAGTAAAGAAAAAGTAGAAGATATTGAAAATAAGCAGACCTCAGTGCAAGAAAGTGTCTTTGCAACACTGAAAAGCATAAAGGCCAACTTTTACATTAAAAGGTGTAAAAACAAAGTAGAAGATATTGGAAATAAGCAGACCTCAGTGCAAGAAAGTGTCTTTGCAACACTGAAAAGCATAAAGGCCAACTTTACATTAAAAGGTGTAAAGAAAAAGTAGAAGATATTGAAAATAAGCAGACCTCAGTGCAAGAAAGTGTCTTTGCAACACTGAAAAGCACAAAGGCCAACTTTAACATTAAAAGGAGTAAAGAAAAAGTAGAAGATATTGAAAATAAGCAGACCTCAGTGCAAGAAAGTGTCTTTGCAACACTGAAAAGCACAAAGGCCAACTTTACATTAAAAGCAGTAAAGAAAAAGTAGAAGATATTGAAAATAAGCAGACCTCAGTGCAAGAAAGTGTCTTTGCAACACTGAAAAGCACAAAGGCCAACTTTTACATTAAAAGGTGTAAAAACAAACACAAGATATTGAAAATAAGCAGACCTCAGTGCGAGAAAGTGTCTTTGCAACACTGAAAAGCACAAAGGCCAACTTTTACATTAAAAGGAGTAAAGAAAAAGTAGAAGATATTGAAAATAAGCAGACCTCAGTGCAAGAAAGTGTCTTTGCAACACTGAAAAGCACAAAGGCCAACTTTTACATTAAAAGGAGTAAAAAAAGTAGAAGATATTGAAAATAAGCAGACCTCAGTGCAAGACAGTGTCTTTGCAACACTGAAAAGCATAACGGCCAACTTTACATTAAAAGGAGTAAAAAAAAGTAGAAGATATTGAAAATAAGCAGACCTCAGTGCAAGAAAGTGTCTTTGCAACACTGAAAAGCATAAAGGCCAACTTTTACATTAAAAGGAGTAAAAAAAGTAGAAGATATTGAAAATAAGCAGACCTCAGTGCAAGAAAGTGTCTTTGCAACACTGAAAAGCATAAAGGCCAACTTTTACATTAAAAGGTGTAAAAACAAACACAAGATATTGAAAATAAGCAGACCTCAGTGCAAGAAAGTGTCTTTGCAACACTGAAAAGCACAAAGGCCAACTTTAACATTAAAAGGAGTAAAGAAAAAGTAGAAGATATTGAAAATAAGCAGACCTCAGTGCAAGAAAGTGTCTTTGCAACACTGAAAAGCATAAAGGCCAACTTTACATTAAAAGGTGTAAAAGCAAACACAAGATATTGAAAATAAGCAGACCTCAGTGCAAGAAAGTGTCTTTGCAACACTGAAAAGCACAAAGGCCAACTTTAACATTAAAAGGAGTAAAGAAAAAGTAGAAGATATTGAAAATAAGCAGACCTCAGTGCAAGAAAGTGTCTTTGCAACACTGAAAAGCACAAAGGCCAACTTTAACATTAAAAGGAGTAAAGAAAAAGTAGAAGATATTGAAAATAAGCAGACCTCAGTGCAAGAAAGTGTCTTTGCAACACTGAAAAGCACAAAGGCCAACTTTACATTAAAAGGAGTAAAGAAAAAGTAGAAGATATTGAAAATAAGCAGACCTCAGTGCAAGAAAGTGTCTTTGCAACACTGAAAAGCACAAAGGCCAACTTTTACATTAAAAGGTGTAAAAACAAACACAAGATATTGAAAATAAGCAGACCTCAGTGCAAGAAAGTGTCTTTGCAACACTGAAAAGCACAAAGGCCAACTTTTACATTAAAAGGAGTAAAGAAAAAGTAGAAGATATTGAAAATAAGCAGACCTCAGTGCAAGAAAGTGTCTTTGCAACACTGAAAAGCACAAAGGCAAACTTTTACATTAAAAGGAGTAAAAAAAGTAGAAGATATTGAAAATAAGCAGACCTCAGTGCAAGACAGTGTCTTTGCAACACTGAAAAGCATAACGGCCAACTTTACATTAAAAGGAGTAAAAAAAAGTAGAAGATATTGAAAATAAGCAGACCTCAGTGCAAGAAAGTGTCTTTGCAACACTGAAAAGCATAAAGGCCAACTTTTACATTAAAAGGAGTAAAAAAAGTAGAAGATATTGAAAATAAGCAGACCTCAGTGCAAGAAAGTGTCTTTGCAACACTGAAAAGCATAAAGGCCAACTTTTACATTAAAAGGTGTAAAAACAAACACAAGATATTGAAAATAAGCAGACCTCAGTGCAAGAAAGTGTCTTTGCAACACTGAAAAGCACAAAGGCCAACTTTTACATTAAAAGGAGTAAAAAAAGTAGAAGATATGGGAAATAAGCAGACCTCAGTGCAAGACAGTGTCTTTGCAACACTGAAAAGCATAAAGGCCAACTTTACATTAAAAGGAGTAAAAAAAAGTAGAAGATATTGAAAATAAGCAGACCTCAGTGCAAGAAAGTGTCTTTGCAACACTGAAAAGCATAAAGGCCAACTTTTACATTAAAAGGAGTAAAAAAAGTAGAAGATATTGAAAATAAGCAGACCTCAGTGCAAGAAAGTGTCTTTGCAACACTGAAAAGCATAAAGGCCAACTTTTACATTAAAAGGTGTAAAAACAAACACAAGATATTGAAGATAAGCAGACCTCAGTGCAAGAAAGTGTCTTTGCAACACTGAAAAGCACAAAGGCCAACTTTTACATTAAAAGGAGTAAAAAAAGTAGAAGATATGGGAAATAAGCAGACCTCAGTGCAAGAAAGTGTCTTTGCAACACTGAAAAGCACAAAGGCCAACTTTTACATTAAAAGGAGTAAAAAAACAAACACAAGATATTGAAAATAAGCAGACCTCAGTGCAAGACAGTGTCTTTGCAACACTGAAAAGCATAAAGGCCAACGTTACATTAAAAGGAGTAAAAAAAAGTAGAAGATATTGAAAATAAGCAGACCTCAGTGCAAGACAGTGTCTTTGCAACACTGAAAAGCATAAAGGCCAACTTTACATTAAAAGGTGTAAAAACAAACACAAGATATTGAAAATAAGCAGACCTCAGTGCAAGAAAGTGTCTTTGCAACACTGAAAAGCATAAAGGCCAACTTTACATTAAAAGGAGTAAAAAAAAGTAGAAGATATTGAAAATAAGCAGACCTCAGTGCAAGACAGTGTCTTTGCAACACTGAAAAGCATAAAGGCCAACTTTACATTAAAAGGAGTAAAAAAAAGTAGAAGATATTGAAAATAAGCAGACCTCAGTGCAAGACAGTGTCTTTGCAACACTGAAAAGCATAAAGGCCAACTTTACATTAAAAGGTGTAAAAACAAACACAAGATATTGAAAATAAGCAGACCTCAGTGCAAGAAAGTGTCTTTGCAACACTGAAAAGCATAAAGGCCAACTTTTACATTAAAAGGAGTAAAGAAAAAGTAGAAGATATTGAAAATAAGCAGACCTCAGTGCAAGAAAGTGTCTTTGCAACACTGAAAAGCACAAAGGCCAACTTTTACATTAAAAGGAGTAAAAAAAGTAGAAGATATTGAAAATAAGCAGACCTCAGTGCAAGACAGTGTCTTTGCAACACTGAAAAGCATAAAGGCCAACTTTACATTAAAAGGAGTAAAAAAAAGAAGAAGATATTGAAAATAAGCAGACCTCAGTGCAAGACAGTGTCTTTGCAACACTGAAAAGCATAAAGGCCAACTTTACATTAAAAGGAGTAAAAAAAAGTAGAAGATATTGAAAATAAGCAGACCTCAGTGCAAGAAAGTGTCTTTGCAACACTGAAAAGCATAAAGGCCAACTTTTACATTAAAAGGAGTAAAAAAAGTAGAAGATATTGAAAATAAGCAGACCTCAGTGCAAGAAAGTGTCTTTGCAACACTGAAAAGCACAAAGGCCAACTTTTACATTAAAAGGTGTAAAAACAAACACAAGATATTGAAAATAAGCAGACCTCAGTGCAAGAAAGTGTCTTTGCAACACTGAAAAGCACAAAGGCCAACTTTTACATTAAAAGGAGTAAAGAAAAAGTAGAAGATATTGAAAATAAGCAGACCTCAGTGCAAGAAAGTGTCTTTGCAACACTGAAAAGCATAAAGGCCAACTTTTACATTAAAAGGAGTAAAAAAAGTAGAAGATATTGAAAATAAGCAGACCTCAGTGCAAGACAGTGTCTTTGCAACACTGAAAAGCATAACGGCCAACTTTACATTAAAAGGAGTAAAAAAAAGTAGAAGATATTGAAAATAAGCAGACCTCAGTGCAAGAAAGTGTCTTTGCAACACTGAAAAGCATAAAGGCCAACTTTTACATTAAAAGGAGTAAAAAAAGTAGAAGATATTGAAAATAAGCAGACCTCAGTGCAAGAAAGTGTCTTTGCAACACTGAAAAGCATAAAGGCCAACTTTTACATTAAAAGGTGTAAAAACAAACACAAGATATTGAAAATAAGCAGACCTCAGTGCAAGAAAGTGTCTTTGCAACACTGAAAAGCATAAAGGCCAACTTTTACATTAAAAGGTGTAAAAACAAACACAAGATATTGAAAATAAGCAGACCTCAGTGCAAGAAAGTGTCTTTGCAACACTGAAAAGCACAAAGGCCAGCTTTTACATTAAAAGGAGTAAAAAAAGTAGAAGATATTGAAAATAAGCAGACCTCAGTGCAAGACAGTGTCTTTGCAACACTGAAAAGCATAAAGGCCAACTTTACATTAAAAGGAGTAAAAAAAAGTAGAAGATATTGAAAATAAGCAGACCTCAGTGCAAGACAGTGTCTTTGCAACACTGAAAAGCATAAAGGCCAACTTTACATTAAAAGGTGTAAAAACAAACACAAGATATTGAAAATAAGCAGACCTCAGTGCAAGAAAGTGTCTTTGCAACACTGAAAAGCATAAAGGCCAACTTTACATTAAAAGGAGTAAAAAAAAGTAGAAGATATTGAAAATAAGCAGACCTCAGTGCAAGACAGTGTCTTTGCAACACTGAAAAGCATAAAGGCCAACTTTACATTAAAAGGTGTAAAAACAAACACAAGATATTGAAAATAAGCAGACCTCAGTGCAAGAAAGTGTCTTTGCAACACTGAAAAGCATAAAGGCCAACTTTTACATTAAAAGGAGTAAAGAAAAAGTAGAAGATATTGAAAATAAGCAGACCTCAGTGCAAGAAAGTGTCTTTGCAACACTGAAAAGCACAAAGGCCAACTTTTACATTAAAAGGAGTAAAAAAAGTAGAAGATATTGAAAATAAGCAGACCTCAGTGCAAGACAGTGTCTTTGCAACACTGAAAAGCATAAAGGCCAACTTTACATTAAAAGGAGTAAAAAAAAGAAGAAGATATTGAAAATAAGCAGACCTCAGTGCGAGAAAGTGTCTTTGCAACACTGAAAAGCATAAAGGCCAACTTTACATTAAAAGGAGTAAAAAAAAGTAGAAGATATTGAAAATAAGCAGACCTCAGTGCAAGAAAGTGTCTTTGCAACACTGAAAAGCATAAAGGCCAACTTTTACATTAAAAGGAGTAAAAAAAGTAGAAGATATTGAAAATAAGCAGACCTCAGTGCAAGAAAGTGTCTTTGCAACACTGAAAAGCATAAACGCCAACTTTACATTAAAAGGTGTAAAAACAAACACAAGATATTGAAAATAAGCAGACCTCAGTGCGAGAAAGTGTCTTTGCAACACTGAAAAGCACAAAGGCCAACTTTTACATTAAAAGCAGTAAAGAAAAAGTAGAAGATATTGAAAATAAGCAGACCTCAGTGCAAGAAAGTGTCTTTGCAACACTGAAAAGCATAAAGGCCCAACTTTTACATTAAAAGGTGTAAAAACAAACACAAGATATTGAAAATAAGCAGACCTCAGTGCAAGAAAGTGTCTTTGCAACACTGAAAAGCATAAAGGCGAACTTTACATTAAAAGGTGTAAAAACAAACACAAGATATTGAAAATAAGCAGACCTCAGTGCAAGAAAGTGTCTTTGCAACACTGAAAAGCACAAAGGCCAACTTTAACATTAAAAGGAGTAAAGAAAAAGTAGAAGATATTGAAAATAAGCAGACCTCAGTGCAAGAAAGTGTCTTTGCAACACTGAAAAGCATAAAGGCCAACTTTTACATTAAAAGGAGTAAAGAAAAAGTAGAAGATATTGAAAATAAGCAGACCTCAGTGCAAGAAAGTGTCTTTGCAACACTGAAAAGCATAAAGGCCAACTTTACATTAAAAGGTGTAAAAACAAACACAAGATATTGAAAATAAGCAGACCTCAGTGCAAGAAAGTGTCTTTGCAACACTGAAAAGCACAAAGGCCAACTTTAACATTAAAAGGAGTAAAGAAAAAGTAGAAGATATTGAAAATAAGCAGACCTCAGTGCAAGAAAGTGTCTTTGCAACACTGAAAAGCACAAAGGCCAACTTTTACATTAAAAGGAGTAAAGAAAAAGTAGAAGATATTGAAAATAAGCAGACCTCAGTGCAAGAAAGTGTCTTTGCAACACTGAAAAGCACAAAGGCCAACTTTTACATTAAAAGGTGTAAAAACAAACACAAGATATTGAAAATAAGCAGACCTCAGTGCGAGAAAGTGTCTTTGCAACACTGAAAAGCACAAAGGCCAACTTTTACATTAAAAGGAGTAAAGAAAAAGTAGAAGATATTGAAAATAAGCAGACCTCAGTGCAAGAAAGTGTCTTTGCAACACTGAAAAGCACAAAGGCCAACTTTTACATTAAAAGGAGTAAAAAAAGTAGAAGATATTGAAAATAAGCAGACCTCAGTGCAAGACAGTGTCTTTGCAACACTGAAAAGCATAAAGGCCAACTTTACATTAAAAGGAGTAAAAAAAAGTAGAAGATATGGGAAATAAGCAGACCTCAGTGCAAGACAGTGTTTTTGCAACACTGAAAAGCATAAAGGCCAACTTTACATTAAAAGGAGTAAAAAAAAGTAGAAGATATTGAAAATAAGCAGACCTCAGTGCAAGAAAGTGTCTTTGCAACACTGAAAAGCATAAAGGCCAACTTTTACATTAAAAGGAGTAAAAAAAGTAGAAGATATTGAAAATAAGCAGACCTCAGTGCAAGAAAGTGTCTTTGCAACACTGAAAAGCATAAAGGCCAACTTTTACATTAAAAGGTGTAAAAACAAACACAAGATATTGAAAATAAGCAGACCTCAGTGCAAGAAAGTGTCTTTGCAACACTGAAAAGCACAAAGGCCAACTTTACATTAAAAGGAGTAAAAAAAAGTAGAAGATATTGAAAATAAGCAGACCTCAGTGCAAGAAAGTGTCTTTGCAACACTGAAAAGCATAAAGGCCAACTTTTACATTAAAAGGAGTAAAAAAAGTAGAAGATATTGAAAATAAGCAGACCTCAGTGCAAGAAAGTGTCTTTGCAACACTGAAAAGCACAAAGACCAACTTTTACATTAAAAGGAATAAAAAAAGTAGAAGATATGGGAAATAAGCAGACCTCAGTGCAAGAAAGTGTCTTTGCAACACTGAAAAGCACAAAGACCAACTTTTACATTAAAAGGAGTAAAAAAAAGTAGAAGATATGGGAAATAAGCAGACCTCAGTGCAAGAAAGTGTCTTTGCAACACTGAAAAGCATAAAGGCCAACTTTACATTAAAAGGTGTAAAAACAAACACAAGATATTGAAAATAAGCAGACCTCAGTGCAAGAAAGTGTCTTTGCAACACTGAAAAGCACAAAGGCCAACTTTACATTAAAAGGAGTAAAAAAAAGTAGAAGATATTGAAAATAAGCAGACCTCAGTGCAAGAAAGTGTCTTTGCAACACTGAAAAGCATAAAGGCCAACTTTTACATTAAAAGGAGTAAAAAAAGTAGAAGATATTGAAAATAAGCAGACCTCAGTGCAAGAAAGTGTCTTTGCAACACTGAAAAGCACAAAGACCAACTTTTACATTAAAAGGAGTAAAAAAAAGTAGAAGATATGGGAAATAAGCAGACCTCAGTGCAAGACAGTGTCTTTGCAACACTGAAAAGCATAAAGGCCAACTTTACATTAAAAGGAGTAAAAAAAAGTAGAAGATATTGAAAATAAGCAGACCTCAGTGCAAGACAGTGTCTTTGCAACACTGAAAAGCATAAAGGCCAACTTTACATTAAAAGGTGTAAAAACAAACACAAGATATTGAAAATAAGCAGACCTCAGTGCAAGAAAGTGTCTTTGCAACACTGAAAAGCTTAAAGGCCAACTTTTACATTAAAAGGTGTAAAAACAAACACAAGATATTGAAAATAAGCAGACCTCAGTGCGAGAAAGTGTCTTTGCAACACTGAAAAGCACAAAGGCCAACTTTTACATTAAAAGGAGTAAAGAAAAAGTAGAAGATATTGAAAATAAGCAGACCTCAGTGCAAGAAAGTGTCTTTGCAACACTGAAAAGCACAAAGGCCAGCTTTTACATTAAAAGGAGTAAAAAAAGTAGAAGATAGTGAAAATAAGCAGACCTCAGTGCAAGACAGTGTCATTGCAACACTGAAAAGCATAAAGGCCAACTTTACATTAAAAGGAGTAAAAAAAAGTAGAAGATATTGAAAATAAGCAGACCTCAGTGCAAGAAAGTGTCTTTGCAACACTGAAAAGCATAAAGGCCAACTTTTACATTAAAAGGAGTAAAAAAAGTAGAAGATATTGAAAATAAGCAGACCTCAGTGCAAGACAGTGTCTTTGCAACACTGAAAAGCATAAAGGCCAACTTTACATTAAAAGGTGTAAAAACAAACACAAGATATTGAAAATAAGCAGACCTCAGTGCAAGAAAGTGTCTTTGCAACACTGAAAAGCTTAAAGGCCAACTCTTACAATAAAAGGTGTAAAAACAAACACAAGATATTGGAAATAAGCAGACCTCAGTGCAAGACAGTGTCTTTGCAACACTGAAAAGCATAAAGGCCAACTTTTACATTAAAAGGAGTAAAAAAAAACACAAGATATTGAAAATAAGCAGACCTCAGTGCAAGAAAGTGTCTTTGCAACACTGAAAAGCATAAAGGCCAACTTTTACATTAAAAGGTGTAAAAACAAACACAAGATATTGAAAATAAGCAGACCTCAGTGCAAGAAAGTGTCTTTGCAACACTGAAAAGCACAAAGGCCAACTTTTACATTAAAAGGAGTAAAAAAAGTAGAAGATATTGAAAATAAGCAGACCTCAGTGCAAGACAGTGTCTTTGCAACACTGAAAAGCATAAAGGCCAACTTTACATTAAAAGGAGTAAAAAAAAGAAGAAGATATTGAAAATAAGCAGACCTCAGTGCAAGACAGTGTCTTTGCAACACTGAAAAGCATAAAGGCCAACTTTACATTAAAAGGAGTAAAAAAAAGTAGAAGATATTGAAAATAAGCAGACCTCAGTGCAAGAAAGTGTCTTTGCAACACTGAATAGCATAAAGGCCAACTTTTACATTAAAAGGAGTAAAAAAAGTAGAAGATATTGAAAATAAGCAGACCTCAGTGCAAGAAAGTGTCTTTGCAACACTGAAAAGCATAAAGGCCAACTTTTACATTAAAAGGAGTAAAAAAAAGTAGAAGATATGGGAAATAAGCAGACCTCAGTGCAAGACAGTGTCTTTGCAACACTGAAAAGCATAAAGGCCAACTTTACTTTAAAAAGTGTAAAAACAAACACAAGATATTGAAAATAAGCAGACCTCAGTGCAAGAAAGTGTCTTTGCAACACTGAAAAGCATAAAGGCCAACTTTACATTAAAAGGTGTAAAAACAAACACAAGATATTGAAAATAAGCAGACCTCAGTGCAAGAAAGTGTCTTTGCAACACTGAAAAGCATAAAGGCCAACTTTTACATTAAAAGGTGTAAAAACAAACACAAGATATTGAAAATAAGCAGACCTCAGTGCGAGAAAGTGTCTTTGCAACACTGAAAAGCACAAAGGCCAACTTTTACATTAAAAGGAGTAAAGAAAAAGTAGAAGATATTGAAAATAAGCAGACCTCAGTGCAAGAAAGTGTCTTTGCAACACTGAAAAGCACAAAGGCCAACTTTTACATTAAAAGGAGTAAAGAAAAAGTAGAAGATATTGAAAATAAGCAGACCTCAGTGCAAGAAAGTGTCTTTGCAACACTGAAAAGCACAAAGGCCAACTTTTACATTAAAAGGTGTAAAAACAAACACAAGATATTGAAAATAAGCAGACCTCAGTGCGAGAAAGTGTCTTTGCAACACTGAAAAGCACAAAGGCCAACTTTAACATTAAAAGGAGTAAAAAAAGTAGAAGATATTGAAAATAAGCAGACCTCAGTGCAAGAAAGTGTCTTTGCAACACTGAAAAGCACAAAGGCCAACTTTTACATTAAAAGGTGTAAAAACAAACACAAGATATTGAAAATAAGCAGACCTCAGTGCGAGAAAGTGTCTTTGCAACACTGAAAAGCACAAAGGCCAACTTTTACATTAAAAGGTGTAAAAACAAACACAAGATATTGAAAATAAGCAGACCTCAGTGCAAGAAAGTGTCTTTGCAACACTGAAAAGCATAAAGGCCAACTTTACATTAAAAGGAGTAAAAAAAAGAAGAAGATATTGAAAATAAGCAGACCTCAGTGCAAGTGTCACGGACCCTGCTCTGGAGGACTCGGGGGTCCGTGAGCAGGATGGATTACTGTCACGGACCCTGCTCTGGAGGACTCGGGGGTCCGTGAGCAGGATGGATTATTATTATTATTATTATTACTATTATTATTGGTGTTGTTGTTATTTGGGGATGTGTGTTTTTCTGCACTATGCTGTGTCGTTCGGTGTTCCACTCATATGTAGAGGCAGGGTGTGGGTGTGTACACGTGTGGCTGGAGGATGGAGAACAGCCACATGCAGGCCTGATGGGTGTGGCCCTGCAGGAGGACTGGCCACACCTGAAGTTCCTGCCACACACCTGTTGGTGATCAGGGCTCGTCGGGGGAGCTACTTAGGAGAGTGTTGGAGCTCCCACCGGCGTGGGATCATTGCGTTGTCATCCCAAGTTAGTGTGTGTGAGTGTAAGTCTGTTCGTGTGTGCCGCGGGGGTCAGTGTTGACGGCTGTTTCTGTGGTTTTCCTGCAGGAGGAAAAGTGGACCGGAAAGGCAGCACGCACGGGGTGTGCTCAAACACGACAGCGGGGAGCACGAGCACAGACGTCGGAGGGGAGCACACACACGGGAGTCAAGGGAGCGATGGGGAGTTATTGTGTTTACAGCCTTCACTGTAAATAAAGTGCACTGTTTGCATCGCAGAACCATGCGTTTTGGGTCCTCCTTTCCCCACATCCCCACGGTCTGCCTGGCGGACCGTGACAGCAAGAAAGTGTCTTTGCAACACTGAAAAGCATAAAGGCCAACTTTTACATTAAAAAGGTGTAAAAGCAAACACAAGATATTGAAAATAAGCAGACCTCAGTGCAAGAAAGTGTCTTTGCAACACTGAAAAGCATAAAGGCCAACTTTACATTAAAAGGTGTAAAAACAAACACAAGATATTGAAAATAAGCAGACCTCAGTGCGAGAAAGTGTCTTTGCAACACTGAAAAGCATAAAGGCCAACTTTACATTAAAAGGAGTAAAAACAAACACAAGATATTGAAAATAAGCAGACCTCAGTGCAAGAAAGTGTCTTTGCAACACTGAAAAGCATAAAGGCCAACTTTACATTAAAAGGTGTAAAAACAAACACAAGATATTGAAAATAAGCAGACCTCAGTGCGAGAAAGTGTCTTTGCAACACTGGAAAGCACAAAGGCCAACTTTTACATTAAAAGGAGTAAAGAAAAAGTAGAAGATATTGAAAATAAGCAGACCTCAGTGCAAGAAAGTGTCTTTGCAACACTGAAAAGCATAAAGGCCAACTTTACACTAAAAGGATTAAAAAAAAGAAGAAGATATTGAAAATAAGTAGACCTCAGTGCAAGAAAGTGTCTATGCAACACTGAAAAGCATAAAGGCCAACTTTTACATTAAAAGGAGTAAAAAAAGTAGAAGATATTGAAAATAAGCAGACCTCAGTGCAAGAAAGTGTCTTTGCAACACTGAAAAGCACAAAGGCCAGCTTTTACATTAAAAGGAGTAAAAAAAGTAGAAGATATTGAAAATAAGCAGACCTCAGTGCAAGAAAGTGTCTTTGCAACACTGAAAAGCATAAAGGCCAACTTTACATTAAAAGGAGTAAAAACAAACACAAGATATTGAAAATAAGCAGACAGTGCAAGAAAGTGTCTTTGCAACACTGAAAAGCATAAAGGCCAACTTTACATTAAAAGGTGTAAAAACAAACACAAGATATTGAAAATAAGCAGACCTCAGTGCGAGAAAGTGTCTTTGCAACACTGAAAAGCACAAAGGCCAACTTTTACATTAAAAGGAGTAAAGAAAAAGTAGAAGATATTGAAAATAAGCAGACCTCAGTGCAAGAAAGTGTCTTTGCAACACTGAAAAGCATAAAGGCCAACTTTTACATTAAAAGGTGTAAAAACAAACACAAGATATTGAAAATAAGCAGACCTCAGTGCGAGAAAGTGTCTTTGCAACACTGAAAAGCATAAAGGCCAACTTTTACATTAAAAGGTGTAAAAACAAACACAAGATATTGAAAATAAGCAGACCTCAGTGCAAGAAAGTGTCTTTGCAACACTGAAAAGCATAAAGGCCAACTTTACATTAAAAGGTGTAAAAACAAACACAAGATATTGAAAATAAGCAGACCTCAGTGCGAGAAAGTGTCTTTGCAACACTGAAAAGCACAAAGGCCAACTTTTACATTAAAAAGAGTAAAAAAAGTAGAACATATTGAAAATAAGCAGACCTCAGTGCAAGACAGTGTCTTTGCAACACTGAAAAGCACAAAGGCCAACTTTTACATTAAAAAGAGTAAAAACAAACACAAGATATTGAAAATAAGCAGACCTCAGTGCAAAAAAGTGTCTTTGCAACACTGAAAAGCACAAAGGCCAACTTTTACATTAAAAGGTGTAAAAACAAACACAAGATATTGAAAATAAGCAGACCTCAGTGCAAGAAAGTGTCTTTGCAACACTGAAAAGCATAAAGGCCAACTTTACATTAAAAGGTGTAAAAACAAACACAAGATATTGAAAATAAGCAGACCTCAGTGCGAGAAAGTGTCTTTGCAACACTGAAAAGCACAAAGGCCAACTTTTACATTAAAAGGAGTAAAGAAAAGGTAGAAGATATTGAAAATAAGCAGACCTCAGTGCAAGAAAGTGTCTTTGCAACACTGAAAAGCATAAAGGCCAACTTTTACATTAAAAGAAGTAAAAACAAACACAAGATATTGAAAATAAGCAGACCTCAGTGCGAGAAAGTGTCTTTGCAACACTGAAAAGCACAAAGGCCAACTTTTACATTAAAAGGAGTAAAGAAAAAGTAGAAGATATTGAAAATAAGCAGACCTCAGTGCAAGAAAGTGTCTTTGCAACACTGAAAAGCATAAAGGCCAACTTTTACATTAAAAGGTGTAAAAACAAACACAAGATATTGAAAATAAGCAGACCTCAGTGCAAGAAAGTGTCTTTGCAACACTGAAAAGCATAAAGGCCAACTTTACATTAAAAGGTGTAAAAACAAACACAAGATATTGAAAATAAGCAGACCTCAGTGCGAGAAAGTGTCTTTGCAACACTGAAAAGCACAAAGGCCAACTTTTACATTAAAAGGAGTAAAGAAAAAGTAGAAGATATTGAAAATAAGCAGACCTCAGTGCAAGAAAGTGTCTTTGCAACACTGAAAAGCACAAAGGCCAACTTTTACATTAAAAGGTGTAAAAACAAACACAAGATATTGAAAATAAGCAGACCTCAGTGCGAGAAAGTGTCTTTGCAACACTGAAAAGCACAAAGGCCAACTTTTACATCGAAAGGAGTAAAGAAAAAGTAGAAGATATTGAAAATAAGCAGACCTCAGTGCAAGAAAGTGTCTTTGCAACACTGAAAAGCACAAAGGCCAACTTTTACATTAAAAGGTGTAAAAACAAACACAAGATATTGAAAATAAGCAGACCTCAGTGTAAGAAAGTGTCTTTGCAACACTGAAAAGCACAAAGGCCAACTTTTACATTAAAAGGTGTAAAAACAAACACAAGATATTGAAAATAAGCAGACCTCAGTGCGAGAAAGTGTCTTTGCAACACTGAAAAGCACAAAGGCCAACTTTTACATTAAAAGGAGTAAAGAAAAAGTAGAAGATATTGAAAATAAGCAGACCTCAGTGCAAGAAAGTGTCTTTGCAACACTGAAAAGCACAAAGGCCAACTTTTACATTAAAAGGTGTGAAAACAAACACAAGATATTGGAAATAAGCAGACCTCAGTGCAAGAAAGTGTCTTTGCAACACTGAAAAGCACAAAGGCCAACTTTTACATTAAAAGGAGTAAAGAAAAAGTAGAAGATATTGAAAATAAGCAGACCTCAGTGCAAGACAGTGTCTTTGCAACACTGAAAAGCATAAAGGCCAACTTTACATTAAAAGGAGTAAAAAAAAGTAGAAGATATTGAAAATAAGCAGACCTCAGTGCAAGAAAGTGTCTTTGCAACACTGAAAAGCATAAAGGCCAACTTTTACATTAAAAGGAGTAAAAAAAGTAAAAGATATTGAAAATAAGCAGACCTCAGTGCAAGAAAGTGTCTTTGCAACACTGAAAAGCATAAAGGCCAACTTTACATTAAAAAGAGTAAAAAAAAGTAGATGATATTGAAAATAAGCAGACCTCAGTGCAAGAAAGTGTCTTTGCAACACTGAAAAGCATAAAGGCCAACTTTACATTAAAAGGTGTAAAAAAAGTAGAAGATATTGAAATTAAGCAGACCTCAGTGCAAGAAAGTGTCTTTGCAACACTGAAAAGCATAAAGGCCAACTTTTACATTAAAAGGAGTAAAAACAAACACAAGATATTGAAAATAAGCAGACCTCAGTGCGAGAAAGTGTCTTTGCAACACTGAAAAGCATAAAGGCCAACTTTTACATTAAAAGGAGTAAAGAAAAAGTAGAAGATATTGAAAATAAGCAGACCTCAGTGCAAGACAGTGTCTTTGCAACACTGAAAAGCATAAAGGCCAACTTTTACATTAAAAGGAGTAAAAACAAACACAAGATATTGAAAATAAGCAGACCTCAGTGCGAGAAAGCGAGGTGGGGAGGGGGTACTCACCTTCCACTTCACTGACACGCATCAGCATCCAGTTCTTCATGAGAAGAGGAGGAGGGTGAGAGGGCGATGTACTCACGTTTACTGACACGCTCAGTATCAGTGTCCCACGCTTCATCAGAAGAGATGGCGCTCAGGAGACTGTCATCAAGGATCCTGATGACTTCAGAAAGGTCTCGTTCTCGGGACGTTCAACAATGTAGTCGAGACAGCTTGTAAGGAAACAAAGTTTAAAATAACATTAGGAATGTAGTAAACACCCAGGGCTAAAGCTACAGGCTACATGTATGTCAGACTGAATGACACTTTACTTGTTCATGTGAGAAGAAAACAAGATTTCAACTATGTCCACATTCATTAAGTGAAGCATCCAAATCTCTGCCAAGGCAGCTCACTCTGTGCACACTACACTTTTAAGGTAACAGTATTGTATTTTGTATACGTTCATTTTGTTTATTTGTTCTTTTTAAACCTTTATGCAAACACTACGTTGGAGTAGGTAATGGATAATAGGTACTGACTTGTAAAGAACTGGACATGAATAGCATACTACAGTAAATTTACAACTAACTTCACAGCTCATTCCCTTATTTTTTTTTTTTAATTCTTTCATTAACGATGCAAAATATAACGCAACATTTAATCTCCCCATGTACCAATTCCATGTCCTAAATATTGCCAATAAAAAAGGCAGTAGAACTCCAAGCACAACTTTAAAAATAAAACACATTTTCGTAACAGTTTGACTTCATGATTATTTTTGACTATGATTAATGTTTTCAATATTCTTTTTTATATTATTTTATTTTTTTTTATTTTTTTTTTTATCATCGCATTATGTAGCTGGGAAAAAGTTATAGTTTATTTAAATGAAGCCTTTGATCCAGAGAAGAAAATGATGTTAGGACCTACAGGGGATCTGGTGTGTTTACTCCTATATGTTCTACCATTGTGAGGAGATGCTGAAACCGACAGAAACCGATATACACATATACATATGTATATTTAGGGCATTTTACGAATTTTAAGCTAATTTTAACCATTTCATTGGAAAAAAGTGTCAAATTTGAAGGCTTCAAATCAAAGTAACACCTTTTTTCACATTCATACACCAGTCGGTAATAAATTCTACACCTCTCCTGGAAAATTTAAAGCATACAAGCAATTTACCGGGAAAAGTCTTGGAATACACTTGTTTTGATCACATTAAAACTTGATATTCACACTGGAACTTGTTAAATTATTACAGTCATCTAGTGACTCTTGAAATAATTGAAGAAATTTTGAAATGTACCAGGTGTCTGTCGACGAGTCGGGGTCCACGACGAGCCATCTTCAAGCTTTGCTGTTATGATGAAACACAAGTACAAAAAGATCCAAAGATGCAGTAGTTGTTGTCGCTTTCTAGTAAAATCCGCTTTCTGTAGAAATATTCTCCAAACGTTATCTTTCCACAAGCTGAGCTTGGAGCAGGTCAAGACAAGTCCAAGAGCGAGTGTAACGGCAGACTGGAACCTTGTGCAGCATTTATATACCTACAGCGGGCCTTGGTTACGGTGGCTAACATGCGTGTGCACGTCATAGAACGTGATAGGGCTTTGGAGCGTGATGTCACGGGGGTGGGCGTGGAAAGGATTTTGGTCTGATACGCCATTTTTCGGGTCCAAACAAAGCGCAATCGACAAAGGAGCGAAAGCACACACACAGTAGCGGTTTTTGATACGGGCGACACGGGCAGTTGCCCGGGGCGGCATCGTGGTGGGGGGCGGCATCCTGGGCATCGGTAAAAAAAAGAAAAATTGGTCGTACTCATGCTGCCCCGACATCAACCAGCGCATATTGGGAATGTCGTAGGCACCGATCGGTTTTCTATCGCCCGTTAGCTGCGAGTAAGGGCGCCCTCCGTTTGCGAGGTGCGCCTGCTGCTTGCAGCACAGGGAGGAGAGGGCGGGGCGGCGGGGGATTCTCTGGCTGGCTGGAGCAGCATCTAGTAACCAACTCGCAAAATAAAACAAAATAAAAACAAACCAACAAACACGAAAACACCTGACATTATGATACAGACTTATAATTTGCACCGATGTTTTTTCGAAATTCTATACTCGCTGCTGAAGTCAAAGTAAACTTATTGTCATCTCCGCTACATACAGTCCAGTATATAGAGAGACGAGACAACGAGGCTCCAGTTACAGCAGTGCAAGTAAACAAACAATAAATATAAGAAGAGTAAGAAAATAAATATACACTTTAGGACCAGGGGTAAAGGGATCAATAACAATTTATAATTTACAGTTTGATGATTTAAAGTCTCACACACAACCTGTTGACAGGGGAGGAGGGCCGGCTGCTTCCAAATAGAGCACATTTCATTCATAATGTTGTAAATCCAAGCCTATTATGTATTCATGATTTGAATCCTGGGTTGTGTGAAATCCCAGAAATACACCTTAGACAAAGTGAATCTGTGAACTAAGGTGTAGGTCTATTAGGTTATGTTGTGGTGATCCTCGAGTTGGGGGATTTGCGTTCATACTGGAGTGCAAAATTAAAACCAATGGAAGATGGACAAGAAAAGTTCAAAGCCATCAGGTGCTCAGTTTAGAAAAAAGAGAAAAGAAGAGGAGGAGAAACGAGCAAAAGATACAGGTAAGCAGATGTGTCATTGGATAATGGCAGGTCATCCTGAATCAATCAGAATCAGAATACTTTATTAATCCCTAAGGAAATTATGTGGGTTACAGTTGCTCCAAGAAGAAATGGTAAAAATAGTAACAGTAACAGACTAAACTCCAAACAATACATTATGTTACAGATTTTAATATTAATTAGTCATTGTCAATTGTTGATTTGTCCTGTTCTCATTGTATGACGAATTATGATGGCTGTTTGGTAGCTGTTTGCATATTATGCATACTCTCTCTCTCTTCATATGTGTGTGCGTGTGTGTACAACAGTTTTATGTTAATGTACAATCCTTAATATGTTTTGCGTGTGTGTGTGTGTGTGGGGGGGGGGGGGGGGGGGGGGGGGAGTGTTCGCCCAGGGTGCCAAACAGGCTAGCACCGCCACTGACAATCAGAATCATATTCAGAATACTTTATTAATCCCTAAGGAAATAATGTGGATTACAGTTGCTCCAAAAAGAAATGGTAAAAATAGTAACAGTAACAGACTAAACTTCAAACAATACATTATGTTACAGATTTTAATATTAGTCATTGTCAATTGTTGATTTGTCCTGTTCTCATTGTATGACGAATTATGATGGCTGTTTGGTAGCCGTTTGCGTACAATGCATACTCTCTCTCTCTTCATGTGTGTGTGTGTGTGTGTGTGTGTTTCTCTGGTGAAATTCAGTATGGTTCCGACAACAGTTTTATGTTAATGTACAATCCTTAATATGTTTTATGTGTGTGTGTGTGTGTGTGTGTGTGTGTGTGTGTGTGTGTGTGTGTGTGTGTGTGTGTGTGTGTGCCAGAGGGACGCCAAATGGACTCTGGAGTCCTGGTGATCTTCTCCACAATTGTTATCACTCTCTGCAGGTGTTTGCGGTCCATATGCGCCGCAGGTGTGCCGGGGATCCCGCAAATCACCATCCCACCTACCTGTGCCAAAAACAACCACCAAAACACCACACACACACACAACTCCCAAGAGTCCACTAACAGCCACATTTCTGACAGTATCAAAGGCCAGTAGGACACAGTCAGCTATGAGCAGAGACAGGAAGTGGTTAATCTGATCTTTCCCTTTCCTCTATTTTTTATTTGTTTTATCTTTTTTGGTGGGTTGGTTTTTTTAATCATTCAGATGAGCTGCTCCACCAACACATTTGCAGGACTACACTGTCCAGGGCTTTGGAGCGTGATGTCACGGGAGGGGGCGTGGCCAGGATTTTTGGTTGAGGCGCCATATTTCTGGGCCAAACAAAGCGCTAGCGAAAGAGGAGCGAAAGCACACGGAGAACATCAGCTTTGGTTCGTACTTGCTGTGTGATCGGTTGTAATGTTAGATCACGCGACCGGCAAGGGAACAAGCCTGAAAATGTTTTATCTTTTCATTCTTTCCCCACCTGGAAGCAACATGAGGCAGCTCATGTAACCAACAGACAGCGTCTAGCCTGGATAGCAGCTGTGAAAAGACCTGATATCAAGTTCTCTTCCATCTCCAATTATCTGTTGGTGCTCCAGACATTTTTATTCCAGTAAGTTCTAAATATGTACATATCAAGCTTTATAGCTTATTAGTTTTAATGTGGATGCAGTCAGAGGTCATAGAAGATTAGAACAAATATCCTACCGAGTGAATTCACAGACATACTTTTTATGTATAGATTTGCTAATTATTTTGCGTAATTGTAGGTAAACCAGCCTATGTAATGGATGAGACAAATCCTGACTGGATTCCAACACTGCATATGGGGCACTCCAAAATCCTAACATCTAATTCTGACCATCACAGACGGAGAACGCAACGACAGCAACAAAGAGCGCCAGTCCAGGTGAGCATCAGAGAAACATATCACAGAGAAATGTGGTATTCTTCAAAGGCTGTTACCAGGCTGGATGTAGTTTTGGCTGACAGAGGCTTTGACATCAGAGATGCTGTGTGCGGAGGTTAAGATCTCTGCATTTACAAAGGGCTTCTGTCAACTTGATGCCAGGGACATAGAAGATACGAGAGCTATTGTCCACCTAAGAATTCATGTGAGGCGAGTAATAGGTAGTTTGTGCAGTAAGTTCAAAATGCTACATACCACCATGCCAATCCGTCTGCTTCTTCCATGTGAGGGTGAATATGTGACCCTCTTTGATAAAATAGTGAAGGTTTGCTGCGTTTTGGTGAACATGTGCCCCAGTGTGGTGGTGAAACCAGAGACAACTGAAACTTGCTCCTGTTAAATATTCGTAAACAATGTGTGCTGTATGTATTGTGATTATTTCTCTTAAGACATAGTAATTTCAAGACAGTTGGTAGTGAGTTATGTTATAAAAACGTTGTCATTACATTATGTAATCATTATTGTATTTGTAAACTGTAACTGACACTTATTCCTCACTGTAACTACTTTGATCACCTTTGAAATTGTTGTAATAAAAGTAATGACTGTCAGAAAAAAAAATTTTGTTTCTTTATTTAAATTTTGTAAAGTGGTACTTTGTAAGTACAAAAGTAGTGAAAGCAAATTGTGAACATGTCTGGGCACATCATGCATAAAACTAGACCCCAGAAAGAAAAAATTAGGAGATATTCAGAGCTGCACTACACATAGAGTAAAATTTTCTAACAAGTTCAGGAAGGCACACTTTTTTGAAGAACTCCTGTGCTTTCTCCGTGGTATCCAGAAGTCCACATCGGGGAAGATGCGTACCAGCCATGTCTCTTTGGGCCCATACAATGAGGTCACAGTGCGTAGCGCTGGTCACAAAGGATGCACCCTTACTACTTGAGAGTAGTAAGGGTGCGTCCTCTTTAAGTGAAGTCCATTTGCAGCTAACTCCAGGCAGAAGTCTTTAGCCTGCGCATCCAATGCCTGCTTAATGCTGTCCGTCCTGTGTTTAAAAGGACACTTTATCTCCAAGCACCCCTTCACACAACATTCACTCATAGTGAGTCCGTCAGGAGATGCTCCAAGTTCAGGAAAACGTATGTTCACAAAACCGCACAAACTAACCTGCAGATTATGGTGAAGGGCTGCAATGTTTTCGGTGTAGGCCTTACACTGGTCCTCCTCATGCTCCAGTTCCCATCTTGTTCGCACAATACACATAGACTTTTCAGGGTAGCACACACAATTAACCACACTTTGGGCAGGAGTTTCTAAACTGTTGGCAAATACAGCATGCATCACCGAAGCTGTGATTCTCCCGGCCTGCCATCGAAACCAATCAGGGCTCTTGTGCTGAAGTCTTGTGTGTCCTTCAATAGCTTCTGCCTGCTCTTCAGTAACTGTTGCGGCATTTTTATACCTTACACAGTGCAGCTTTAGATCAAAAAGGCCAAGGGACTGTGTGCTTTTGTCGTACAAACACACCAGAGACTGGGGTAATGTAGGTGACTGTACAGTATATGCACTGTAATATTTCTCCATTCCAGACAAACATACAGCTTTACTGTGTTCCTGCAGTGTATCACAGAGTGGTGACAACTCCTCCAAAGTAGCAGTTGGAATCTGTCTTTTTGGAGGACGGCTTCTTTTGCCTTTCACCACAAATGGTCTGTTTATATTTTGTGCTGTTGAAGAAGTAAAGTCAATGTTATGGCCAACCTCGGGCTGTATCTTGGTCGTATTCCCCCGGCAAATCCCAGTAGGCAGGTTCTTCTGTGACAGTCTTTGTGCCACGGATCCGCACTGTTGCTTCCACCTTAGACAGAAGGGCAGCGGCATGGGTACAGGTCTCTGCAACTCTGGGCATACAGGTGCAGTGTGCGGCTTCGACCTTCCCTGTGGCGCTCACAATGACCCATGGCTGCAATGCAGATTCATTCAATGTTTGTGAGTGCAGTACCTGATACAGACAAAGACAATTGCCTTTAGTCAACTTTAAAGTTGATTTAAAGACAAGAACTGAAATGAGCCAAGGAGGACACAAATGGGTTTAATCTATTATCTAATCCATTCATCAATTTCTAAGTTCGACTTTAACTTACAAGTATGTACACACAATATGATAATGATATTCTGCTGTTCATTAATAATGATCTACTATTACTCTCCAGTTTACCATTTGTAAACTGGATGTGAGCCTCCAAAGATTTGTAATTATGAAACTGGTTCGCTTGTATGCGCTGACTCCACAGACAAGGTACGTAAAGATATTGGGGTAGGGTGGCGGATATCGGGTGGCGGTGAGTCGTCAGGGTCTCTACTTCACTGGCGTATTTCATACGGGTCCACATATGCGATGCACTCTATTTTTGCAAGTATCATCTCTTTGCATCCGGACCATTAACCAAAGATTCATCAATGCTGCATGAAAATGATCGAAAGAACAAAGCCAGCTGTGCCTGGCTTCCATAGTTCCCCACTCCACCACCTATGAACTAGAAATTTTCACTTCTTAAGTAGGTCCTGTCTGATACTGACCCGCCACATATCTGTCCGATCCTACTCCTGGAGACCCATACTGACCCACTGCAAGGCCAACTGCTGGAGCTCCATACGAGCACAATAGTTACCAAAAACAGAGTACTGTACAGTTATTAAAATTAAATAAAATTAAATACAGATAAGAGGCAAACCAGGTTGTAGTGTGAATCGGTTGATAAAATAGTGCAGTTACAGCACTGACGTAAACATCTGTGTTTGTTGGGAGCAGTTTTGCTTGTACAGTCTGACAGCTGCAGGGAGGAAGGACCTGCGGAAACGCTCCTTCATGCATCTAGGATGCAGCAGTCTCTCACTGAAGGAGCTCTGCTGTTCAGCAACATTTACATACATGGGGTGGGAGACTCTGTCCATCAGAGATGTTATTTTGGCCAGAGTCCTTCTGTCTCCCACCACCTGCACTGGATCCAGGGTGCATCCCAGAACAGAGCTGGCCTTCCTGATGAATTTATCCAACCTCTGCAGATAAACTGCTGCTCCAACATACAACACTGTAAAAAATGACAGATGCCACCACAGAGTCATAGAAGGTCTTTAAAAGCGCTCCCTGGACTCCAAATGACCTCAGCCGCCTCAGCAGGTAGAGTCTGCTCTGACCCTTCCTGTAAAGAGCATCAGTGTTGTGGCTCCAGTCCAGTTTATTATTCAGGTGAATACCCAGGTACTATAGGAGTCCACTATCTCAATGTCCACTCCCTGGATGTTCACCATTGTCAGTGTGGTTAGTCTGCTTCTCCGGTAGTCCACCACCAACTCCTTGGTTTTCCCGGTGTTGATCAGCAGGTGGTTCTGCTGGCACCAGTCCACAAAGTCCAGAGTCCACTGTCTGTACTCTGAGTCGTCTTCACCTGTGATGAGGCCGGCTATGGCAGAGTCGTCAGAGAACTTCTGTAGGTGGCAGCGTGGGGAGTTGATGGAGAAGTCTGCAGTGTAGAGGGTGAAGAGGAACGGTGCCAGCGCAGTTCCCTGTGGGGCCCCCGTACTACAGACCAGCGTATCAGAGACACAGCGCTGTGTCCTCACATACTGTGGGCGTCCTGTGATGTAGTCTAGTATCCACTGGGACATGTTGTTCTATGTTCTGCTTCTGTGCTGCAGCAGACTAACTAGCAGATCACTCAAAGACAACTGGGCCTACCCCACCTTTCTCTTGTCACACATCCAAATTTGTTTTGTGTCAGCATAGTTCTCTCAGCTACTCACTGTCACTTAGAGAAGACTTCCAGACCTCATGGTAATCTCTTTGTTTGTTTTAATGTCACGTTCTTTGTTACTTAAATTACCACTTAATGGCCTGCACCCCACTTCCCTGTCTTTGTCATGGCTATAAGTTATTACTGTTAGGGAAAAGGAAAACTCCAAAGTAGTAAATTGAGTGTGAAGAGCAGGGGATGGACTCAATTAATTCATGAAGAGAATTAGTTGATTAGAAAAGTAAAATCACTAGCTACATGTGGAGAATGTGAACTCTCTTGACTTTGTTCAATTATGTATCCAAATTTTGAAATACTGAATGTTTTTTTTAAAGTGCTACAAATCAACAGAACATCATAGAATAGAATAGCCCTCTATTTTCCTTGTACACCTACAACAAAATTATGGGCGCTTCATGCGAACTTCTCCATCTCTGTGTAAAGTTAGATCTCTTTCTTCTCTCTCCCTGTGAGAAACAGCAGCTGGACCTGGAGTTCTGGGGCAATTCTAAAATTCTACTTGAGTACAGTAACAAAATATTTGTACTTACTTCCCATCTGTGAAATAGAATATTCCAATCAATTCTTGATTTAAAATGGAGCCAATGAACAGAAGTCATGTTGCTCTTTTTCTAGTCACTGCCAGTACTCTTGCTGAATCATTTTGCAGCAACTAAAGGCTTTTTAAGGAAATCCTGAAAGTAACAAACATAAAGTAGTCAAGCACTTACATGAACAGCCAAGCAGCAAAGTTTCTAACACCTCATGGGCTCATTCTGGATTTGAACCCAGGATCTCTACCCCACAGAATGAGAATTATATCCCTAGGCCAACAAGCCACAGAAAGCATTAGCATTCTTTTAACGATGTCACATTTGTGAACGACTGAATGAAGACGAATGTATGAAAGATTGCCTTGATCGCTCAGAAAATCATCAAATGGCATTTAAACCCTCACAGACCCGAGGAGGAAATCATCTACCTACATCGACATCATCAAGCATGTGTGTTTACATTCGCTACTGTCACTGCCTTAAATAATGGTTTTAAATATAATCTTATAAGATTAAATTATTCAAGACTTTGTAGGGAAAGATATTAAATGGGATTCAATATAGGAGAGATTGTGTGCTCTCTCTTTCTAGACCCTTCCAGTACTCTTGCTGCTGCATTTTTGGAGCAATTGAAGGCTTTTGAGAGAGTTTTTAATAATAGCAAAGTACAGTAGCCCAGCGCTTGCAAGAACAGCTCAGCAGCAAAGCCCCAAGCACCACACAGGCTCATCCAGGATTTGAACCAAGGACCTTTCATACCCAAAGTGAGAACCAGGCCCCTAGACCAATAAACTGCAGAAAACCCCTAAAGAATCCTTTTAACAAAGGTCACATTTCCCAACTACTAGAAGAAGAATGTATAAAAGATTGTTTTAAATGCTGGACTTTGATGTTATTGTTCCTTTGGAGAGACAAAAGGCTGCCCTCAACAAATTTCTGCAAAGCCACTAAAAGACGCTCATTTAAACACTTGAAGATTAGAATTATTACAGAGAAATTAAAGAAAAGGCAGATGAAAAAAGTACAATGATGCACAAAACAACTACAAATAGAAAATAAGTACAACAACGAGCAACTGAAAACAAAATTTGGAGTTTCTCTCCTTCTGTAATCCAGATAAAAACACCCGTTAGCCCTGGCAAAGGCAGTGATGCTGCACTGAGTTTGATCCATCACATCAGTGGGTGATACAATTTTTCATCCTTTAGGACTGATTTGACTGAGTTATGATCTGCACACACATTTGCTTTACTTAACTTCCATAAGTCATCATATTTACCTGAACTTGAGTTCATGCTCGATTCAGTTTTTTTTCTCTTGTTATTCAATGCCCCCCCTCTGACCCTGCACATATAATCCTGGTGAATATATAGTTGTAGTTAGGGCTGCTCTTTCTGGGCATCTGACATACAGAAATGTATTTTTAATAAATTAAGTTTCAAGTTTTATTGTCATGTACAGATAAACAGTGTAGCCACATTTACCAATAATGAAATTCTTTGGCTCGTGCTCCTCAGCTTTAATTTCAATTCAATTTTATTAATATAGCGCCAAATCACAACAACAGTCACCTCAAGGCGCTTTATATTGTACAGTACAGTAGATCATACAATAATAGATACAGAGAAAAACCCAACAATCATATGACCCCCTATGAGCAAGCACTTTGGTGACAGTGGGAATGTCATGCGCCGAGGTGCACGTGCACCAAAAGGATCCAAAAGCAGACTCAAATGCGAGCAGGAAAAAACACTTTATTATATTAACCTCCTAGGACCTGGCGAGATAGTGTCTGTCTCCTGAATCCAAACTGGAAGCTGGTTCCACAGAAGAGGGGCCTGAAAACTGAAGGCTCTGCCTCCCATTCTACTTTTAAATACTCTAGGAACAACAAGTAAGCCTGCAGTGTGAGAGCGAAGTGCTCTAATAGGGTGATATGGTACTACAAGGTCATTAAGATAAGATGGGGCCTGATTATTTAAGCCCTTGTATGTGAGGAGCAGGATTTTGAATTCTGGATTTAACAGGGAGCCAATGAAGGGAAGCCAATACAGGAGAAATCTGCTCTCTCTTTCTAGTCCCTGTCAGGACTCTTGCTGCAGCATTTTGGATTAACTGAAGACTTTTCAGGGAGTTTTTAGGACTTCCTGATAATAATGACTTACAGTAGTCCAGCCTGGAAGTAATAAATGCATGAACTAGTTTTTCAGCATCACTCTAAGACAGGATCATATTTAAGATTGAAGCATTAATTAATGGCAGGACTTCTTTGAGCAGTTTTGTAGGAGGGTCTTTTTTGGGGTCTAAAAGACATGTTGATGGCTTGGAGGAAGTAATTATTGAATTTAACTCAGAAAGATCAATTGGAGAATCAATTGTTGTCTGTTTGTCTTTACATGAGCATAAAGAAAGTGTGCAGTTAAATTAAGAAGAAAATAACAGAAAATAGCAATAATAATATTGATAAAGAGGGGAAAAAAGTATTAAATATTTAGAGAATTTAAGACAAGTTGGTATTTACAGTTTGTGCAAAACTTGTGAAATGAGCATTTAAGTGGCATTTGTTGAAGTGACAGTGTGTAGAGTCCTGTAATTGTAGTGAGTGTGTAATGGTTTATATAGAATGTCAGCAGTTCAAAAGCCTGATGGCTTGTGGGTAAAAACTGTCTCTGTGTCTGGTATTGCGGGTCTGAATGCTCCTGAACTGTCTGCCGGACGGCAGGAGTGTGATTAGTCTGTGGCTGGGATCAGAGAGGATCCACTGCGTCTTCCTCACACACCGCTGTCTATAGAGATGGCTGGCCATCAGCCAGTCTGAATACTTTCAATAGTGCATCTGTAGACGTTTGTTACTATTCTGGGGCTCATGCTGAATCTTCTCAGGCGCTGCAGGAAGAAGAGCCGCTGTCTTGCTGCTTTTGTGATCACACCAACATGGTGTGACCAGCTCAGATCCTCGCTGATGTTGATGCCCAGGAATCTGAAGCAGATGATTCTCTTCACCTCTGCCCCTTCGATGTGGATGGGGGTGTGGCCTCCTCTCTGCAGTCTCCTTTAATCCATGATGAGCACCTTGCTTTTGCTGATGTTAAGCAGCAGGTTGTAGCCGCGGCACCATGATGTCAGGGTTCTCACCTCTGCCCTGTATGCCATCTCATCTCCATCACAAATGCAGCCAATGATGGTGGTGTCATCTGCAAGTTTGATGACGGTGTTGGAGCTGTGTGTTGCTGTACAGTCGTGGGTGAACAGGGTGTACAGCAGGGGGTTGAGCACACATCCCTGGGGAGCACCTGTGCTGAGTGTGAGTGTGGATGAGGTGATGCTGCCGATCCGAACCACCTGAGGTCTGTCTGTCAGGAAGTCTAGGATCCAGGTGCACATGGAGGAGCTGATGTTCAGGTCATGGAGTTTCATGATGAGTCTGGATGGTATGATGGTGTTGAAGGCAGAGCTATAGTCTATGTACAGCATTCGCACATATGTGTTTTTCTGGTCCAGGTAAGAAAAGGGCAGTGTGAAGTGAAACTGCTATTGTGTCGTCTGTAGATCTGTTGGGCCTGTAGGCAAACTGGAGCGGATTAAATGAAGCAGGGAGTGAAGATGTGATGTGAGCTTTGACTTTAAAACATTTTGGGACAGCAGACTGGAGCAGGGAAAGGTTAAATGTCTGTGAAGACACCTGCCAGCTCATGGGCACATGCTTTGAAAACCCGACCTGGAATGTTGTCTAGTCCAGCGGCTTTCCGAGTGTTTACTTTCCTGAAGTATTTACACACAAATACCTGAGATATTTGAAGAGGGCAGCTCTCCTCTTCCAGCAAAAGCTCCTGAGATATATGTTTATCAAAGCGTGCATAGAAGGTGTTAATCTCATCAGGTAGAGAAGCAGTTACCTCCCTCACTCTGCCGCTGTTTCCTTTGTAGTCTGTGATGGTGTTCAGACCGCTCCACATGTTCTTGGTGTTGGAGTTGCTGTAGCAGAGTTCCACCTTTTCTTTGTACTGTCCCTTGGCCGTCTTTATTGCTTTCCTGAGTGCATACTGGGATGTTTTGTATTCATCTGGGTTTCCCGATTTAAAGACTGCAGTCCGCACTCTGAGCGCTGCGCGGACCTTTCTGTTAACCCACGGCTTCTGGTTGGTAAACAGCGGTACAGAATACCCCCGTAAACTCCCTGGGCAGATGAAAGGGTCTGCATCTGATCATAAGGTGTTCAAGATCAGGAGAGCACCCCGACAAAACTGTCTGTACATCAGTACACCACCGTTTGTTGGTCATTACGCACACGCCACCTCCCCTACATTTACCCGAGTTCTTTGTTCTGTCCTGGCGGTGAAAGGAGAGTTCCTCAGGGACAATGGCCATGTCAGGGACGGAACGGTCCAGCCATGTCTCTGTGAAAACAAAGACATTGTAGTTCCTAATGTCCCTTTGGAAAGTTATCCTGGCCCTTAGTTCATCCAGCTTGTTTTCCAAAGACTGGATGTTTGCTAGAAGAATGCTGGGAAGTGGGGTGCAATTGTGTTTCTCAGCCTGACCAGAATCTCGGCTTATTTATTTGATTGAGACCACTGCACTGACTCCATGGGCTGACATCTGACAAACTAAAATTTTCAATCAGACTAAAGGTTTTGCTTTTCAGAGATTTCACAGCAGTCAATAGTATCATCACGTTCACTGGTTACAAATTGTATTGGAGATTAAGTATCGGAATTTCAGGAGCAGGACCACGCCTCCAAACATGCTCCTTCTGGTTGTCATCTATATAGGTTCCCCCAGTTCTGCAAGCTGTTCATTCTTGTTTACGTGCAAACAGGGTGCATTTTCGGCAAATACCACATACATGGTCGTCGACCTTTGTAACGCACAGTTATTACTACTTTCAGGGGATGCCTTTATTTGGGGATCTGCCAGGCCCGGGAGACATCGCCTGTCCCCTTTGAGGCCTTCCCCAAACCGCACCTCAATTCATGTCAAAGCATTCACTTTTACTTACTAAAACGCTGTCAAACCTAAAATGAGGACGTGGGCCCAGCTAGTGAACTGACATCTAAGAAGATCTCAAACACAGATATCTCTTTGTAGCAAGTTATGAAATAAGCATATGAAGTTTTATTTATGCAGAGGTGGAAGGATTCAGGCCTTTTCTACTTAGGTGTATATACAGACTTTATGATTAAAGGCTGCTGCTCACACTAACATTATCAGCTGATGTGTTCAACAGAGATTTATTAAAGTTTGCTTGCTGCTTGTGTGATTACAGATGCAGGGAGAGTTATGCTTCCCAGGCTTCCACTGATGACTGAGCCTTCAACCTGCAGCAGATAGAGGACGTTCAAGAAGCTGCTGCTGTCCCCGTCCAGGAAGATGATCCTACTGCTGCTTCATATAAACAAAAGTGATTTTGATGCAGGACTTTATGGTATGGTGCCAGACCTTTTTTTGTTAGACATGTGAAAAGCTGTGATTTATGCACAGAGATGGCAAACAGAAGGTGAAGCACTGATTGCATGATGAGGAGTGTTTGTGGGCAAGAGTTCGTGTGCAAGTGGGGTGGGGAAATCAGTGAGGGCGCTGGTAGAGGCTCAGAGTTTTGTATGGGTGAGTCGAAGCTGTTTCTCAGTCAGCCGGATGTAGCCCGGAGGCTCTTCAGTCTCCTTCGCGATGGCAAACTGAATGACAGCTGTGACAAATTTAAAATGGAGTGAAATTAAAGGATCAATTATTAATTCTGGCCTAGTGATCTTTACAATTTATTTTACTGGTTGACTGAAATGCTGTGTTGTGTTGACTGTTTGAGCTTTTTAAGTGAATAAAAAGACTAACAGGTGAACTTAATGCTCAGGTACTTCCTTTTCCATAGATTTATTACACCTGAAAGTGCAGCAGGTGTACTGCAGAGTCTCATCATCTAACTTTGAACTTTCTCGTCTGTTTAATCTTTGTGTATTTATAAAACTTTTTTTAATGATTGACTAAATCAGTGAGCATGCTGTTTCAGAACCAGTGACAGCGCTCTTTGTTTTGTGTGCAGGGCGTCTGCCACACAAGAGAGAAGGTGAGATTTGTAGAAAGAAAAAAGTGCAAAAACACAGAAAAGCCGTATATAAAAGAAGAACTTTTCCCCTCCGTTCCTCCTCCATCAAATCTCTTTCAAGTACAGGACAATTCAAAATCGATTTAGTCTGTGTGTGTGTGTGGATGGATTTATGTGGATGGACTAAAGAATTTTAAATGAAACATGAAAGAGTGAGGAGAAACTGGAGAAGTGCTCAAAACTTTAGCTGTCTATATTTGTCCGGTTACATGAATAAAAGTCATCACTTCATAAGATCACTCAGCAGTAACATGACTGTAAGTACAAGCTCCTGTTTGACTCTCTAAAAAAACCCTTTCATATCTGAATGTCCTGAAGTGCACAGTGTGATGTAAAAAAGTAGAAGCTAAAAGTACAAAGAGTATGTTATATTCTGGATCTAACAGAGATCCAGTGGAGAGAAGCCAATATAGGAGAACAACAACAACAACAACAACAACTACTCTTTCAAGAATGTTTAGATGAAAGGAAAGTTGGAGACTGGCCTATAATTAGCTAAGGCAGCAAGCTCAAGAGATGGCTTTTTAAGTAAGGGTTTAACTACTACCAGTTTGAAGGCCTGTGGTACATCATTCATATGATTGAGCCATATGAATGAATCATATGATTATTACTCCATTATAAAATATTATATTTTTACCATATGTCATATAAATTATGACTGTCATAACTTTTTATTACTTCCTTTATTGTGTCCTGTGTCATAAATCATTTGCTTCACAGAAAGTGTGTGTGGGGGAGTTCTCTCTAGCCTGGCTACAGTCATGAAGAGAAACCTAGGGTTTTCTTCAATCAGTGATGAATACTGAGATGTTCTTGCTTTTCAGAGGGCTTTTTCATAAAGCAGCAAACTATTTTTTCAGGCCAAATGATGATCTTCTAAATTTGGGATACATCATTTCCTCTCCAGCTTAAAAGTTATCTGCTGTAAGTTGCGCATTTGAGGGTTTTACCAGGGAGCCAAGTACTTCTGACTTGAGGCTCTCTTTTTTATAGGAGCTACAGTATCCAGAGTCATACATATAGTGATGGGGTAAAATTATTAACAAGATAATAATCGGGTTCGTTTCCATTTTGAGAGAAGATAGTTGAGTCTAATAACAGATTAAATGCCGTGCTGATGGGGTTATTTTTAGCAACTACATGGATGTTAAAATCTGCAACATCATAAAGTTCTACTGGAAAAACAGAAAAGCTAAAAAGTTTCTCAACTCTCCAGAAAAACAAATGTAACAGGGTTCTGGTGGGGCATCATTGTTTTTTTTACATTACTATTTAGCTAACCAGATACCATATAATATGAAACTGATTAACTCAAATCCAGTCCACAACTCCTGGATAGAATTAGAACAAATAGATTGTAACAACCTCAAATTTCCTCTCTGACTCTTTTAAATGCAATAACAGTTTCAAAAAACAGTTGATCTCCTCCACCTCAACAGCTTGATGGAAAACCCTTGGGACTGCAAATTCTTTGGCATAATCTCCAATTTGGCACAATCCAGATTTTCAGATTAACAGAGCAACTCTTCACTTTAGAACATGGGAGCAGAAAAGAATCTCACATTTTCATCACACCTTTATAGATACTAGGCTCATGTCAGTCTCTAAGCTGTTTCAAAGATTAGACAAAAGAAATATTCTCTACTACCTACAACTTAAAAATGCAATTAAGAAAATATTTCCTATGCTTCACATAACTGTACAAACACCTACATTTGCAAAGGACATCTCACCTCTTTTCCCAAAAAACAAAAACAAAAAAACTCTCTTTCAACTACATAAATAAATGTTTGTCACAAAATCAATATACATACCCATCTCCATACTTGACTTTGTATTCAATGTATTCAAAACACTGCAGGCACATATTTTCATGCGCTACGGCTGTGTTCACCTGTTCAGCACTCAAAATCTTTCCTCTGTCTTGGGCTGCAGAATCCCATTGTCTCCTCATTTGTGCTTACTCATTCACATAACTTCAATTAGTCTTCCAACCAAACAAGGTAAACCCACACTCAAAGCCAATAATACTTATCAACTGGAAAAAGAAACAATCACTGAGCATTAATCATTGGTTGAATATCCTAATTGAGCACATATCAATGGAAAGAGTATCTGCCTCTTTAAAGAAAAGTATGACACACTTTATTGAAACATGGTCTCCATTCATTAACTTATTAGATATGACTCTAGAAACCTGATTTTGCCTGTGATCGAATTCCACAATGGATATTCTTAATTGTCCTTTCTAAGCATATCATTAATACTAATTGGGTCTCTATGTTGCTCTATCGTTAACTCTTCAATTCTGTTTTGCAGTTTCAAGAGCCCAGTCAGGATTGATGGCTCTGACTCCACTTCCGTGTCTGACGTGGGGTTGGTTTTGGACATCACCTGTCTTGATTATTTTAATGCACAGTACTAGTTTAGCACACATTGACACATTTAACTCATAACTATATCTATGTAATGCACAGTAGGACTCTCTGTAGGTGTTAAGAGCAGGTTGGGATGCTGTTGGGGAGTCACGTTGCAGGATCAACTGGGAGAATAGGGGTTACGAGACTTGTGGGTTGGTCATATGGAGGTTTATTTTATTTTCCTGTATTGTCTCTTGTCACCAGGTGGGTCGAGAGTGGCACTGAACACGTGGGGCAGTGGGGCCGGAGGCTGCCTGATTCTTTCCGACTTGGGTCTCTGGCTCTCCCTTCCCTTCCCTTTTCTTTCCATTGATCTGCCTCCCATGTGTTGTACTTGCCTGTGTGTTCCAGCCCCAGGGTCCTCCCTGCGGGCCTGCTCCCTTGTCCCTTTTTCCCATCTCTCTGTGTTGGCGCTGGTTGGTAATTCTTTTCTGAGCCCCCCCCTTTCTGAGAGAGAAAATAAAAGAAGAACTAATCCATATAATCCATATCCATAATCCAATAATTGGCTGCATGATTCACCAGCTGACACTCCAGGAAGGACACACACTATTGGCGCACTACCCCCTAAGATTTTTTTGCCATGGGGTTACAATGAGCCTTCATATTTCTTTTTGGCGTTGTTCCTTCTTGTTTTCGTCTTCCATGCAAGTGTCATGACTCACTTTCGGCAGTTCTGCACTACATCTGGGCGGTCCATTGAACTTTTCATTTCTTGGCCAAAGGCTGAGCGTAGAATGTCATCACGAGAATGCTTTACTGGGAAATTTCCTGTGGAGTGAATTACTGTAGAAGGGTCTGCTGAGACATCACAGCCATCTTCTCCTCCCAGAGTCGGACGAGGTTGACCGAGTGTAACAAAAACACTACAGATCTCTATCAGTCATGAACACACACTGCCCCAAAAGATTATTAAACCCCGACCAATCTGTTCCCAGAATTAAGGGATGCATCAGGTGGGATTCTGACCATGGCCTAAATTCTTTGTGTTTTGCCCTTGTAGTTCATTTCTGGCAGTACTATGAGATATTTATGAATGTCCCCATGCACACACCTAACCTCCACCCACTCTGCCTCTGACCGAACAAGGGTTTGATGGACCAGAATTGAATGCAGTCCCTCCACGAGTTGCTCCATCACCACGAGCTTAGCCAGCTCAGCCTCCCTTTTCCTGGGACCAGGTTGTAGCCATCGAGTCACCACATCATAAACATCCCTGGCGTATGGAAAGGGCCAGGCCCATCCAGTTGTCCTGGAAGTGGCGGTGGTGGTTCTCTGGGCGAGGCCTAGGCGATTCACAAATAACCAGCAGCCATCTGCAAAACAGGCAATTTTTGTGTTTTTTATCAAAGTTTAATTTACCCATTACCCCCAAAGAATATTCAGTGGTGTTTGACACGATACCAAGAGGTGTGCTGCAAAGCCCAGGAAGGACAGAATTAAACTGAACTAAATTTGGCTACATATAGGGAAATTTTGCTTAAGCAATAAAGTTAAGAAAGTTTCTTTTAAAGTCCTAGATAATATATACCCAGTTAAAGACATTGCAGAAGTTTAGGCCCTGCATTAACAATTCAGTGTCAGTGTCTTATGTGACAATGTATGCTAGGTGATCGCCTCACATAGTCTCTCTCAGTTATAATATGTTCTTAATATGAGTTATACACTAAAATATCATCTGCAAAATATATCTTTGTTTTATTAGTGTATATATGCCAGAATGTGTTATAATGATTTACAACCAGTGTTGGGCAAGTTACTTTGAAAAGGTAATTAGTTACAGTTACTAGTCACTTCTTCAAAAAAGTAACTGAGTTAGTAACTGAGTTACAATATCATAAAAGTAATTCATGACTAGGAAAAGTAACTATTGTGTTTCTTTAAAAAATGTTTAAATATGTAAAACAACTTGGATCCAGTCTTAATCAAAGTTACTAAAATAATAAAAAATAAATTACTAAACATACTTGAACATACTAAAACATATGTGCAACTCTCTGTTATAAAACTAAATATATAATTGAAGTAAATAGGCACTTAACAGAAAGAACTAACAGTAAACATTAATATATATGTATACAAACTATTCAAATGTTACTGTGATAATATGACAAAACACCAATCAGATAACATTTTATAATTGTAGAGAGAATTATTTAAAAAAAATTTGTAATAAATAATACAATAAAACATAAACAGGCTGCAGCTGACTATCAAATAAGTATTAAATTAAATTGTGCTTTTTAAGCAATGTAGTGCAAATTAAATGAGCCAAACTGTAACAGCTTTAGAGAACTCTGGCTAAACAAGTATTTTCTTCAATGCAAAAGTAAATAGTTGAGGTGATTTCAATTTAATACTGAAAAAGTACACTGTATAATAAAACTAAAACATTTTTATAAGGTATAAAAATGTAAACAGGTAATACAAAGTGTCAACTCCATGCCCATTTACTTTACAATTTATTTGAAGTTCTTGCAGTAGACGTATATTAGAGAGCCTGTTTTAATGTCCTCTGCTTTTTTAAAACATGAAGAATTCTTATTTGCGACATCCACAAACCCCTTACATCCATTCATCCTAGCCATTAAAAAAAACAGTGGTTGTATCTCAAAACAAGGAGCTTCTCAAATTTCTCATCAGAGAGTCTGTTCCTCTTTGGAGAGAAGACGAGCTAAACAGTCCAAGGCTAAACAGTCTTTCTACTGGGGCACTGGATGGCGTGGCTGCATTGTATCTGAGTGAAATATTCTTTATCAGTGCATATCTATTCAGAGAGTCCATTCCATGTGATCCTGATTTGAAATAATCTATGACTTCACTTTCTGCAGTAGCAGAGGTGTCGTCCTCATCTTCAAAGGAAAAAAAGTCATCCTCTGTGGCTGAGTCTGTGCTAAGTTGGCATGTTGGTGTGCTGGTACCTGCTCGCTGGTCTTTGTCAAGGACAATTTTCCAGCACCCTGCCAGCAGACTTGCCTTGGCCTTGTCCTTCCTTTCCTGTGTCCGCAGCCAATGTAGTTTGAACTTGGGCAGAGTCACAGCAGCCAAGAGAGCATCTTCACTTTCCAACACCTCTGAAAATCTTGTTTTGATTGCCTGAAAGTAAAGTATGTGAAACATATATTATACAACCTATCTATACACATAAACACACACACCACATTATATATCATGTACATCTTTAAAAATATATTGCATTTGACATTACATTTTTCATAATTGTTCTTTTTAAAGTACATGGTTTCTGTTCTTTCTTTACAGCAAAAGGTCTGCTCTCTAGTCATACAACTCTAAAGCGTAGAATAAGATGTATAAACTAACAATATGCATTTTCCATCCATATGTATAAAATGCAATTGTTGGGTAATTGGTTAAAAACACAAGTTCTTACTGTGACGACTGCCCCTGGAAGATTTTCAAGAATTTGCAGGTCACTGCTCAACTCCAGGGTCTTAAACATCAATGTCTCCAGTGTGGGTAGGAGTATCCCACAAAAAGTGTTGTCTTCTCCCTGAAGAATGTCCAGGGCCACTGTAAGTGGCCTCATGACAGTGCAGTACTCCCTGATGAACTGATGTTCCCGCTCTGTCATGGCTGTCAACCCAAACTTGGAGAAGATGGTGTTCAGCTCAACCAGAGAAATGTCACAGATTCGAGGCAGGGAATCATAAAACAAATTCCATCTTGTAGTGCAAGGAACTAGCAGTTTCTTTCCAATAATGCCATCCACTGTCTCTGCAGCCACTGTTGAACGACTGGCCTCGTTCCATAACCCTGTGCACTTTGTGGTAGCGCTTCTATATACTGCCTTTGTTTCTGTTTGTGAAAGTAGCCACTTGTCAACATCATTACAAGAAACAAGACTTAATGTGTGTGATGCACATCTCTGGTGTGGCGGCAGAGTGATCATCACACCTACATTATCATCGTTGTCATTATCATCACCAACACTGTTTGTAAAAGTTACCTCGTCCTCATCATTCTCAGAGTCATCCTGCTAAACTGGCTGGTACTTTTTGAAGGCCTTGACAAAATTAGAGCCATTGTCTGTCACAGTTGATGTTATTTTGTGGGATATGCCATAGTGTGAGTGAATGTTGTCCAACTCAACAGCAATATTATCATGCGTATGGCGACCCTTGAATCTTCTGCTTTCTCTGTCTGCATGCTGTGTGGATTTATCCAATGTACTGTTACACCAAGATAGCTTTTATTATATGCAGTCCAGATGTCTGCTGTAGTAGAGACGTATCCTAACTTATTAAATGTCTTTTTGAGCTCGACATTTATTTTAGCATACTTGGTGTCTATGTATTTGGAAAAAGTCTTTCTGCATGGCGGGCCAACCCCTCCTCTTGCTGGTATCTTGGCAATAAGAGACTTGAAGGAATCTGACTCAACTGTTGATAAAGGCAGCATGTTCTCAACGACATACCTGGCTATGAATTTGTTTAATTCAGTCTGTGTCACAGTCACAGATGTTTGTGGAGAAGAGAAATCAAGCTTAGACTGCTTGGATTGCGTCACTCCATCTCCATTGCTCGCTGAGCTCATGTCGTTCTTGGCGACCAGTTTTGTTGAAGCATGTGACTTTGAGCTTTGTAAGATTTGAATTGCTTGTAACTGATGTGGAAAGGCACTTTGTTCCAGGGCATAGGCTACATTTTACATACAGATTCTTGCCTTTTATCTGTTTGAGTGAAAAATAATGTCTGTACCTCCACTTAAAAAATGCTACCTTCGAATTATCCGGGCTTTCCATGACTTTTGTTACTGTGCTATCTGTTTGTATGTGAACATCCGCCCAAGTCTACCTCTGATTGGTTTACTACCTTACTCTTACTCAGCCAATCAGCAGCACTCGTGCGATTGTTTTGCCCTCCTACCTCCCAGTAAGCGGAAGACAGCTTCAACCGTGTGTGTGTTGAAAAATAGTAACGCACCCACACAGCATTTTCTTGTTAGTAACGGTAACGGTGTTGTAACGATAGAAATAGTAATTAGTTAGATGACTCGTTACTGAAAAAAGTAACGGCGTTAGTAACGGCGTTACTTGTAACGCTGTTATTCCCATCACTGTTTACAACATTATATTAGGCAGAAAACTTAACAAATAACTCAATGAGGGCACTGTATCATGTTTTGAGGAAAAAAAACTTCACCTGCTTCATTCAACTTCTGCTGCTCCTGGGAAAATATCATATTCAACAGCTACAGGCCGCTACAGCTACAGGCCGGTGGCTCTGACATCCCACCTGATGAAGACCCTGGAGCGGCTGGTCCTGGCTCAGCTTCGGTGCCTTGTGAGCTCATCACTGGACCCACTTCAGTTTGCCTACCAGCCTGGCATTGGAGCGGATGATGCCGTCATTCACCTCCTACATCGCTCCCTCGCTCACCTGGAGACCGCTGGGAGCACTGTGAGAATCATGTTCTTTGATTTCTCCAGTGCCTTCAACACTATTCTTCCCTCGGTTCTGAAGGACAAGCTGGAGAACTCTGGAGTGGACCATCACCTCACTACCTGGATTTTGGACTACCTCACCGACCGACCACAGTATGTGAGGACTCAGGGCTGTGTGTCGGACAGGGTCGTCTGCAGTACGGGGGCCCCACAGGGAACGGTTCTGGCTCCGTTCCTCTTCACCATCTACACTGCAGACTTCTCCCACAACTGCACCCAGTGCTTCCTGCAGAAGTTCTCTGATGACTCTGCAATAGTCGGCCTCATCACTGATGGGGACGACAAGGAGTACAGAGGACTGACTCAGGACTTTGTGGACTGGTGCCAGCTGAACTACCTCCAGATCAATGCCAGTAAAACCAAGGAGCTGGTGGTAGACTTCCGCAGGCACAAACATCCTCCACTGCAACCACTGAACATCCAAGGTATGGACATTGAGACTGTGGACAGCTACAGGTACCTTGGTGTTCATCTGAACAACAAACTGGACTGGACTCATAACTCAGACGCCCTCTACAGGAAAGGGCAGACCAGGCTGTACCTGCTGCGGAGACTCAGGTCGTTTGGAGTGGAGGGCCCACTCCTGAAGACCTTCTATGACTCTGTGGTGGCCTCAGCCATCTTTTATGGTGTGGTCTGCTGGGGCGGCAGCATCTCTGCTGGGGACAGGAAGAGACTGAACAGGCTGATCCGAAGGGCCAGCTCTGTTCTAGGATGCCCTCTGGACCCAGTGGAGGTTGTGAGTGACAGGAGAATGGTGGCTAAGCTGTCATCCCTGTTGGACAACATCTCCCACCCCATGCATGAGACTGTGACAGCACTGAGCAGCTCCTTCAGTGGGAGACTGCGGCACCCACGGTGTGGGACGGAGAGATTTCGCAGGTCTTTCCTCCCCACTGCTGTCAGACTCCACAACAAAGACTTTAACTGATCATACACACACATCCACAAATGTGCAATAACACAAATGTGCAATAATCTTTCTGGCACCGTTGTATTTTTCACTCTGTTGTATATAGCATTTGTATTCTATTTTTATCCTATTGCATATTTTATTCTATTTTATTCTACTGTATATAGTATTCTATTTTTATTCTATTCTGTACAGTTGTGTACTGTATTTATTCTTATTTTATTTTATTCTAATTGTCCTTCATAACTTTTGCACTGTCCACTTCCTGCTGTGACAAAACAAATTTCCCACGTGTGGGACTAATAAAGGTTATCTTATCTTATCTTATCTTATATTCACCAAACCACATATTAATCACGTCTGTCAAGAACTTCTCCAATGCAGCACCACAGTCAAAGTACTTGCAAACAAAGAGGCAATTAAAATGAATGATATGTTGTAGAAATGTTATGCAAAGTTGTGATTCTCTATTATATTTATTTAGTATTATTGTTCTGTTATTATTCTTTTAGTATTTCTCCACTGTTATTCCCTTTTATTCCTGGCATTAAGATGTTCTGTATATACTTGGCAATTGCTAATAAAGTTTTGGGGAAAAAATTTTCCTGTAAATGCAGAGGGGAGGAGAAAACGGCAGCCAAAGTGAAAGTCCTTTCAGCCTCCATTTAGTGTTGAGAGCAGAAAGAGGAAAAGTGGAGCTGAGGCAGGGTGAGTGCTAACGCAAAATTCTTGTTTTTGTGCCTCCTCCAGAGGCTTTGACTTTTACCAACCTGCTATTGGAAAGCAGCTTTAGTTCTGAATAACTTGTCTACTGCAATAAAGTTTCAATAAAAATAATAGTTAAAAAAACCTCTTTTTGCTCCATCTAGCCTGCTGTTTCCTATAGAAAAGTCCTTTAGTCTACCTACAAATGTGAAATGAGGACAGCAAGAACAGTGCAGGCGTTCTGTTTTATGGTGATCTATTAATGCTATAGTACACTAACATTATTGTAAAATCATTTAATATCAAAATCAACGAATAACCATCTAAATATTAACAACTGCACAACATAGTAAGGTAAGACAGAAACAAGTTTAACATACTACTACTACTATTACTATTACTACTACTACTGATAATAATAATAATAATAATAATAATAATAATAATAATAGTGGGAGATACACTACTACTTCTGGGTTAACCCTGGATTTTCTGTTCTTTGACGGTGGTTCACTCATTGTTGCTCCAGAGCAGGTAATGTTCCAGCTCTGAATAAAGATCATTATAAAGACTTTTAACCACCATTAGATAATATCTCTGATGTAGCTGACCCATGAAATGCCCCTTTTAAACTGGTCAGATACTGCCAACACCACCCATTTCCTATGAAAGTGCAGGGAAAACCTTGAGTTAACATACAGGGTTGATGACCAAATTCATCTGACCATTTATCCTGATCACCACATTAGAGCAAGTGAATCCAGATCCAGTTTGCTATTTGTCCTCAACACTTCAAACCAGCACACAGGATGTAAGCAAACGAAAATACTGAACCCTGGTTGAAGCCCAGATTGACTCCCTGTAAAAGGAAAAACAACAACAACAACTCAGGAAACCCAATTCAAGGCGTTCACTTCCGGTTTTCGTTTCGTTTCAGATTCAAACTTAATACTTATTCTTAGTAGCAGTACTACAACACAAAGTTTTCTCATCGTTTATTCTTTTTCTTCTTCTTTTTGAGACCTTTAGCGTGTCCGGTGTTCGAGATTAACTGGAGTCGCGGATCAACTGGTGACGATTAAACAGAAATGCGGTAGACTTGCTTTTCAGGAGTTGCTACCGACAAACAGGGAAATAAACACTGACTATTTCATCTGTGAATAGGAGTAGTGATTTCTAGAACTTTGTGTATAGCTATAATTAGGTATTTATTACCAATGAAGGCCAAAAATAAATACACAACACAATTTCACTTAGTTTAATGGTTTTTTTTGCATGACGCCACAACGAAAAAAGCAAAGTTACAAATGTATTGTGCGTGACACGGGAATAAAAACGTGGTGACAGAGATGTGTGTCTGGTTGTAGTCTATGACACTTGGCTACAGGTGGCAGTAGTTGACTCGACTCCGTTTGAGTGCACACAAACTAAACTGCACACTTTAGTTGTGAACGCTGTGAATCGGAGCAACAAAATGCGGGGGAGTAAAACACGAAGACAACATTTTCCAGATCGTTGACTCTTACCGTCTTGTGAACTGAATCGGTGTGGTGACGTTTGTTTGGCGTTTTCGCGGTCCCCTCGTGCATGAGAATATCACCAGGTAAAGTCGAAACAGTTTTTACTATTTTATTGGTCAAGACCAAAAATGCTGAGATATTCAATTTGTGTTCTCTAGTTGTGAAATGTGTTGGGCTGCGTTGTAGTTATTGTTATTTAACTGAAACGCAGTATTTCAGTTGTCACCACAGGGGTGCACAGTTTCGCCGTGAAGGTACGTGAGCTACGTCATCACGCAACTGACCAAGTGAGCCTTCAAAGAGAGGATGGACTGTGTATCGGTGTTTAAAACTTACGGATATTGTTGACTCAGTCCTCATTTTTCCTTCGAATTCATTGCTGTTGATGCTGCACTGCTCAACATATCCTCACACAACCTCATAAGTGTCACAGATGAAATATTCAGCTGTTATTTCCTGGTTTGTCGGTAGCAGCTCCTGAAAAGCAAGTGTACCACACATGTGTTTGACCGTCGCTCGTTGATCTGGAACGTCCAGGTGTCGTGTCAACCTCACGGTAGTTATCCCCGAGAGAATTTGTTTCCCCTGCGTGGGGAGCACGCACTGGGCTTTCCAAATGACGGACAAATAGTATCCGTCATTCTTGATTTTTAGTTCACAAACAGTTCTTATAATGAATGTCTACCCCTGAAATGTTGGAGGTTTTTATCTTTTTATTCAGTAAAGTTACAGGATAATTATCAGGAAAAATGTCGTTGGTTTGTTGTCCGATAACACATGAGAATAAATGTATCACTTTTTGTTTTAACCCACAAACTGAACGGTAATGTAACGACACTCATTTTTTACCAAAGTAAAACACTATTTCCACTTCTACTTCCACGTCTAATTAGTTGTAATCAATCCGCGCTCCCTGCGCAGCGAGTGTTCCCGACGCAGGGGAAACAAATTCTTTCGGGGATTGAATTGAATCTTTATTTAGAAAAAAAAAGTACAACAACGGAGAAATAAAAAGAGACAAACAAACAAAGCAAAACAAAAGGAAAACAAAGCAACGACAACAACAAAAAGCTTTCATGTTCAAAAAGGAGCAGAAAGAAGCATAAACTTATTTAATCCCACCCCCTTTCCACTACCCAGTAATCAATAGACTACACCTTTTCTTCCTGTTTATGCCCTAACCATCAGAAATACCTCATAACAATTGTGTGTGTGTGTGTATTTAACAACCCCAGTAACACCGCTCCAAAAGGGGTGGTAGCTGATCACTGACTCAGTGACTGGCTTAATGCTGCCATATTTTGCATTTGCACTTTGCTCATAGGTATGTTTGTGTTGCTGGTCAGTTTTAGGTTTAAATGTGGGTGAAAGACTAGTGTTTATGTTTATGATGACGACTAAAAAATAAATAAATAAATTAAAAAATGTAATTAAGTAATTTGAGTTGAAGCCCTCATGATGACCCTATACATTTGCATGAACTGGAGGTTTTTAATCCTGACTACTGGGAGGCACTGATCTGCATTTTTCTCTATTCCAGCTTTGACTTTAAAAGCAAACAATCACCGTTTCAGGTTTGGCTGTACTTTCGCATTTTCACTATAGCTCAGAGAACTGTAGACAACTCACTTCCATTGAGACTAAGACTGCAGCAATAAGCTGGTGACCAAAGCAGTCACATGGAGGGTTTTGTCAGCTGGTCAAGAATACACATTTTCTTACACCGACCTGTGTGACCGCGGGCTTAGTCACGTGATCATAAATGAATACAATAGAATACAATGCCTTTATTGTCACTATACAGATGTACAATGAGATACAGAGAATCTCAGTGCAAACATGGGTGTGTGTGTGTGGGGGGGGGGGGGGTTATATACATATGAACAGTATTTACAGAAAAAGTATAAAAATATGCAAAAATACAATCTGGTAAAAAAAAGGAAATAAATATGTAAATAAATAGTGTTATATACAGTTTGGGTTATTGCACACTGGTGGTTTATAGAGGGAAATCCTTAGAATGGGGGGTGAAACTGTGTCTTCAGTGCATGTGTGAGTTCAGGGTGGTTATGGCTTTGTGCTCATGCACCTGTAGTGCTTCCCCGCGGGAAGCAGGTTGAACAGGTTAAAACCAGGATGGGAACTGTCCTTGATGATGTTTGTGGCATTGCTGAGGCAGCAGAAGGAATAGATGTCCATCAGGGAGGGGAGAGGGCAGCCAATGATCATATGCTGCCTTTACTACACTACAGTCTCGCTTTGTCCAACTCAGTGCAGCTGCCGTACCATGCTGTGATGCAGTATGTCAGCAGGCTCTCAATGGGCGAGCGGTAAAAGGTCAGCAGCAGGTTAGAGTTCAGTTTGTACTTCCTGAGGACCTTCAGGGAGTGCAGCCGCTGTGGGGGAACTGGTGGGCACATGCTCTCCTCACCTTGCCAGGTACTCTGTCTGGACCGGCAGCCTTCCTGGGGTTCACTGACAGGAACACGCGTCTGACATTGTGTTCTGTTACAGTGAGTGGAGCGGTGCAGGAACCAGGTGAGGGTGAGGATGGGAGCAGGGCTGGAGCCAATGAGGGCTGCTGTTGTGGTGTTTCTAAGTGGGCGAAGAAGCCGTTTATTTCCTCTGCCAGCTGCACTCTCAGGTTGGTCACTGTGACTGTCATATATGACAATAATGACATACAAGTTAACGTGATGTTAGTGGTCGTGTGTCTGTAAAACCTCAATAAGGAGTCTCTCTCTCTCTCTGTCCCTCTCTCTTTTTAGTATTGGCACCCCACTTGTGTTTGGAGTAATTTATACTTTTAAGATGATACTTTATTACACTATGTGTTTGTTTGTCATCATCTTCTCTCTCTGTCACTCTCTCACTCACTCTGGTGCATGCTGGGAGTTTGGTGGTGGAATGTCACCGTTGTTGTGTCTTTGCATCAGTGTAGCTTATATCAAAGATGCAGATGTAGGTTAACTCGTGAACCATTAATCACTTTGACTAAACAGATAATAAACAAAAGTATAACTGAAGGGTCCATGCGCAGATCACCAACAAGAAATGCCTTGTGAACAAACTGTGTCTTGATTGTTGGATGTCGGCTGATCAGGTTCTTTGGTTGAACATTCAATATTTGATCAGTATGACGTCTCCAGTGTCCACATCAGACGTCAGTGGTCCACTTCTAGTGACTGTCTAGGTGTCCACTCGTTTCTCGATAATCACGTACTAACACTTGTTGTCCTACATCAAAACTCCTTGGTGTCTTGCTTGAAGGTGTGCTAAATTATTTATTCTGCATCTGCACTTCGCTTTGTAGATTTGGTTGAAGGAGGTCAATATGAGTGCTCAGGTGTCTGATCATAAACAGCATTGCTGATGTTTAATATGTTGTTACATGAACAGAGTTTACGAAGAAAGTTGTCCACGTTGTGTTGCAGAGATGTCCCCTTTTCCTATTGCTTTAATTGAAATTTTAAAGGTTTGTACAAACCTCTCTGCTAACCCATTTGTCACTGGATGATGTGGTGGTGACTGAAAGTGTTTCATGCCATTCTTCTGCATGAAAACACTGAACTCATCAGAACTATACTCTTGGGTGTTACCGCTCACAGTTTGCTCAGGCAGACAATTCCTGGAAATGCTCCTCAAAACAGAAATCGTTGTTCTGCGGTTGTAAATTTCCTGGGTTTGATCTCTGGCCATATTGAGTATTAATCTACTGCTATGAAGAAAATGTAAAATCAACGTGCACTCTCTGCTAGGATGCATGTGGCCATTACCAAGTATATAGGGGCCTGTGAGAGGGCATTCTAAACGTTATAACATCCTGAGCAACCCACATAGCAAGCAGGTCTGGCCCGGATCCAGTATCAAGCAGGCACTGCTGGCTGACGTCTGGCGTGATAAGAGATATGTCATCCAGATATGGGCCAGGCCTGGCATAGATGGCACTGTCTATGCCAGTGGTTCCCAAACTTTTTTTTGCTGGGCCCCCCTTTGTTTTACAAGAAAAATGTTTGCCCCCCCGCCCCCCCGCGCGCACAAACACATCCTCCAACCACACACACCCATATTTTGTTTTCAAACTCCATTGCGGTTTATTTCACACCTCAAACATTTAGTAAACAATTAAGCAAATACAAGTAATCTGCAATAAATTACAGGTAGCAATGAAATAAACTAATGAAATAAATACTAACTATTTTACGCTACGTCCACACCTACACGGGTATTTTTGAAAACGCAGCTGTTTCTTCCACACGTAAACGACGTTTTGAATCGCAGAAAACTGAGATTTTTTTAAAAGTCCTTTTTTGCGTTTATGTGTAGACGAGGAATACAGAGTTCGTCATGCAACGTCAAAGGTATGTGCCTTTTTTCACGTCACGCTGTGCGCCACGTTATTGTTTACATGAGATGAATTGCAGAATGGCAGATAGAGACGAAATACTGTTAATCTGACTATCTGCAGGTTTTACACGCTTACATATACACACGCAGTTACTGTCCCTCCATTTAGAAAGGCAGAGGCGTCACGGTGTGATTATTTTACGTGTAGTTGTTTTTTTTCCTGTGTAATAATATTCAACATTGCTATCAATACATTTTTCAAAAAATGCCTCTCTGTGCAAAATGGGTTCAAAAACATAAACAACTGTGGGATACTGTTTGTCTGTGATTTGAACCAGGGGAACAAATTGTGGCAGGATCAGCCTGATGTTATTTGTATCCCACTGTAACTTTAATGTATAAAGAGCTAACATCTCCAAAATGTCAGGAGTAGTTAGTCATGACAAGAAGTGTTTGTGAGCTAAAAATCAAGAATGTGGGATACTGTTTGTCTGATTTGGACAGCCCAGCGCGTGCTCCCGACGCAGGGAAAACTAATTCTGCAGGGGAGACCTACCTTGGCTCTTGTGCAGGTGAAGCCAAAGGGAAGATATGCTTCACCATATTTTCTAGTCTTTGGCTTAGAATGAAGTTGGTTGCGTTTGTGTGGGCGCCCCGTGCTAGCAGTGTCCAAGCGTTTTTTTGTTTTTTTTTTTCCTTGTCATACCGCGCCCCCCCTGCAATGGCTCCACGCCCCCCCTAGGGGGCGGGCCCCACACTTTGGGAAGCTCTGGTCTATGGCCCGATTGTGGTTTGGTGTATGTGGCCCAGACTCATAGAAAACAGGTCTTCCCTGGATCCGGCATCAAGCTGGCACTTCTGACTGACCGTTGTCATGGCAGGGTGTATGTCAACCAGATGTGGGCCAGGTCTGGCAATGATGGCACTATTTATGTTCCTATTTTCCTATTTTAGTTTGAAGACCCAAATGCCATGTTGTAATACTATACTGCTATGGTAGCCAATGTTTCAAATGCAGGTTTGACAGGTTTGTGAGTGTACATTTTATCCAAAACCTAGTGACGGTTTACTCAGCTTTGCCGGTGGGTGGCTGTAGCTCAGGAGGTAGAGCAGGTCACCTACTGATCGGAAGGTTAGTGGTTCGATCCCTGGCTCCTCCAGTCTGCAGGTCAAGAGTATGAATATAGTTAGGAAGCACTCAGTTTAGAGAGATTGGGTGAATGTGGCATGTTGTATAGAGTCATCCGGGAGAGTAGAAAAGCATTATATAAGAATCTGTCCGTTCACTGTCTGAACGGAGTTTTGTAATGTTACTTTTGCACTATTATATTCTGGCACATGTTGGTATTACATGGCTTGATTAAGGTACACATTAGGCTGACATCTGGGGCCAGAGCTGAAACTGTTCTGGGCCAGCACAGGGCCGGCAGTGTGTCTACGACTGGCCCGTGGCTGCACACAACTTATACATGGCCCACATACCGCAAAGAATGACGGCCCTTTGGTGGCCCAGATCAGGGTTGCCAGAGGTAATCCACACATGGGCCAGCACAGGACCACCAGTGTGTCTGATACTGGCCTTGTGCTGGCCCATGTGTGGGCCACATCTGGCAAACCAGATCTGGGCCACCAAAGGGCCGTCATTCTTTGTGGTATGTGGGCTATGCGTAAGCACATTGTGTGGGTCAGGGAAGTTTTTTGTTTATATCTTCAATCTATTTATCTCTTCCTGGCCACCAAAAATAGCTATGAGCTAAGTTGTTCATTTTCACAGAGCCCAAGTGAGCCTCGTTCAGTCCTTCCAGCACTCTGGAATGAAGTTTTGAGGGCGCTAACACACATGGTCCACAGATGAGAGTTCCTCTGCAAACAGACAGCTGGTCACGTTTGTCAGAAAACTCAGGGAAACTGGGATTTCCATGGGCTGGCCATCCTTGTACAGCCATGCCATAAACTTTCGACAGTGTTGGATCATTTCATGTTTGGCAACTGGTTTACTATTCTTGTATGCAACACTTCTACTGGATCCTGACCTGATGATTTTTTTTCCTCAGTTCTCAACAGTGTTACGTGTGACAAGCCATCGACATTGCTTGGCCCCCTGGAAGATAAGATAAGATAAATCTTTCCACCAGCTATAGACGAGAAGACGTCCTCAATTCGTGCAGGGGGTATTGCACAGATTAATGCTCACTTAGAAATCTATACATATATGCACACCTCTACTTTTTCCTTCCTTGATCATTAGAACGGTAGGTTTAGCCTAGTCACTCCAGTCTACCTTTGAGAGAATACATCTATTTTTGGCATCTATTTCTGCACACAGTGCATATGGCACCAGGGGTGCTTTTTGAAATCTCAGTGTTGCATTACTATCTAGTTCGATTTTTGCCTTTCTGTTTACCAAAGTTTACCAATACCTTTCTGAAGCTCCTGTGCATTAGCATTTAAAAGCAACGATAGTCTGTAGTTAGCACTGCTGTTGGACCTCTTGGGCCTTGTGACAAAGTGGTTAGGCATGAACTCCTTTACCACTTGTCCCTTAACCATATTGAGAATTTATTTCTTTGTTATTTTACAGTCAGCCATAATGCTTTAATTTAGACATTGCTGGTGTAACTTCTCTTAACACACACTATCCTGGGTTTTGTTTGTGGTAGCAGTAGTTACATTCTTTACATCCATGCATGTTTTTTAAAGCAAACACTTCAAATGACCTGATGGTTAGTATTTTCTTCTGTTCACAGGCAAATGTCTGGTAAATTATGTTTCTTTATGTTGCTTTGGTTATACTTACCATGGTGTCCATGTTGTTTATTCAGGTCCTATATTTAAGACAGGTATATGGGAAGGGCCGCCCAGTACTTCCTGTTTATATAGAGTCATGAGGTCAATGATTGCATCATTGGGTGTAACCAAATGGAGGGTTTTTCATTTTGTATAGTATTGTTTATTTTCTTCAAAGTAGCCTTTTGAGTTATATTGTATGCAGTGTTTTACTTTACAAACCATTTAGCTGAGTAAATGAGTTTGTCAATTTCATGCATAATCTTATTCCTGTTCTTTGTTTAGAATTGTATTGTTTAGTCTGACCTATTTGTTTGGTCTGACCTATGGTAGGGACTAACGAGGTCAGGTGTGGGCAAAGTCCTGTATAAAGCAAGTGGGATTTTTGCATACCTATTGATTGTTTTATGGTAAAATGGAGATGCCAGCAATAAAGTATGCTTAAAAGAACTTCAATCGTCTGCTAATGCTATTTACTTATCACCTTCCTTGCTGCTTAAGTTATGCTACACCACAGGCCTGATGAACTGTTGAGAGCTTGAAATGTGAGCCAGTCAAGCTGGATTTTTTGGAACCCCGTACATCCAAGAAGAGCTGGTGCTGCTCTTTGTAGCACTGGTGTGTTTTGTGACAATAGGTCACATCTACCTTAAGTTTACCCTCAGGTGACACCTTTTCAGCTGTGTATGTTTTTAACATGACTGAGGTCTTTTCTAAGGGTATCTTGGAAAACAGTGTGTTGAAGTCAGCCGGAGAAATTCCTGACAAAGCTGAGCCAGCTCCATTTTCAGGTTTACACCAGACTTCTTTTTTGTTATCCGTAATCTTTTCCCGTCCATTTCCGTTATGCTATGAAAATCTAAGCATAATAAGTCATCTTCATCTGTATTTATGCTATCAGAATTTGTTGCATTCTCTTGCAAGTACCTTGCAAGTACACCAATTAACTTGCACTTGTTTTTCTTTGTTCTTGAAACTTATACAGAAACAAAAATCTGAAAATGTTCTCTTTCTACCTGCTCTTTTTATGTGGCCTTGTTTGTGACACTTTCTGCAGGTTTCTGTCCTTAAAAAGATACCAACAGTCATCCGCATCACAGTTTGACACATCAGGGACATTTCTGGTTTTGGATTTATTTAAGGACATTGTAATGCATCTTATTTTTTTTTGGGGGGGGGGGGTTGTAGCTTAGCTACAGTCTCTATTGAAATGGCTATACTTAATGCTTTATCAAAGTCCAGATCCCTATCTGACATTAGCCTTTTTTGTGTGCTTGAACAGTAAATGCCCAATACCAGTCTGTCCCTCTTTAGAGTCAAAATAAAGACAGTTTGTGTAGCTCAGTCACATATTCACATATGCTTTCTTGCTTTGAAATCAGAGTTTTTTTCTTTCTGCTATCACCAGGGGTTTGGGGTTCAACTGGTTTTGAAAAATCTAAACATTTTTGTTGAATTTCTTGCTGGAGAACTAGAGACCACTTAAAAATATACATATAACAAACCTGGTTTCTTGCAAGAAACATATAAAGAAATGAGGGCTGAGTCAAAACTGCAAAATACTGTTCATTAATTTCTGCAGGGATATTTTTGTACCAGCAAGAACTAAACTGCTTTCTCAATATTAGTAAACCCTTCCTTATCAGTAAGATCAAGTAACTCCTCACCCAAAACATTACATTGTAAGGTATAAAATGTATTTAGTTTGTATTCCATTTGTTATGTTCAGTATCACTCTACAAAGTATGTCAGTCTAGCAACTACCAGACCTCGCTGCACACAGAAGACAAGAAAAAAAGCCCAAACTGAGCTGGCCTGGTCCCCACTGCCCAGAACAATATACAGGCTCACACATGATATTTTAACTCAGATGCGACTATAATTAAACCTCACAGGGTGCACGTGTCAGGTGCACACAGACACACACAGGTGACAGATTCATTTTGGTTTTTTTGGTTTTTTTTAATTGACATTTAGGAATCATTGTACAATACCATCAACTTCAGCAATTTGTTACTAGATATATTTTTCCTTTTTTCTGTTTTTAAACAACTAAAATATCCATACAAAAGGAATGAAAGAAGAAAAAAAAGAAAGGAAAAAGAAGCAAAACAGAAAGAAAGAAAGAAAAAATAAATAAATAAAAATACAAAAAAAAAAAAAAAAAGCATGTAGGGAGTGAGTTTTTGTTTCCATTAATATAACTATTATATATCCTCTAGTCTTCTAATAGTTAACACAGTCAAAATCAAAAACTGGCCTGCGATTTTTTTATATAGTCCATCCATTTCTTCCATCGTGATACAAACAGGTCCCTCTTGTAGTTCACATCTGCTGTCATTTTCTCCATCCTGTAAATGTCCATTGTGATGTCCATCCACATGTTCATATTTGGGCTCTCAGAAGAAAGCCATTTTTTTGTGATGGCTTTTTTGCCTGCTGCCAGTAAAATATTAAACATCGTTCTTTGTCCATCCTTCTGGGATAACAGATTCATTTTGAAACCATTTGAACAGTGTACCATTCTTCCAAGTACGACACTAAGACACAGCAGTCAAAATGTAGACTACAATAATCTGCACACAACTGTCCAGAGCCCATCCAAACAGGAATATTTCACTCAGCCACAAAGCCAAATTTTACACAGACCATCAAGAACCCTTTTTTCCAACAAAGGCAGGACTGTGAAATTATTGCTTAGTTATAAAGTTAAACTGCTTGGCGTCAGCTCACAATAAGCCACAGTGTTCCCATCATCTCGGTTCAGGTTATAAAACTCCAGCACTGATGTCCAGAGTGTTCAGTGTCTGTGAGGACATTCATCACATGTGTGTGTGTGAGAGTCTCTGTTGCGTCATGATTATTGATAACCATGTTTTTAATCACCAGTTGGAGAATGACACTAGGATGAAGCCAACATTGTGACAGTTGTGTTCCTGTGTTGGCCTTGATCTGATCCACTTCTGCTGTGCTCCTCTTATGATATAGTAGGTAACCAAAAAAACAGAATAAAAAAACTGAAGAACCCCTGCACCCCTACTCCCCACAGCCTTGATTGCAAATTAGGCAACTCCATCTCTGGGATAGTAGTGAGCAATGTTGGGGCCCCACAAGTGATCAGTACTGTGATCATACAACTATTGTGGCATATATAAGGAATGGGCAGGAAGGGTAATGTAGGAATCTGATTGGAGCCTTCTGTGACTGGAGTGGAAATAACTCCCTGATTTTGAACACAGAAGGTGACGAGGGAGATGACTTTGGATTTCTGTGGATCTGAACTCCCCCTCCAGCCTGTCAGTATCTGGGTGGATTACACGGACATGGTGTAATGAATATCTAGTGGTCCATCTTGATGACAGACTGGATTAGTCAGCTCACAGATGTCTTACTACCTTCACCCCCATCTGGTGATTAGTGATGGGAAGTTCAGGTCTTTTCAGAGAGCCGGCTCTTGTGGCACAGCTCCTAAAGGACAGCTGGCTCTTTTCCCAAATGGCTCTTAATTTATTATCATTCGTAGCTTCATATTTTAGCCTTACTTGGCAAATATGAATGCTTTGTGTGCTGATAAACTTTTTTGCATTTAGTGTTTTAATGAGAAGCCTTATAATTTTAATTTTGTCTGTTTGTTCTGATACCAAAGCAGGCATTCTTACTTTTGTTTAATATTTTTATCAAACTTTTAATAATTTAACACAACAACAAAATACTACAAACAAATCCACAGAACAGAAATAGAACCAAACTCAACAGCCAAACAGTCTGTCGTCAGTGCAGGTTGACATTCAGAAAAATCAGATGCCTCAGCTCGGATGGGCTGATGCGGTTTCTCCTCTTAGTTAGTATCTGCTTCTTCTTTAAACTGCAGTCAGATGCTGCTTTGCATACGGGTGTCAGTCATATATACGTGTTTCTGTGAGGCTCTCCTCCTCACCACTGTCTACCGTCTCACTCACTGACTGAGGGGTAGTGATCCTGAAATATCAATACTTTCATTACCAGTGTTGCAGGATCAATTCCCATATGAAAATATCTGTCTAATTTGGTTAAACTTTTTTAATTTCTAATCTTTTGATTTTTAATCGTAAATATGACATACAGACAAAAGTAAACTCTGCAATTAGTGGGATAATCGGCACCCTGTTAATAGGAACTAAAATGGCCTTCCGTCTCTCATTTATGTCCCTGCTGCAGCTCCGCAGGAGTGTGAGCCAATGAGAAACCCGAGGCACAAAACATTAGACCACAATTTCAGCATAGAAATTGATGTGTGCGATGTATGTGGGAAGGCAGTTAAATAATGTGGCAACACAACAAACCTTGTTAAAAAAAGTGGGGACCCGGCTCTCACTCGATGGGAGTTGGCTCTTCTGATTCACTACAGAGCTGATGCTTCTGCTCATGACACATCACTACTGGTCATGGCAGATAGCCGCCCCTCCCTGAGCGAGGCTCTGACGGAGGTTTCTTCTTGTTAAAAGGAAGTTTTTTTCCTTCTCACTGTCGTCAAGTGCTGGCTCATAGGAAATGTTTAATTGTTGGGGTTTTCTGTGTATTCTTGTAGAATATAAAATATAGCACACCTTCAAATGATTGTTGTTTGATTTGGTGCAATTGTATATTAAACTGAAAAGAGCAGGCCCTTCCTCAGGAGAGGTACCTCTATGAACGTATGTGATGAGATGCTGTTTTTATTTTAGATATCAGGTAGGATATAGTGGTAGTGTACGCATTAAGAGCATACAGCAGGTCCAGTGCTGTGTTTTCCTGTTGGGACAGGTGACATAGTGGTTGGTAATGTTCTTTCTATTTAGATGTGGTTAAAATCAACAACCCAAACAGCCCTGAAATGCTCAGCTAGCAGGCATTCTACCATGAAGTGTCTAACTAAAGGTAAAACAACAACAACAAGACTTTCTTTAACAAGTAACACAACCCAACAACTATCAGCAGTGCCTAGAGGACTTTTGTGTTCAGTTAATATACCTTTCATTTGAATTATTTTTCATGCATTCTAGATGTATTTTCTATTTTTATATTTAATATATACACCCACACAAAATGAGTACTCTTTGTGTAGTCACATTTGTGTCACATCTGCTGTCCTATCTAGCAGCATCTATATTTAACATCAAATTGTGATATTTCGCCCTGCCCATCGTGTTCTCTTTAACACTGGTTGCTTCACATTTCCTGTCAAGAGGGCGGAGTTTTGCCATCCACATAGTGTTCAGTGTAACTGTCAGCCACCCATCAGAGCTGAATCTTCCTGCTTCTGGTAAGTTGCGCTTTTTCAAGAAATTGTTTCTGTTTGAAAATAGATTTTTACCTCTAATGAGTCATGTCACATTCTGTTGTCTCTTCTTACATTAAAAAAGCAAGTTTATTGTACAAGAACAAAATGAACTTTATAGTTTATATCATCAGTGAAAAACGGAGACAACACCTTAGAGAACCAGACTAATGTAATGCAGCCACACAACTGCTTTGTGACACTTAAAGTTATAATAAGCAGCGTGCGGAAGAGAAGCTTCTGTTTTTGGGGGGGAAGTTGACTGCCTGACATTTTTCTGAGAAAGGGTTGCACAGTTTTTTAACCGGGTTTCTGTGTCAGTGTTGTATTAAGTGGAGTTAATACAAAGCTGTATCATCACCCCCTCCTGTTTTCTGCATCATATGTCACCTTCACAAAGGAACTATCTGATTATTTCTTGTGCCTGATGATAGATACATGCACACAGGAAGAGCAGCAGTTAAGTCGTAGCCTCCACATATCTGAATGTCATTTAAGTGAAAACACATGAAGCTACATTTGCTGCAACTAGTAACAACTAATTCCACTGTGGCATCTTTGACCATAACATAGGAATGTTATGATCACCGTATCTTCTGAGCCAAGAAGTGACTATATTGAAGTAATTACATTTAACATTTTTACTAAACAGAATCATGTTTGTTGTTAACAGGTTGGAACTTTTCTCCAGCTCTTTAAACACAACAACAGCAACAACACAGGAAGAAAGAAAGTCACAACAAAACACTTTAGTAGTTCCACGTTAAATTACAGATTAAGAGCAGTTCATATCAGTATCAGTGCCTTAAAATCCGTCTCATCAGTCACCTGCAGAGTTAGAGTAGAATCTTCTCGAATAAAAAAGCGGTTAACACAGGGTGAGCAATAAAGTTCTGTTCACGGAAGTGCATTGTAATGTATGCTCATGATCAAGTTTCTTTTTCTTCTGCTCATGTTATAATCTAATATAATATGAGCTTTTCATGTTGTGTGTGTGTGTGTGTGTGTGTGTGTGTGTGTGTGGTGCATACACTTTCAGTCAAGTTGTTTAATTAGCACACAGTAGGGCTAGGGCCAGATGATGCTGCATCAAGCACTGGATTGAACTGAATTTTAAACTGTAAACACAAAGTGTTGTGTCTGTGTTGAATTAAGTCAAATGATAATTTGAGGCCTTTTGTGTCAGACTAAAATGATGCTCTATAAGGGTTTAGAAAAAGTCTCACGCACCACCTCAGTCTCTTCAACCTCTGTCTCATTTGTCTCATTTGATAAGGTATTTTTAGGCTGGTGGAGTCAGTCATTTATAGACACATACGAGAGAAATGCTTCCTTCTTTCTCATGAGCACTTTTTCAGAAAGCGGAAATGCACTGATGAACTAACACTTCACTCTTCCCTTTACCTTTTATGGCGTGGAATACTGACACATTTCGCAAAACTGGGTGGTTTGTGGTTGAGTACAGGAAACCTTTGCATTGGGTATTATATTTGTTAGCTCTGAAAGTTGGGTGTGTTACACATGTCAGCATGGTCTTTAATGTAGTCTTGTGAGTTAATGCTGCTGTAAGGACACTTATAAAATGTTTCTTCTTGTTACAGCAGTTACACGAATGGTTAGCTGAATATTTGTGTATGTGTTTTGTATAGTTTTATCTTGATAAGCCGTTTTAAATCAATGTTGTCAAACTGTACACATGAGCAAATCCTCGCAGCAGCTTGCCAAGATGTACTACAGCTACAGACCTGAAGGTGGTGCTGTTGTCTGTGCTGCTTGTAGCATTCAGAGCTCTTCTGTTCAGATGCTTGTAGGACAAAGGAAAGGTTCATCAGCAATTAAGGTTTATTTATCAGAATCCGAACACTTTAATAATCCCTAAAGAAATTATGTGGGTTACAGTTGGTCCAAGAACCAATTAAATAATACAATATATTACAGAGTTTACAAAGTATAAGAGAACCTATTTGGAAATAATAAGAGATATTTGGGGCGTGAGCAAATTCATGAGGAAGTATTTTATAGGATCTTCTTAGTTTTGTAGTTGTCCTGTGTCTCTGCCTTTATGAAAATTCTGCAATTTTAAATCAGCTGACTGTCTTTTTCCAGCAGAACATGGATCGGTGTATGCCATTACTTATTCTCCTGCTGATGGGCAGACATGGTAAAGCATAAATACTACATTACAATATTTATTCACAAATTTATAAACCTTATCAACCTTTACCTTTTACTTAATGTGATGTTTAATAAAATGACTGCATGTGTAAAATGTACGTTTGAGCGTTTTATGATTTTGAGGTTGTCAATGACTCTGTAAACATGATATACATGATAAACTTTTGGGGGTTTCTTTCCAGGGCTGTGCCAACAAGAGGAAGTTTGCTCAAAGTCACTGATCAACTCCTGTGATGACTGTATAAAATCTGGGCCATACTGTGCATGGTGCCAAACACTGGTGAGAAAGAACGTTTATGTAAAATCTAAATACTGTCTCTGTTTTAGTGGTAACGTCAGCGTTTTATCTACAATGAAAAGCTGTCCTCTAATCCACTGCTGAGCCTGTGGTAGCATGTCAGTTATTACCTGTTATACCATTAAAATACATATGTAGAAATACACACTGGTGTGTTTCACCTCAGTCGCAGCCGAGTTCAGTTTCAATCCACACAATAGACCCTCAAGTTTTCTAATTAGTTGACGTTTTTTCCATTCTGTCCAACACCATGTGCTGCTTCACACTTCCTACAACCAAGTTTGATTTTGCTTCTCAGGTGATCGTAGGTTCAAATCCAGAACTTGGTGTAAGACTGAGCCACTACCAGTACATTAGGTCAGCTACCTGTTACTCTTACTATGATGGCACGTTTTGTTACTTGGGTGACTATTAGATATTGGATATTTCTGCACCAGAGATGGAGTGCATCAAATTCAGACTACACTGTGTAATCACTAATTCCACTAATTTTAAGTCCAGTGTCATGCTCTTCCTGGTCCTGCCGTTATACCAGCAGATCAACAATGTAACACACCACAGTTTTCCAGACCCTCTTCAGGCTTCATGTGCTTGAAAAGTTCTGGTTTTGAGGTAATCCAAGATGATAGTTAAAGATATAGTAAGACAGTGTAAAGTGTGTAATTGAATTTGGGTACTTAATGGTGGAATCTACCAGAACCCCATGTTGGCATCAAGTTCACACAACACCTTTGTTCTGCTGGTATGCACAGTTTACAGCGCACATACTCTTTCAAATCAGATAGATCCTCACACAAACCTAGCTTTTTGTTGTCTTTGTTAGACACAACCACCATGCCCACACACATGGCTGATAGCACCCAGGTTTTCCATTGTTCTAGAGGTTTTCCTTAACCCTTCCCAGCAGTGTAAACCTCGTGAAAACTTTTGGAAAAATGGCATATCCCATTTAAAAAACAATCTTACAATTATCATACTTCACCAAGGCTGCATCAAAAACCACATTTTACTAACTGGCTGTACCCATAACAAGAGTTTGTCCAGTTCTAATATTACAAAGGAATGGTGCTTCAGAGATACACTGGACCTGGCTTTATGAAAGGGGAGACAAGAGAACAGTTCCATGATTCACTCTGATACAGACCATTGAAAGCAGTGATAAATATATATGACAAGTGGTGCAGATCTTAGAAATGTTAACAATGCTTTTTCAGTTTCATGCTATAATCTGTGTGGAACTAAACTCAGGTCAACTATGAACATTATGCGTTTTTATCATTAAATGGTTATTATGTGATAATACAGATCAAGCAAACTTTTGTGCTTTTATAACTTTTATAATAAGTGGTGATTGTAATGTGACTGTGATATTGTCCTGATGGAGCTCATACTGTACATTACACTCACTACTATAGTGAGTGTAAGCTGCTGGAAAATATTTTTCCTTTTGGCTTGAGGATTATTGACAAAATTCTTTTTAAACTTGGGCACAAGACACAGATAATTGATATGTATCAAGATTTATTATGAAGAAGAACTTTCTTTTTGTCTCCTTCCCTTCATGCAGAATTTCACCAAAGCAGGAGAACAGGATGCAGTGCGCTGTAACACCAGAGCTAACTTGATCAGTAAAGGCTGCAAAGAAAATGAAATCATCTCCCCTAAAAACAAACAAAACATTGCCAAGAATGATCCTCTGTCTGCATCTCAAAATGGGCAAGTTGTCCAAATGAGGCCTCAGAAGATTGACCTTGACCTGCGACCTGGTCAGTGGAATCGGTTAATGTTGCCGACAATATTAAGGGAATGTCAGGCTTGGTTTCTCACAGATTCATTCCAAGCAGAAAGTGCTTATAAAAATTGCATGAACTCACTCTATCACAACAATCTGAATTATGTGTCTGTATATATTACTGGTGCCTATGTATGCTGTGTACTGTATGTACCATTTACTCTTCATATATCGTTCTACTGTATGTGTGTGGGAGTAGCTTTGGTTTTGCCTTTATTTATTTCCTTTTTTTAACTGTGTTTGCAGGACTTCCAGTTTCATTCAATGTTTCTTTTAAGGCAGCTGAGGGCCATCCAGTGGATCTCTACTACCTGATGGATCTGTCCTACTCCATGAAGGATGACCTGGCAAATGTCAAAGGACTAGGAACAGATCTTTTTGCTGCACTGAGAAAAATCACAAACCATGCTAGAATAGGTAAAAACATTACATCATAATCTCCCAACTTGGTATACACAGATTTCACTAACTGTGGACAGGAACTCCAGCCAAAGAGCAACGAATGAAGATTTAAATCCAAATTAGTCAGTGTCTTCAAAACTGCTGTAATAGTGCATTAGTGCATCAGCTGTGGAGTGTAGGGCTCTTCTGCTGGTGGATTCTGTGTGATTTGAACATGTACCTCCTGCTTTTCAGTAGCTAAATATGGCTACAGAGAGGTTTTAATTAATGACACAGTGGTGTTCATTCATTAGGGAGGAGGTTGTCCTACAGAGGTTTGTGCTCTCCAGTCGCTTTTGATATGAATGAAAACTAAGTCAGAAATGAATTTGAAGTCCATTGCCAACAAAGAGTTAACACAAAATGTATTATCTTTTCTGCCCTATAATGTTGCTTTTTAGTATGTTTTATAAACCTTACTATTTCTGTAATTCCAGGGTTTGGTGCCTTTGTTGATAAAACAGTCCTTCCTTACACGAATACCAACAAGGAAAAACTGCTGAAGCCGTGTGATGAGAACGACCAGCAGTGTCAAGCTGCCTTTGGCTACAGACATGTCCTTAGCTTGACACCAAATAAGAATGACTTCGAAGCTGAAGTGAAAAAGCAGTTTATCTCTGGGAATCTGGACTCTCCAGAGGGGAGTCTGGATGCCATGATGCAGGCTGCTGTGTGTGAGGTAAGACCTCTGCTGAAGACCATACAGTGCCGTCCTTTAAGTCACACATCCCTTACCATTGATCCGGTGGCATCTGAACAGGTCGGCCTCTGTTCTAAATGTAAATGATGGTCGCTTTTCCATAAAGTGGTAATTACAAGCTTTCTTGGTCAGTCGTACATACGTATACATTACATATAAGTCTCTGCATGATCTGAGTCTAACCTACTCACCACAGAGACAAGCACCACAGTGCAGCAGACGCACAAACACATATACACACATGCAGTGGTTAAACTTCATCACAGTCAATGCTCACAGTTCATATGGCCAAACATGTAGGGCTCTACTCATCTATGACTTGTCACATGTTCTGAAAAGTCAAAGCTAACAGACTGGAAACAGGATGAAACAATGAAGTTCCAGCCAAACATGGCTCACACAGCAGTTATGTTCATAACTAAATGTTTTAGACAAATCAGATCTAGATGTATTTTTCTCAGGGTAGAAAAAGTAAATACAGCTGGTTTTTTTTAGCCAAAGTTGATTTTGACAGCTGGGTCTTAATGTTCCCTGACATGTTGTTCAGGACAAAATTGGTTGGAACAGCAACAGCACTCGGCTGATTGTGCTTACCACTGATGCTGGATTCCATATGGCTGGGGACGGAAAGCTGGCCGGTATACTGGAACCCAATGATGAACAGTGTCACATGGAAAACAATCTTTATGTCAAGAGCACTGAGATGGTATGTATGGAGTCATGTGAGTTTTGTTCAGCTTCTAAGAAGAACATGGATCAGATTTATAAGCATCCAATGTTTTTCCTTCTCTTTAAATTTTTTTGAATAAGGACAAAAAAAATCAGACTGCACTGACAACAGTGATATAAAATCCATACTTGCATCTATAAATACGCTGACACCTCACACACACATACATAGCACTTTTTCTTTTCCATCTCTTCTCCACTCTCCAAACATCTCCAGGACTACCCCTCTGTTGGACAGCTAGCTATGCAGCTGGAAAAAAACAGGATTCAGACGATATTTGCAGTGACACAAAATGTTGAGTCTGTGTACAAGGTAAATAAGATGTACCTTTCACTTTCTACCTGTTTGTGGGGCAAAAATAGTCGGACTGTGACTGATTTTACATTTCATGTCTTTCCAAGGAACTCTCTAAGATGATTCCAAAATCAGAAGTAGGAGTTCTGTCATCAGACTCCAAGAATGTTGTTGAGTTGATTGAAAGAGCCTACTATGTAAGTTGACACATTTTGTGATGAGTGGAATATTTCTAATGATTTGGAGGTGGGTTTTTTTTCTCTCTCTCATTATCTTTACCATACCAGACCATTTACCATCTTTTCAAATTCATGACAGGCATTATCCTCTAAAGTGACCATAACTCATGACAGTCTCCCTGAAAACGTGAGAGTCGTCTACAGGCCGATATGCAGCCATGGAGAAAAAAGCGAGAAACAGGGGGTTTGTGACCAAGTGCACGTGGGAGACGAGGTCAGTGTTCTTTGAACTTTTCATAGTCACATGTCACCCACATGTCAGTGAACATTGGATGATCGATCTGGATGGGTGGTCCAAGTCTTGGTGGCACCTATTTTGTAGCTCAGAATCTTTGATTCTCGATCCTTTGGGTGGAGCTGTCACTTGGTGTTCGCCCTCTCTGCAGTAGAGTATCACTTCCTGTTCCTATTCCAACACACAGTGGTGTGTTTGAGTAGCTCATCTGCATAATAATTTAATGAAAATTGTTTAGATAACTTTTTATTTCATAATAAAACCTTAATGTGCTTCATCCGAAGCACACTCTCTGTGTACTCGCTCGCTAATTTATAGCCAAAGTTTTCACTCACTGTGTCTTTACTGTTTTGCTAGTTTAGCTCGTAGCAGACTCGCTAGCAGCATGTCCTCTTCACCTGTCCGTCCTGCACTTTCCTGCTCATTGTGTCAGGTGTTTAGTTACTCCTCGGCCTCCTTTAGCATTAATGATACTTTGACCCTCAAACATTGCTGAGGAGATCTGAAAGGATATGATATGGAATTTTTAACCTTTTCACCAAGTCCAGGATCCCACCGAGTTTTCACCTAGTTAGGAGAGTACTTTAAATGGTAGGTGGGCTGAAGACATCCTTGTCAGATGCCCTTTATTGCAAAATGCTCACTTTTTGCACAACCTACTGTCATTCTTGCACTTTTCTATTGCACTTTGGGTCAGTATCGGTCGTGTCCAAATTCATGGGCTGCCTCCTCCTGAGGCCGCATTTGTAGACCGATTACGTCACAGCGACGCGCCGAAGGCTGTCCAAATTCATAGGCTGCTCCGAATGCAGCCGACAAATGTGTCCTCATTTTCTCCGAATTTGAGGATGGGTCTGGTGTATCCTTCTTTGCCCACCATATCCCAGAATTCATAGCGCGGCCCAGCCAAACTCTAGTTTCCGGTAATGGCGGCCGGTACTACGTTTTAAAATTACTCTTATTAATTTTTCTGGGTCACAAAATAAACTTTTAACATATTTTCAGGCGAGAAAGTAGCTGTGTAAACATCAAATATCTGCTCGGTTTATCAAGATATCGCATATTTGGAAAAGTGCTTCGACGTTTTCGGAGACGTCTGTTACCCACCAGCTCGATAGCTAGCTGGGAGCTCGACGGTCACTGAAGCCGCCGAGAACGGCACAACTCCCGGCACATCATTTTCAGATCACCGCGGACTTTCGCTACTCGGGTTAAACGTAGTATATAAGTACCTGAGACAACCTAAAAATGTTATTGTTGGGCTTTTTCAGTGTTTTGTTTGTTCGTGAGTAAATCGGTTTGGCTGAGATTAAAGTTATTAGATTAGATTAGATAAAATAAAACTTTATTAATCCCCCGAGTGGGTTCCTCCTTGGTTTTTATACAGCTGACTAAACGTCAAACAGAAAACTGATTAAACAGAAGTGTGAGATGGTCGAGAATTTACGCCAGTGTACTGTTATATTTTACATAGCAAGGAGCAGACGGCCGAGTTTATTAAACTCCACCGAGACAGCGGTGACGTTAATCAGAAGGCTAGACCGTCCAATTTCACTGCCGTTTACTTCCGGCCTACCCGACCGTCTGAGGACCCGGCCCACTTAGATTGCGAAGGCCCGGTCCTCAGGAGGATGCAGCCCATGAATTTGGACACGACCATCATTCTGTTCTGTCTGGTGTTGCACTGTTTTTTGTTGTTGTTGTTGTTGTTTTTCTTGCAATTTTTGCACACTTGCACTTCATGTCATCCTGTTGATTGACTGCCATATATAGGAACATGGTCTTGGAGGGACACAGTACAGTACTGTGTAGTGTACCACTGCGCATGATTGAAATGACAATAAAGCCACTTGACTTGACTTGACCTTCGAAGTGGCTGTTTTAAATAAAACCAACCAAGCTAACTCCTCAGCCTAAACTCTAAGGACAAACCCAGCCATGCTGTGACAAAAGTATAACAGTATGTCGGATGTGCCACGCAATGCTCAATTACATGGGTGGGAACTACTGTATTAGCGCAGTTTGCTCGTTAACGTGTTGACGCCGTCCAGCCCCACGCACGGGGCGATCCGCGGTAGCTCGTTAACGGAGATTTGCCGTGTTGTGGCGTTAACGTCATTTCAGATTAACGCTGACAGCACTAGTGGGAACACAATGAATATGACTGCACATTTACTCCGACATCATCCTAGTGCAAAGACAAGTGGAAGCAGACAAAAACAACAAGCACGCATGCTACAAACTTTACCCGTGTCATTTAGACAGCCGTTAGCACATGATTCTCCTTATGGGGACCTGATATGTTTAATATGCTGCTGAGAGTATACCCCAGAAGTATGGAGGACCACAAGAGCCACGCGCATCGAAATAAAAATTTATGTGCTTTAATAATGAATTGTAGAATAAATTCTGCAATTGTAAATTCATTTTTGAATTCCAATTTAATAAACTGCATTTCAAAATCCTTTTTCCAATTGCATTTCAAAATCCTTTTTCCAATTGCACTTTAATAAACTGCATTTTAAAATCCTTTTTTCAGTTGCACTTTAATAAACTGCAGTTCAAAATCCTTTTTCCACTTGCAATTTAATAAACTGCAGTTCAAAATCCTTTTTCCACCTGCAATTTAATAAACTGCAGTTCAAAATCCTTTTTCCACCTGCAATTTAATAAACTGCAGTTCAAAATCCTTTTTCCACTTGCAATTTAATAAACTGCAGTTCAAAATCCTTTTTCCACCTGCAATTTAATAAACTGCAGTTCAAAATCCTTTTTCCACTTGCAATTTAATAAACTGCAGTTCAAAATCCTTTTTCCACTTGCAATTTAATAAACTGCATTTCAAAATCCTTTTTCCACTTGCAATTTAATAAACTGCAGTTCAAAATCCTTTTTCCACTTGCAATTTAATAAACTGCAGTTCAAAATCCTTTTTCCACTTGCAATTTAATAAACTGCAGTTCAAAATCCATTTCCCTTTCCTGGTAACAACTTGCTGGAGGCTATTCAAATTCGCCACACCGTGGGATGTAAGGAGCTCTCTGATTGGTTGGTCAGACACAGGCTGTCTGCCAGCCTGGATTTTTCTAGCTCATAGCTAAAGGCCGTTCAGCGTCGGGATTTACACTCGGCTCGACACGGATATGTGAAGAATGAAGGGACCCTGCAGCGAAACGGAGAGCCAACCTCTGACTGAGTGCCTGTCTACACAGTCTGACCACCTGTTGAAGGTAAGGTGCTAACGTGGCTAACGCTAGCATCACCGCACGTAGCCCCGTTATCTTAAGATCATCTTAGCTAATGAAAGTTTTACATCGCAGCTGTACGAGCTCGCTACGTGTTTTGTAAGCTGCTGTGCTCTTCACAAATAAAGCTGGAAGCAGCTCAGACTGTTAGAACCAGCACTGAGCCCTGTTACATTTATACAGTGTTAGAGCAATGGCTGCAGCCTACAGCCTTTAAACTAGCGATTACAATGCTGACAGTAAACTCGTCAGTCCAGATGTTACCACATTACTCTATGGTACTTAGAGTTAAAACAACTGAGACAGGCTGATTAAAATAACAGCTGTCAGTTCTCTCATTCCTTATATCAAGACTGGAGATCACACTACTGATTTCAGTTCATTTAATATGTGAGTGCACAGATTCATTCTCAACTGGACATAAATGATGATCAAAGGTTGTATATATGATGAATTCATCAAATCCCAGCCTCTAACACAGTGCACTGAATCTTAGCTTTGAATGTCCAGTATATTCTAATCAGTGCAATTTAAGCATTCACTGAACCTACAGTATCTACACCTGTGTGGCAAATGTGTGGTAAAGATACAGATAATGAAATTTAATTATTAATACAATATACATCATGAAAAATGAAAGCTGAAATTGATTCAGTTTAGTGCTTTTCTCTAAACTGAATTGAATGAGTGATTATAAAGGCCTTAAATTCTGTGATATATACTGTAAATGATTTTCACAGAGGTCTTAAAGTACTTAAATCACTGCTGATAGTCTGGTTGTTTATATTTTCACGTTTTTGTGTCTGTAGGGCTGTTTGATGACGATTTGGACTCCTCTGGGAGATGAGGACACACCCATACCTGTTCCATACTGCAGCCATTGATGGTGTTACAGCTCTGAGTCAGCTTTGGGCCATCAGACGCACACACTGGAAAACCAGCACCTGGACTTCATGCAGGAGAGACAGCCTCAGTGATGGACTCTGCATCCTCTACTTTACCTCTAATCTCTTTCTTCTTTAACACACAATTAAAATCACTCCAAAAGAGTGTAAACTTACTGAGGAAGTCTCTAACTTGTACACATTTGTACTTTTACTTGTTTTATGAGTTATTTTTAAGAAGAGTAAAGTTATTCACATAAAGTTGTTATTCTTCTGTATTTATTCTTTTGTATCATGTACCACAGTCATACTGTGGTACATGATACACAAAAAACTTTACAGACCTGGTGAATTGGAGAAAACAAAGATCTCACACACACACACACACACACACACATATACATATATATATATATATATATATATATATATATGTATGTGTATATACATATATCTCATTCAGCTTCAGCAGTATTTCTATTCATCTTATGAATTCCAGTCTAATGTCAATTCACTGAGTTCAGTTTTGGTCTTAAACTCCAGAGAATACCACCTGGTTCAACAATCTTTTTATCTGATTATTGGCAAAATGTTTTCTTCTTTCAGAAGAAAACATTCTTCTGAAAGAAGAAAACATTTTGGGCTCAATTTCAGCCTCAGGCAAAATTGAGCCCAAAGAAACAACAACAAAGTTTAGTTCCTCTGGATTTTCCATGGAAAATTGTTTTATCACTCATCCAGGTGACTTCTCCAGTGTCACGGATGAGTGATGAATGTATCTCCCACTGGAAACCATTGTGTCCAGTTAAAGTCAATCGACTTTTTTTAAGGAGAGTTGTTAGATGCTGTGCTCATGAGGACAATGGGTTTTAACTTGCAGCACAACACAAAGCTGCCATACTGGATCAACGATCAAAACACTTAATTGAGCAGAATTAAGGCAAAATGTAATATCCTCATGATGACACATCACACACGACCCAGCATTGTTCTAAGAATGCAAACTTTCTTATTGGAAGTTTCCACTGGTTTTCTTTCGTTTTTGATGTACTGCAAATACATATTTTTATAAAATCCCAGGCCAGGAAAACCACCTTCATGTTTTTCTGTTTTATCTTCAGCTACTTTGACACAAAGGCATCTGCTGTGACGCTCACACCTTTGATAAAGTCTTGCGTGTGTCAGCTTCCTTTTTATAGATACAAAAATATGTCAATGTACTGATCTGAATTATAATATTTCTGACTGTCAAAATTTCCCAGATTCAAATCGAATTGAATTGAATCGAATCGTGGATCGAATCGATTCGGGACCTTGTGAATCGGAAATGAATCGATTCTAGAAATCAGTGACGATACCCAGCCCTACTGCACACCTAGCTGTCAAAAGTTTGGCAGCATGAGTACTGTAAAGTTTTGTAGGGTCCTTGTTAAAAATTCCACAAGCACCACACCACATTTGTCATATACAGTTCCATTTTGTACAGGACATTTTTGAAATTATATATATATATAATGTATGTATATGTGTGTGTGTGTGTGTATATGTGTGTATATATATATATATATATATATATATATATATATATATATATCCTAGTTATCCACTTGTCGGTAATTTTTGAGTAAATGGATGTCACTGATAAATCAGTGGTGATTCACCTGCAAATGTTTTTAACAAACTTTGTTTTTTGTAGAATTCATCAGCAGCTGTGGAGAGATGCATTTGAATATCTTCTGGTTCCACTTTTCCTTACCTGGAAGCTGAGTATTGCTGATTTCTGACAAGGACACAAACCTCAGTGCTTATCATGGGTGTTACATCCTCTGTGCAGCAATTCCAGAGAAAACGAGAGAGCAACGACCACTCATTAAGACCAGCCAGAAATCTGTCCCTTTCTGGCAGCTGTGGAAACTTCCAATAAGAAAGTTTGCATTCTTAGAACAATGCTGGGTCGTGTGTGATGTGTCATCATGAGGATATTACATTTTGCCTTAATTCTGCTCAATTAAGTGTTTTGATCGTTGATCCAGTATGGCAGCTTTGTGTTGTGCTGCAAGTTAAAACCCATTGTCCTCATGAGCACAGCATCTAACAACTCTCCTTAAAAAAAGTCGATTGACTTTAACTGGACACAATGGTTTCCAGTGGGAGATACATTCATCACTCATCCGTGACACTGGAGAAGTCACCTGGATGAGTGATAAAACAATTTTCCATGGAAAATCCAGAGGAACTAAACTTTGTTGTTGTTTCTTTGGGCTCAATTTTGCCTGAGGCTGAAATTGAGCCCAAAATGTTTTCTTCTTTCAGAAGAATGTTTTCTTCTGAAAGAAGAAAACATTTTGCCAATAATCAGATAAAAAGATTGTTGAACCAGGTGGTATTCTCTGGAGTTTAAGACCAAAACTGAACTCAGTGAATTGACATTAGACTGGAATTCATAAGATGAATAGAAATACTGCTGAAGCTGAATGAGATATATATATATATATATATATATATATATATATATATATATATATATATATATATATATATGTGTGTGTGTGTGTGTGTGTGTGTGTGTGTGTGAGATCTTTGTTTTCTCCAATTCACCAGGTCTGTAAAGTTTTTTGTGTATCATGTACCACAGTATGACTGTGGTACATGATACAAAAGAATAAATACAGAAGAATAACAACTTTATGTGAATAACTTCACTCTTCTTAAAAATAACTCATAAAACAAGTAAAAGTACAAATGTGTACAAGTTAGAGACTTCCTCAGTAAGTTTACACTCTTTTGGAGTGATTTTAATTGTGTGTTAAAGAAGAAAGAGATTAGAGGTAAAGTAGAGGATGCAGAGTCCATCACTGAGGCTGTCTCTCCTGCATGAAGTCCAGGTGCTGGTTTTCCAGTGTGTGCGTCTGATGGCCCAAAGCTGACTCAGAGCTGTAACACCATCAATGGCTGCAGTATGGAACAGGTATGGGTGTGTCCTCATCTCCCAGAGGAGTCCAAATCGTCATCCAACAGCCCTACAGACACAAAAACGTGAAAATATAAACAACCAGACTATCAGCAGTGATTTAAGTACTTTAAGACCTCTGTGAAAATCATTTACAGTATATATCACAGAATTTAAGGCCTTTATAATCACAGAGCATACAGAGAAAAGTACTAAACTGAATCAATTTCAGCTTTCATTTTTCATGATGTATATTGTATTAATAATTAAATTTCATTATCTGTATCTTTACCACACATTTGCCACACAGGTGTAGATACTATAGGTTCAGTGAATGCTTACATTGCACTGATTAGAATATACTGGACATTCAAAGCTAAGATTCAGCGCACTGTGTTAGAGGCTGGGATTTGATGAATTCATCATATATACAACCTTTGATCATCATTTATGTCCAGTTGAGAATGAATCTGTGCACTCACATATTAAATGAACTGAAATCAGTAGTGTGATCTCCAGTCTTGATATAAGGAATGAGAGAACTGACAGCTGTTATTTTAATCAGCCTGTCTCAGTTGTTTTAACTCTAAGTACCATAGAGTAATGTGGTAACATCTGGACTGACGAGTTTACTGTCAGCATTGTAATCGCTAGTTTAAAGGCTGTAGGCTGCAGCCATTGCTCTAACACTGTATAAATGTAACGGGGCTCAGTGCTGGTTCTAACAGTCTGAGCTGCTTCCAGCTTTATTTGTGAAGAGCACAGCAGCTTACAAAACACGTAGCGAGCTCGTACAGCTGCGACGTAAAACTTTCATTAGCTAAGATGATCTTAAGATAACGGGGCTACGTGCGGTGATGCTAGCGTTAGCCACGTTAGCGCCTTACCTTCAACAGGTGGTCAGACTGTGTAGACAGGCACTCAGTCAGAGGTTGGCTCTCCGTTTCGCTGCAGGGTCCCTTCATTCTTCACATATCCGTGTCGAGCCGAGTGTAAATCCCGATGCTGAACGGCCTTTGTACAAGCACACACGCTTCGTAGCAGGGAGAAGCTATGAGCTAGAAAAATCCAGGGGCAGACAGCCTGTGTCTGACCAACCAATCAGAGAGCTCCTTACATCCCACGGTGTGGCGAATTTGAATAGCCTCCAGCAAGTTGTTAATCGAAGAGCTAACCCAGCAGCTAATCCAGGAGCTAATCCAGCAGCTAATCCCGGAGCGAACAGGAAAGGGAAATGGATTTTGAACTGCAGTTTATTAAATTGCAAGTGGAAAAAGGATTTTGAACTGCAGTTTATTAAATTGCAAGTGGAAAAAGGATTTTGAACTGCAGTTTATTAAATTGCAGGTGGAAAAAGGATTTTGAACTGCAGTTTATTAAATTGCAAGTGGAAAAAGGATTTTGAACTGCAGTTTATTAAAGTGCAACTGAAAAAAGGATTTTAAAATGCAGTTTATTAAAGTGCAATTGGAAAAAGGATTTTGAAATGCAATTGGAAAAAGGATTTTGAAATGCAGTTTATTAAATTGGAATTCAAAAATGAATTTACAATTGCAGAATTTATTCTACAATTCATTATTAAAGCACAGAAATTTTTATTTCGATGCGCGTGGCTCTTGTGGTCCTCCATACAGAAGAAGTATAGAATAGCTTTTATTTTGGAAAGAGCCATTTCTCTGTAATAAACTCTCTTTTCCAACGATGAGGGATTTCTCCATCAGATCTTTATTTTTTATTACTTTGTCGTTTCAGCAACATTAAATTTAAAAACTGTACTTTTGAGTTAAAATAAATATTTATAATTTTAATAAATGACAAATTAAAAAAGCATGAACATCTTTTTTGTATCGAAAAAATATCGAACCGTGACACCAAAGTATCGAACCGAACCGTGAATTTTGTGTATCATTGCACCCCTAGTATCCATCTACACCATAACACTCATGAAGAGTAACTTAGGTAGTCACTCTTTATTAAAGTGGTCCAGATGACCAGTATCATTCTAATACTGAGTACCATGATATGGGTGGGCTGACTCTTAACAAGATAGTTTAATTCAAGTTGAAAACCAAACTAGTGCATGTACCTGCAAGCTTTAGACCACGTGGGCAGAACAGCCAAATGCTGAGAGCCAGTAATGTTTAAAAATGTATACACAGCTCTTTAGGTATCATTGATATATTACAGGGCTCTAGACTAACTTTTTGCCACGGTTGCACCGGTGCGCCTAACTTTAGAAAGTTAGGCACACCGGCACAAAAGTTAGGCGCACTCAAATTTTTCAACCGCATCGCTTAGCACCGCAGTTTTACATGTGCACTTTTTGGGCGGGGGGAATTGCAGTCCATACAGACAATATTCATTTGTAAATGATTAACTAACAATCTTGTACTTAAAGTGCTTTGTCAATATTGTAGAAAATGTTAAACTTAATCATCATCTCGGCCTCCTCTGACTACCTGTTTGCTGCTGCATGCTGCTGAAAGGCCGTGGGTAGAGGGGACACTTGGGCAGTGCATTTATCGCAGCATATAATGTGTTTTCTGGATACACTGTGCTTTTTCAGCGTTGAGAGATTGATGGCTCCGTGTCAAAGCACTGCCTATGAATTTCAGACGGATCAGGCGTAACTTAACAAAAAAGTTATCAATAGTTCTTTTCATCTTTTCTTATTACCCACAGCTACATCCACTTCTGTCGGGCCTAGGCTGCTCACTAGGGCTGGGTATCATCACTGATTTCTATAATCCATTCGATTCTGGTTCTCAAAGTCCTGATTCGATTCTATTGTGCCTCAGACAGTCAGAAATATTATAATTCTGATCATTTATCAGTACTGATACTGTGAGACTTTATCAGAGGTGTAAGCGTCACAGCAGATGCCTTTGTGTCAAAATAACTGAGAATAAAACAGAAAAACATGAAGGATATTTTCCTGGCCTGGCTTTTTATAGCAGATAACCTTAAAAATATTCTGCAATTTTGCATAATTTTAAAAAGTTTAAATTTCTTCAGTATTGAACAGCAGAAATTAGGCTTTCTTGTCCGAGGTCATTTAAGTGACAAACAGCAGCCGACAGCGCTGTAAACAACGGTAGACTGGTGGGTAATAAGCGAATGAATAATGCAGAAAACAGAGATTTGAGATGGGAAACTGTTCTTGAAGTACGGAGAGAGAGAGAGAGAGCTGTGCATGAAGTGTGATTTTTATCGTGGTGGAAGCAAAACAGCAAAAGTAAGAGGGAATTCATGACAACATTTATCAAATGTGAAGCGTAGTTTGCTGCTTCTTTTGCTGCTGGCTCGGTGAATTTTGGTTGAAGAGAGACAAAACCTGCAGCTCAGAATCGAGCGCAAAAAATGTAAACACAGAGCGGACCCAATGCATCAGAATCGGTGAGCCCCGACGGCGTGTCCATCTACGGGCCGTCGGGTGAGAAAGCCGAGAAAGACAAAGCTGATTCTGATGCGTCGGGTCCGCTCTGTGTTTACGTCTTTGTGTGGAATCCGTGTACCTGCTCTCATTTGCTGTTTGGTGATTGTGTAAATAGTTTTGTGAACTTTAATCTGAGAATCTGGCGTTTCTGGCAAAACACAGTTATATTTTAAAAGTCGATTCAGGATTTAATGAATCGATATCGCTTTATTCAAGCTACTCACCACCCTCTTCCAACTGCACTTTCAACTGGACCACGGCCAATCAGAGAGGTCCCGCCCCTGACTATCTCTGATTGGTTTAGACCACGATAGGGGCATAATGTGTGTCTGTTGTTGACCACACGGAGAGTTGCAGAGTTTTTTTTTAGTCGCACCATTGAAAAATTTGGTCGCATTTGTGACCAAATTAGTCGCACTCTAGAACCCTGTATTATATAAATAATATTAAATTAGGTAAATATTAGTGAGCTGCCGTAGTAGACACCCGACTTCAGGTTCAGATAATTGAAAATGCAGGTGCAGTCTAAGGTGACATGTTTCTTATTTAAGAAAACTGTTGTTGTGAGTTTTGAACAACAGAGCAACATGTCCAGTACAGTGGTCCCTTGTTTATTGCTGGAGTTACATTCTAAAAATAACCCACGATAAGTGAAATCGGCGAAGTGGCCAACTTTATTTTTTACAATTATTATAGATGTTTTAAGGCTGTAAAACCCCTCAGTACACACTTTATACACTTTTCTCAGACAGGCACGAACATTTTCACACTTTTCTCTCTTGTTTAAACACAAAGTTCAAACCTTGTAGAAACATAAGTCCAGTATTATAGAATGAAACCAAAGGCTCCCGCAGGTGACAACGTTTCGTTGACCTTGTTGTGTTTGTTGGGGAGAAAACTTACAAACATACAGCACTTCAGAGTCACACTGCTAGCGAACTAAGATTTATGTAAATTTGACAAGCTGAACGCGTTCTGTACTGTACAGGAGATATGGCACGAGATCGATTGACAATAGTCTACAGCCAATCAGGACGCAGAACACAATGCGCTGTTTAAAACAAACAAACAAAAAAAAACTACTGCATGCAAAATTGCACACAAAAAAATCTGCGAAACAGCGAGGCCGCAAAAGGTGAACCGCGTTATAGCAAGGGACCACTGTATACTGTTATACAAAGTGAATCTCTTGTTTTGACCCGTTTAGTGTATTGTTATACTATATGAACTTGTGACTCACAACACCTGAATTCCCATTCCAGGTTATTTTTGAAATTACGGTGACCGCAGACACGTGTATGGAGAACAAGTTCTTTACCATCAGTCCACGGGGCATTAAAGACACGCTGACAGTGACCATAAATACCACATGTAAGTGCCAATGTGACACTGCTGGACCCATTCTTGACCCCCATCCACACTGCAATATGAGTGGAAGCATCAGCTGTGGTATTTGTAGGTAAGCTTTGATTCTCAGTGTTTTGGTGTCGACTGAAAATGTTATTGAATCCACTTAAATGTTGTCCAAGCTGCTTGCAGCCTGCTCTGTCTGCCAGAAAAGTACCAGCGTCAGTCATTTGTTTAAACATGTAAGAATGGTCACATTTATTTTTCTGTTAATGCCGACAACCAGAGCTGCTTTACACTGTAAGTAATGCTCCTTTCTTTAGTTCAGTAAATCACTGCATCTGTCTGAAGTAGAGATTGGCAGCCTTCTAGTGGATAATTCAAACACAACCTGGGATTAGAGCTTTGCTTCTTCTCTGTCACCAGCATCTGTGATCAGTCTCAACTCATGTCAGATATCATAAATACAGGTCAAGGCAGTCCTTTGTCTTCACACAAAAGACTTTGTTGCTCTTTGTACTTCTCTGTCCTGGTCTGAAAAGACGTGTGATTGGCTATCTTCTCCCATCACACACCACATTTTCTAAAGATAGCGAAGAAGAGATGTAGGGGTCAGTGTCCCTTTCAGTTCACAATATTCAAAGAGTTTTATTCACATAGCACCAAATCCCAACAACAGTGGCCTCAACACACTTTTTATTGTAAGTTAAAGAGCCTACAAGAGGGGTGTCAAACATAAGGACCGGAGGCTAGAATTGGAAAAGCAAAGACTCTGATCTGGCCCACTGGAGATCTTTGGAAAAGAGGAAGTACATAGATTTGAAACTTTCAGCTAAATTGTCACAAGTTTTGTAGCTTTCCTATTGATAAAGCACCAATGTTATTAATTTCAATATCCTACACTGCTTTTTTTCTCAAGCTATCTCATTCAGAAGATTTTTAGAAAACTTGACCGCTGACCTTGAGGTCATGGTCAGCGGGATTCAAAGTTATTTGAGATTTTTAGTCGATGCACCTATGGTATCAATTAGAAAGTCCTTCGTCGCCTTGTTCTCAAGTTATTGCATTCACAAACTTCGGTATCCACACTGGGGTGAAGGCGATACCCGATCAGCCTTTACAGCTGAGGGATAAAAACTTACTTGGTAGATTAAGTTAAAAAGAGAAAAGGTCAGTTTGTGTGTGACCATTACAAGAGAATTCTTTACAGCAATGTTTCTAAATAAGAGAAAATGCGCAGACAGAGTTATAAAGAAGAAGAAGCTGGACTGTTTAGAAGAGCTGACCAGGTTGATGGACATGAAGTAAAACACAGTTTCACAGTAGCCACAAGAGGAATCATACAACTAATAACTAATTGGAAGTTGCACCATCCACAATGAGCTGCTTTGCACTGACAAGCACATGGATAAACACTTCTGACTTAGTTCTAGGCTTATCTGCGTAAATGTTTAGCAGTGTGAGGGACAGGAAGTCAGGTCTTATGAAAACTTTCATGTTTTTGAGGTGTTGAGGTTTAGTGGAAGAGAACCCTTGTAACAACCCTTATTGTGTTATTGCACCACTAGGGGGGGGGGTTGCCCTACTATTGTAGTAGTTGTGGGAGTCTCCTAGGCCGTTTCTCAATTCTCAAGTACGCGAGTACGTACTCGCGTTCTCGGCGAGTACGTACTGGCCGAGAACGCATGGGAGTACGGACTCGCCGAGAACGCGAGCACGGACTCGCGATTTGTACAATTGGAACACCAGCGTACATGATGATGTCACAGGTCCGGAGTTTCTACTGCCGTCCCCTCTTAATTTAACTGTGAGTAACATGTTATGAAGCTTAACTTTAATCACAGCCAAACCGGTTTACTCAGGGACAAATAAAACACTGAAATAAACCAAACATTAACATTTAGAAGTGATCTAAGTGACTTATATATCATTTTTAACCTCAGTAGTGAAACCTCTATTAATAAAAATAGTGTACATGTACATACGTGTACATACCTTAATAAAAACAAGCAGGTGAGATGTTGGAACGCTTCTATTTTTATTTTAGTGGACACTCAATACTATAGACAGCTGCTGGGGTTTCTTTAACCTGAGTAGTGAGAAGACCGCGAGCGGGGGGTTGAAAACGATGTGCCGGGAGTCCGCTGTTGAGTTTTGGACGAAATGCATTCTGGGATATTTAGCTGTACCAAGTCCACACAAGTCACCACCGATGCATGCTCGATAAAACGGGCGGAGCGAGAACACATCCGGGACTTTTTCGCGTTCTCGGCTTGATGCGTACTTCGAATTGGAACAGTACTTGGTCTCCGACTGATGACGTATCACGAGTACACGAGAACGCAAGTACGCACAAGTACGCATATTGAGAAACGGGGTTTGTGTGTGTGTGAGTGCAGTGGCAGCCATTGCAGCCGAGCAATCTGTTCAGAGAGAGACCTTACCATTGTAACGGTCTGGTGCCAACGCCTACCTGTCCCCACACATGTATGTATGGACTGAGTAGAGCCGTGGAGACCTGGTTTGTGTGGTCTTATGTTGCCAACAACAAATAAAGGTCTATTTAACTGACTGGCCTCCAAGTTGTCCGACCAGAAATAAGAGGAAGAAGTGTTAGACACAGGAACTCTCTTCTCTTCATCGTCTGCCTGTCTTCACTGCCCTCATGGCTAATAACAAATAACAAATAAATAACAAATAAACAAAATGTGCAAATATATATATAATATATATATATATAATTTAGATATATTCAATACCTATATGACTGAGGTGTGCAAATAAGCATATTGTTCCCAGGTTCAGTTTGTAGTAGATTTGTGGAAGTTTGTGTTGTTTTTGAGTCTTTTGGTGAGTATTGTAGGATGTTAATAACACACAAGCATTACTGGCAAGATCAAAGGTGTAAAATTGTGAACGTGTTTGTAGTTTTAGAAATGGTTTGTGTGCTGTGGTGTGTTGAATAGAGTCATCTATGTATTAATAATGGCTGTCTTTCATAATGTGTATGATTCATATGATAGGACAGTTAACAGATTCATCAGTATTAATTTTTGGAAGTGAACAAATATTTTTGTGGCAAATTTTATTTTCTGTTATTTATTAATGTTCAAATTTTTGATGTATTTTTCTAATTTTTTCTTTATTTAGGTGCAAAGATGGTCACGTTGGTCAGTTCTGTAACTGCAAAATTGGGGACAAAGACGAGCACACCCTGAGAGCATCCTGTCAGAAGGATAATGGCACTGAGTGTGAGGGTCGAGGAGACTGTGTGTGTGGCCGGTGCGAGTGCCACAACACAGATAGTGGAAGCCAATACTATGGACCCTACTGTGAATGTGACGATGACCACTGTGAGAAGTTTCAGAACCAACAATGTGGAGGTAGGTTTGCAGTAATCTCCTCAAAAGAAGGTCTAATTATATCAAAACAAGATAAAAAAGTAAAATAAGTTACTTTGTTACTTTGTTTTCTTGTGCAAACATTTTTATGATGGAAACATCCACCCATCCATCCTCTTCCACTTATTCCTGTTAGGGTCACAGAGGGGCTGGAGCCTATCACAGGGTACACCTATCACAGGTCGCCAGTCTGTCGCAGGGCTAACACACAGAGACAGACAACCATTCACACTCACATTCACACCTAAGGGCAATTTAACATGAACAATTAACCTAACCCCACTAACTGCAAGTCTTTGGACTGTGGGAGGAAGTTGGAGTATCCAGAGAGAACCCTCACAGACAAAGAGAAAAGTGGTGAAATCAAACTCAGGACAGCACCATCGTGCTGCCATGATGGAAAAAGTGTTTCACAATGGCCTCACACCTTTCTAAATGTGTGGACATGCTCACACTCACTCCATTACAGGTCTTTAATTTGAACATCATCTTAACCTCACCAACCATCTCTTATTCCACTGTGATTATTCCACTGTGATTATTCCACTATGCTCCTAAAATCCATACAAATAAACTGAGTTCTACTTTTAGCCCGTTTGGTTTGGAACAAAATAATAGATGTTATCTTAAAAGTGCTGTGCCTCTGTGGTAATTTGAATAGGTTTACAACTTTGCCCAAAGTTTTTGGGTTCAAAAGTAATCAGACGGTGCTGTGGAACGTGTGTGTGGGTTTCCAGTCAGGTTGTGCTTTATGTGGTGAACCCACAGGCATTGGGAGAGGCTTTGTCTCTTGCTGGTGATGTTCTTTATGCTCTTGGTTGTCATGTGGCACAGACTCCCTGCTGCAAAAAATGTATTTTGTTCTTACTATTTGCAGGAAAAGGTAAATGCAAGTGTGGAAAATGTGAATGTAATCCTGGCTTTGAAGGCTCTGCCTGTCAGTGCAAGACCTCTGACGAGGCCTGCCGTACCGTAAACAATAGTGTTTGCAATGGCAGAGGGATCTGCAAGTGCAATCAGTGTGAATGTAAAGGAGGATATCAGCGTCCTCACTGCCTGGAATGTCCTGGCTGCACTGACCCGTGCCAGACCAAAGTGTAAGGATTTCTTAATTCCACTGAGCTTTTCCTCTAAACGTGGTGTTCACTGTTTTGTGTAGTAAAGCAATAAAACAAAACCTTTGACTTTGAATTTTGAACTAATACATGTAATTGTGTTTTCAGGAACTGCATTGAATGCCTCGGCTTTGAATCAGGTCCCTTTAAAAAAAACTGTAGTCAGGCTTGTAAGACCATTTCTTCTAAAATAGTGGAAAAGTTCACCTTTTCATCCAAGGACTGTCGGCAGAAAGACAGCGAGGGATGCTGGATGACATTTAAGCTGGTTCAGTTGGTTGGAGAGGATAACTACGAGGCTGAAATTATGAAGCAACGAGGTAGGATGTTGATGAAAAGACAAAAAACAATTTTAATTTATTAACAGTTTCACTGATTCATTGCAGTGATAACTGTGCTGTCACACTGCACACACTGAGGATCAGCACAGGGCTGGGATGTGCTGACTGAGGGACATTAGGACCTTGCAGGCCAAAAAAGTTAATGTCTGTTTATCCATCAACAGCTTTTAAATCAACTCTGTGAGCCCAACCTGCTTCATAGAGCTACCTGTGCTAGCATGGCTAAGAAGAGTCAGCAGACATAGATTCAAAGCCCTGATAGAAGCACAACTTGCCACTCAGTAGCCATCTTGAAACCCCTCCAAGCACTTATTGGGACAGTTATTTCTATGAATCATCAAACTCAATCGCCAGTCAAATCTGATCCTCATCATATAATGTCTGTGTTTCCATTTTCTACATTTCATTCATTTACAGCTCAGTGTTCAGACTTGTCTAATTTGTAACTCTGTAGATTGTCCAAAACCGCCTGATGTCATAGCTATCATCGGAGGCTCCATCGCAGCTGTGGCCCTCATCGGCATTCTGCTGCTGATGCTTATTAAATTACTCCTCTACATGAAAGACCTGAAAGAGTTCAGGAAGTTTGAGAATGAAAAGAAGAAGGCCAGATGGGCAGAGGTGAGACATCATTCTGAGTTATTTGTGCAAACAGAAATAGCTGTCACACATTTCAGATTGGTCTCTTTGGACAGTGACTGTGTTGTGTGTTGTGTTGTGTTGTGTTGGTTATTTTTGTTTGCTTGATTCATGTAATTCAGATACAACATTTCAGTCAACTAAAACTCTCTGGGTTTCAATTGGTCAAAAATGGCCACGATAGAGCCATTTTTGGCCAATTGAAACCCATTATAACCACCTTTTTTGAGTCCTTGTTATTGACAGTACTATATCATGCGATTTAGGTAAAATTGCTTTAATTCTAAACTCAACACATGAAAATTTTAGTTTTTAATGTTTTTTACCAAATTACATCATTTACCCATTTTTGGCCAAGCAAGCAATTTCATGTAATATTCAGAGTTTCTAGTAGCGGCCTTTGATGGCCTACCACACTCCAATGGACCAAAATAATGAAACAATTTTGACATAGGTTTGATCTTAAGGATCTAATAGTTTGTGTTTGTGCATGACATTGCAGCACAAACATGTATTTGCAAGATAGACTGGAATAAATAATGACGCATCAAACATTACATAGGCTGCAGCGAATTTCTGTCGATGCAGGCTATTGAGCTTTGAGGTTCCCAGTCAAACTTAGCTTTGAAGCACATGTTAAAAGCACTTTTACTCTTGTATTTTTCATAAAAAGATACCATACCCAAAATATTAACTCTAGAAACAAAAACAAAAAAAACCCCAATCACAGGACATTTTGCAGAGTTCAAAACTGCAGCTGCAGCGCAAACAACAACAAACACTGTTTGTAAACGTGTCCTGGAGTTTATGCAGGTGCAGACAGAGCTACTGCTGTAAGTAAGCCTAACAGCTTCCAGATCATTTATTCTGGCAATATGGCAATTAGATCATCACTGCTTCAAGCACTGTCTATATGATCTGGTCAGAGAGCAAGGACAGCAAGCAGCCCTCTGCCCTTGAAGAGAAGACATCTGCCCAAGATGAAGAAACTTCCTCTCCAGAAGATGAGGGGACAATCTCCAAAGAGGCTGACTGTATCACCACTGATGATGAGTACTAGCCAGTGCCTGAATCCTCTTCTTTGGCGGAGGATTGGGGTTGGGGGGCATGGAGGTGGAGGCCGAGCAGCTGATGGAAAAGAACATAGGAGCATTTTCTGAGACCGAGTAGCCGGTGACTGAGTGGATCCCTCATGAAAGGAAAACCATGTGGGTCCCACTACTGAAGAGAGACTGCTCTACAATCCAGTACCCACTGGTATCAAACCAGGGCTCACCCTGTATGCAGTTCCCTGCATTAGCAGCCTGAGATCTACTTTTGACTTTTTTATAACAAAGGAGATCTTTTAGCTGCTGTGAACCCTTACAAACCTGCACGGGAGGCGAAGGTGTGAGGATTGGAGGATTATAGATGAAGTGGAGCTGTAAGCCTACACCAGGATAAAGCAATACATAGCATGTTGGATGACAACACTGGAAGTTCTCAGGAAGTAAAAAATGGCATGGGGTTCAGACTCCAACTGACGGAGGAGCTCCGAGGACAACGTCTTTCCTTCGGCCACCTTGGCAGAGGACCTCCTCAGATGAAAACTGGCACAGGGGAAACAACCCAGAGCTTCCTCCCCAGTTCCTCCAGTTGCAACAGAGGAAGATTTTGTTGTCTGTCTTTGGCTTCATCAAAACTACCACGGCGATATCCCACATGCCAAAGCAACGGAGGAATGTGCTTCTTTTGACAGCAACACACAAGGAACCAGTCAGTGATGGGGAATAAAGGATGCGTGAAAGCAAGAAGCAATCCTGGACTACAATAGGCACAAATATTGCTTGGATAACTTAGAGAGGATGTTGGCACCTCGAGTTGTTGAAGGAAAACTAACTGATGGCTGCTGGCTCTTTTCTCCAATCTCCTGGATGTCTTGGGATACGATGCCTTTGTCCTGCTGGAAACAACTTCACTGAAGTGGGGGAGTCCTCTACAACCTACAAATGAAGAGTGATCCTGGAAGAGCTGGGGCACATGCTGGTGACCTCAACAACTGCAAGACACCCTTGTCCCTGATTCTCAGCCACTTCTGACATTGATCTCAAGATACAGTAGTCTGAACCAGAGTAAAACCCACACCTCACCAACAAAATGAGAAGGTGCAATAGGTGCACCTCCAGGATTGGAACAGCAGCCCCTTGCACCAGGTGTAGAAAGTGTGCCTACAAAAACCACTCTACTGTGGTTAGTACATCTTGCTGCTAATGAGGATGCACACAGAAGCACACACTGGAATATAAATTTTGATCATTTTATTGGTCATTTCAGTGGTTATTTGGTCATTAAATTGCCTTTCTGGCCACTAACACACCATTTGTGATTTTCTTTTTGGCCATTCATTCAAACTCCCCCCCCCCCCCCCCCCCTTAAAAAAAAGTAAAAATAAATCATTTTTACTGTTACTGACCTGCAATGATGATAAAAAAAAATATTAGGTTTCCTCATTCATATGCTAAAAAAAGGGGAACTTTATTACTATTTTCCCCCCAAAAGCGTAGTAATAATACATCATCTGACTGGTATTCAAAGGGTATAATATCTGAATTTGAATTATATTTTGGTTTTCATGACTAGGACCGGTGCTAATTTAAAAAATCAAGTCAATGAATGTAGAAAAATGTTTTAATATATATTAATTTTATAGTATTTTGTAAACATAAACAGGGGGTGGCCATTTTTGGCCACGAACAAGCTGAGAGGGATTTTTTTTGTTTTTCTGTCACTGCAAAAAAAAAACAAAGATGCATAAAACTCAATGATACTGTTTTTTATTGCTATGCATCTAACCTCCATCATGGTTAGAAAATAAATCAGTTTGCATGTATTATTTAGGAAAAAATGGGGATTTTATGCTTTTATCCCTATGTAAATCATTAAAATTATGTGATTTAACTGGTATTTAAAGGGTTAAAATTCTGAATTTGAATGAAATTGTGGTATTGATGAACAGCACTGATGCTAATCTAAAAAATCATGTCAAAAAAGTGGAAATTTTTCTTAATATATATGAATTTTATAGCATTTTGTAAATGTAAACAAGGGGTGGCCATTTTTGGCCACGAACAAGCTGAGAGGGAGTTTTTCTGTTTTTCTGTCACTGCACAAAAAAACAAAGATGTTTAAAAGTCATTGATACTGTTAATTATTGCTATACATCTAACCTCCATCATGGTTAGAAAATAAATCAGATGGCATGTTTTATTTGGAAAAAAAGTGGGTTTTATGATTTTTTCCATTTATGAGTTCCTAGGATTATGTGATCTAACTGGTATTTAAAGGGTTAAAATTCTGAATTTGAATGAAATTTTGATTTTCATGAACAGCACTGATGCTAATCTAAAAAATCAAGTCAAAAAAAGTGGAATTTTTTCTTAATATATATGAATTTTATAGCATTTTGTAAATGTAAACAAGGGGTGGCCATTTTTGGCCACGAACAAGCTGAGAGGGAGTTTTTATGTTTGTGCTCTCCCTGCACAAAAATAACAATGCATTATAATCAATGTTGATGTGAATCAATTACATGTCCCAGACTCTACTATTAATAATACAAGAAATTTCAGTAGCAATGCAATTATATAAAATTGCGAGATTTGAGGTTGTCTTCCAGCTTTGTGCAGTGGACAAACAAACTGGTGTTTAAAGGGTTAAAAATTTAAAAAGTAATAATTATTTTATATTTATGAAAAGAACTGAAGTTACTTAAAAGCTTAATGCAAAAAAATGGCAAAAAAACCATAAAAATAATAAAAATTACAGACCTAATCTGTTGGTGGCCACTTTTGGCCATGAACAAGCTGAAAGGGTAGTGATTTTGAACAAACCCCGAGAGCTAATACCTGTCAGAATGACTATTACATGGATTCAAAATCCCAGACAGTCAGCTCCTGTAGCGAGTAATGGGAGCACTGCAAGCAAGCACTGCAAGTTCAAGCAAGAAATAAACAACTGGGCAAACAGAAGTGTAAACAGACAATTTTTGTCATCAAAATAAAAGTTGTTCCTTCTGAGGGTTAGGGTTAGTGGTCAGGCAAATCTTTTACTCTGAAAGCAAACATTGTCTTTTTCTGGTTGCAATGCACTTTTTCAATTTCAGTACAGTTTGGTCAGCAGTTCACAACTCATTTTTCTCTGGGGGGTTGCCAACCAGTCTGTAGGCTTTATTAGTTTAAGCATTGAAAAGGATTGTGTTTGCTCTGGCAGCAGTACAGTGAATGTAGCTGTGACTCACTGATGCACAGTAGCAGTCACTTCTTTGAGATTAACAGGGTTTGAAAATTTGTAAAGTTAAAAGTGACTGAAATTAGAAGATGAGCACATGTCCAGCATATTGGGATCAACCTGTGTATCGTATTATAATGATTTAAGCTTACTTCAACTTACTTTGAAAATTCAAGTCACGATGAATAAAAAAGATTAAGATACAGATGGAAGTATCTCTTTCTCATTACTCGGCTCTCTCTGTTACAGGCTGACAATCCACTGTTCCAGACCGCCACCACCACTGTGGCCAATCCTACATTCACTGGTGGAGACTGAGGGCTATTGTTGCAGTACACACAACAGACAGTTATCCAAGTTATGTCTGACTCTTTCTAATGCTCACAGGTTAAGAATATGCACATATTTGCTAATGGCTGCATTTACTGGTATTAATATAGACTTCTTTGCTTTCTTATTTGTGAATGCTGTTAATTGTATCATAGTCCAACAATTATGCACTTTTGCTTGTTTATTTTTTCAGAAATGATTTTTTTGAAATTTATTTCATACTGTATGTAATACTATATATCCGTGTATCTATATGTGTATCTATCGATCAATAAATAGACATACACGTTTTCTCCACTGAATTATCAGAAAACTGATAAAACATCCAAGGTAGTGATGCTTGTTTCTGTTTTTCTGCAATCTAAACAATAAATTTGTGCAGTTTTGGTAATAAAACCATGATATTTCACATAATATTGATGTTGAAAATTGGTAATAAAAAAATAAGTTTTTGGTTTTATACTGTGACTGTGTGTATAATTACTAGGGCTCCCACAAACGATTATTTTGATAGTCGACTAGTCACCGATTATTTTTGCGATTAGTCGACTAATCAGATCATGCATCCATTGGTTATAAAACATACAGCTTATTGCACCAGCAGCATCTGCTCTTATAAAACTATCATTAGCTTACAGCTTGAAGTGCTTAAGGTATGTGCTAACTAAAAAGAAAGACAAGATGATAGTTTATTAAACTTTTAATGAAATTTGCAGATTGCGTCGGTGGAGTCTAATAAACTTAGCCGTCTGCTACTTACTATCTAAAATATAACAGGACACTGGAGTAAACTGTCGAGCATCTCACACTTGTGTTTAATCAGTTTTCTGTTTGACATTTATTCAGCTGTGTAAAAACTGTAACTTTAATTTCAGATTTACTCAGGAACAAGTAAAACACTGAAAAAAGCCAAACAATATCATTTTTAAGTTATCTAAGTGACTTATATCATGTTTAATGTGAGTAGCTTTTGAAAATATGTGGTGTCTTGATAAACCGAGCAGATATTTGAAGTTTACACATCTACATTCTCACCAGAAAATATCTTAAAATTTTATTTTGTGACCCAGAAAGATTAATATTAAAACTAACTAGCTGCCGCCATTGTTGGAAACTGGAATTGGCTGGGATGCGCTATAAATCCTGGGATAGGTTGGGCCACGAAGGATACACCCGACCCATCCTTCAAATCTGAGGAAATGAAGGACACATTTGTGGGCCGCATTTGGAGGCGTCTTCGAATTTGGACAGCCTTCGTTGCATCGCTGTAACGTAATTTGCCTACAAATGCGGCCTCCGAAGGATGCGGCCCCTGAATTTGGACCCAGCTACGATACCAGAGACGGCTTCTTCTTCTTCGGGGTTTAACGGCTCTTCTGGCAGCCGGAGTCAACCAGAAAACGTCTGTCCAAGCATGAGTCCTCTATGAAGAGCGCCCTTTCTTTATCGCCAGCACTGCGACCGCAACAGAGTGCTGTTGGGCTCGTTTCCCTGGACCTTAAAACTGCAAGGTGGCAGACAACGCTGTGCTGCAGTGCCAAATGCCCTTTTCCGCGGTGCCGCGTTCCCAGCCACCATCAATGAGTCGGAGGCCCCCGGGAGAATTGATGGGGGCGCGGCAGATGTCGTCGAACTATTACCTGGATGGTGAAGCTCCTAGTAGCCAGGAGAATGCGATCTGGTTTTTATGTGAATGAGCAATAATCCTTCGCAGCCAGCTCACGCAGGAGCCGACAACTGTTGGAGGAAGAGGTGAGTGAAGAGGAATCCGCCTCATCCATTCCTAGCAAAGACCGCGTGCTCTCCATGAGCTCCATCGAGAGTGGTACCATCACCCAGGCCCGAGAGAGGAGTTTCTCAGCCTGCTCTGCATCAGAGACGAAGTTGCACCGCGGCAGCAGCACCTTGAGAGCGGTGTATTTCCCTGGGATCCCCCCTGGATGGGGGCATCACGGAGGAGGGTCATCACGCGTCGGGTTGACAGCGGATCCAGCGAGGCCATAACATGATGGTATTTCATGTCGTTGGCTGAAACGCCCACGAAAGCAAACTGAGCTTTGACGTGCACGAACCATGAAGGAGGGTTGTGAAGCCAAAAATCCAGCAGCTTAACCGCCACAGCAAAAATTAAAACGTACAGCTCTGCTATCATTTCCAACCTAAATGAAGTCAGAAAACTAAACAGTAGTGACGTTTGTAGGGTTACTGAAGTTGGACTAGCTGGTATATAATGATGTGCTACGTGATAGCTAGCGGTGCCCGATGGTTAGGGACAAATGCAGTTGCACAACAGGATGCCGTAAACGGACCAAACTTCAGTCAGGAGAACAACTGAGATAATCCATCCACAATACGAGGTTAGTCATTAATATACTGCTGCATGGGCTGGGCTGTAGCTACATCGTAAGGGTTTAAAAAATTTGCTTTAAAATGAACAGTGATGATAAAAACCGAGAGAAGCCGACAGTGATCACTGACTGTTTTAGGGGCTTGTTTAGATGAAATAGAACAAGATACAAAACATTAAAACATGTTAAAAACACAACAGCCTTAATAAATGCAGAGTAGTTTGGACCCAAAAACAGGATTCATCAGGTCATCACTTAAAGACCGGATATCACACCTGCTGTGAATGTTTTAATACAATACAGTTGTTATTATTATCACTCATCACATCCTGTTTATGACAGTTAAAATAAATAACACTCATATTGTCACGGCTGCTGAGGCGAGCCGTGTGGTGTTGGAGGAAGGAGGACCCAAGACGCAAGCAGTGGATGAAAATGCTGGTGAAGTTTATTTACAGGGTGGAGTATAACAAATAACTGATGACACCTAAACTGGGAGAACTAACATAACAGACCTGGGAACATACGAAAAAGGGATGAGAGGCAGAGAGATGCAGACGACGAACAGGAACCATGGAACACGGAGCAACGCAGAGTAACACAGAGTAACACAGACGAACCGGCAACAGGCAGGAGAACACACAGGGCTTAAATACACACACCGGTAATCAGGGGATGAGAAACAGGAGGGCAACACAGCTGGGAGAACTCAGAGCTGACGGGACAGGGGAAACGTAAACTGAGCACACTCACATAAGACACCGACTTTCACAATAAAACAGGAAACTCAGACACGGGGAACCAGACAGGACGCTGAACTAAACAGATTCATAAACAGACGGGGTGACATCATATACAGGCAAAGACACAGACTAAGGCAGAATATATATAACACAGAACTCAAACAATGATAATCACCATCATCATCATCATCAGACAGCTAACGAAACAGAACGTAATTAATATCAAAACAGCATCCCCAGAGAAGAACTAATGCAAAACGAAACCAAAACATAAGAAACACAAAATGCTGGGTCGAACCGACCCAGGACCGTGACAGGACCCCCCCCTCAAGGGCTGGCTCCAGACAGCCCAACAGAAACACAAACCGCCCAAACCCCCCCCCAAAAAACCAAAGAACAGAAAACGACCCGACCAGGGCGGGCGGTGGGGGCCCAGGACGGAGGGACAGAGTCCAAAAAGGCCCAGACGGCCAAGTTCAGGGGGCCGACCCGGAGGCCGACAGCACCGGAGGCCAAAACAGTTCAGTTCCGGAGGCCGACCATGCGAAAAGCAGCGGTAGCGGGGCAGGTCCGAAGGCGAGCCACGCAGTAGGCAGTGGCGAGGAGACAGTTCAGGGGGCCGACCGTGCGGACGGCAACGGCGGCGGCGAGAAAGCAGTTCAGGAGGCCGACCGTGCGGACGGCAACGGCGGCGGCGAGAAAGCAGTTCAGGAGGCCGACCGTGCGGGCGGCAACGGCGGCGGCGAGAAAGCAGATCAGGGGGCCGACCGTGTGGGCGGCAACGGCGGCGGCGAGAAAGCAGTTCAGGGGGCCGACCGTGCGGATGGCAACGGCGGCGGCAATTCCAGTCCGGAGGCCGGCCACGCGGAAGGCAGTGGCGGCGTTTAGGAGGATGTCCCCAGCGGAGAAGAGGCCCAACAAGCGGCCTGACAGATGACCGACGATGTGGAGGCGGCCGTTGGGGATCTGACGAGGATGAGGCAGCTGATGCGGGAGCTGGACCAGGTGAAGCTGAGACGGAGGCTGGACCAGACGACGGCGTGGGTGAAGCTGAGACGGGGGCTTGGCCAGACGAGGGCGGAGATGAAGCTGGGCCAGACGAGGCCGATGAAGCAGAAGCAGAGGCTGCAGCCGTCGTGGACGAAGACTCGGAGGCTGCGGCTGGCGTGGATGATGAGGGGGCTGCTGCAGGCGTTGGTGAAGACACAGAGGCGGAACCTGACGACAGCGGGGCTGTTGAAGGCGGTGATGTGGATGCTGCAGGCGGTGCTGAGGCGGAGGCTGGACCAGGCGAGGCAGCTGATGATGAAGCCGGAGCTGGACCAGCTGACGATGAAGCCGATGAGGAGGCTGGACCAGGCGGCGGCGTGGGTGAAGCTGAAGCTGGGCCAGATGACGCAGAGGCTGCTGCAGCCGGCGGCGCGGAAGCAGATGAGGAGGCTGCTGCAGCCGGCGGCGCGGAAGCAGATGAGGAGGCTGCTGCAGCCGGCGGCGCGGAAGCAGATGAGGAGGCTGCTGCAGCCGGCGGCGCGGAAGCAGATGAGGAGGCTGCTGCAGCCGGCGGCGCGGAAGCAGATGAGGAGGCTGCTGCAGCCGGCGGCGCGGAAGCAGATGAGGAGGCTGCTGCAGCCGGCGGCGCGGAAGCAGATGAGGAGGCTGCTGCAGCCGGCGGCGCGGAAGCAGATGAGGAGGCTGCTGCAGCCGGCGGCGCGGAAGCAGATGAGGAGGCTGCTGCAGCCGGCGGCGCGGAAGCAGATGAGGAGGCTGCTGCAGCCGGCGGCGCGGAAGCAGATGAGGAGGCTGCTGCAGCCGGCGGCGCGGAAGCAGATGAGGAGGCTGCTGCAGCCGGCGGCGCGGAAGCAGATGAGGAGGCTGCTGCAGCCGGCGGCGAGGATGCAGATGAGGAGGCTGCTGCAGCTGGCGGCGAGGATGCAGATGAGGAGGCTGCTGCAGCTGGCGGCGAGGATGACGACCCTGAGGCTGCAGCTGGCGAGGATGACGACCCTGAGGCTGCAGCTGGCGAGGATGACGACCCTGAGGCTGCAGCTGGCGAGGATGACGACCCTGAGGCTGCAGCTGGCGAGGATGACGACCCTGAGGCTGCAGCTGGCGGCGGCGTGGAAGCAGGCGACAGAGGCGCTGCAGTAGGCGTGGATGAGGCTGCTGGTGGAGCAGCTAGTGGCTGGACGGGCTCCTCGGGTCCCCCAGCAGACGAGGCAGGTGGCTGGACGGGCTCCTCGGGCCCCCCAGCAGACGAGGCAGGTGGCTGGACGGGCTCCTCGGGCCCCCCAGCAGACGAGGCAGGTGGCTGGACGGGCTCCTCGGGCCCCCCAGCAGACAAGGCAGGTGGCTGGACGGGCTCCTCGGGCCCCCCAGCAAAAACAGTCCATAAACCAGTGGGCACAGGGGCCCCTAACACACGCAGGGCTGAACCAGCAGGCACGTGGGCCTCTGGATAACACAGAGCAGAACCAGCAGGCGCACGGGCCTCTGGCAGGGACAGGTCAGAACCAGCGGGCGCACGGGCCCCTGGCAGGAACAGGTCAGAACCAGCAGGTGCGGGGACCTCTGGCAGGAACAGGTCAGAACCAGCAGGTGCGGGGACCTCTGGCAGGCACAGGACAGAACCAGCAGGCGCGGGGGCCTCTGGCAGGGACAGAACAGGACCAGCAGGCACACGGGCCTCTGGCAGGGACGGAACAGGACCAGCAGGCACACGGGCCTCTGGCAGGGACGGAACAGGACCAGCAGGCACACGGGCCTCTGGCAGGGACGGAACAGAACCAGCAGGCACACGGGCCTCTGGCAGGGACGGAACAGAACCAGCAGGCACACGGGCCTCTGGCAGGAACAGATCAGAACCAGCAGGCACACGGGCCTCTGGCAGTGACGCCGGTAACCGACACTGCGCAGGGCACTGGCTTTGCCCAGGCAGCGCTGGCACGGTGCAAGTCTTAGCTGGCGTCTTGGCCTTCAGGGGTCCAGAGTCGGCTGAGGGCAGAAACTCAGCCTCTGGGGAGGCCCTGGGGCGAGTAACAGTCTCTAAACAGGCCAGCTGTTGATGGATGATTCTGTTATTTATTTGTTTGTCTCTCTGCTTACAATGGACGGATGACAAAGGATTCCCTTCGGATAGAATGGATTTAGCTTGTTGTACTGGAGGAGCAGGTGACACAGGAAGCAGGGCTAGTGGCTGCTGAACAGGAGGCTGAACTGATGATTGGGCTAATGATTCTTCTGCCAACCGAGCTACAGACTGGGCTATGGCTTGTAACATGGTTTGTAATAAGTCCGGCTGTGGCTGTAATTGAGCTATGGATTGTGAGACTGAATGTGGTGGAGGTGGCGACTGAGCCTCGGGCCGGGCGGCTAACTGAGCCTCGGGCCGGGCGGCTAACTGAGCCTCGGGCCGGGCGGCTAACTGAGCCTCGGGCCGGGCGGCTAACTGAATAAACACAGCCCCAGAATTAACAGTCCCAAAGTCTGGTGAAACAGAAAGAGTGTCTTTTTCACTCACCACAGCCGGCAGTTCTGAAGTCCCACCATCCGGCTGTGGGGTGAGGCGCCTACGACGCGGACGTTGCTTCCTTCTCGGAGAACGCTCCAACGGGCCGGGTAACTCCGCATCCGGCAGTTCGGACTGCATATCCTCCGTTGGGCTGAGCAAACGAGCGGTAGGGGGGTGAAGGTGCAGCTCGTTCAGAAGGAAATTCTGAACAAGTGGGTGGAGTGAGCTGAACAGCCAGGGGAGACCGGAAACCAGTTGCTCCAATCTATTAGTTATGGCTTGGCGGAATCCCTTCTCCTCATGCCCCAGCCATAAATTAATTAAACGGTCCACAGAATAAATAATATCCTCCCGGAGCTCCTCGGGCGGGTTGAATGCTGCTGGGTCCATAGTGGCCGGTTCGTACTGTCACGGCTGCTGAGGCGAGCCGTGTGGTGTTGGAGGAAGGAGGACCCAAGACGCAAGCAGTGGATGAAAATGCTGGTGAAGTTTATTTACAGGGTGGAGTATAACAAATAACTGATGACACCTAAACTGGGAGAACTAACATAACAGACCTGGGAACATACGAAAAAGGGATGAGAGGCAGAGAGATGCAGACGACGAACAGGAACCATGGAACACGGAGCAACGCAGAGTAACACAGAGTAACACAGACGAACCGGCAACAGGCAGGAGAACACACAGGGCTTAAATACACACACCGGTAATCAGGGGATGAGAAACAGGAGGGCAACACAGCTGGGAGAACTCAGAGCTGACGGGACAGGGGAAACGTAAACTGAGCACACTCACATAAGACACCGACTTTCACAATAAAACAGGAAACTCAGACACGGGGAACCAGACAGGACGCTGAACTAAACAGATTCATAAACAGACGGGGTGACATCATATACAGGCAAAGACACAGACTAAGGCAGAATATATATAACACAGAACTCAAACAATGATAATCACCATCATCATCATCATCAGACAGCTAACGAAACAGAACGTAATTAATATCAAAACAGCATCCCCAGAGAAGACCTAATGCAAAACGAAACCAAAACATAAGAAACACAAAATGCTGGGTCGAACCGACCCAGGACCGTGACACATATAAGAAATAACATTTTCTGTGTAAGCTGTATGTGGTGTTAAATAGGCCTATACTACTGTACTTTAATGTTGGTCATAAGGGTGGTACTTCAAGAGCCATTTATTTTAAAGGGTGGTACTCATTGTGAAAAGTTTGGGAACGACTCCTCTACGCGCACGGTGACTGGAGCAAAATGATAGATTAACATAATTGGAACCACACTCGGGCCGTGTTTTGGCTGAATATTTTACAGCTTCACCTCCATGTACACCTTATCCTGAAAAACAAGCTTTGAGGATGGTCAACCTCTTCCTGAAGACAAAATGCAGTTCAAGAGTAACGGCGTTGACTTCAAGAATCAACAGCAGGTGAACAGATAGCAGCACTGCCCTAAACCTTAAAGGGTTCAGCAGCATGTACAAATACCATTGTAGATAGCATAGAATCTTTATTTATAAAGCACTTTACATCCAACAATGTTGGCCAAAGTGCTACAAATATAAAACAAAGAGAAAACAGTTTAAATGACATAGAGAATATCTTAAAATTAAAAACAATATAATTAATAAGAAACATATTAAAAAACATCAACAAGTCCTACTGTGCTGAAAGCCAAGGTAAATAGATATGTTTTAAGACATGATTTAAAAACAGACTAGAAAAAGTTGCATTTTCTGCGAAAATGCAGTGTGAATGCCGTGTAGTGGAATCTGCTGAAAACAGCTGAAGAAGTAAAACTATGTACTGAAAGGACGTGAAGAAACTGAAAATTCTGCTGAAAACAGGTGAAGAAGCAGAAATTTTTGCTGAAAAGAGTTTAAAAAAAAAAAAAGCTGAACTGTTAACTCAAAAAAAATATTGCCATAAGCGGGATTCGAACCCGGGGCTCTCACCCTGAGAATGGCTCCTTAGCTCACTGAGCTAAAACATAGCTCAGCCCGGCAAGCAAAACCGGTGATCACACTGATAATGTGGTCCCATTCAGCAAAATGGGCCAAAAAATGGCATAAAAAGCTTAATATCTCAAAAAGTATAAAAGTTATGAGCGCCAAAAGATATAGCTGGCATTAGCAGAAGGAGCAGAACAGTTAAAAATTTGAATGGTGAAAATCGGATGAAAACTGACGGAGTAGTTAACCAGCAAAGGTCGGAGCAACTAGAATAAGGCAGAAGAATACAGTTTAAAGAGAAACAGGATCACAATAGTGTGAATGCCACACAATAAGGAAGGTGCCTGTCTAACATGTAAAGACAACTTATTCCAAAATTTTGGTGCTGCCACAGCAAACGCCCGATCCCCTCTGAGCTTACGATTAGTCCTGGGCACACTCAGGAGGAGCTGGTCTGCCGACCTGAGGGACCGGGAAGGTATGTATGGATGAAGAAGCTCAGAGAGGTACAGGGGGGCAGCATTGGACAAACATTTAAAAACAGCTTAAAATGGATCTTAAAAATGCAGCCAATGAAGTGAAAATAAAACTGGGGTGATATGCTCGCATCTACAAGTGGCAGTTAAAAGACGTGCAGCAGCATTCTGAACTAGCTCCAGTTGGAAAGCAGAAGATCAACTCACCCCATTAGAATTACAGTAATCCAGCCGAATGGTTACAAAGGCATGGATTACTGTTTCAAATGGCTGTCGCGCATGAAAGTGCTTAATTTTGGCCAGCTGCCTCAGATGGAAACATGCTCTCCCAATCACAAGCTGGGAGGTTCACCAGCGACATCACTGTGTGTGAATGGACTTGGAAAGACTGTCTGAGTTTGATACTTGCCACACTTGGAGTTGAAATAGCAAAGGTAAAGACTTATAAAACAAGGCAAAGCTGAACAAGAATGTATCACTGGGCCTCTGAGACACGTCAACAACTAAACTGCTGCTTTATGGCCATAGCTGGACTGGCCTGGTGGGCCGATGTGATTTTTCGTTTTTATGGGCTGATGTTTTTTTTTTTGTTTGTTTTTCCGTAATGGTATAAACACTGAAAGGTGGTGGATTGGACAGATGCTGGGAGATGTGTAAAAATAACTCAGTTGTTTGGTGGTGGCTATCACGGAGCTTCGACAGATTCAGTAACATTAGCAAGTGGTGGAGGCCAGCAGGTGAGGCAGGAGGAGCAGAGACCCGAGGCGGCCGCCGGTCTGAGTGTCAGGTGAACTGAACTTCAGGTAAGAAGTTGTGACCTGCAGTCTATCTGGGTCAGATATAAACCAAGTTTAGGTGGAGTTTATTTTCGTTATGCTGACTTTTTACAGTCAGTTACAATAACTCGTACTGCGTGCTAGCTAGCATGATGGAGTTTCTATACAGCTGGGTGGGTGCTATGATGTTACCGATAGTGAACTTTATTTAATTCATAAGGTTAATTATTAGAGTTGCCAACCGTCCCGGAATCGGCCCGTATTCAGAGAAAATATGACGCGTTTCGTATTGAGCTGAAAAGGAACACAGTTTGTCCGGTACTTCAGCTACAATGAAAAAGACACAAAGCTGGAGTTATCCTGTGTCTTTATGGTGCACAGCTGTTTCTTCTTCTCTCATTCTCTCCCCCTGTTGTTATTTCAATCATGAAACTGATCAATGATCAGCTGAACGCTTTTCTCTCTTGTTTGTTTATCGCCCACTTTGCGCCAGAAAGAAGAAAGCAGCGGATGTTGCGCTAAACAACAGCAGCGCATTTAAGCTTGATCAGCTGTTGTTAGAATTTATTTAATATTACTTTCTAGTATCATCTGATGTTTGCTGGAGACACAGCTGTAAAAGCTGCTGGTCATGATGTCAGTTTGGATATGTGGTGAGAGGGAAACATGAAGATGAAACCAGGAGATGTCCTTACTGAATCATCAGAGCTGAACAGGTGATGGAGAAACAGGTTTACCTTTTAGGTGACATGAATGAGTTGAAGGGAAGTTATGAACTGTTTTGGAGCGACAAATAACACCAGGATCCTTTTCTATGTAGCTGACAGCTGGTAACTGTGACATTATGTCATTTAAAAACTTTGAATACATAATTATCTGAATCTTACAACAAAAGTGGTCATCTGACTAAATGTATAGAAATCCATTATTGTACATAGCAATTTTTTCAGGGTCCCATCATAATTTCTTCAGAAATAAGTACTGTATATGATGCCAGTATTTTCCCACATTTTCTAGATTCTGTACCAGTACTGTGTAAAATGCCATCAAAAAGTCAATTAAGTTTTATTCTTTCTCACCTGTCTCTCTGTCTCCTTTCACTTTTTAAAGGTTGCCATGTTAGAAAAAATATCTTGCCCTGCCGTTTATTGATGTAAATGGTACTATTCTAGTCCCTAAGGACCCCAAAGCGCTTTACACAACCAGTCATCCACCCACTGGTGATGGCAAGCTACATTGTAGCCACAGCCACCCTGGGGCGTACTGACAGAGGGGAGGCTGCCGGACACTGGCGCCACCGGGCCCTCTGACCACCACCAGTAGGCAACGGGTGAAGTGTCTTGCCCAAGGACACAACGACCAAGACTGTCCAAGCCAGGGCTCGAACCGGCAACCTTCCAATTACAAGGCGAACTCCCAACTCTTGAGCCACGATCGCCCCTATGTGGTAAATGAATAGTTTATGAAAATATCTCTAAATCTGTCATTTATTATTTTTAATATTCACTAATGGTCATGTCTCACCTCTAGTCTTCTCTGTCTTAATTTCAGGTTCCCACCATGTGTTGTAGATAGTTCAGGAGGTTAACTCAACCAAGCAGTCTTTGGGTTTCGGGTACTGTTTAGTATGCCAGCATAGGGAGGATGGTGTATATGTATCAATCTAATAAACTTAAAGTTTATTAGATTGATACATATATGCCAACAAGACAGTGTATATCACTGTGACAACAGTGTTTGTTTTCATTCAAAGGCTTTATGGTTTTTCCTATAATACCTGGTGGGCCGGTCTCTAGTCTAAATGCCCGGGCTGATTTTTTGTCCCAGTCCAGCCCTGTTTACAGCACACACATGCAATGAAGTTCAGCTTAAACTCATGAACATGCCCATATCTCTCATCAATGTTAAAGCAGGGAAAACTTGACAGTTTTTATAAAATGTTGAGTTCATTCACTGCTGACAATTAACTCTCCAGATTGCAGGACAACAGGTTGATTTTGGTTCGGGTGAAGCTTGCACCCAGGCACACACTCTGATTACATGGGAACAAACTTGTTTTGTGAAATATGTGACAGCATGTTACATGTTTTATTTGGGGAAAAATAAAAATAAAAAATAAATCAATTGATTGGGTCTGTGATCAAAATGAATGCAACAGTACAGACCTAGAGGAGAAACTCACATTCCAGTAAAGAGACATTGCCATGAAATGTCTAGGAAGTGTTTAATGGTGAACATTAGTGTTGTGTGAACTGTGCAGCTGCTAATAAAAAAGGAAAAAATGTATTTGAGTATTTAGCATGTGAAACTATGCCAGTTGATCCCAGACTCTCCAGCACTTGTGCTCCAGAATATCACAGTAAATATGATGTGGGGAAAATGAGCAGATGTAGTGACTCTTAAGTCTGGTTTTAGACCAGGAAGAAAGCATCAGTAATAACTGGTATGAATGCATGTGACTGGACTGTGATGGACTGATGATGTACACTAAGTGTGCCTGACTTGTAATTGAGATTAAAGACTGCACCTATTTTTGGATTAGTCACATCTAATTCCTAATCCACTGCAAACAGTGAAAAAAGGGTGGATGTGTGTTTTTGCAAGAGCAGAAGGATGACAGAGACCAGAGGAGAGGGGAGACTCTAGGTTCACATGATTGTGTGTGGGCCCTGCAGACTTAACCCTTTAACTGCCACATTTCTGTGTTACTGATTTTTGTGTGAAGGAAACTGTGTTTTTACTTGCTGTGTGTTGGTTATGGTCTCACACTATATTGTTGGAAAATATACTGTGTTGAAGCCAGTGTTCACAGTAGCAGATTGTTGGCCACATGATTTACAGCAGCACCTCTGGGATCTGTTGGTCCAGGCCTGACCTCCAGGACGCTCCACTGCTAATGTTTTTTTTTTTTCTCTCAAAGGGTCTGTGGTGGGGCGTGGTCTGCGGTGCCGTGCAGGGAGGGCGGACGCACCTGCACGGCATCCTTAATCACGCCCGCCTAGTTAAAAACACGGGGACTCAGGGGTTGGGGGTGTTGTGGTGTGACAAATAGTGAATAAAATGGCTCAAACGTATGATCCCTGGACCCGCCGTGTCTCATTCACTCCACAGGGTCCTTTTAGAGACTGATTAAATAACACCTGATTAAATAGTCAGGCAGTTTTGTCTGAAAAGGTTCTGTGTGTTTTTAAGCTAAGGTGGTCGTAGGTGTGACGTTTCTAATAGTTTTTGCAAAAGGAATCATTTTACAAATGTGTCATTTTACAAATGACACATTAACATGACTCTCCGAACATCAGGCTTAGGACTTTTTAGAGTCCTGAGCCTGAGTAAAAGCGACTGGAGTAATTATAGTATGCAAGTTTTACAGCTACTTGACTAATAATTACTTGTGCACGTTTTGCAGGGTAGCTCGACTGCTTTTCTGGTATGTCAGTTCCTGATGCGTAAGTACATTAGGTCCTCATTGTCTGAGTAAACATGGTAACAACAGTTGTGAGTTCCCTTGACATGTGTACTGAATTCGGACACAATGGTCGTGTCCAAATTCATGGGCTGCATCCTCCTGAGGCCTCATTTGTAGGCCGATTACGTCACACTGACGCAACGAAGGCTGTCCAAATTCGTAGACTTCTCCGAATGCAGCCGACAAATGCGTCCTCCTTTTCCCCAGATTTGAAGGATGGGTCGGGTGTGTCCTTTGTGGCCCACCATATCCCAGAATTCATAGCGCGGCCCAGCCAATTCCAGTTTTCAACAATGGCCGCCGCTAGTTAGTTTTAATATTACTCTTATTAATGTTTCTGGGTCACAAAATAAAATTTTAACATATTTCCAGGCGAGAATGTGGGTGTGTAAACTTCAAATATCTGCTCAGTTTATCAAGATATCACATATTTGCAAAAGTGCTCCAACGTTTTCGGAAACGTCTGTTACCACCAGCTCGATAGCTTGCCGGGAGCTTGAGGGTCACTAGAACCGCCGAGAACGGCACAACTCCCGGCACATCATTTTCAGATCACCACGGTCTTTCGCTACTCAGGTTAAATGTGATATATAACTCACTTAGATAACTTAAGTGTTTTATTTGTTCGCGAGCAAATCGGTTTGGCTGAGAATAAATTTATTAGATTAGATTGGATAAAATAAAACTTTAATAATCCCCTGGGTGGGTTCCTCCTTGGTTTTCACACAGCTGAATAAACGACAAACAGAAAACTGATTAAACACAAGTGTGAGATGGTCGAGAATTTACGCCAGTGTACTGTTATACAGGGTGGGCCATTTATATGGATACACCGTAATAACATGGGAATGGTTGGTGATATTAAAGTCCTGTTTGTGGCACATTAGTATATGTGAGGGGGCAAACTCCTCAAGATGGGTGGTGACCATGGTGGCCATTTAGAAGTCGGCCATCTTGGATACAACTTTTGTTTTTTCAATAGGAAGAGGGCCCTGTGACACATCAAACTTATTGGTAATGTTACAAGGAAAACAATGGTGTGCTTGGTTTCAACGTAACTTTATTCTTTCATGAGTTATTTACAAGTTTCTGACCACTTATAAAATGTGTTCAATGTGCTGCCCATTGTGTTGGATTGTCAATGCAACCCTCTTCTCCCACTCTTCACACACTGATAGCAACACCGCAGGAGAAATGCCAGCACAGGCAAAAAAAACCCAAAGAAAACAAAAAACTTGCTTTATCACAAAGGCGGAGGAAGGAGGAACAAAGGGGCAGCAGCATTGAGCCTTGTTTTGACATTAAAAAGCTGCTGAATCACTAAATAAGGCACCGTGTCAGTTTGAGACTGAAAGTCAGAGATGGCTAACCTTATTTGTAGGAGTTTCTCACAGATGAATTATGCAAACCTAATTTGTAATGTTTAAGACACGTGATTTGCAGCAAATTGCACTAAAGAAAAGCACATCATAGTCCCGATGAGGCTGTGATAGTTTCATGTGGGAATGTTTATTTAAAATGAGAGGATGGCATCAGACACTTTAGGTGGATGGTGTGGTGGCAGATTTCTTTTCTCATGTATTGATCACATATTTTACCATATCACTTAGTAATTGTAGAATTACACTGTCACCAGTTGTATAGATGCCCACCACAAATGGGCCTTACGCTCTCTCACACCTACACACAGACACAGTGGGGTCATTGTAAGTTCATGGGAGACATTAAACAGATAGTGAGAATCCTTCTGCTTATCAGGGATGTAAATCACTAGGTGATGCTAAGCCGAAAACAAGGTCTAGAAGGTATAGCCCCCCCTCCCGTGAGATGGGCCAACATGTAAGCGCTGTGAAATGTTGTCTGTGTGGGTATATAAGATGAGCAACTTCACCCAAATGTCAGAGATCACCCTGGTGTTTTGGCTGGGATGTTTCTCTCCACATTGCACTATGTTTATTAAACCCACTTCAAATCACGCTCACTGTGATTTGAAGTGGGCTAGTGTTGCGGGCTATTGTTAAGATTTCCACAACAATGGATACTGAAACAGAGCAGAAAAGGAGAGGTAAGCGACTCATGTTCTAACTGATGTCAGACGCCGGAGATTTTGGCGGAAAATTAAAGCAAATGGTAGCTTAGAATTGAACAAATTTCTTTAAGCTTCAGTATCACCAAATACACTTATCAATTGTCTTATAACTAACAACATTTGTCTAAATCAGCTCCAACACCCTGGAGAACAACGGGGAGAGCTTAGAGGCTCTCCAAGATTACATCGATCGGTGCTTCCAGGATCTTGTAATGAAGAAGGCTCAGAGTGCATCTTCCCCGGCCAAAACTGAGACGCCATCATCGAAAAGGTGTCGCCCGGCAGATTCCCCCAGCACAACATCGCCAGCCGGCAAAGATATTGCAGACATCCTAGAGTCAATCGACAAACGATTGTCCAGCTTCTACACCGGGAATTTAAATCCTTGCGAGAATCCCTGGAGTTCAGCCAGCAGCAGGTGGAAACGCAGAATGAACACCGTCACTCTCCGTCAGTGGTTTAATTGGAATGTTTCCGTTGTTTTGTTCCACTCATTTTTTTTCTTCCCCCCCCCCCCCCCCCCTCTTTTTTATGCTGCTCACCCTTGTTCTTGGTTTCTTTCTTATTTTCTTTCACTGCTTCGATCACCTGCTTCCAGACTCATCCACAAACAACATCCTTTATTTCGACACATACGCACAGCACGATCACGCAGAGTCATGCGCTCAACGGCAGCACATTTACATCAGTCACACAGCGCCCACTGATGTATAGGATACACACACTTTAGTCAAGCGTACTCATATTAGTAAATATGCACACACATAGTCAGACTCAGGGAGCATCTCGCCACACATTTTTTTTTTCTCTCCTTCTCTCTGTTTACGAACAAGTGATGTATTCTCTCCACCTGTCTAAGCGACACACACAGCATACACCCCTAGTTATACACACACATCTATGGAAGCACTAAGGTTTGTTACATGGAATGTAAATGGAGCTGGCTCCAGAGAAAAGAGGATAAAAATATTTAACCAACTCAAAAAACTACAGACAGATGTTATCCTTTTACAAGAGACCCACGGACCTCTTAGAGGTTTAAAAGAACTTAAAACACCTGAGTTTCCTAATGTGTTCTCAGCTTGTTATAATTCTAGACAAAGGGGAGTAGCAATTTTAATACATAAAAATATAAATTTCACAGTACTCGATACAGTTATAGATCCAGAGGGCAGATTCTTAATCATTAAACTATCTATACTTGATAAAAAGCTCTGTATTGTAAGTGTATATGGTCCAAATGTTGATGATCCCTCATTCTTTCATGGTTTTTTCAGTGCACTCTCTGAACACTTAGAAGGCACACTTGTTCTTGGAGGCGACCTCAACCTTGGACTAAATGAAGAAATGGATAGGCTCAATACAGCAGGAAGTCAGCGTAATTGGCAGTCCATAAATATAATCAAACAGTATATGAGCGACTTTGTCCTTTGCGATGCATGGCGCTCCCTTCACCCCAACAGTAAGGAATATACTTTTTTCTCACATGTTCATCGCTCCTACTGTTGTCTGGATTATTTAACACTAATACACAAGAATAATACTACGCTAAGTAAAAACTGGAGATTTAATACATCACTACTCAAAGATGAAGAGTTTATCAAATACTCTATATTTAGACTATAATGACACTCCCGGAACATCAGCTTCTGTTCTATGGGAAGCAGGGAAAGCTGTGATGAGAGGTAAAATAATTTCTTTCTCATCACATAAAAAGAAATAAGAAAACAAAAATATTCAGGAATGAGAAAAAACCATCAAATCCCTAGAAGAAGCCTACGTGTCACACCAAGATCATGAAACACTGAGCAAATTATTAGACACTCAAGCAATGGCACTGGATTCGCCACTGACACCAGGTGAACTCCAGGAAGTCCTGATAAGTATGCCCAATAATAAGGCTCCAGGTCCAGACGGCTTCCCTGCAGAATTCTACAAAGAATTCTGGACGATTCTAGCACCAGTTTTTTACAGGACGCTGTTGGAAATCAAAGAAAAGGGCAGACTTCCATCAAATATGAATTCTGCAAACATTAATCTCCTGCTAAAACCAGGCAAAGACCCTGTATATCCCTTAAGCTATCGTCCAATATCCCTTATAAATGTAGACCTTAAAATAATTTGCAAAGCTCTCTCAAAGAAATTAGAGAAAATAACCCCCCTCTTAATTCATCCTGACTAAACTGGTTTCATAAAAGGTCGGCACTCATCAACAAATACACGTAGATTACTTAATTTGATAGACTACCCATACAGTAAAAACATCGAAACTTCAATATTTTCTTTAGATGCAGAAAAAGCGTTTGACAGAGTTAACTGGAAATTTCTATTTGCAACTTTACACAAATTTGGTTTTGGAACCTCTTTCATTAACTTAAAGATTATATAATTCCCCAACAGCTTGTGTCAAAACAAATGACCAAACATCCTCCAGCTTCTGTCTCCTGAGGGGATGCCCTCTCTCCCCTTCACTGATTGCTATTTTTATTGAACCACTAGCAGCAGCAATTAGACAGAATACAGTGATTAAGGGCATAAAATGCAAGAACGTGGAACATAAAATCAGCCTTTATGCGGATGATGTGTTACTTTTTCTCCAAAACTCACAAACCAATATCTCTGGGGTGATTGAATTGATAAACTCTTTTGCAAGAATATCAGATTACTCAATTAACTGGTCAAAATCTACAGTCCTTTCGATTAATTGCTCCTTCCATAATTCTTCCTCTTCACCACTGCAATCTGGAAATATAAAATATTTAGTTATTAAGGTTTCTCCCAAGCTTGCAGATCTAACTAAATTAAACCATATCCCACCTTTAAAGAAAGTAGAAGGCGATCTGGCTAGATAGAAATGTCTACCCATATCACTCATGGGAAGGGTTGCCGCTATAAAAATGATGATCATACCAAAAATAAATTATTTATTCTCAATGATCCCAACTAAACCACCACAAGACTGGTTCAGATCTCTAGATTCATATATGTTCTGGGGTGCTCCGTCTCCGGGCTGGGGCCCTGGCTGGGCTTTATAGGGGCTTGGGTCCTGGGTCCTGGTTGGTGTGTCGGGGTTGTGGGCGGGTGGGTGTATGGGGGCTCAGCCCTGGCGCGGGGTGCCACCAGTGCATCGAGCCCCCTGAGGGGCTCTTCAACTGGTGGGGGAGGCTGTTACATCTTGCAGGAGGTCTCCTCTCTCCAGGAACTCACTCTGCAGGTGGGGGAGATATAGGAGAGGTGGAGGAAGAACTCAGCCTGGGTATCTATTGTCTTGTGTAGTCTGGAAGATGAGTGGATGACGGGGTGGGTGCAGTTTTCTCTGTGGTGGGGTCGGGTGGGCTGTCCTGGGCTCTGTGGGGCCGGGCGGTGCTGCTGAACTGGGCCCCGGTCCGGATGGGCCTGGGCCCCCTTGCCCTGGTGGGTTGCAGAGTATGGGGGTGCCTACTCGGGTCAGCGGGGAAGCTGGCCCCAGGGAGGGGCCACTTGCCCCTCCCTTCCTTCCCTCCCCATCTCCAGCTGCCTCCCTCTTCCCGCTCCACCACAATCACCCACAAATGCAGGGCCTTGGGGTAAAGGTGTGTCACCAGGGTGCAGGGGAGGCACCCCCGCCTCTGTCCCCTTCTGGCTGCCTGTGCCTCAATTTTATCCCACAACTTAGACATTCAGATTACTCACACTCTCATAACACATACATATAGGACCGTGGGGGTGGGCACGCTACACGGCATCCAGAAGACCACCATGGTGTACAACCTCACCCCTGGCGTCGTTGCCCACCTCTCAATTTTAAATACACGTATACATTGAGGGCTAGCAGGAGGGGCTATGCGCTTACCTGCTGCTCTCTGGCAGGTAGCTCCATGCCCTCCTGGGTTTTAAATGCACCTTAGAACACACATGCATCAACACTACATATAAGCGGGCGGAGGGAGGCTTGGAGTCTTCACACACCCCCGTTCTCTGTTGCCTTTGGGGGGGGGGGCCTGTAGCTCCCTTGGGCCCCTTCGGGGGTGGGGTGCCCTCGGCCTGGGGCTCGGTCACTCTGGCACAGCTGGCTGCTGGCGGAGCTCACGGGCACGTCACTGCAACCCCCCCTGGCTTCTGCTCCGCGGCTGCTGAGTGACCCCTCATCTGGGGCTCTCCTCAGCTCTTTCGGGGAGAGTGGCACGGTTGTCCCTCCGTTGGTCTTCCTTGGTGTCTTGTGCTCTGAGGGCCTCGGGATGTCTGGAGCCTGGATCTCCTCCATACCTGCTTCATGCCTTGGAGGACGGGGCTATGGCTCCCCACACCCTCCAGCAGATCATTACATGAAGGAACCTTTTAAATACAAGCGCGCTCATGCTCACAGGTGTACACACGGGTGCTCACACACACAAACTACACCCTTTTTGGCTCCTACCTCAAAGCACACTGTGCGCTGTCGATCTTACGTGCTGCACAATAATATTCAATATTTAGTATTTACTGTTATATTCACATAGATCATCGCGATGATGTTGTTTATTATATTGCTCTCTTTTTTTGCTTGTTTTCTCTTTTTTCTTTCTCAACAGGTGATCCAGGTGATTGATATTTGTATTTTTTGTCTGTTTGTTTTGTTGTTTTTTGCCCTTTATCACTGATCCTCTTCCCCACTGTTTTTCTTTCCCTACATCTCTTTCTTTCTCCCTTTTCTTCCCCCCAGTCATGTCTGTCCCGTGTGGAGCAAGTGAAAATAAAATAAAATTAAAGCTGCAAGCAGCGTTATGAGGGCCCTCGCACCCCCGGCGCGTCGAGCCACGCCCAACTCCTACAACCAGCACGTCCGATCTGATGTCACATTGATGGAATTCATGCATTTAACCACCAGCTAACATTTCATCTCATTCAATCATGATTATAGTCGTCCCACTAGGTGGCGCTCTAACCATTACTGTCAAATGGCATGAAAAACATTTCCGAGCTCAAGTCTCATCATGCCTGCGACCTTTGGGAGAGATTGGACATTGTGTTTTTGAGTGACAGCAGATTACTGCTTTTTGGCGAGTGATTGAAACTCCACGTGCCGCCATGACCACCCCGTTTCCCTGAACGTAAAAAGCTTCGCAATTTAACATCACAAAGGTCTTTAGATTACACGTGCTTGAGATCGGGTCAATCTGATGAAATTCCTTAGAGGAGTTCGTCAAAGTATGAGGCCTGAAAGGAGGGGAAAATGTTGCCAAAATTACGCATTAATTTTAAAATGGCTGACTTCCTGTTGGATTTGGGATATTGCTCCAAGAGACTTTTTTGTACATCTTGAAATCTCCTATAAGCTTACCAGGTTTCAGACTTATAGATAAAACACAGAGCAGGGGCTGTTGTTTTGAAATTTTGTAGGGGGCGCTGCGGAGCCATTTTGCGTTATTCAATGAAAATGATCACAGAACAAGATAGCGCTCGTCACATTGGAGGTGTGCGCCAAATTTCAAGACTTTTTAAACTTTCCAAGCCCCTCAAAAGCCACTTCATTATTCATGGTGAACTGCGTTGCCACCAGGGTGCGCCGTTCAGTTTAAAGTCACAATTTTCGCACTGAAGCATCATGAGGGACTGATGGTGATATTCACAGCTTTTGAGGTGACCACGATGAACCTGTGAAAATCAGTACAACAAAGTGAAAGACATGACATTTCCTGTTGCCACTAGATGGCGCTCTGCATATTCCTGACAATGGGCATCTCAATCTGTTCAGGGCAGGTCTGACATCATGCCTGTAAAGTCTGTTACTGATCAGTCTGAATTTCATTGAGTTATACTAATTTGTTTCTTCATGGCGAGACATCAAAGTTCGCCATGCTGCTGGGGTCACACCCTTTCGCGAAAAGTCACAGTTTTCACTGTAACCCAAGACCAACTCCTTAAGGCTTTCCTGGAGAAATTTGAGGCTGCAGATGTCACCCATCACAATACTGTACCCCAAAGTGTAAAACATGACATTTCCTGTTGCCACTAAGTGGCGCTGTCCCTGGTGTCAAATATGGCAGTTGAAATCTGTTCAGGGTTGGAGCCTTATCACATGTGTGCTCTTTGGTCCAGATGGGACAATGTATGACAGAATGAGAGGCAATAAGATTTTCATGGCGAGTCATCGACATTCGCCATGGCGCCACGGCCTCACCGTATTGTGAAAACTCAAAAGCTCTGCAATTTAACATGGCCCAGGTGTGTAGTTGACACTGACCAAAGATGAAGCTTATACGACCAAATCCCAAGGAGGAGTTCGCAAAAGTTCGAGGCATGGAAATGGCAAAATTAGGGTCAAAATGTCACATTCACATCGAAATGGCGGACTTCCTGTTGGGTTTAGGACATGGCCATAACAGACTTTTTTGTGCGTCTCCGAACGTTAGATATGTGTTCCGAGTTTCATACATGTAGGTCATACCCACATCAGGGGCTCGCGTTTTTCATTTTTCTAGGTGGCGCTACTGAGCCAATTTTCCCTTGATATTTCTGTGGACATTAATTAGGGCCCGAGCACTGAGAGTGCGAAGGCCCTATTGTATCTGCTCCGTTTATTATTATTATTATTAGGGCCCAAGCACTGAGAGTGCGAAGGCCCTATTCTATCTGCTCCGTTTATTATTAGGGCCCGAGCACAAAAGTGCGAAGGCCCTATTGTATCTGCTCTATTTCTTCTTCTTCTTCTTCTTATTATTATTATTATTACGGCAAATGAATCGGCCTTTTGAGGGCTTAAACATGCTCAAAAACTCATGAAATTTTGCACACGCGTCAGGTCTGGTGAAAATTTACGTATTTTAAGGGTACATCTTTCACCATCTTACAATGCTGTGATTGCAGCCATTCCCCAGCGCTCTGTGAATGGTACTCAGGGCTATTGATCAGTGGTCTTTGATCAGTGGGTTTTGGTCAGTGGTTGTTGATCAATGGTCATGAGAATTTGCATAATTTGATTAAGGAACTGACCTCCCAGCCCATTGTTCCTTCAGTGGGCTGGTTTCAGTCATTATGCAAATGTACTGTTTATAAGATTTGGGGAAACCTGCAGTCAGCTGAGACTGAAGAAGTCACTTGGATGAGTGACAAAACGTTTCTCCCACAAAACGCTACGTCCAGATGAACAGAATCAACTTTTGGAGATTTACTTTCCTGGATGATTGAGAATGCATCAAGATGTTTCACTTTAAATTTGTTTAAAAGGAAAAAGCTGAAAATTTAAATAGTTAAAAGTTGAAATGTAAATAGTTGTTTTTTGTATTATATAATTTATTTATTACATTTTATGTGGCGTGAATAAATAAAAGTATATTTAAGGTGGCACCTAGAGACAAAGCACGTACAAACTCCAAAACACAACAGAAGTGCTCCAGGATGCTAGGTGCAGTGTTGAGCTTTTGTTACCTAGTGGCTACACAAGCCAAGAAGTACCAACAACTGGATTTGGTGTTGTTATGAAATAAATATATATTCTTAGTGCCTATTTAGTGCTTATTGTCACTTATTTTTAATATAGTTTGCTTCCAGTTTAGGAGAGGGCCAACTATGAGTATAAACTAGGTCAGAGGCTGACAGGATGTAGACAGAAAGTAAAACTAGGCAGAGTGTAATGCAGAGTTGTTCTGATCGAAACTGTGTGTGACTGTGTGTGACGTATAAGAGAACTATATATATACATATTTGGCTTGTGATGCTTTTAGACCTGTTGATGTTTGCTAGCGTCCGCAGCTCTCCTTTTCCGGAAATGTAGAATAAAGATGATTTTTTGAGCTTTGACCACACTGAGTCAGGTTTCCTCTGTTCAATACTGGGGATAAAAGAATCGGGTTTAATATTTGGTGTTTCCGCCCGGTTCCCTTTGCAACGGCGAGAACAAATGTGGCCCAAGGTGGGATCTGAAATGAGGCGAACCGAAGACCGGTCTGTTCAAAAAAGCAAAGGGTGCATATTGGATGAATTCTAAATTATCTGTTCGCCGAGTTGTTGATCTTCACCGTTAAATTGGCTCAGTAGTGGTGAAATTAAACTAAATTATAAAATCTTTTCAGTAGATTTCTGGTGATATGTCCATGATGATTTTGGGTAATTTGTGACAATAAAAGTAAAGTCTGGGGAATATTTGCTGAAAGTTTATTGCTGTTAATGTTGGGGTGAATTTTAAAGTTGATGTGTTGTGTATTTAAAGTTGATGTGTTGTGTGTAATGTTAATTGTGTTGTCTCAGCCAAGAGAAAAGAGATTAGAGTAGGGAATTGGGCACGTGTTTCAGGGATTTAAGTCCCTTTTGGTCAGAAGGCTGGGCCTGGACATCAGTAAACTGGGTGTTAGAGTCCCCAGTGGTGTTTTTAAAGTTATTTAAATTAATTTAGGACTGAAGTTGGACTTCTAAGAAGTGCAAGTGTTCAGAGAGTGACGCCTCCACTTCAATATGTATTGAGATCTGCAGTCCGGGTGGCTCCCGCAGGCACTGAGGATGCTCGTTAATAGCTAGTGGTCAAGGACTACTTTTTTTTGTCTGGGACGATATATGCTCTTATTTGACCGTGAAAGCTGGGCTTGGGTGTTGGACGCTTCTAAAAAATAAAATAGGGGCTTCCGGTCGCTAGGGGGATGTAGTAGGTAGAGGAGAAGACTGCTCCGCTAACTTTTCTACCTTTTTCCACTCCTAAACCAGCCAATTCACAACAAAACTTTTGAACTGCGTACATTTTATTTTACGGGTTCCGAAATTGGTTTTTGCTCGTTCTAACATGGCCTCAAAACGCACTAAAGCGGCAGAAAAGGAGGACGACGCACCTAAGCTGAACATGGCGGCCATCTCCTCCCTTCTGGAGCAGCATAGGGAGGCATTGGCCAGCGATTTCAAAACATCTTTTAGCCTACTGGAGTCGAAGTTTGATGAAGTCCGCTCTGCAGTAGAAGATCATGGCCAGCGGCTCGGATCTTTAGAGCTAGCAGCGGATGACTTAAGCCAGCGGGTTAGAGAACTTGAGAACATTTGTTCCAACCTCAGCGAATCTAACACTAAACTTCTGGCTAAAGTTACGGACTTAGAAAGCCGTAGTAGGCGCTAAAACCTGCGTATCCTGGGACTCGAGGAGGGCGCTGAAGGTGGGCGTCCCACAGAATTCTTTGCAGATTTGCTCTGCGAGGTTTTCGGGAAGGAGAGGCTCCCGACCCGCCCGGAGATCGACAGAGCCCACCGTATACCTGCCGCTAAGCCAGCCCCAGGACAGAGACCGCGCCCTGTAATTATACGCCTTCATCGGTACCAGGTAAAGGACCTTCTTATCCGAGAGGCCCGGCGAGGAGGGAAACTAGAATACCATGGTCGGCAGATTCGCGTGGTGGAGGACTACTGCCTGGAAGTTCTGAGCAAGCGAGCGGAGTACCGTGAAGTGATGTCCGAGCTGTATAAACGAGGTCTCAAGCCCGCTCTGCTGTATCCTGCACAACTTCGCATCACGTCTCCTGACAGCGCAAGACGCTGGCTTCATTCGGCCGATGAAGCGAGGAGATACTTGGACGACCTGCCCGCTACAGCGGAATCACCCTGAGAGCCTGCTTATCTGGTCTTGATGTTATTCACAGCCCTGTGAATAGATTGCCCTGACTATCTTCCTCTCCTGGGATATGCAAGGACTTTCGTTCATATTCAGACATCACGGACGCCTCTTCTTTTTCTTTTCTTTTCTTTTTTCTTTCTCTTCTCCTCTGCTATTTACAAGCAGGGAGGCTATTCTGGAGGGTACACAATGTGTGTTTTGGAGAGCTTGCTGCTTTTTTCCTTAGCAGCTGTCTTGTGGGTGGGGGGGTGGATGGGGAGTGGGGGGAGGGGGGTGACACCCTTCAGAGCCGGGGTAGTTGTATGTCTCTTTTAGTCTCTTATTTGTCTTCTTTCTCGTACTCTGTTTTCAGCCGCACTTGTTTTCTTACATTTTTAGTGCAGGACTATGGGTAGTCGCTTAAACTTTGTAAGCTGGAATGTCAAAGGCTTAAACCACCCTGTGAAAAGAAGAAAGGTGCTCTTACACATAAAGCAGTTTAAAGCAGCTGTTGTCTTTCTACAAGAAACACACTTCCGTGATTTGGATAACTCTCGTCTTATGTCCCGATGGGCAGGGCAGCATTTTCATTCCACCTTTCAGGCTAAGGCCAGAGGCGTTTCTATTCTAATTGACCAAAATATTCCCTTTGAGAAACATAATGTAATTTCTGATACGAGTGGCCGGTACGTTTTTGTGTCGGGTAAGCTTTAAAATACAAAAGTAGTGTTGGCCAACATATATGCCCCCAATATTGATAATGTAGATTTCTTCCAGCGTGCTTTCTCATTGCTGCCTGATCTGAGCTCATATTCTCTCATACTTGGTGGTGACCTCAACTGCTGGCTGGACCCTGTGTTAGACCGATCCTCCCGAGTCCCTGCACTGTCAGTAAATCTGCTCTTTTCATTCAATCCTTTTTATCTAACTGTGGTGTCTCTGATGTTTGGCGCTGCTTACACCCCCACAGAAGAGGGTACTCTTTTTTTTCACAGGTACACCACACTTATTCTAGGATCGATTATTTTCTTATTCATAATGAGCTGACTCCATGGGTCCAATCCTGTGAATACCAGACCATAGTAATATCAGACCACGCCCCTGTTGTGCTATCAATGAGTTTCCCAGACATCCCTCAACCCAGACGACACTGGCGTTTTAATTCGACTCTCCTGGCAGATGTAAACTTCCTGGAATTCATGAAAGAACAAATAACCTTGTTTCTTAAAACAAATGCCACAGGAGAAACTTCTAGCTTAATAATTTGGGATACACTAAAAGCCTTTCTCAGGGGACAAGTTATTTCTTATACTGCTAATATGAAGAAAAAGGCCCGTATAGAACGACTCGATTTAGTCAACCGAATCAAAGAAGTAGACCAGCTCTATGCTAAGGTAAAAAGCCCAGATCTATACAATAAGTGCGTGGAGCTTCAGACTAAATTCGATCTCCTCTCAACACACTCAATTGAACGTCAGCTCCTGAAGAGTAAGAGTTTGTTTTATATTCATAGCAGGAAAGCACCTTAATGGATAACTTTCTAAAGACTTTGAATGTACCTATGCTTTCCTCTGATAGTAAATACAGATTAGATGAACCCATCACGCCAGAGGAGCTGGGTGCAGCCATTTCTTCACTGCAGCCTGGAAAATCCCCTGGTCCTAACGGCTTTCCCGTAGAATTTTTCAAAGCATTTTCACCCTTGCTTTTACCCCAACTACATCTAACCCTCTCCGATTCATGCAAGTGTGGTAAACTTCCGCCATCCTTTTACGAGGCAAGTATTGCTCTTGTCCCAAAGAAATGTAAGGATCCTGTGGAATGCTCATCCTACAGGCCAATCTCTCTATTAAATGTCGATGCTAAAATTTTGGCCAAAGTTTTGGCACGTAGACTGGAAAATATTTTGCCGTCAGTTATATCCGAAGATCAAACAGGCTTCATTAAGAATCGTTCCTCTTATTCCAATATCTGACGAATATTGGATATATTATACACCCTTTCCGGTCAGAGTCCTGAGTGCATTCTCTCCTTAGATGTGGAGAAGGCATTTGATCGGGTCGAGTGGAAATACTTATTCACAGTTCTAGATAAATTCAATTTTGGATCAAAATTTATTTCATGGATAAGGTTATTATATACGTGTTTCCTAACACTTCAGTTTTTACTAATTACTAATTACTAATTTACTAATTTCCAGTCTACGGCAAGAAAGATGGCGGCGCGCACGGACGCAGCGGCCCGGAGCTCCTACCTTTTTGCACTATTGGTGGTACTGGGTATTATCTCACACAGTCTAGAGTTACTTCAATACAACAGAGACGATCTACTACAATTAAGCCGTGGAGATCTTCAATTAACATCCGAGTATCTCATCCCTCCGGAGATCGTTAAGCAACCTACGGGGCTACCCGTAACAGCAAACTGTAGGAGGAGACGCTGCGAGCGGAGGCAGAAGAGAGGCAGGCGGGGAGGTCTGCGGGCACGGCTGAGGACTAGTCCGTTTAAACCACCAATCCCGACCATATTCCTCTCCAATGCCCGTTCAATCCGTTACAAACTGGATGAAATACGACTGCAGATCGCCACTCGACAGACTTTTAATAATTGTTCGTGCATGATCTTCACGGAAACCTGGCTGGACAGCGCCATTCCCGATGCGGCTATTGATCTAACAGGCCGCACCGCCTATCGAGCCGATAGGTCTGCGGACTCGGGTAAGAAGATCGGCGGAGGGCTGTGCATCTACATTAACAACTTTTGGTGCACGAATGTCACGGTATTGGAAAAACTGTGCAGTACAGAGGTGGAATTGTTGGTGTTAAAGTGCCATCCATTCTATCTCCCTCGGGAATTTTCTGCCGTTTACATCTGTGCTGTTTATATTCCACCAGACGCTAATGCTAAGCTAGCGTTAGCACAGTTGAGCTGCAGCATCAATAACAGCCTGGTAGCACATCCGGACAGCGTTTTTATTGCGGCCGGGGATTTTAACCATGCGGACTTGAAATCTGTACTTCATAATTTCCACCGAAATGTGAAGTGTGCTACCAGAGGAGATAGAACGCTAGACCAGGTGTACACCAACATGGCGAATGCATACAGAGCCCAGGTTTATCCCCACCTGGGTCTGTCAGACCATCTCTCCCTTCTGCTACACCCAATATACACACAAAAAATCAAGAGTACTGGGATTACAATTAAAACTATGAGAACATGGCCGGAGGATGCTACCCCGATGCTTCAGGATTGTTTCCATTGCACAGACTGGGATGTATTCAAGGTGAAGGACACCGACAATCGTACTGCACTGGACAGTTACACCTCCACTGTTTTGGACTACATCTGTTTCTGTGTGGATAATGTAACAACTTGGAAACGACTCCGTGTGTTCCCTAATAATCCACCCTGGATGACACACGGAGTCCAACAACTCATTCGAACGAGGAACAACGCTTTTAAATCTGGAGACCAGGAGGCATATAGTGCTGCCAGGGCCAACTTGAGAAGAGGCATTAAGACCGCCAAACAACAGCATAGGAGGCGTATCGAGGCCAGGTTTGAGAACAACACAAACCCAAGGCAGGTTTGGGAGGGCATCAGGGCTATCACGGACTACAAAAAGAGAACACCATCATCCTCAGCCGATAGTCCTACTCTGGCTGAGGATTTAAATTTCTTTTATGCCCGTTTTGATAGGGAGAACACCGACCCTGTCCTGCCCCCTCTCCCCTCAACTGACCCTGCTCCAGTCCTGAGCACTCACGAGCTGAGGCGTGTGTTCCGGAGCATTAACACCAGGAAGGCGGCCGGGCCAGATGGAGTATTGGGCCGGGTGTTAAAAGACTGTGCTGCGGACCTGGCAGACGTCTTCATCTCTATATATAACACCTCGTTGTCCTGTTCACTGGTACCATCCTGTTTTAAAGCGGCAATCATTGTTCCCATCCCAAAGCAGTTAAATGTCTCATGTCTGAACGATTTCAGACCTGTGGCACTCACTCCCATTCCCGCTAAGTGTCTGGAGAGACTGGTTATTAAACATATTAAAGCTGCTTGTCCACCACCTCTGGACTCGCACCAGTTTGCATACAGGAAGAATCGGTAAAAAAAAAAAAAAAATAAAAAAAAAAAAAAAAAGAATCGGTCAACCGAGGATGCGATCGCCATAGTGCTGCACACACTATTGGAGCACTTGGAAAACAGGAACACCTATGCACGGCTCCTCTTTGTGGATTACAGCTCGGCTTTTAATACCATCCGGCCATACAGACTCCGTCCCAAACTTCACCAACTGGGTCTTAATTCCTCTCTGTGCAACTGGATTACAGACTTCCTTACTAACCGTAGACAGAGTGTCAGAGTGGGTAAGAACACCTCTTGTGGCCAACACCGGTGCCCCTCAGGGGTGTGTCCTGAGCCCTCTGTTATACACTCTCTTTACTTATGACTGCATTTCCTCCTGTGCGTCCAATCTCATAGTTAAGTTTGCCGATGACACTACAGTGCTCGGACTTATATCTGACAATGATGAGACAAATTACAGGACAGAGGTGCAACAACTAGAGTCATGGTGCCACGAAAATAACTTGGTCTTGAATGCCAAAAAGACCAAGGAGATCATTGTGGACTTCCGGAGGAAGGGTCACAGCAACCATCTGCCTCTCTTTATTGGCGGTGGGGAGGTGGAGAGGGTGAGCAGTTTTAAATTCTTGGGGGTAACGGTGACCGAGGACCTGTCCTGGGGCAACCATACTACCTTAGCTGCACAGAAGGCCCAACAGCGCCTCTACTACCTGAGGAGACTGCGGAGTGCACACATTCCCAGACCTCTGATGCTGAACTTTTATAATTGTGCCATTAGCAGCGTTCTGATGTATGGATTGCTAGTGTGGTTCCCCAGCTGCACCAAGGCCGATCAGCAAGCACTACAGCGGGTGGTGAAAGAAGCTGGCAGAATTATTGGAACAACTCTGCCAGAGATTAGTAATATCTTCCGCACTCGCTGTTTGAGGAGGGTGCACAGTATCCTGCGGGACCAATATCATCCTGCGCGCCACCTTTTCCATCTGCTGCCCTTAGGGAGAAGGTACAGGTCCATACAGGCCAGAACATCCAGATTGGCCAACAGCCTGTATCCACAGGCTGTGAGGCTTCTGAACTCTTTGTCCCCTCTCTCTCACGGACAATAACCACATCCAACTTCTAAATATTACTTGTCATGTTGTATGTTGTTGCTAAGGACTGTTTTATTGCACTGGAGTCATATTTACTTATCATTATTTTATTCACGGGTGTATGGAAGCTCCAAACGCAATTTCATTGTTTTTCTGACAATGACAATAAATATTTGAATTGAATTGAATTGAATTGATTCCATACACTCGCAGCCTTTCAACCTCCAACGAGGAACCCATCAGGGATGCCCCTTAAGCCCACTTCTTTTCTTTTCTGGCTATAGAGCCACTTGCCATTGCACTCCGCAGCTGTGGGGAGATCGATGGGATCTGGAGGAAGGGTGTTGAACACAAAGTATCCTTGTATGCAGATGATCTCTTAATCTTTATCTCAAACCCCAAAATATCTATACCTGCAATGCCATCCATACTTCGCCAATTTGGCCAGTTTTCAGGATACAAGCTCAACCTATATAAAAGTGAGTTGTTTCCTGTGGATGGAGTTGCACCAGTGTATGACTATACTACCCTCCCCTTTAAAATAGCAGGAAATCAATTTACATATCTAGGTGTAATAATTACAAGGAAGCATAATTGTCTTTTCAAAGCTAACCTTTTTCCTCTGTTAAATAATACAAAAAAACATCTGGCACAGTGCTCCCCTCTCTCCACCTCTTTGGTGGGAAGAATCAACTCAATCAAAATGAATATACTTCCTAAATTTTTGTATCTCTTCCAATTGTTACCAGTATTTATCCCCAAATCCTTCTTTGGTTCCTTGGACTCAATTATCTCATCTTATATATGGAGAGGTAAACGCCCTCAATTGAACAAGGCTCAACTCCAAAAACCCAAGAGTCGTGGAGGCCTGGCACTGCCTAACTTTCGATATTACTATTGGGCAGCAAATATGCGCTACAGTATTTCTTGGCTGTACTTCCAAAACAAAGGTAATTGTCCGTCCTGGGTGCTCATGGAGTTGAACTCAACTACAGGCTCTTCTGTCCTGGCCCTGATTGGATCTTCACTCCCCCTTCCCCCAAACAAGACAATTGATAATCCAGTTGTCTGGCACACGGTGAGAGTGTGGGCTCAGATGAGGAAGCATTTTGGATTTACAGGCTTCTCCCTTCTGAGTCCAGTTTTTTCTAACCCTTTTTTTCAGCCATCATTATCTGATCCTATATTTCGAGATTGGCATGACAGGGACATGTTTCAATGATCTGTTTTCTGACAATACCTTTGAACTTTTCAGAAAGCTGAGCAAAAGATGCAATCTCCCACGTACACATCTTTTCAGATATCTGCAGACCAGACATTTCCTCCAATCTCAGATTCCAAACTTCCCGGTAGCACCAGCTGCAAGCCCAGGGCATATGCTCCTTACCCTAGTTCCAACACGTAAAGGGTTTATCTCTCTTATCTATGACAGGCTGGTGAGCATGAACGGTTCTTCGATAGATCGGATTAAAACGGCCTGGGAACGAGATTTAAATCAGTCATTGTCTATGGATACATGGGACTTAATACTCAAGTTAGTTAACTCTGCATCCCTATGTGCCCGCCACTGTCTTTTACAATTTAAGGTTGTGCATAGGTTCCATCTCTCCAAAGTCAAACTATCTCATATGTATCCGAATGTTGACCCCACTTGTGATAAGTGTGGGAGTGCGGAGGCTTCCCTTATCCACATGTTCTGGGTGTGCCCTAGCCTTGAAGGATTCTGGAGAGATATATTTCAAACCTTGTCCCTAATTCTTGGACACCATATGGATCCTAATCCATTAGTTGCGCTTTTTGGCACAACTGGAGAGGCTGATGCACAGTTGACCTCGTCACAGTGTTGCATGCTCTCCTTCGCCTCCCTTGTAGCTAGATGAGCAATCCTACTAAGATGGAGGGGTGCCCCTTTGCCCACCCAGACTCAATGGCTGAGGGACCTTATGTACTATCTGAGCCTTGAAAAGATCCGATATGCGATTAGTAATAACAGCGGTAAGTTTTACAAGGTGTGGGGGCGATTCCTGAAATACTTTTCAGCCTCCAGGTTGCGAACCCGACTTCCAGCATTACTCAGTAAGTCCTCCCCCTTCTTCTTCTTCTTCTTTTTTTTTATTTTTTTTTTCCCCAAAAAATGTTATTTAATTTTTTTTAATTCATTTATTTTTTTAGTCATTTGTGTGTTTGTCTTATTTTCTTCTTGTTGTATTTGTACCTGGGTTGTCTGTTTATTGTCTATTGCTGCAAGTGTAAAGTGCTGACTATATAACTGCATGATGTTGTCCAGTTTGTGTGCATGGCTGAGGGTGCAGTTTTTATGTTAAAAGTGAGGAGAATCACAGAAGATACAGTATATAGAGTGTGAACATAAAAGAAGAGTTCGATTAGGCTGTAGAAACTGATGAAATGCAGTGAAGTGAAGAGTGTGTGTGTGAAAACCGCCGTGTGGGTGTGTGTATCTGTGACAGGAAGTGAAATGTTTGCAGGCAGTTTGCAGGAAATTGCCTGATGTGTGTGCAACGAGTGAGAGAGAGACGTCTTAAAAATGTAAAAAGAAGAATTAGAGAATGAAAGTGTTAATAACCACTAAGGAAAATGATATTAAATAAGTGTCTTAGTGTGTTAATATAGGTGCCCATGGACTTGGCTCAACCTGGTGGATAAGTACAGCGGCAAAATGATAGATTAACATAATTAGGACGACAAACAGGCCAGGTTTTGGCTGAAATTTTACAGGTTCACCTCTCATCCTGCTCTTATCCTGAGAAGAAGCTTAAAGGACGGTCAATCTCTTCCTGAAGACAGAAGAATGAACAGAGAAGAAGAAACAGAACAACACCGTGGACTTGAAGAATGAACAGCAGGCAAAAGACAGCAGGACTGACCTAAAACACTGAAGGGTCCAGCAGCATGTATGAATACCATTGTGGATGGAAACATGCGCTCACAATCACAAGCTGGAAAGTGTACCAGTGACATGACTGTGTGAAAGCACTGGATGGGACTGTCTGAGGTTCATATTTGCCATGCTGGGAGTTAAGCGCCAAGAAAAGACTGAAAAGAGGAAGAGAGAATGAACAGAGAAGAAGAAACAGCTGATTTGGGCCTGTGTTTGCTGGAGATTTGTGAGGACACACAGGCAACTGTGAGAAGAGGGAAGAGGACCGGTGAGAGGTGAAGGCTGGATGTGTTAAAGTGAGAGTATAGGAAAATTGGGTTGAAAATTGAGGCTGAACTTGTGGACGTTGAGAAGGGTCCAGAGCATCGCAACAGAAAGGTAAAAATAAATAAATAAATAAATTAAATAAATAAATAAAAAAGAGAGATAAAGAAATAAATAAACTAATAATTACATAAATGAATAGAAAACACACACATACAAATTGTCACATGTGAAATTATTTTTGGAGAGAATCAGGGGCGAGACAGTTTGAATCCACAGCTCAGCGCAAAGATACATGAATTAAACTGACTAGAAAAACACATAGATGCAATGAAGACCAGCTTACACTCATGAATGTTAATACATTACATAAATGCTAAATAGTGTAGATTTAACACACTTAAATGCTGAGGTTATCCATTGCTGAGGAATAACTCAAGAAGTTGTAGGACAATAGAGTAACTTTTGTGAAAAGGAAAAAGAGACTGGGATGACCAACCAGTGATCAAACGCTTAAAGAGCAAAAGAAGTGATTACTGTAGAAAGAAAAAATAAAAATTATTTGATTTTGTGGTAATGTTTTGAATATGCATTTCTGTTGTCAGGGCAACTTCTTGAGATATGACTCAATATACAAATTAGTTGAATGAGTGGAGAAAAAACCCAAAAAAAACCCTTAAGTTTCCTGTTTGAATGTATGAGTGAAGTTTGCATTGAGAGAAACATATCTATGACTGTGTGAGAAGAATTGCTTGGTAAAATATATGATGGCAGGCACAGGATAATTAAATAAAGTCTGTGACTAAGTGCAGTAGTGCAGCTCTGGAGAAGAAATTTATCATTTAGTGATGATACATTGTCATAAAGTGTTTAGGAAATGCTTAATGGGAATATTAGTGTTGTGCGAACTGTGCGGCTTTTAACAAGATTTTCTGTGTATTTAGCAGGTGAAACTATGTCAGTTGACCTCAGACCATTCAGGACACTGGAGCACCTGAGGGCAACCACTAAAATATGATGTGGGGAAAATGAACAGAGGGAGTTTTTCTATACATGGACATGTCCAGAACTGGGCCCAATATTTTTGTAGTAGTGCACTTAGAGAAAACCTGTCAGGTTCCCACCTTATGGTGATGATGTTTTGTGCTTTGATGATTTAATAATCAGCTCTCTTTTCCTCATTTTTTTTTCTAAGCAGGCCTGCAAGATTGAATAAACAGCGCTGTAAAACATTTTCGTGAGAGCAAATATAAGGTGAGCTTTTCCAGATTACAATGGGCTGAGGAGAAGGCTACCTGTGGGGACCCGGTCAGAGTGTGAGTCCCTGTCTAAAAGGATTGCAGCAAGCCAATCCAGACCAAAATCATAAACACTTGTTATTGTTATTTCTTTTAAAAATGATGACATGATTTTGCTGGTGATGGAGACTGGAATAGGTTGCGCCAGGGCTGGACTGGGACAAAAAATCAGCCCGAGCATTTTGACTAGAGACGGGCCCACCAGGTATTATAGGAAAAACCATAAAGCCTTTGAATGAAAACAAACGCTGTTGTCACAGTGATGTACACTGTCTTGTTGGCATATATGTATCAATCTAATAAACTTAAACTTTCTGATGCATGACTGCTCATTTGTCTTAACTCCTTCTCCAGCAAACCTCTGAGGTGTGAGGGAGTCTGTCCTCTAAATGATGCTGGTGACTTTTTCGTCTTTCACTTGTGCAGATAAAGCTGTGTGGATTGTGACAGATGGATGTGTTGTGTAAACCTAGCAGACTTTTTATCAGAAGTTCATATTTGCGGTTCAAAGAATGGACACAATTTGACATCTTCAATTTAAAAATGCATAGAGAGAGAAAAATGAAACTATTAGACAATTTTAGGAAACAAAGTAAAATATGAAAATGTTGATTTTTACATGTACAAATACAATAACAGAGTGTTTGATCTACTATCATTAATATCAATTTGTATTATCAAATAATAAAGGCCTTTCTAACTTATTTTTATCCAAATGTGATTGCATCTTTGATGATGAGTCAGGTGAGTCTGCAAACATTTTATCTGATAATAGGAGTGTTTCAATATTCATCAGGGTTCTCTTCCTCTAAACCTCAACACCTCAAAAACATGAGTGTTTTCATAAGACCTGACTTCCTGTCCCTCACACTGCTAAACATTTACACAGATAAGCCTAGAACTAAGTCAGAAGTGTTTATCCATGTGCTTGTCAGTGCAAAGCAGCTCATTGTGGATGGTGCAACTTCCAATTGTTGCACAGTTTCTACTGTGAAACTGTGTTTTACTTCATGTCCATCAACCTGGTCAGCTCTCCTAAACAGTCCAGCTTCTTCTTCTTCTTTAAAACTCTATCTGTGCATTTTCTCTTACTTAAAAACATTTCTGTAAAGAATTCTCTTGTAATGGTCACACACAAACTGACCTTTTCTCTTTTTAGCTTATTCTGCCAAGTAAGTTTTTATCCCTCAGCTGTAAAGGCTGATCGGGTATCGCCTTCACCCCAGTGTGGATACCGAAGTTTGTGAATGCAATAACTTGAGAATAAGGCAACGAAGGACTTTCAAATTTATGCCATAGCTGCACTGACTAAAACTCTCAAATAACTTTGAATCCCGCTGACCATGACCTCAAGGTCAGCGGTCAAGTTTTCTAAAAATCTTCTGAATGAGATAGCTGTAGGATTTTGATATGAATAACATTGGTGCTTTATCAATAGGAAAGCTATAAAACCTGTGAAAATTCAGCTTAAAGTTCCAAATCTATGCACTTCACCTTTTCCAAAGATCTCCAGTGGGCCAGATTAGAGTCTTTGCTTATCCAATTCTAGCCTCCGGGCCTTATGTTTGACACCCCTCTTGTAGGCTCTTTAACTTACAATATAAAGTGCCTTGAGGCCACTGTTGTTGGGATTTGGTGCTATATGAATAAAACTCTTTGAATATTGTGAACTGAAAGGGACACTGACCCCTACACCTCTTCTTGGCTATCTTTAGAAAATGTGGTGTGTGATGGGAGAAGATAGCCAATCACATGTCTTTTCAGACCAGGACAGAGAAGTACAAAGAGCAACAAAGTCAATCTTGTGTGAAGACAAAGGACTGCCTTGACCTGTATTTATGATATCTGACATGAGTTGAGACTGATCACAAATGCTGGTGACAGAGAAGAAGCAACGCTCTAATCCCAGGCTGTGTTTGAATTATCCACTTGAAGGCTGCCAATCTCTACTTCAGACAGATGCAGTGATTTACTGAACTAAAGAAAGGAGCATTACTTACAGTGTAAAGCAGCTCTGGTTGTCGGCATTAACAGAAAAATAAATGTGACCATTCTGATATGCTTAAACAAATGACTGATGCTGGTACTTTTCTGGCAGACGGAGCAGGCTGCAAACAGCTTGGACGACATTTAAGTGGATTCAATAACATTTTCAGTCGATACCAAAACACTGAGAATCAGAGCTTACCTACAAATACCACAGCTGATGCTTCCACTCATATTGCAGTGTGGATGGGGGTCAAGAATGGGTCCAGCAGTGTCACACTGGCACTTACATGTGGTATTTAAAGTCACTGTCAGCGTTTCTTTAATGCCCCGTGGACTGATGGTAAAGAACTTGTTCTCCATACACGTGTCTGCGGTCACCGTAATTTCAAAAATAACCTGGAATGGGAATTCAGGTTTTGTGGGTCACAAGTGCATATCTAACAATACTCTAAATTTAACAATAGTCTTAATTTAATTGTTTATCACGGATAAATCACAAATATAACTTTTGCACAGTAACCAAAAGAACTGCACAAAGTGGCTGAGACAAACTTCTTCGACAGCATGGCTGTGTTTATCCTTAGAGTTTAGGGTTAGGAGTCAGCTTGGTTGGTTTTACTTAAAAAAGCCATTTTGAAGGTCCAGTCAAGTCAAGTGGCTTTATTGTCATTTCAACCATGTGCAGCGGTACGGTACAGAGTACTGTACTGTGTCTCCAAGACCATGTTGCTATATGTAGCAGACAATCAACACAGGACGACATAAAGTGCAAGTGTGCAAAAACTTCAAAAAACAAAAACGACAGTGCAACACCAGACAGAACAATACTGACACAATAGTGCAATAGGAAAGTGCAACAATGACAGTGGGTTGTGCAAAAAGACTGAGCATTTTGCAAAAAAAGGGGGTTCAGACAAGGATGTCTTCAGCCCACCTTCCATTTAAAGTACTCTCCCAACTAGGTGAAAACTCTGTGGGATCCTGGACTTGGTAAAAAAAAATCCATATCATAGCCTTTCATATCTCCTCAGCAATGGACAAAGATTCTGAGCTACAAAATAGGTGCCACCAAGACTTGGACCACCCATCCAGATCGATCATCCAATGTTCACTGACATGTGGGTGACATGTGACTATGAAAAGTTCAAAGAACACTGACCTTGTCTCCCACGCGCACTTGGTCACAAACCCCCTGTTTCTCGCTTTTTTTCTCCATGGCTGCATATCGGCCTGTAGACGACTCTCACGTTTTCAGGGAGACTGTCATGAGTTATGGTCACTTTAGAGGATAATGCCTGTCATGAATTTGAAAAGATGGTAAATGGTCTGGTATGGTAAAGATAATGAGAGAGAGAAAAAAAAACACCTCCAAATCATTAGAAATATTCCACTCATCACAAAATGTGCCAACTTACATAGTAGGCTCTTTCAATCAACTCAACAACATTCTTGGAGTCTGATGACAGAACTCCAACTTCTGATTTTGGAATCATCTTAGAGAGTTCCTTGGAAAGACATGAAATGTAAAATCAGTCAGAGTCCGACTATTTTTGCCCCACAAACAGGTAGAAAGTGAAAGGTACATCTTATTTACCTTGTACACAGACTCAACATTTTGTGTCACTGCAAATATCGCCTGAATCCTGTTTTTTTTCCAGCTGCATAGCTAGCTGTCCAACAGAGGGGTAGTCCTGGAGATGTTTGGAGAGTGGAGAAGAGATGGAAAAGAAAAAGTGCTATGTATGCATGTATTTATAGATGAAAGTATGGATTTTATATCATTGTTGTCTGTGCAGTCTGATTTTTTGTTGTTATTCAAAAAAATTAAAAGAGAAGGAAAAACATTGAATGCTTATAAATCTGATCCATGTTCTTCTTAGAAGCTGAACAAAACTCACATGACTCCATACATACCATCTCAGTGCTCTTGACATAAAGATTGTTTTCCATGTGACACTGTTCATCATTGGGTTCCAGTATACCGGCCAGCTTTCCGTCCCCAGCCATATGGAATCCAGCATCAGTGGTAAGAACAATCAGCCGAGTGCTGTTGCTGTTCCAACCAATTTTGTCCTGAACAACATGTCAGGGAACATTAAGACCCAGCTGTCAAAATCAACTTTGGCTAAAAAAAAAACAGCTGTATTTACTTTTTCTACCCTGAGAAAAATACATCTAGATCTAATTTGTCTAAAACATTTAGTCATGAACATAACTGCTGTGTGAGCCATGTTTGGCTAGATGGAACTCCATTGTTTCATCCTGTTTCCAGTCTGTTAGCTTTGGCTTTTCAGAACATGTGACAAGTCATAGATGAGATAAGGAAATATAGGAGTACCATTGATTTAGCGTCCTACTCGGGGCTCCCGGCGTTGGATGTTTTAGCTAAAATGGACCTCCAGCTGGATACATGGCTTCTACGCACGGGTTTGAGACCAGTTTTCCCAGACCATATGAGTGACCATCTCATTCTCCCATGGCTTATAATAAATGGTAAGAAGTCCCAGGGAGTGTGCAGGGCAAACTTACGCCAACCCCACAGGATTTAACTAGAGATGTTTCAGCCTCGCATATTAAGATGTCCTTATTAAACTCCCGTTCGACCTCAAATAAGGGATTTGTCCTCAACGATCTTTTTTATTAGGCATAACTTGGATTTTATGTTCTTAACTGAAAGGTGGCAGCGGAATATGGAATTTGTTCATTTTAATGAACTGTGACCGGCAGTTTGTAATTGTCTAACCACACTGTGGCTTTCAGGACGTGGAGGTGGGCTGGCTGTTAGTGCTAGAAACTAGAGATGGCACGATACCACTTTTTTTATGTCCGATACCGATACCGATATCATAAATTTGGATATCGGCCGATACCGATATGAATCCGATATAGTGTGTTTTTTAATCAATAAAACGGTTTTTTTTTTAAATATCTTGCTGCATTTTGTATAAGTTCAAACTCAAGTTAAAAAAAAACAAAAAAACACTAAAGCTATTCTGTTATACCTGTGTGCAAAAAATACACTGCACCCAAAATATTTCATAGTTCAGCAATACTAATCAATCTAATAAACTTAAACCTACTGCATCCTCCCTATTCTGGTATTTTAAAGAGTAAGCAACCTAACTAATAGGATTGAAAACTCCCAGCAAAAAAAAAAAGGGAACCACCCCCCACCTCATGATGCTTAATCGACGTAATCAACTTTAATTTGATGCAGTGTGAAAACAAATGCACAGAAATCAATTATTTTTCAAGAATAATTAAATAGATTCAACATCTTTCTTCAACAGAATTGCAGACTGCACAGACTGTACATTCCCAAAGGAAAAAGTACTAGCTTACTAGGGTATATTAGACTTAATAGTTACTATATACAGTAATGGACTTCTATACATTTTACATCAGATTAAAATTTTGGGTGTAAGATTCAGATAATTATTTATTAAAAGCTAGATATTTTAAATGAGAATAAGAAAGAAAAGTATGTCTTTGTGCCCCCCTTTTCCCTGTTCATGCCCTATTGGCCCCCCTAGCTAAACTTTGCTAGATCCGCCCCTGCACAGTTACCAGTCGTCAGCTACGTGGAAAAAGATCCTGGTGTAGAAAGTAATATTAAATAAATTCTAACAACAGCTTATTACGCTTAAACGTGCTGCTGTTGTTTATCCGCTGGTCTCCTCTTTCTAGTGTAAAGTGGGCGATAAACAAACAAGAAAGACGGGACTTGCGGCAGAAAAGCCGTTGATCAGTTTCATGTTTGAAGTAATAACAGGAGAGGGAGGGAGAGTGAATGAGAGAAGTAGATGCAACTGCGCAGCAAAGACAGAATAACTTCAGCTTTGTGTCTATTTTTTAATTCTAGCTGAAGTACGGGACAAATCGCTTCCCTTTCACCTCAATATGGAACTCCGAAGGCCAGTTCAGCTGTGGCTCAATATATCAGTTGTTAAGCTTAACATGGAAATACTATGCAAACATTCAGGGATGAACTTACACACTTGCTTTACTTCTCTGGGATAGTTTTCGCCGAGATGAAATGCCTTAGGAAGCATGTAGTGAGGCTCCAAATGCTCCAACAGACCGCCGACAGGTCTGGCAGACAACAGCCACGTGACACATACTGCTCCGATGCGCCGAGCTGGGTTACGCCAAGTAACGCGTTTTGTGAGGTGATTTTGTGATACTTCGAATCAGATTACATTTTTTATTTCTCTCCGATATCCGATCCAGTAATTTAGGTCAGTATCGGACCGATACCAATACGTAATATCGGATCGGTCCATCTCTACTAGAAACTCCTTTTTCTGTCATCTGGTCAAGACTCCTTCTTTTAACTCCTTTGACATTCAGATGATGAAGATTAATAGGACTAAATCCTTCTATGTAATCTTAATCCATAGACCACCGGGACTAGTTCGGGTTCGCTGCGGGGGGGATTTTAATTTCAATGTCGAAGACAGTTCATCCCATGCTGCTTCTGATTTTATCACTCTCTTAGACTCTTTTAATTTTACACAACATGTGACTGGGCCAACACACAGCGGTGGTCACACTCTGATGGGTCCGTATATCAGACCAGTTTGTCATGAGGACGTGAGCATAAATATCTTTTATTTGATCTCTCCTTTATTTGTGACACTCTGCCCTCTGTTCATGTGAAACATTCATGATTAATTACTGACTCTGTGGCAGAAGAATTTGTGGAATTGTCTGATAATAATCTACCTGTAACTGACGATATGGAACGGCATGTGGCCTCCTTCAATTCGCAATGTCTAAAAATTCTAGCTAAAGTGGCTCCTTTTAAAATCAGGAAAGGCAGCACTGTTAAATCACCGCCCTGGATCACAGAATCTATGCGCAGCTTTAGGCGAATTTGCCGCAAAACTAAGCACCTGTGGAAAAGCAACAAAACATGAGATTCATAAGCTCCACTTAAAAGAACTATTATCTACCTACAATAAATTACAGGTAGCAATAAAAGAAACTAGGCTACTAACTCTTTTACACTACGTCCACACCTACACAGGTATTTTTTGAAAACGCAGCTTTTTCTATGTGTTTGGACCGTTCATCCACATGTAAACGACGTTTTGAATCACCAAAAACTGAGATTTTTTAAAACTCCTGTCAAGTTGGAAACTCAGTTTTTGCGTTTACGTGTGGACGAGGAATACGGAGTTCGTCACACAACGTCAAAGGTATGTGCCTTTTTCCACATCACACTGTGCGCCACGTTATTATTTACATGAGATGAATTTCTACAATGGCAGATAGAGACAAAATACTGTTACTGTTAATCTGACTATCTACAGTTTTTACATGCTTACATATACATACGCAGTTACTGTCCCTCCATTTAGAAAGGCAGAGGCATCGTGGTGCAATTAATTTACGTTTAGTTGTTTTGTTCTTTTTCCTGTGTAATAATATTCAACATTGCTATCAATAATTTTTTTCAAAAAATGCCTCTCCGTGCAAAATGGGTTCAAAAACATAAACAACTGTGGGATACTGTTTCTCCGTGATTTGGACAGGGGGAACAAATTATAGCAGGATGAGCCTGATATTATTTGTATCCCGCTGTAACGTTACTGTATAAAGAGTTAAGGTCTCCAAAATATCAGGAGTAGTTAGTCATTATAAGAACTGTTTGCGAACTAAAAATCCAGAATGTGCGATACTGTTTGTCCGTGATTTGGACAACCCAGCGTGTGCTCCCGACGCAGGAGAAACGAATTCTGTCAGGGAGACCTACTGTGGCTCTTGTGAAGTTGAAGCCAAAGGCAAGATGTGCTTCATCATGTTTTCTAGTATTTTGCTTGGAAGGAAGTTGGTTTGGAAACATATCTGGCGATGCTATATCTTCTGCTTTGCGTTTGTGTGGGAGTCTTGTCAAAAACCTGTCCATTATGCTAGCAGTGTCCAAGCATTCTTTTTTTTTTTATTCATACCGCATCCCCCATGCAGTGGCCCCCCACTTTGGAAACCTCTGCTTTAATGACATAGTGAAAGACTCAAGAGCCACTTATTTCTCTAAACTACTTGCAGTAGGAAACAGAGATCATGTGAAGCACTTTGTAACAGCTTCCTGTTTTAAAAAGTTCTATATAAATAAATTTTACTTTTACTTACAAGTTTGGCCATATGAGCTGTGAGCATTGACTGTGATGAAGTTTAAATTTATCAGTGTCTGGTTTTTGGCACGAGATACTAACATCATAAGTTGAGGCTGAATTCCAGTGTGACATAGTTTCTTGTTAGAGGCAGTTCCTAATAACATACTACGTTGAGTCTAGAGTTGCAGCCCACGTTACCTTCCACATTTAACTTTGTCTATGACTGGCTTCTGTGGCAATAAGATGGTAGAAAATTTCTAAGTTGCGGCCAAAAGGTCAGCATATGAAATAGAGGTGAAATAGAGGCTGGCTTGTGGTGCGGTTATGCTTTGAATTATTTCTAAGTTGAGCTCAGAGGTGCTGTGTATATGTGTTTCTGCGGGTGAGACACGCTCTCTGTGTGTTTCATTGTGTGAAATATGAACATGGTGACAGTGACGGTTAATGTGTGAATTGGAGGACACTAGTGTGAAGAAAATGCTTTAAGATCTAAGGTTGATGCCTAGTGGACCTGTGGAAATTGATTTTGTTCATGGTGTGGCAACCCCCCTGTCTGTGGACGCACAGGCCGGTCCAGCGGCGTCTGGTTAGCCGAGGTGGCGACTTGAGAACTGAGGACTCCCGCATTAGCTACAGAATAACACTGAAACCGCTGTGTAATCATGGGTTTACATTTATTCTGGAATAGAACAAGAAAATGCTTTGACATCTAAGGTTGAGTTCTATATTAGTCAAAAAGGTTGAATTCCTCGTTTCAGTGGTAGAAATTGTTGATTGCTTTGTGCCTGTCCCCTGACGAGTGTGTAAAATTAAATAAGAAAAAGAGTAAAGAGGACAATTTGGAGCCACATAGAGATAGACAGGCGTAATTGGGTGCAATACTCTGTGGTGTTAAAAAAAAGCAGTAAGAGGTGAGTAGTGGTGTGAAATATGTTGGGTTTTAAATCTGACGTAGAGCACGGAGAAATAAAGGGAGAGTGGAGAATTATTGAGAAGCAGAGAGAGGAATGTGTTGTGAGACTGGCATGCAGTTTGCGTTGTAAAGGTGGGCTTGTTGCCTGCTTCTCTATTTAACAGTGATGAAAATGATATTAAATAAATCTCTTAATGTGTTAATACAGGTGGCTACGGACCTGGACCAACCGCCCACCACAAGCACAGCGGCCAGAGCAAAATGGTAAATTGACATAATGGGAACCACACCCAGCAAGAATCAGCAGCTGTGGAACCGACAGCAGCGAGGAGAGAATTAGAGGAGAAATTAAGAGAAGCTGTAATACATAAAATTGGGTTGAAATTTGGGGCCAACGGACTTGTGGAGGTTGGGAAGTGTCCGGAGCATCACAAAAAAGGTGAAACACACACAATCAGAGAAATGTGAGAGAAAAGGCAGCTTTTAAGGTAATGCCTTGTTTGAGAAAAAAGTTAAAATTAACCCGCCTACAAATGCACACACACGCAATGAAAAAGCAGCTTACACTCATGAACACGTGAAGATTTTTCAGCAAGATTAAAGCAGGGAAACTTAACATACACCTGTTGTTAAATGATGAAGTTTATCCACTACTAACAAATAAACTCTCTGGGTTGCAGGACAACAACTTAACTTCAAAAAGAAAGAGACTGGTATGACCAACCAGTGATGAAACAACAAATTTAGTGGTTAAGGTAGTCAAATTGTGAGATGTTTTCTGCTGATTGATCAACACAAGTGATTACTGAAGGAAGGAAAATTCCCTTTTGTGAGTTTAAACATGATCTTAAAAATTTAAACATGTACTTGTGTTGTATTGTCAACTTGGTGGGCTATGAGTTGATTATATCGTGAGAAAAAACAAAAAAAAATAAAGGGGGAGAGAAGGCTGATACAGGGCCTGCCCCGGTGTTTCTCCCCTCTCTTTGTAACACAGCCAACACAACATCATTTTCCTGTTCATCCATTTCTGTTTGTTTTTCTTTCGTTTTGTTTTTTGTTTTTTCTTCTTTTTATGGTTTATTACAGGCTGCTTTGCCGACCCTGAAAGCCGAGGCTGACCTGGACTCCTGCTCTCCCCTCTACCATCTTTGACGTGACCCTGACCAAACGCTGCAGCAGCTGGACCAACAACAACAATCTGAAAATGTCAATGGTGCTGCAGGAGACGGAGAGTGCTGAACCTAAGGCCCATTTCACTACACGGGGGAAAAATGTCAGACACCTTCAGCTGACAGAGCTGTGACGAGACGCCCATTAAGCCCGGATGAAAAGTGAGGCCGAGCAGCATAATGCTGACCTTGATAACTCTGCATTAACACGGTGCAGGGCAGTGACGGACCAACACGGATGATCGGGCAGCAAAAAGGGCGCGCCAGGGACAGGAGGAGTAACTGAGGTCAAAAGGCACCTCAGAATGGACAAAACACAGAAGAAGATGCAGGTTTTACCTGCAGTGAGCATGGACACTGGAGAAAGGACTGCCCCAATTGGGGCCAGAACCAGGACGGACTGAACTTTGAGCAGCAGCAGCAATGGTCGCAAACAGACTGAAAAGGAGGAGGGCAGGACCCCAGGGCATGCTTCAGGCTGTGGTTTACCCAAGACACCAGAACAGGAAAGTGATGAACACTCACACACGCACATATCTACACACACACTGATTCAGCTTGAAGTGATACACACACATGAACATATGTGCACTCGTTGATTGAGTGAGAAATGACACACATACCTAAATCGAAATGCTGATTAACTGAGAAGTGATCCACACAAATACACATGCACACGCTTGTGCAATGAAAAGTGACACACACACACACACATGCTGATGCAATGAAGAATGCTTTGCTAACAAATGCTTATGCTGATATGCAAAAAGCTGCACACAAACATCCAAATACAGAATTTGTTATAAGAAGCTATTGATTACTTATTGGTTAAATGCATTTTATGTCACCCAGAGGGCATTTATGTAGATTTAAGGAACAAGGTCTAAAACAGTTTGGTTATGAAAACAATGTCTGTGCGTGATGTCTGTTTATGGCTGCTCAAGGCCTCGACTGAATTGTTTATTGTGCTTCCCACAGCCCTGATGAGGAGCAGTGGTACAGAGTGAAAATGATGAACTAATGGCGTAAGTTTTATTTCGGAGCGCCGCATTTTCTGTGATTGAGATTTAATTGAAGGGGGAACAAAAGTTGCTATAGCACCTGAGGTTTGCATTCCAACACAACAGTGTCCCAGGAGGAAGCAAAAACTTTCCTGTGAATTTCTGGTTGATTTTTGGGTTTTGCTTAGCACTAGGTTGATTTTATCAGTGAGGTTCGGGTTGTTTTCTTTCTCTAAGAGAGAGAGAGATGGGTTTATGCTTGGACATGTCTGCAACGGGCCCTAGTAAGTGTTATTTTATTAGTATTTTGTTGGTTATGTTTGCGTTTGCTTTTGTTACAGTGCACTGAGATAAGAAAATCTGAGAGGTGTGATCCACCGGTGGTGATATTTTGTGAGTTCATGATTTAACAATCAGCTCTTTAAACCAGGCCTGAAAGATTGAAATTTAAAGTGCTATGAAATATTCTTACTGGACACAGTTGTGAAGTGTACTTCTCCATGATTATAATGGGCTTGGGAGAAAATTCACTTATATGGGACACTGATCACATGGGATGGTAAGTCCTGAGTCTAAAAGGATTGCAGCGAGTCAATCCAGTGCAAAATTCCACAATGGATATTCTTAAATTGATGACGTCATCTTGCTGGTGATGGATGCTCGAATAGGTCACGCGTGTGTAATGGAATTTCTTTTACTTATGTACTAATCACATTATTTTATTGTATAATGCCTTGGTGCCACTGGATTTTAACATGTCTGACACCCATACTGTAAGAGGGAAGTTGGGGGGGAGCAGACCACTCCACAGGAAGAGTCTTTTGTCTCTTCCAGGACTCTGGGAGGTAGCAAGGGAGTGTGAATCTTAAAGTGTGAAACAGCTGTGTACTGCCTTTTGTTCCTGGAGAAGGTATTTAACTGAGGGCCATGCTAGGCTCAGAGAGACTCTGCTGACCTGCCCCGCGTCATGCAGGCTCTCCATCAAGCTTGGTTGTCCGTTGTCTTTGTGTGTCTGGATTAAAGAATGTTGGCTACCGCTCACCGCTCATCTGCAGGCTTTATTTAAGTGGAAAACTTCCACGACACGTGAGACTCCATTATCAGCAATATCTGGTATGAATGTGTGTGAATGAATGCATGTGACTGGACTGTGATGGACGGACGATGTAGACTAAAAGTTTTGACTGACTTGATATTGAGACAAAAACTGCACCGACCTTAGGAGTAGTAAATGTTGAGCAACAATTCACCCAGCCTGTAACAGACGGGTGGATGCTTTGTTTTGTTTTTGCAGGAGCAGGAGGATAAGAGAGACCAGAGGGAGAGACTGTAGCTTCACATGAGAGTGTGGAACTGCAGACTTAACCCTTTTGGTTGCTAATTTTGAGTTACTGATGAAAATTGTGTTTTGTTAGCTGTGTTTCGATTAAAGGTATCACATTATATTGTTGGGAATGTCAAATGCTACAGTGGAGAAAACTTTCGATATCACTCATGACTGGAATATGTTACTATTAACCATAGCAGGCCACTGTAAAAACTCAATTAAATTTTATAGAGGAAAATAGCCAAAACTTTAACACTATCTATGAATGATAGGGGAATGGTAGACTTGTCACATTCAAAATAGAGATATGTAATAACAGACACTGGTCCACTTGACCGAGGTTTCTTCCCCTTAAATAGTAAATTATTACAAGTAGAATACAACATGTGATAGGATGTGGTACTGCAAAAGAACAAGAGCAAAGTAAAGAAAGAAAACCTATTGTGTTAAGTTTTGATGAATTCTAATTAAAATGTACCTTTACACTCAGAGGATCAATATGAAATAATAAAATATGCAAATTTTGTATGAAGTACATGACTGTTCTGTCCTGAGCTTTTGTTTCCTATAGCACCCACTTGACCACACCAACAGTTTTTCGCCACCAAAGGAGAGTAATTACGAATATTCAAAGGAGGAATATCACCAAAAGTTGGAAAGGTAAGCCCCCATGGGGGTGATAACACCATAAATTTCACTTATGGTCAAATTCTTAAAATTTGACACCAAACATAATTATTCTCCAAAATTTACAGACAAGATGGAGGGTTTGAATCTATAATATGGTGAAATAACACGCAGTAGAATGTTGACCATTTTGATTATGTTTATTCTAGTGTGCAGAGACTGGCTGCTCTGACCAGGGAATGTAATAAAAACAGGATTGTGAGAACAGTTAAAGTCACCTTTGACAATCCAGACTGGGATGGCGTTGGACATCCTCAGGGTGGAGAAAGGGTTGGTGTAACCAAGGTGTGGTTTGGCTTGTTGTATGTATATTTCAAAATGATACAGCTCTGGAGGGGCCAGTTACTAGGGCATGGAAGGATGACAGACTTTATTAAAAGAGGGGAAGGAATTTTCTGGGATTGAAGATCCTCTGGGTAAGTGGTTGACGAAAGCATGCATAAAATAGAAGCTATCATTCTGTTATCGATTGGTAATAGATTGATAATTGGCCATATTTACAGCTGTATTGACTTGTTGTGGGCGCAGTCTACTTCATGTTTAAGGACTCAAATTGACAGATTGAAAACAGTGACATTAAGGGAGAATATGCAGTGCCACACTATCAGATGCCAGTGACGGTTGGGCTCAGTGATGAATCAGGTGAGCTGGATTCATGGCTGAATCAAGACATAAATTCCCCTGCTGTGGTCAGTGAGGGAAAAACAAGGGGGGAAAAAACGACGTTTTTATATGTGAAGTTCATATTAATACAGGTTTTGTTTCTAGGCAGTTCTGCGGAGGCAGGCTCTAGGCGGAGCCAGGAGTGTAACAGATCTAACATGATAATTAAATTGATTTCATTCCCTAACACAGGATGACAAGACTGGAGCAACGATACTGGAGAGGAGAATTTCTGATACTTTCTGAGATATGAAGTCACTAACCTTTCCTTTTAATTTCTAGCTCCGGTGAATTGACACATGGGATTGTGTCAAAAAAGGGGGAAGTTGAGTTTTAACATCAAACAATGGTTTCATGAACATTTTATGACTTTATTTGTGTGTTTAATAATTTAGGGATGGTAAAACTTAAGCTTATAATGTGTTAGAATTAAAAATGGTTAATTTGTTTTTGATTTCTTTTACTAAAATAAGTGGTTATAATCATTTTCATACACACATTGCAAATGTGCTCATAATGAGTTGGCACTCAGTCTTTTGAAGGTCATAAGCTTCGTTCGGCGTGACTGTCCGGACTGATATATTGTAGGTATTGACTTTGAGTGCAGAGGATGCAAACATGCTTACACACACATAGATTATGATTAGAATAAGTCCCTGGGTCAGAGAGTCCTGAACATGATATTCCAAACCAACTTTGAATCACTAGAAGAACAGTAGATAACAACATTAGATTATTAAGGCTAGGGAGAGAGGTGTTTTGGTTTTCTGTCTCGTACAGAGAAAGGAACAGACACCAGACGAGGTCACGGAGATATGAGGATCCTTCGCAGCAGAGACAGACATAGAGACTGCCAAGACAGCAACTGGGTTCAGGGGTCATGCAGTGTGGGCTCCAGCTAGTCACCTCGAGGGGATGGATCCCAGAAGCACAGCAATAACCATGAAGGGGTTGGCAAAAAATCCAGGAACACCAGACCAACGAGGTTCGAGAGGCTCTTGGTAAAAAGGGGGACACGGCTGTGACCCCGGAATACACAGATCGCTGTTTGAAAATAGGGGCAGAATAATCCCCTGATCTGTGCACCGACTAAAGGGTAGTCTAACCCCTGAGGTCGAAGAAAGAAGAGCAGCGAATCACCCGACTGGAAGATACTGGTAGCTGCAGCAATAAAATAAAGGTTAAAAGCTCCTCGGACAGAGGTTCTAGTCTGAGTACACTTGAAAGGTATAAGGTGGCACCAAGATGAGGGTGGGAAACTGCCATGTAAAAATAAAGCTGTGGGAGAACTGGAGAGCGATGGGAGTGTCATCTGTAACTACTGTTGTTGTCGTAAATCTAGTTTGTCGTGCATTTGAACTGCCCAAACACAGAGGTCATCACACATATGGTCCACCCGTTCAAGGGCAAGAGGAGATGGGCCTCGTAATATTGGATTGCAAGATGTAAGGGGGAATTGTGGGATTATTATATTATCTTATGCCACGTTATACCCCTAATTAAAGATTGTGAAATTATTATGTAGTTTTAGTTTGCATTATTCTCCTGAATTAGAAGAAGGTGATAAATATTACATTTGTTAAACTGATTTGTATTACATTAGACTGCTAATTTATTGTGAATGAATGATATTGTTTTATGATGCATGATACTGCTGAGTTATAAGAAATACTGTTTTCAGAGAGTCAGGACCTTGCTTTTTCTGATAGTAGAGGAGACAGGGAGCACATTCCACAGGAGCTTCACCCCCACCGTTGTTGAAAGCAGACAAAATAGGGAGCCAAGGCCATAAGTCAGGCTCGCTAGGAGTTAGAAAACATGTGAATGTTTAGGTTTTTACGACTAGGTGGGGGCCACTAGCAGCTATAAGAGTTTGAGAAACCCTCCACCAGTTGGAGATTTGCTGTGACCCTCTGCATGCATGTCTCCCCATCCGGATGGTTTATGCTCAAAAGTGTTGAATTGTGTGTAATAAAGTAATTGTTGATTGAGCATTTATACACCGAGTATTGTCCTTCCTTCAGCCCAAAGATCGAAAGAATCGGGAGGTTTTAACACCACTGCATGTGTGTATATGTGTTTGTGAGTCTGCTGCACTGTGGTGTTTGTCTCTGTGGTGAGCAGGTTAGACTCAGATCATGCAGAGACTTATATGTAATGTACACGTATGTACGCCTGACCAAGAAAGCTTGTAATTACCACTTTATGGAAAAGCGACCGTCATTTACATTTAGAACAGAGGCTGACCTGTTCAGATGCCACCGAATCAATGATAAGGGATGTGTGACTTAAAGGACGGCACTGTATGGTCTTCAGCAGAGGTCTTACCTCACATACAGCAGCCTGCATCATGGCATCCAGACTCCCCTCTGGAGAGTCCAGATTCCCAGAGATAAACTGCTTTTTCACTTCAGCTTCAAAGTCATTCTGATTTGGTGTCAAGCTAAGAACATGTCTGTAGCCAAAGGCAGCTTGACACTGCTGGTCGTTCTCATCACACGATGTGTAAGGAAGGACTGTTTTATTAAAGGCACCAAACCCTGGAATTACAGAAATAGTAAGGTTTATAAAACATACTAAAAAGCAACATTATAGGGCAGAAAATATAACACATTTTGTGTTAACTCTTTGCTGACAATGGACTTCAAATTCATTTCTGACTTAGTTTTCATAATCATATCAAAGGTGACTGGGAGAGCACAAACCTCTGTAGGAAAACCTCCTCCCTAATGAATGAACACTACTGTGTCGCTAAAACATCTCTTTAGCCACTAATGCACTATTACAGCAGTTTTGAAGACACTGACTAATTTGGATTTAAATCTTCATTCGTTGCTCTTTGGCTGGAGTTCCTGTCCACAGTTAGTGAAATCTGTGTATACCAAGTTGGGAGATTATGATGTAATGTTTTTACCTATTCTAGCATGGTTTGTGATTTTTCTCAGTGCAGCAAAAAGATCTGTTCCTAGTACTTTGACATTTGCCAGGTCATCCTTCATGGAGTAGGACAGATCCATCAGGTAGTAGAGATCCACTGGATGGCCCTCAGCTGCCTTAAAAGAAACATTGAATGAAACTGGAAGTCCTGCAAACACAGTTTAAAAAAAAGGAAATAAATAAAGGCAAAACCAAAGCTACTCTCACACACATACAGTAGAATGATATATGAACTGCAAATAGTACATACAGTACACAGCATACGTAGGCACCAGTAATGTATACAGACACATAATTCAGATTGTTGTGATACAGTGAGTTCATGCAATTTTTATAAGCACTTTCTGCTTGGAATGAATCTGTGAGAAACCAAGCCTGACATTCCCTTAATATTGTCGGCAACATTAACCGATTCAACTGACCAGGTCGCAGGTCAAGGTCAATCTTCTGAGGCCTCATTTGGACAACTTGCTGATTTTGAGATGCAGACAGAGGATCATCCTTGGCAATCTTAAGTTTGTTTTCAGGGGAGATGATTTCATTTTCTTTGCAGCCTTTACTGATCAATTTAGCTCTGGTGTTACAGCGCACTGCATCCTGTTCTCCTGCTTTGGTGAAATTCTGCATGAAGGGAAGGAGGGAAAAAAAGAAAATTCTTCTTCATAATAAATCTTGAAACACATCACTTATCTGTGTCTGAGTTCCCAAGTTTGAAAAGAAGGTTAAGGTTACTTTATTTATACCCATAGGTAAATTTGCTTTACAGAAAAATGAAAGCATTTGGTATCCCTTCACAAACACACACACCTAATTAAACCTGACAAAACACATTTTTAGTAATTAATACAAAATGAATCAAATCAAAAACAATTTTTAGTGAGTTCAGTGACAGCAACAGGGACAAAGCTGTTTTTATAACGCTTTGTCCTGCATCTTGGAACTACAGGGTGGGCCATTTATAAGGTTAAATAAATAAATAAATTTTTATTTATATAGCACCTTTCAAGACAGAATCACAAAGTGCTGCACATAAGATTACAAGTCATAAAAAGATTTAAAAAGAGAAAATAAAACAGGCAAAAAATTAACCAAAAGCAGTTTTAAAAAGGTGAGTTTTGAGTTGTTTTTTAAAAACAGCTACTGAGTCCACAGTTCTTAGTGCTTGGGGGAGAGAGTTCCACAGTCTAGGGGCCACAGTGGCAAAAGCTCTATCACCCTTACACCGTAATAAAATGGGAATGGTTGGTGATATTAAAGTCCTGTTTGTGGCACATTAGTATATGTGAGGGGGCAAACTCCTCAAGATGGGTGGTGACCATGGTGGCCATTTAGAAGTCGGCCATCTTGGATACAACTTTTGCTTTTTCAATAGGAAGAGGGCCATGTGACACATCAAACTTATTGGTAATGCCACAAGAAAAATAATGGTGTGCTTGGTTTCAACGTAACTTTATTCTTTCATGAGTCATTTACAAGTTTCTGACCACTTATAAAATGTGTTCAATGTGCTGCCCATTGTGTTGGATTGTCAATGCAACCCTCTTCTCCCACTCTTCACACACTGATAGCAACACCGCAGGAGAAATGCCAGCACAGGCATCCAGTATCTGTTGTTTCAGGTGCTGCACATCTCGTATCTTCACACCATAGACAATTACCTTCCGATGACCCCAAAGATAAAAGTCTAAGGAGGTCAGATCGGGAGACCTTGGGGGCCATTCAACTGGCCCACAACGACCAATCCACTTTCCAGGAAACTGTTCATCTAGGAATGCTCGGATCTGGCACCCATAATGTGGTGGTGCACCATCCTTCTGGAAAAACTCAGGGAACGTGCCAGCTTCAGTGCACAAAGAGGGAAACACATCATCATGTAGCAATTTCAAATATCCAGTGGCCTTAAGGCCTCCTCTGACCACCTCCTAATGCTTCTCGTGGTTAGAGGTTCCCTCCTCACAATCGGCACATAGTGGGGGGTGAGGTGAATCAGGTTGTGATCTGACCTACCCAGTGGTAGGTCAGATCACAGGAGGAGCTATATGCATCTTTGACATTAGCGTACAGTAGGTCTACGATTCTGTCCCCTCTGGTGGGACAGGCCACATACTGTGTGAATGTTAGCAGTGTATTGTCCAAGGTGACATGGTTGAAGTCACCTGAGATCACAATGAAGGCACTCAGGTGCTGGGTCTGTAACCGGGCTATGGCAGAGTGGATTGTGTCACATGCAGCTGTGGAGTTAGCAGAGGGAGGAACGTAAACAGCCACCAAGATTACATGGGTAACTTCCCTGGTCAAATAATACGGCCTGAGTCCAACAGCACACAGTTCAATGTCCAGTCAGCAAATCCTTTCTTTGATTGTTATGTGAGCAGGGTTACACCACCGGTTGTTAACAAAAACAGCAAGCCCACCCTCTTTCCGCTTACCGCTAGCGATGCTGTCCCTGTCTGCCCGAACAGTGTGGAAGGCTTCCACAGATGCATTGTCATCGGGAATATCTGCGTGCATCCATGATTCGGTGAAACACATCAGGCTGCACTCCTGGTATTCCCTCTGACTTTTTCTGGCTTTATTTCATAACAACCAAACATTTCCCATTTCCTGGCTAGCAACAGGAGCACGTTCAGTGAGAGACTGAGATTAACCAAAAAGCACCACTGACTGACACAGGAAATCATTCCTGCCTGTGGCCATCTCTCTGTACAGCTCCTCCATCTAATATACTGTCAGTGTTGGGGAGTAACGGAATACATGTACTGGCGGTACGAATTTAAAATACAGAATATGAGTAACTGTATTCCATTACAGTTACAGTTTAAATAAGTGGTAATCAAAATACAGTTACTTTGTTAAAATTAATAGAATACACAGTGGTAATTTCACGTTACATATGTTATGCTTTCTCCAATTTTTGTGATTGTCCTAAGTTGGTGCAGGTTTAGCTCAGTTGGATGAGCATGTAATCATATGGTACATGACTAAGAGCAGCCAGCCCAGGTTTTAGTATGACCCGCGGACCTTTTTTTAAATTTATTTATTTTTTTAACTCGATTTCCATCTGGGATGAATACAGTTTCTCTAATTCTGATTGCTGAAAACCCAAACAAAACACGCAATAAAGTCTCTAATGTAAGCGTCCTGTTAATGTTGGTGGTGTCAGTTACACAATGGACCCAGAGCCAGCAGTGCATAGGCAGGAATGCATTTCTTACTTGGAAATTCTGACACAACTTCATAAGAAGAATGGGATGGGCGAAACTTAAGTGTCTTCGATGTACAATTGCTGTGTGATTTTTATTAGTATTAACGAAGGTTACTTGCCACCGGGGTAACATTGTTAGCTGGCATTAGCTGAGGTTAGTTCATAGACTGCAGACTGTTAGGCCGTTTCTAAATACTCAAAAACGCGAGTCGGTATTCGCGTCCTCGCTAGTCCGGACTTTGTAGGTTCACACGGGACTCCATACTTCCCAAGAACGCAGCGCGATCGTTCTATATTAAATTTTAAAAATCTAGTTGGTATTGCTATGGCATATAGCCTTCAGTAATAGTAATAAATCACACAGCAATAGTACATTCATATAGTTGTAAATTGGCTGAAAATGTTCATTTCCAGAGAAAAGACACAGGCAGACTATGCTTACAGGATGTGATGTTACAACACTAGTGAAATATTAATGTGTTATATATTTTTCTAGACGTATTTCTTTGTTTTTGGAAAAATAATGTTGAAATCATGATGAACAACAGGAGTTGTGATTTCTTTAACTTTGTGTTTAGAATTTGGCATTTTCTACTGATGTGGGCCAAAAATAAATACATAATATCATTTCATTCAGTGTCCAGGATGGAGGGACAGAAGCAAAACAAAAGACAAGGAGCAAGATTCCAGACATACATGAAAACAGTTCAAAACAAAAACACTGGAGTTCAGGAAAACAGTCCAAAAATCAAAATCTAGCAATAGGAGAGCGAAACCAAACTGGGTCAAACATCAGTCCATAAAAAGTTCAGGGGGTCGACCCAGAGGTCGACAGCACAAAAATCCAAAATCTAATTCCAGGCCGACTGCGCGAAAGCAGCAGCAGCATGGACACAGTTCAGGCAGCCGGTCGTGCGGACAGCAGCGGCGGCGGCAACAGAGCAGGTCTGGAGGCCGACCGCGAAGCCAGCGGTGGCGGCAACAGAGCAGGTCCGGAGGCTGACTGCGAGGTCGAGGAAAGACGAGGCGGGACCAGACGGCAGTGTGGCAGCTGCGGAACCAGACGCTGCAGGCGAGAGTGTGGAAGTTGCAGGTGGTGATGCTGCAGGCGACGGTGTGGAAGTTGTAGGTGGTGATGCTGCAGGCGACGGTGTGGAAGTTGTAGGTGGTGATGCTGCAGTTCCAGGTGGTGATGCTGCAGGCGACGGTGTGGAAGTTGCAGGTGACAACGCTGCAGGTGATGGTGTGGAAGTTGCAGGTGGTGACTGAACGGACTCCCCAGAGCCGTCAGCGCACACGAGGATGTGCTGGCTGGGTCCTCCAGGACCCCCAGCTGACGAGGTGTGATGCTGGATGGGCTCCTCGGACCCACCAGCTGACGAGGCTTGATGCTGGCTGGGCTCTCCAGAACCCCCAGCTGACGTGGCTTGATGCTGACTGGGCTCTCCTGAACCCCCAGCTAACGTAGCTTGATGCTGGCTGGGCTCTCCAGAACCCCCAGCTGACGTGGCTTGATGCTGGCTGGGCTCTCCAGAACCCCCAGCTGATGTGGCTTGATGCTGGCTGGGCTCTCCTGAACCTCCAGCTAACGTAGCTTGATGCTGGCCCGGTTCTCCAGAGCCCCCAGCTAACTTGACACAATGCTGGCTGCGCTCTCCTGAACCCACAGCTGAAACAGGAGAAGACCGGACGGGCCCCCCCGGACCCTCCAGCGGAGACGGGCGGCTGAACGGGACCCTCAGACCCTTCAGCAGAGGTGGACGGCTGAAACAGTTCTCCTGAACTGCCAGCGGAGATTGCCAGCGGAGACTGCCAGCGGCATGGGAGCCGCGAAGTGCTGGATTGGCCACCTCGAGCTTTCAGCAGGAGCTGATGCATGGCCAGAAGGCGTTGAGGCCCCTGGCTGAAGGTGTAGATGAGTGGCTGACTGGATGGGTGACAACACTGGAGCCTGAACTGATGACAAAGCTAATGATTGAGCTTCCAAAATGAGCTATGGACTGCAAAAAAGGTTGTAGTGATGCTAGTTGTGATGGTGGCTGAGTAGCTGACAGAACTGAAGACTGAGCTACAGGTAGCGGGGCTGATTGCGGTGGAGGTGTAGACTGAGCTAGCGGCAACTGAACAGGGGACTGAGCTACCGACGACACAGAAGACTGAACAGAGGACGACTGTAGTTGAGGTGAAAGTGGTGGTGGAGTTGACGACTGAGCTACAAGCCGGGCGGCTAACTGGGCTACAGGCAGCGGGGACACCGGAAACTGAGCTGAAGGTGGCTGCTGAGCAGGGGACACCGGAAACTGAGCTGAAGGTGACTGCTGAGCAGGGGACACTGGAAACTGAGCTGAAGGTGGCTGCTGAGCAGGGGACACTGGAAACTGAGCTGAAGGTGGGTGCTAGTTGTTGGCAGCTATCAGCGAATAGTTGTCAGCTATTTTGAAACAAAAAAAGGACACTTTTTACCCATAACAAGAACTCCATAACAGTAAATGAACTGTACAACAGAAAATGCAAATGCTATTTATGGTCTCCTCACAACAATGATAAGAAAAATAAACTGAGCCAATATGGCATGTTTGTTAATACAGAGATACACATGTTAATGTGATCTCTGGTCTCCCACTCAGAGACACAGGTCTCCAAGTGTCCAGCATTCAGACGGCTACCTGAGGACACTCTTCATGTGAGAGAAAAACTGCACACACAGATATGTAGAGCCAAATACTGTCAATAAGGCCTCTGCAATGTTCTGAAGAGAGTTAAACTTGTCAGGTAGTGATGTCCAGCAGGTGAAAATGCAGCTCCATGAACACGCACAGCTATGGATTCCAGCTTCTTCGATGTTGCATTAACTGCAAGCTTTTGAAGTGTCGAAATGTGGAAAGCTAACAACATCCCTCTCACCAGTAGGCTAAGTTATTTTTAACCAATTACAAGTTGAATCTGGTAGTTGGGGTTGTTAGCTAAGATACTGTCATTAAGAAGCGGCACAATCTGTCTATGTGTAATGGGGAAGGCTTTAGGACCCAGGGGACCCAAGGGAGGGTATAAAAGACATTTAAAAAAAAAAAAAAGTATATTTATGCACTACAATCTAATTTATATTGTATTGCCTCCTGCAGGACAGGCTGCACATGTGAATTTGTCACTGTTTTTTCCTCCTCCTTTTTGTTGCGTTTTTGGTTTTAGAGTAGGGTCACCTTTTAAAACTGTTTTTTATGCCGGGTTTGTTTTTATTTCTACTGGGCTGGTGCAATATTAGTCGGGCAATGTGCAATCCCTGAGCTGGGCTCTTACCTTAGGGGAATTAGGTCTTTTAGAGGTGCTCTGTGTGGATTTGCAGTGAATAAGTTTTATTAAGAGTGATTTTAGTGCCACCAATTATTGCCTGAACTAAAACACTTAGTGCATGCGATAAGTGTTCTGTTGGGCTCGTATTTATTTGGGGTGGATTTGTTTCTTTTAAAGCAACGAGCATCCAGGACCACCGGGGTAGAGCAAGCCCTCAGGTGATAGTTGCGTTGCTGGCAGGTTGCACCAATAAAACTATATTGTGGTCATTAGTGACCTTTTCTATTTTGATGTTTTAGGCCTTTTGCAAACCCTTTGTGTTTTCTTTTAAAATAATAAATTTTAACGTATTTGACTGATACTGACCCTCTTGTCCCGTTTATTCTGGGCTCGTTCCTGTAAGGGCTTTGGGCCTGAAAGTTTGCACGAGTAGTATAGAGGCCCTTAGCGGTTACTCTGTGGCTTTTACTCGCTACATTATTTGGCGTTGTCGACAGGATCCAGGTCATATCAGTTACAGTGTTTTGTTTTTATTTTGGTGTGGCCCTGTTTATTTTAGTAAGAGTGTTAGAGGAGAGGAGGAAAAACAGTGACATCTTCTACAGAGGGGAAGCCAACGGTTGGGCTGTCTGCGGGGATAATAAACCTCCTTCGCCGACCCTATGGACGACGTACAGGCCCTCTTGGAGCAGCTGCAGCAGCTAAAAGCAGCAAATGAACAGTTGAGAGACCAATTACAGGAACGTTCTCCTGTGACTGGTCCAGTGTCGGGTCCATCTACTGTGCCATCAAATATGAACCCAATAAATGAAGCTACAAATGTGTGTTACATTTATGCACCTCCGGAGCGTAAATGCCCAAGGTTTACTGGTAAATTATCAGTGGACTTGTTAACTGTTGATCAGTGGGTTGAAGAAGTACGTAGATGCCTGGAGATTCGTCCTATGTCAAGAGCAGCACAAGCGATGTTTGTGATGGACCATCTTGATGGCAGTGCTAAATCTGAGGTCTGTTTTCATTCGAGTACCAGTAGAGACACTCCTGACAAGATTTTTGATATTTTAGTCGAGAACTATAGCTGCACTCAGTCATATGTAGCTGCCCAGCTACAGTTCTTCCAGCGCACCCAGCGAGAAGGGGAATCTCTGCGAGATTACTCTCATGCCCTTAAATCTTTAATGGACACTGTAATCTGTAAGACACCAGGTGGTATTCCAAATTCTGATATATTGCTAAGGAACCATGTAACACTGATGAAGCGCTAATGAATTAAGACAGGCTAGGTATTGAGTGAAATATTAGGTCAATCAGAAGATTTAGGAATGCTACTGGAGCTGATGGGCAGTAATTAATAAATACACACAACACAAAATGCTTTTGCAGGTACCATATATTTAACCAAAACCCAAAGAAAAATAACAAGAAAAGAAAAGGAAAACTTAAATAATCACTCCTGCTGCAGCTATTCAATTAATCAAAAACCCAGTGGGGGTGCACAAAGACAACTAAGCAAATTCTTCTGGCTTATGGCTTATACCAAGCAATATAGAGTCTCAAAAAACAGTTCCCCATAAATAACACATGTTAACATCAAAACCACTGATCCACACTGAAGTCCATGAGTTTTATCTGAATGTTCATGAGAGATGTCCAAGCGCTATTGTCCATAAACGGGGGGAATGGTGTGTATGATTGTGGAAATCAGTGTGTTTGGAAAATGGGGACAGAGCGTTGTCTTTGATAGCTTCCTACCCAACCAGTGGAAGCTTCAATGCAGAATGAGTCCTGCCGTTCATTGGCTCGCCATCCTTTTTCATACCCAAAAAAGGTTCACCTGGCCTGCATTAAACAAACAAGGCCAATAAGAAATCACAAGAATAATACAAAAAATGTCAGCCAATTAAGCTAAATACAATAAGTTATTCTTGTTCCCGTGTACACAATAAATAAACAAACAGTATATTTAACCAATAAGGAAACATTTCAACTGCTATATACATACTATATAGCTTCACAACATTTTTTTATTCAACAAATATCGGAAAAAACAAAATCAAATTGTTTGGACCGGCAGCAGCCAATTAGCGCCAGCTGGTAACAATACAAACAGTCAATTAAAAGTTCAAACTCACCAATTCCGTTCTGTTCAGTTCTGTTCAGTTCTGTTCTGTTCAGTGCACAACAACACTATGGCTCTGGTAATCAGCGTCTAAGTTGCATAAGTTAGTTGGTGTTAAAAAAATGCATTAAAACGGGAAAAGCAAATGTTTGCCAATACAAACCTGCAACAGCTCTGTCACCTGGCTTGCCTCCACACATCTGACGGGAGGAAGCCGGGACAGGCTTACTATGACCTACACGCCATCCGATTGGCTGAGCAAAGTCATGTGGTTGGAGTCATGTATTTGTGATGTGTTCAATGGCAGGAGATAAGTGCAGGAAATTACTGAAATCTAGTAAAACAGATTTTACTCTGGGTTACACCCTCCCCCCTCGAATACATGCACGTCCCGTTGCATGGTAACACTACACAATATGTACGACTGAAGAGTTAGAATTGGTGGTTGTGGAGGTTAAAGCATCTGACAGACTATGTAACAGAGACTGAACAACTGATATCAATGGATTGCCTAAGTTTGCATACTGAAGTCGCCTAGGTGGCGATCTGTGACGCATTGACCGCCTCAGAGGGGGGTCAATAACCGAATCTGAGCTATTAAGAGTTGGTAATGTCACAGGACTAGGCTCGGCTGTTAAGTTGTCAGAGACTTCAGGATCGGACAAGTCTGTAGATACGGTTTCAAGAATGGGTTCGGGTAAGATTTCAAGCAAATCTTCCTCAGATGTCTCATCAGCATCAAACTCCAATGGTTTTTCACTCTGAGATCCTAACAGAGCTTCCCCAGCTGATTCCATTTCAGGTGTAGGTGTTGGAGTAAGTTGATGTTCTTTCTCACGTACAGGAAGATTAAAAGCGAGGTCAATGGGGAGACGAGGACAACGTCCAAACATTAGTTCATATGGGGTGTAGCCAGTGACTTCATTTTTGGTACAGTTGTATGCATGGACGAGTGGTTTTACAAACTGTTTCCATTGGGATTTCTGTTTGGGTTCAAGAGTTCCCAACATGGCCAGTAGAGTGCGATTAAACCTCTCTACTGGGTTTCCTCTTGGATGGTACGGTGTTGTGTGACACTTTTGGACTCCCAACAGGGCACATAACTCCTTTATCAATTTCGACTCAAAGTCTGGCCCTTGGTCTGTATGGAGTCTTTCTGGAATTCCATAATAAACAATGAAGTTTTCCCAAAGACATTTAGCCACAGTTTTTGCCTTTTGGTTTGGTGTTGGAATGGCAAGGGCATATTTGGTGAAATGATCTGTCAGTACCAGGATGTCTTTGGTGTTGCTGGTATCGGGCTCGAGACTGAGGAAATCCATACAAATGAGTTCAAGTGGACGTGATGTCCGAATGTTAACAAGAGGAGCAGCTCTCTCTGGCAAGCTTTTCCGGCGAATGCACCGGCCACAGGTTTTTATTTTATTTTCCACTTCCACTGCCATTCTTGGCCAATAGAACCGAGTCCTGGCAAGGTCAAGGGTCCGTTCCACTCCCAGGTGGCCCATATCATCGTGGAGGTTGTGGAGAACAGTTTGCCGCAGTTCTGTCGGAAGGACCAGTTGGTATGATGGTTGTTCATTTTCATATCTTTTCCTATAGAGAATACCATCAATCAGCTCCAATTTATTCAGTTCTCGAAGGAGAAGAGGAATTTCAGGAAGCTCTTTCCTGGCTGTCAGGGGAACTTTTTCTCCTGACTCCAACTGGTGAATAACCTCCCGGAGAGTTGGATCAGTTCTCTGTTTTTCATAAAGCTCAAAATGGGATATGGTGGAAATAACAGGAAGTCCATGGGAATCTTCTGAGTAATTCTCAGGAAGCACTGCTGTGTTGATGGACAGGGATTCGACCAGACTATTCTCAGCTTGGGTCCTGACAACACAGCTTTGGCAAATCGCATCGACGACTTCAGCTGATATTTCACCGTCACTGCTGCTTGAGAGATGTTGTTGAGTAAATTGATTAATTAGCTCCTCATCTTTTTGAGCAGGTTCACTGAAGGAAGTACTATCACGGGGCTGACGGGAAAGTGCATCTGCATCCAGATTTTGCTTGCCAGCTCGATACTGTATCTTGAACGAGAATGTAGAAAGAGCAGCCAGCCAACGATGGCTGGTAGCATCCAACTTTGCTGATGTCAAGATATAGGTAAGTGGGTTGTTATCCGTGACCACTGTAAAATTTGCTCCATACAAGTAATCATGAAATTTTTCTGTCACGCTCCACTTCAGTGCCAAGAATTCAAGCTTGTGAGCTGGGTAACGACTTTCACTGGATGACAAACCCCTACTGGCATAGGCTATCACCCTAAGTCTCCCCTCCTGCTCTTGGTAAAGGGCGGCGCCCAATCCGGTGGTGCTGGCATCTGTGTGGAGGATGTAAGGCAGTGCCGTATCAGCAAAACCTAGAACTGGTGCAGTGGTAAGTTTGTCAATGAGTGTATCAAAAGCCAACTGACATTCAGGACTCCACCTGGAACCAAAGGATTGCTTGGGATCAAACTGTGAGCTCTTAGAAGTCTCATTTTTGGAGCTTTTGTGTGTGGATGGGTACCCACGTGTGAGGTTGTTGAGTGGTTTGGCTATCATGGCATATCCCTTAATAAAACGCCTATAATAGCCAGCGAATCCCAGAAAAGATTTCAAGGTCTTCAAGTTGGTTGGAATTGGCCAGGATTTCAAGGTGGCAACGTTTTCTGGGTCTGTCTCAACACCATTTTCTGAAACAATGTGGCCCAAGTATCGGACAGATGTCTGAAAGAATTTGCATTTTTCTGGCGAAAGTTTTAACCCAAATTCTTTCAAGCGATTCAACACTCTCAGCAAACGGTCTTCGTGCTCCTCAAGGTTGTTGGAGAATATGATCAAATCATCCAAAAACACCAGAACCTCTTTCAAGTGCAAGTCTCCCATGCACTTCTCCATGAGTCTTTGGAACGTTGAAGGTGCATTAGTAACTCCTTGAGGCATTCGGTTGAACTCCCAAAACCCGATTGGCGTTACAAAAGCAGTTTTGGCTTTATCAGCTTCATCCATCTCTATCTGGTAATAACCAGATTTGAGATCAAGCACGGAGAACCATTTCGATCCAGTGAGCGCTGTAAACGATTCCTCCAAATTGGGCAATGCATACGCATCCTTAATCGTTTGCAGGTTAAGTTTGCGGTAGTCAATACATAGTCGAATGTCTCCATTTTTCTTCTCGACAACCACTATTGGTGATGAAAATGATGACTCCGACTCCCTGATAACACCAGCATCTAGAAGCTCTCGAAGATGTTTACGAACAGCTTCTATGTCCTGGGGATGAATAGGTCTTGCTTTGTGTTTAAAAGGGGTATTGTCATGGAGCTTGATGTGATACTTCTTTAGTGCAACCAAAATCCAAGTCATGATGTGAAAAAACTTCAGACATGGCATTCAGTTTTGTTGTGATCCGTTCTTTCCATTCTGCTGGTATTGGTGATTCACCAAAATTGAAAGTGAGTGGTGTTGACAACATCTCCTGATCTGGGAGGTGGGTCACACTGTGCCCAGAGACTATGCAGTCATAGGCTCCCAGCTCTGCAATGACACTCAAAGCTGGTATGTAGATGTCTTGCTCTGTTCCGTTGGATACAACAACTGGAACCTGAGTGTGTGTACCAGCTTTAAGAGCGACTAGACAATTACTGACACACAAACCACCCGGCAGGCCTGAACCCGGGTGCTGAATGACAACACATTGACTAGCTGGGCTGAGAAGCTTGGCAGAACCCTCGACCACAACTGTGCAGCCAGCTGGAATTAGCACAGGAGATTTATTAAGGGTGGTCACAACACCAAGATGATCATTACAATTCTGTTGGTACGTCACTTGGAGAGTTTGCAGAACTCCTCTGTACCCGTAAAAGGTAGGCTGGAATGATGAACAGTTACTAGAAGAGAATTGTTCATAAAGAATTTCAAGTGTATTCATGCCAATAAGTACTGAGGTTGGAAAATCAGGTCTCACATCAGGAACAACAAGTGCAAGTGTTTGAACTGGGAAGTCACTCCCAAGAAAGTCTTTTGGAAATGTTATGGCAACTTCAACATACCCAAGGTATGGAACACACTGACCAGCAGCCCCCTCCACATGAAGAAGCTCATTCAATGGGTGGACTGGCTGATCGGAGAGATGCTCATTATAAAATGAAACTGGAATTGTGGTAACCTGGGAACCAGTATCCAGTAGACACGGACAGTTGCGACCTGCAATGCTGACTTCTGCTGTACATCTGGATCCAACTAATCCTGGCGGTAATCTAGTGTGGATCTTTGTCTTTGTCTGCAATTTTGCACACTTGACATGCTTTTTGTTCTTAGCGGGACAAGGTTGGTCCAGCTCAGCTCCTGTTTGTCCCTCAACAGGAACTGGAACTAGTTTAAATCCTCAGAGGCAGAGGACTTTTGCTTCTGCCACTTTTGTTTGTTGTCAAATTGTTTCCACTTAGCGCTTACCAATGCCGAATTGGGTGCATTTTCACATTGTGGCTTAATGTGACCATCTTCTCCACAGCGGTAGCAAAACCCTGGTTTAGGGCTGGAGACGCTAGGTTTTGGATTCTTACAAACCTTCTTCGGCCCATAGGGCTTTGGAGCTGGGCAGGCAGCAACCGGTGGTTTGACATTACACTGCTGTGCTGTCAAAGCTGCAAGCTGCTGTTGTATAGCTGCCATCTGTTGTGAGAGCTGTTTAGTCAGAGTGGTTAGCGCAGTACAGAGGTTAGTTTCTTCCCCAGTATTGGCAAACTGGGCATTAGTGGTGGCTTTCTGTTTTGTCGGTCCCAAATGCTGTTTCATCCTTAATGTCTTTGCTGCCTCTCTGTCCTCTTCAGTTCGAAGGAGTAATAGAAGCTCAGCAAACTTAGGGGGGTTCTGTTTCTTTTGTTTAAGTTGGAGTTCCGATATTAAATTGTTATCCCAACATCCCCTGCAGAATTGATTCAACAGTTGTTTGTCCATGTCTTTTTCTAAAACACCTCCTCTTTTTGCTGCATGCTGTAATGCCACCTGCAGACGTTGCAAATAGGCCGAAGGCTTTTCTCCACTATCCTGGAAGGTGTCCATGAACTTGGCATATAACTCTTCCCCATCTTGCACAGTGCCATAGGCTGAGTCAAGTTGTTTCATATAGACTTCTGGTGGTGTGTCAAGGCTGAGATGTTTTACTATATTACAGGCAGGAGGCAGTAGACTGTCGCGAATCAGTCTGGTGCGCTGCAGATCAGATATAGATGGATCTTTCAGGGCTAATTCAACACCTGACCGCCATGTATCATAATCTGTCTCTTGAATTGGCCTGGGCACTTTACCAGAAAACGCTCTCAGTCGATGGAATGCATGCAGCAAGCTGTCCCCACCCCGAACAACGTGTTCCACAACATAGCGTTGTACTTCAGGAGGGTTGAGATCAGCCGCTGGAATGGAGGCAGAATGCCTCTCTCCGCCTTGTGCTTCAGCACCACTGGCAGCAGAAGGGGACTTAGATGGAAGAGAGGCTGGTAGTGAAGGAGGAAAGACTGAATTGGGAGGTTTTGAATCTTCTGGTTCTGGTTTCGCAGCCAGTTTACTGAACATGTCCATGATGATATGCTGCGCAGAGAGTTGAAACAGCGGGTCCTTCAAACACCAGACATGTCCTTTCTTGCCCTACGCAGTATTGCCCTTAAGTGGGCTGATGTAGGTAGTCAGGGAGGGAAAACTAGGTCCCGAGCCTATTCTTGTCATACGAACTGTCAGGTAGTAGAAGGAGTTAATGTAGCATGCAGTCACCGCTAGGCCTAATGATGACATTCTACAGATAAAAGACTGCCTTCGTAAACAACAGGTTCAGTTGGATACGCTCATGAAGCAAATGTCTGTCCATTTTTCACAGCCCTCTCAGACTGGACTAGCCCCGATCCTTCCCACAACTAGGCCTTTTCGTTTCCAGGCAGATGGAAAGCCAATTTGCCATCGGTGTGGTAGGGCTGGTCATATTGCCAGGTTCTGTAGGGTAAAACATCCAGCTATAAAGAATAGTGGTGGGTCTCATGCTGATGCACATGCACATGTACAAAGTCAGGTTGTGGAACAAGGCCCTGAGTCTCAGCCATCGGGAAACTAGGTCCCTCTGGTGCAGAGAGCCAGGCATCAGGAACAGGGTTTACAGGCTCAGCTGAAGTTGTTATGGAAGATCCCTCTCGATTAATTGGGAATTGTCCAGTGGTGGAAATAGAAATGGGGGGTGTTATAGTTCCCTGCCTTTTGGATACTGGGTCCATGGTCACCACTATTCGAGAGAGTTTCTTTGAGAAGCACTTCAGGTCACAGGGGGTGGGGCATTTAAAGAAATGTCAATGGTTACGCCTTAGGGCAGTTAATGGGTTGAGAATCCCCTATAAAGGCTACATGGAGCTTGATGTGACTGTTTTTGGTGGCACCCTGACAAAAATGGGTGTGTTAGTGGTGGAGGACCCTCCAGATGGGAGCGTTCAGCAGCCACAGAGTGTGCCTGGCCTCTTGGGGATGAATATAATTAGCCGTTGTTACCACCTACTCTTTGAGCAGTTTGGCCCTCGTCTGTTTGAATCTCCTGCCCTTGAAAATGCCAGTAAGACGTGGAAAGAGACACTTCACAAGTGTCAGCGCATTGAGGCTTTGAATACATCCGGGTATTTAGGTAAAGCAAAAGTCCACGGTCGAGCCGTTTGTGTCCCTGCTGGTTCGTTGAAATGGATACGTACTAGATGCCCCTCTGCTGCTAACATTAACCTTTTATCAGTGCTCCTGGAGCCCATAGCGACAGGTAATCCCCTCCCAGGGGGCATCTTGGTTTCCCCGGCCCTCCTTTCTGTTGAACAGGGTGTTGTTGACATTCCAGTGGTTAATGTGGGAATTGAGGATGTTTGGTTACCGCCCTGTACACAATTAGGTGAATTGCATGTGGTTGACCCTCCATCATCTGGGGACTCTGTCATCATTGAAGAGTCTGATGATCCCACGATGCAGATAATGATGCATGAAGTGACGGCACATCTGCCCCTTGATTTTTCCGAGCTCTCATGGCCTAACTTGTCCAATGAACAGTCACAACAGGGAGTGTCATTTTTGCAGAAGCATTGCTCAGTTTTCAGCCATGGGGAGGGAGATTTAGGATGTACCACATTGGTGGAACATGAGATCCCTTTAATGGATGATGCCCCAGTGCGACAGCGGTATCGCCGACTTCCACCCTCTCAGTATGAACAAGTGAAAGCCCATATTAAAGATTTGTTGGATCGGGGGGTAGTGCGTCCAAGCAGTAGCCCTTATTCTTCTCCGATTGTGATGGTTTTCAAGAAAAACGGAGAGATTAGGCTGTGTGTTGATTACCATTTGCTTAATGCCAAGACACGGAAAGATGCTTATCCATTACCCCGTATTGAGGAGTCATTAGATGCCCTGACGGGAGCACAGTGGTTTTCTACCTTGGACCTTGCAAGTGGGTATAATCAAGTACCAGTGGCCAAGAAGGACAAAGCAAAGACTGCTTTCTGTACCCCTTTTGGTCTTTTCGAATTTAATCGAATGCCATTTGGGCTCTGTAATGCCCCTAGCACCTTTCAGAGGCTAATGGAGCGGATTTTTGGGGATCAAAGTTTCCAGTCCCTTTTATTGTACCTGGATGATATTGTTGTGTTTTCATCCTCCTTTGAGCAGCATCTGGAGCATCTTGACTTGGTCTTAATGCGCTTCAAAGAGCACAATCTAAAGTTGAAGCTGGAGAAGTGTCACTTTTTCCAGCCGGAGGTTCAATACCTCGGGCATGTGATATCTGCTTCTGGGGTGGCGACTGACCCTTCTAAGATTAGTGCAGTGGCTGAGTGGGCACGACCAACTACTTGTACAGAGCTACAGTCATTTTTGGGATTTGCCTCATACTATCGGCGTTTTGTTAAAGGTTTTGCCAAGTATGCTGCCCCGCTCCACCGGCTGGTGGGCGAGTTGGGAGGTACCAAGAAGAAACGTAGAAGTGGTGCCAGTGGGGCAATGTGTCACCTTTGGAGTGAGGAATGTGAGAATGCATTCCACACACTAAAAAGGCTGCTGGTTAGTGCCCCAGTATTGGCATATGCAGATTTTGCTAAACCTTTTGTCCTTGAGATAGATGCTAGCCAGGCAGGTTTAGGGGCAGTTTTATCTCAGGAGCAAGAAGGAAAGAGGTGGCCAGTTGCTTTTGCTAGCCGGGGCCTGCGACCTAGTGAAAGGAATATGTCCAATTATAGCTCTAGAAAGTTGGAATTCTTTGCGCTAAAATGGGCTGTCACTCAAAAATTCCGTGAATATTTGTTGGGAAATAAGTTTGTTGTGTTCACAGATAACAATCCCCTTAGCTATTTGCTGACTGCTAAATTGGGAGCCGTAGAGCAGCGATGGGCCTCAGAACTAGCTGTGTTCAACTTTGAGATTAAATATAGGCCAGGTCCCAGCAATCGCAATGCTGATGCATTGTCACGGCAACTGCATCCACAGAGTCCATCTGGCCTGCTTCCAGGGTTGAAGGTTCCACAGGAAGTGCAAGATCAGACAGATGTAGGTCAACGTAGGAATGTAGGAAATGCTGTTGCCGCTACGTGTAGAGCCATAGCTGCATTTCCATCCCGACCTAAAGCTGATCTAATATCCCTTCAAGCTGCTGACTCGGTAATTGGCCCTTTTTCACAGTATTGGGAAAGGGGGAATCTGCCTACCAAGCAGGAAATGGGTAATGTAAGTAAGGGAGTGAGAAAGTTGGTGCAACAGTGGCCCAGAATCAAGTTGAAGGAAGGTGTCTTGTATCGTCAAGTTCAGACACCTGGTGATGGCCAAGTTTTGTTTCAACTGTTGCTACCCCAGTGCTTGCAAACAGAGGTCCTGAGAAGTTTACATGATGATCATGGGCATCAAGGCATTGGACGCTCTACCAGCCTGGTGAGAGAAAGGTGTTTTTGGCCCTTTATGGCACGTGACATTGAGAAATATTGTCAGGAGTGCGATCGTTGTGTCTTGGCAAAGGCTGTGAAACCAAAAGTTCGCACATTCAGGGGGGGGCTGGTGGCTTCTAAACCCCTGGAAGTCATTGCTATTGATTTCAGTGTTTTGGACAAGTCTAGTGATGGGCGTGAGAATGTACTTGTGGTTACCGACGTATTTTCAAAGTTCTCTCAAGCATACCCTACAGTAGCCTCCTGAGACCCAGGAAAAAAAAAGTATTTTGATTTTGATTTTTTTCATATAAATCAAGTATTGGGTTGGTAAAAAACACATTGCAAAAACAATTTTGTTTTTAACTAATTTTATTTAAATTTTACAACATATGCACTACAGTGCATAAGGGGAGTTCATTGATCACGAATGTGAAACTAACAAAATTCAATCCTTTTCTTGATTTCTAGAGAGAACTCTACATCACTGGTATTATTCAGGTCTTGTTCACATGTTTGTCCCTTGTTTATCAGTTCCTCAGCCAAGAGGCACTTGAACTCCAGGTACTGGGAGTTCTTTTGAGGTCGTTGCATGTCCTCGCTATTTTGTTGGTATTGAAGCCAGGAGTTGGTGATGGCCAAATCAATGAAATAATGTGTGGTGCGAACAGTCCACTTTTTGGTCCGACTAGATATTCTGTAGAAGCTGAGCATGCAATCTGATAGGTCAACCCCTCCCATGTCGATATTATATTCTGCAACCACTGCAGGTCTTGGGACTTGTGAATTGGGATGGCCAGTGAATGGAATGATCTGTTCATCATAAAGACCTTTGTTGGCCTGGGCAGATTGAGGCAACCTTGAAGGACTCTCTTTAGAAGTGGTCTGACTCTCCCCAGGAGATCCTTTTTAAAAAAAAAAAATTTCTGGCAGATCATCGACTACTTTCAGCGAAGACCTGATCTTGTAGAAATGACCACATGTCATGGAACTATAACTGCGACTCTTGTTTTGGCAGCCCAGTACATTCTAATTTTCGGATATCCAAGGCATGCAATGTACACTGAGATTCCTAAAAAGCTATTGATTTCTTCTGGTGTTGTGTTTAAACTACACCCTGAATCCTGTACCATACGCTGGTTGGTCAACAAGGACAAGTCCTGAATTAGTTTTTTGTCAATGTACTGCTGGAAATACTGCTGTGGGCTCCAATCATTAAGTGTCACTGGGGTACCATCATCTCCAATTCTGCATTCTTCCAACAAAGGCATAAACCTAAGATAATGGAAAATTATTTAGCAAAATAAAATTTAGATACTCCAATATAGTTGGAGTATCTAGTTCACTTACAACACATTTACACTAGGATTATAAGTTAAATCAATTTACTGGAAACATTTCTGCATGTTACCCATACTTTTTTCAGTCAAAATCAAAAATTCCTGATTGTCCTACATGCTGGTTTTGGACCAGATAGGATGACGGCAGATTTCAGCTGACCCTGTGTCGTTCTCCATTACATCTGCCCCTGCATCTTGATAATCTTTGTCTGGCTCCTCCTGGGTTTTCACCCTTTCCTATCTGGCTCATATGACTCTCATCTTCTGAAAGATCTATGTCTGAATCTCCCTCAATGATTGTGTTAAGAATTCTTTCTGCCTCTGTCAAAGAGTTGTCTACTAGAAAAAAGTGAAACAAATTTAAGTACAAAGTCCTGACGTGCACTAGAGTACACATTAATAAATTAGTCATTTCCTCTGTGAAACTAAATAAGCTTAGGTCTGAAAACCACCTCAAATTACTTACTAGATGTTTATTTTTGAAAATTAATCCAAATCTGAGTTTAAAAAAATATTTTAAATGTAGATATCATGCTTGCATTTCTTTCTTCCATAAAATGTGCTTGTGGGCATGACAGCCATTTTGAAAGGTGGGAAAAAGACAGTTTGGAAGGCCACACCCCCACACATGTGACATCATTTTAAAGGTACTGTTGTCCTCTCTAAGAAACATCCGGACTCAGCAGAGTGGCATGTACAGTATGAGTGATACAAGCAAAAACTAAATGTGTACTACAGTGCACAAAAATGAATTACTGGGTCTCAGGAGGGTAGATCAATGGGCGAGTACAGTGGCCCGGGTATTAACTGAAAAATGGTTTTATATCTATGGGGTCCCTAAGCGTATCCATAGTGATCAGGGAAAGAGCTTTGAGGGAGACTTGCTGAAACGTCTGTGCCACCTGTATGGCATAGACAAAAGCAGGACCACGCCATATCATCCTGAGGGCAATGGACAATGCGAGAGATTTAACAGAACACTCCATGATTTGTTGCGCACCCTCCCTCCTGATAAGAAAAGAAAGTGGCCGCAATACTTGCCACAGGTATTGTATGCTTACAATACCACAGAACATCAGTCCACCGGCTTTTCACCTAATGAGCTGATGTTTGGTCAGAAGCCCCAGTTGCCCGTTGACTTCTTATTGGGGGCCTCCCAGTCGGAACCTGTGTCTAGATCTGCACAGGAGTGGGTTGAGGAGCATCAACAACGTCTAAGTTCAGTTTATGTGCATGTGAAAGAACAACTCCAGCAAGCTGCAGGGAGGAGAAATAAACATTTTCAGCCAACAGTTACTTCCCTTCTCTCCCCAGGTACTCTGGTTTATAGGAAAAGTCATCCTTTAGGCCGTCATAAGATCCAAGATGCCTGGGATCCTGTGGTGTATGTTGTTGTGCAGAGCATGGACAAAGAAGGCAGGGTTTACAAAATACGCCCTAGAGATCGTTTAGGTCCAGAAAAGAACTTAAATCGGGCAGAGTTGAGAGTAATACCCTCAGGTATGGTAGTACCTGCTCCAGAAGAATATCCTCTCTCTGACCCAGGTCTGATAGTTGAGTCACCCCGAGAGTTAATATCAGACACACCAGATGAGGACAGTGAGCTTGATGGAGTAGTGCTCGCCCTTGTTCCAAACCCACCCCAAGATCAGCCACCCTCGGTAGCTGTTCCAGAGCCCATTAAGGAAACTAGGAGCATAGAATCCAGTAACATAAACCCTGTGTCCATAGATCCAGAACAGGCAGAGGAAAGTGGGATTGGTAATAGGGAGAATGTTTTAGCACAGGACTCAGGAAGAGTTCAGGGGAGGCCTAAAAGAAGTACAGCAGGAAAGCATTCTAACCCCTTTAATCTCCCACGGTCAGTAAATCAGACTGCTGCTGTTCTCACTAGCGATTCACAGAGCTCTCTTGTCCATAATGTTTTGCCCCAAAATGTATTTAGGCCCTGGCAGTAAGTGGTCACCGGGACGGTGACCTTTCAAAACGGGGGCAATTGTAATGGGGAAGGCTTTAGGACCCAGGGGACCCAAGGGAGGGTATAAAAGAGGAAGTAGCAGCAGGTGCTCTTCTTCTGTCATTTGCACTGACGAGCGGCTGTGAACAATGGTTGTGTGAGTAGGTGAAGAGCCTGAGAAGTTTTAATTGTCTTCTACACAAACGGTTGTTTTAAACCTCTACAGCAGAGGTTCGAGGTACAGGCTGTTTTTCTTTTAGTGCTTTTTTTTTAATTCGTTGAAATGTATTTGATGTTTATTGTATTTTATGTTTTCAGTAGTGATTTTAGAAGGCAAGCCAGGTGTGCAGCAAACACAGTTGTCTGCTGGAGGTATGTTAACTTAATATATTGACATTTTTAAAAAAAAGTATATTTATGCACTACAATCTAATTTATATTGTATTGCCTCCTGCAGGACAGGCTGCACATGTGAATTTGTCACTGTTTTTTCCTCCTCCTTTTTGTTGCGTTTTTGGTTTTAGAGTAGGGTCACCTTTTAAAACTGTTTTTTATGCCGGGTTTGTTTTTATTTCTACTGGGCTGGTGCAATATTAGTCGGGCAATGTGCAATCCCTGAGCTGGGCTCTTACCTTAGGGGAATTAGGTCTTTTAGAGGTGCTCTGTGTGGATTTGCAGTGAATAAGTTTTATTAAGAGTGATTTTAGTGCCACCAATTATTGCCTGAACTAAAACACTTAGTGCATGCGATAAGTGTTCTGTTGGGCTCGTATTTATTTGGGGTGGATTTTTCTTTTAAAGCAACGAGCATCCAGGACCACCAGGGTAGAGCAAGCCCTCAGGTGATAGTTGCATTGCTGGCAGGTTGCACCAATAAAACTATATTGTGGTCGTTAGTGACCTTTTCTATTTTGATGTTTTAGGCCTTTTGCAAACCCTTTGTGTTTTCTTTTAAAATAATAAATTTTAACGTATTTGACTGATACTGACCCTCTTGTCCCGTTTATTCTGGGCTCGTTCCTGTAAGGGCTTTGGGCCTGAAAGTTTGCACGAGTAGTATAGAGGCCTTTAGCGGTTACTCGGTGGCTTTTACTCGCTACATTATTTAATAATGTAGCGAGTGTATATATATGTGTGTGTGTATGTATATATATATATATATATATATATATATATATATATATATATATATATATATGAAAGCTAAACCACTCTTAAATACAATCAATATATGCATTGGTGTCTACTGACACAAAGAAACAAAACAAACACATAAACAAGACAACAACATCGACAGCCGTCACAATTGTTGTCAGCTCTTTGCTGTCGAGTTAAACTAAACTAAAACAAATTAAAATAACCATTGGTAAATCGGGACCTCGGCCCCAGAGCCAGAGATCCACCCCGCCAAAGAAACAGCTTGGCAATCTGTAAATGGAAACAGGACATCACTTACACTGAACAACTGACCGCAGCAGGAATATCCCTCCCACTTGGCTTTGTATGTATTGTTCAGTTACCTGTTTACAAATTGGTTACACCCCCAACAAATATCGGCAAACAGTGGCGGAGTCCACTAAACGTTTCTTCAAAGGAACAAAACAATGGTTTCTTCCTGCTGGGGGTACAGATAACTTTAGACCTCCGCTGAATTACCAACACGCAAGCGGACCATTTTTGGCAACCTATCGCTCCAGTAGAAGGCTATGGAACCCACATCAAGCTGTCATAGACAAATTAAAAAGGCCAAATAGCATGGCTTGGACCAGACACTCACACAGCTGCAGGTTCACTCAAGAGAATGAGTAATTCTTCTTGTTCTTCTTTATAGTGTTTATTGGCGGTTGGCCACTGGTGTGGACTGTGGACCGAAATGACAAAAAAAAAAAATTAAAATCCTCCCAAACAAATGAGTCTGAGAATGACTAATTGCCTGCACCTGTGCTTATAAAGTCTGCCTACCAGGGGCAGGTCTCAGTCTCAGGTCTCACCTGTCACACAAAGAACGATAAAACAAAGTTCAAATTTTTTGGTCAATGTGGAAATGAGTACGTTTCCTGAGGCAATAAAAGCTCTGGTGACCCTTTTACAGACCGATTTGCAATTCTCATTAAAGTTCAGTTTTTCATTGATTATGGTCCCAAGATATTTATATGATTGATCTATTTTCTGACCTTTAATTAAAGTGACTCCGTGCCCATTTTGTTGTTTCCTAAAATCAATGACCATATCTTTTGTTTTAGATATGTTCAATTGGAGATAAGACTCCTCCCACCACTGAACAAAGTCATCAGTGACTGGACCGTGGCTCGTTTCACCCTCTTTCAGTAAGATGACAATAACAGCGTCATCTGCAATTTTTATATATTTTTATATTCATGTTTAATATATGTCCGTGTTTTCATATCTGCTCTGACACGTTTGTATAGAGAATGAATAAGAAGGGCGATAAGACAAACCCTTGAGGAGAACCTGTGGAGGAAAACACTGGGTCAGACAAAACACCATTTGTTCTCACTTTTTGTGGCATGTCAGTTAAAAAATCTAAAATCCAGAAGAAGGATCAGATCTGGTAGAGTCAAAAGCGCGTCCTCCACTCCTCTATTGGGCCTGGATGCAAATTGCATTGGACCCAGCTGATGTTCAGTCTCTTCCATGATCACATTTCTGATGATTTTTTCAAAGACTTTCATCATAACTGAGGTGAGACCAACAGGCCTGAAGTTGTTTAGAACTTTCGGACGACTAGATTTAGGGACAGTAGCCACGACAGCTTTGATTTGGTTGACGCAGCGTGAGCCCTCGGGTGCATGTAAACTATGGTAATAAAAAGTTGTGGAAACCCACGAGGGAGCTAAAAAGGGCGCAGTGACACGGATAAAAGTTCAACGTCTGGTGCACAAATACACTCTTTAACAGTCACAGCGCCACAGTAACGTTTATTCACATACAAGTATACTCCCCCCTCCTTGGGATTTCCCTGTTACCCGTGCATCCGGATCCAAGTGAAAAGGAGCTCCAAAATGGTCAATTGAAAACGTCCTGGTCCTGCTCCATCAGCCATGTCTCAGAAAAAGCCATCACACAGCTGTCCCTGAAGTCCTTCTTGAATCTGATGTTCCCCTGGAGTTCATCCAGCTTGTTCCTAAGACACTGAACATTTTCCAGAATAACAGAGGGCAGGGGAAGCCGTCAACTGACCTGTTGTCTCCTCAGACGCAATTTGACACCTCCGCATCACCCTCTTTTTCTCTTTCTCTTGTCACTTGTTCTGTTAGAGTCTCTCAGTATAAAATCCAGCATATTGAGGTGAGGTCCTTATCATAGAATAGAATAGAATAGAATAGAATAGAATAAACCCTTATTATCCCACGGATGAGAAATTTCGGTGTTACAGAGCTCTTGCAGCAAGGGAAAATAAAATATAAAAGGAAGACACTGGATGGTCCTATAAACACAAGCAACTGAAGTTTGTATATACAGGTATATACAGGTAACAATGTACAGAATATGTATAGAAAAATTGAAAAAAAGTACGAAGATATGAAGATATACGAAGATATAATCTACAGGGTTATGTTTAAAATCTACAGAGCTATGTATAAAATGTACAGTAGACAAACAAGCTGGTGAGTAAGATGACCAAAAGAATGTTAAGCTGCATTATAGAGTCTGACAACTGCTGGTAAGAATGACCTGTGGTACTGCTCCTTCCTACACTGTGGGTGTAAAAGTCTACTGCTGATCGAGCTGCTCAGTGCTCGTACAGTCTCATGCAGGGGGTGGGAGGGGTTGTCCATAATGGATGTTAGCTTAGACAACATCCTCTCCTCCCCAACATGCTCGATGGAGTTCAGTGGACAGTCCAGGACAGAGCTGGCCCTCCTGACCAGTTTGTTGAGTTTCCCCCTGTCCCTCTCTGCCTTTCCACCACTCTAGCAGACCACTGCATAGAAAATAGCAGACACCACGACAGTGTCATAAAATGTCCTTAGGAGTGTCCTGTTCACCCCAAAGGATCTCAGCTGCTGTAGCAGGTGGAGACGACTTAGACCCTTTTTGTAAAGTGCATTTGTGTTTGTGGACCAGACCAGTTTGTTATTGAGGTGAACACCCAGGTGGCTTCTTGCTGAAGTCAATCACCAGCTCCTTCATTTTGATGGCATTGATGCGAAGATGGCTCTGTTCACACCAGCTGACGAAGTCATTGATGACCCCCCTGTATTCCAGTTCATTTCCCTCTGACACCCAACCCACAATGGCAGTGCCCTCTGAGAACTTCTGGAGATGGCAAGTGTCCGTGTTATAACTGAAGTCCGCAGTGTACAGAGTGAAGAGGAAAGGGGCAAGTACTGTACCTTGTGGGGCCCCCGTGCTACAGACTACCACCTCAGACACACAGTCCGCAGCCTCACATACTGGGGTCTCCTGGTGAGGTAGTCAATAATCCACGAGGACAGCTGATGTTCCACTCCCGCTCCCTGCATCTTCTCCCTTAGCACTGAGGGTTGTATTGTATTGATGGCACTGGAGAAATCAAAAAACATGACTCTCACAGTGCACCTGGTGCTCTTCAGATGAGAGAAGGCCCAATGCAGCAGGTAGTGACAGCGTCATCCACCCCGATGTTCGGCTGGTAGGCAAACTGCAGCGGGTCTAGATCTCTCCCGTGATGGTGTTCAGTCCTCTCCACACACCTCTGGTGTTGCTCTGCTAGAGCTGCTCCTCCAGCTTCCTCCTGCGGCTGTCCTTTCCCCTCCTTATCTCTGTCCTTAGCTCCATCATAGGGGAAGTTATGTTGTTGCAGCTCCTCGCTGGAGAAAAAATCCTCAGCTGACTCACAGCCTCACATGCATCATGGGAAACCAGCAAGCACAGTAAAAAATCCAACCACAACGAAGAAGAAAGAAAAACCGGCACTTACCATATTTTTCAGACCATAAGGCACACCAGATTATAAGGCGCACTGTTGATGAACGGGTCTGTTTTCATACAAAAGGCGCAGCGGATTATAAGGCCCATTAAGCGAAGCAAAACAGTCAGATAAGTCAAACTTTACTTAACTCATTCTTCTTGCTTCCTCCACTTCCGTAACATTGATTCATTAATGTTGAATTCTCTGGCAGCTGCTCTATTCCCATGTTGTTGCAGTATATTAATGACTAACCTCGTATTATGGATGGATTATCTCAGTTGTTCTCCTGACTGAAGTTTGGTCCGTTTACAGCATCCGGCCATGTGATTGCATTTGTCCCTAACCATCAGGAACCCTCATGTTAACTTTTATCGAGTGGAAAAAGTTAGCATTCATCCTCCAGCTTCACTGTGTTTATGTTATGCTAACATAGCTGTGTTGCTGGCGATCACGTAGCACATCATTATATACCAGCTAGCCCAACTCCAATAACCCTAAAAAAGTCACTGCTGTTTAGTTTTCTGTCTTCATTCATGTTGGATGTGATAGCAGAGCTGTATGTTTTAATTTTTCAGAAATCTCTCAGTCAGGACATGCTATATCATGTTTAGGTGTAAACTAGCGAGCTAACTTCCTGCTAACTTCTAACTCTGTTAAATTTAATAAATTATGTGTAATGAACCGCTGGTCTGTACCATAAATTATCATTACGGGGGTTGTTGGAGCTTTGTGCGCAGTAGCCTTAATGACGGATGCGGTCAGAGGCACGCTCTGTAACCTGTATAGAGCATTCTGTCACGCACAGGAATAAGCTGTATAAAGTCCATTAAAGTTGCATTAATACTTTGATAAACTTCAGTGTTAAGTTTGTTTGTAATGTAAGGTATGTTACTGCGTTTGTATTGTGAGCTATTTGAAAACTTTCTCATTCTGTATTTACGTTACATACATCCATCTATTTTTTTTTAGCTTAGACTGTAAATCTCAGAATTACTTGTTGTAGAATTTACCTGATTTAATTTAAGCTCATTTGTTGTTATCGCTCATTGTTATGCTTCAAAGGGACTGTACAGGTATCAATTTCTTCTTATTTTATAGTTTTCAGGGTGCTCAACGATGCCCAGAGAGTGAGCCGTGTTTGGTGAGGGAAATGAATGGCTGCACCCATTAGAGACTCTTCTGTTGTTCTTGATGCCAAGGGCTGCTACAGTGAAAACTCAACACTGCCTTGCAGCCATCTACATTCATTGTATTCTTTCTTCGAACTGTGAGTAAAGGAGCGTATCGCATAATCCAGAGACTGGTGTATCAGTAAAGGACTCAAAATAAAGACATTATAAATACAATGTCATGCACATGTGCATCCTGTAAGCTGTGGGAGCAAATGATGTTCAACCTGGCAGTCTAAAGTTATACAAGAAAGGAAGACCTGTTCTGTATTTAACACAGTAGCATGTAACCTTGTGATGCTGAATATTCCATGTTTCTTGCATCAAAATGCCTATGACTAAATGTGGGGTTTATGCTATCAGTTGTACTTCTGTAAAAATCTAAATGGCAAATTGTCTGATTTGAGGGCATCATCAGTATTATTATGTGTTGAATTATTTGGGTTATGTTGCCAGTCTGTGAGGTTAAAGATGCAAATATCTAAGTTGAGTGTTAATAAGTTAAAACCACCACTCAACACATTTGAGTTCAGATATAGACACTTAAAAGGACAGGTGCAACAAGCCAAAAATAAAAATAATAATAATGTTGTCCTCCGTTGAAGAAAAAAACAACAGGCCAGGTCCAGCTCCAGAGAGCGAAGACTAACAGAGAAGGGGCAGGAGATGCATGAACAGGAAGCCAAGAAAAATGAAAGGTCATTTAGCAAGGCATATGAATCCTGGAAGGAGTTAGCAAGAAGAATTAGAACAAAACTAAAAGGTTCCTGCTCAAATGACGACCTTGTTAGAACACAAACGGACATTAAGGCTAAAGAAGCAGTAGTGCATCAACTGTATGAGCCTATCTGATGTAATCATACTTCTACTCCAGATGTTGTCAAGAGAATGGATGCGTGTGTTGCCCTAACAACAGAAATGTGTGATTTCATTAGTAAACGACTAGAGGATATAAATAAGACTTTTAATGATAGGCTCGAGAAGGATGATATTAAGTAAGGAGGAGTATGGATCTGTTTTTCGCCCAAACCCCCGCAGGTGGACAAAAGTGGTGTACTTGCAGGTGAGGAGCGCAAGGCGGTTGAAGGGTTCTTCTTTCGAAACTCAGAAGATGCATATCAAGGTGCCTGGGAGATTCTTCAGGAGAGGTATGGAAGTTCAATTGTTGTCCAAAAGGCTTTCAGGGACAAACTGATGAAATGGCCAAAAATAGCTGCCAATGACCGAGTAGCCCTCAGGGAGTTTTCAGATTTCCTTCAAAGTTGTGTCGAGAACATCCATCATGTTAAAGGGTTAGCAATTCTAAACGATTGTGAAGAAAATCATAAACTTCTCAAAAGAGTGCCCGAATGGCTGGTACGCTGATGGGGTGGCATTGTTGGGGATGAACTAGACAGATGTCAAGAGAATCCACTATTTGCTCATTTCACCAGGTTTCTACAAAGGGAAGCTAGATTGCTTCTCCCTTTCTACTAACCACTAAAGTAACAGATGAAAAGCTTCCTAAGAGAACCAAGGCACTCAGCACAAATGCTCAAGCTAAGCACTCTGCAGGTAAACCAGGGACCTTATTTTCAAAGCCAAGACCACCATGCTTCGTCTGCAACGATGAAACACATGGTGTCGCCAAGTGCCCAACCTTTGCCACAAGGCTTCCTGATGAAAAGAGAGCTTTAAGAAAGGGTCACACTAATAAAGAATGCAAAAGAAAGCACACATGCACTATATGTAGTGGAAGCCATCCAAGCTACTTGCACATAGAGAGAATTGAGGGAGCCAGTGAAATGTCAAACAGTGATTCACCACCTGCAGGAAGTGAGACAAAGGTCCTCAATGTCATGTCACATTGACAAGACTCCTCTGCTACATCTAGTATTGTCCCAGTTTTTGTGTCATTGGCAGAAGACCCCCACAGAGAGATTCTCACATATGCTCTGCTCGAGACACAGAGCGATTCAACTTTCATCTTAGGAGATCTGGTCTCTGCACTAAATGTGAAGAATCAGCCAGTGCAATTAAAGCTCAGTACAATGACAGCAGTAGACACAGTCATAGGTAGTAAAGTGGCTTGCGGATTGCAGGTTCGTGGGCTCAATAGTGAGTCGCATGTTCAGCTGAACCAGGTATACACAAGGGATTTTATCCCAGTTGATAATTCTCGCTTTCCTACAAAGGATACCACACTTTCAGTGGCCACACCTGAGGCAACTGGCAAACAAGCTGCAGCCACTTCAAGACTGTGAAGTGGGATTGTTGATTGGCTATGATTGCCCATCAGCACTGGCTCCCCTAGAAGTCATTGTAGGGTCAGAAAATCAGCCATTTGCTCAAAGAACCGTGCTTGGCTGGAGCATCATAGCATCAGCAAATCCATATCATCAGAGCTCAGAACATCAGAGCTTTGTGCATAGAGTGGCGGTAAAGGAAATGCCATTGCCTCCGGCCATTGATGTGTTAAAGGTCCTAGAAATGGATTTCAGCGAAAGAAACTATGAAGATAAATATGTTTCTCAAGATGATGTTCATTTTGTAAAACTCCTCGGCAGCACAGTCACAAAAAGGAAGGATGGACACTATGAGATGTCACTTCCCTTCAAGGGCAGCTCTCCACTCATCCTGCCAAACAACAAGCGACTGGCTAAAGCTCGTTTACAACACGGTCCAACAAGCAGTACCATGACCATTACACAGCATTCATGGAGGAAACCATCAGCAATGGTGTTGCAGAACAAGCCCCCCCTGCACATGAGGGAGAGACAACATGGTACATTCCACATCATGGGGTGTACCATCCTAGGAAACCAGACAAACATAGGGTGGTCTTCGACTGTTCAGCCAAGTTTCAGGGCATCTCTCTAAATGACAACTTATTGACTGGCCCTGATCTGATAAACTCTCTAGAGTTCTCTGCTGCTTTAGGAGAGAAGCAGTTGCCATCACCTGCGACACTGAAAAAATGTTCCATCAGTTCTATGTCTCACCCAACAAGCGTAACTACCTGAGATTCCTATGGTGGAAGGGTGGTCAGCTGCAAACAGAACCCCAAGAATATAGAATGGCGGTGCACCTTTTCGGTGCTGGTTCTTCTCCAGGGTGTGCCAATTTTGGCCTTAAATATCTTGCACAACACTGCAAGGCCGATTATCCTTCAGAGGCTGCTTTCATTGTCTGCTGTTTCCTCCCTCTACGACCCTCTTGGTCTTGTAGCTTTCTTTATCCTGAGTGGTAAATATATTCTTCAGGAGCTGTGTCGCATGGGCAGGTTGGGATGATCAACTTCCTGATAGCCTACATTCACGGTGGGAACAGTGGAAAGGGGATCTACACAGGCAAGGAAGGAACTAGCAATACCCAGATGCTACCATCCTCCAGACTTTGGCAACATAGTGAAGGTGGAATTGCATCACTTTTCAGATGCCAGTAACATAGGTTATGGTGCATGTTCGTACCTCAGATACAAGAATGATAAGGATGAAGTACACTGTAGCCTTGTGTTAGCCAAAGCAAGAGTTGTACCAACAAAGCTCGTGAGCATCCCAAGGCTGGAGCTTTCAGCTGCAGTAATCTCCGCAAGGCTAAGTGTCATGTTAAAAATCAGTGAAAAACCATTTCCACCCATGTCAATGAGCAAAATGACATCCTGAACCGTCTAAGCCGCTTTTCCAGCTGGACAACGCTCATTAGAGTAGTTGTAAGAATTAAGAGACTAGGTATGAAGTCAGATAGTGTCAGCAGCATTGTGACGGTGGAGGAAAGGAGGAAGGCTTGTGAGCTAGTAATCAGTCTGGAACTGTGAGGTAAGTGACGGAAGTGACGGACAAGGTAAGCGACTCGTGTTATAATAATAATAATAATAATAATGGATTGTATTTATATAGCTCTTTTCTAGGCACCCAAAGCGCTTTACAATTCCACTGTTCATTCACTCTCACATTCACACACTGGTGCAGGCAAACCACAGTTGTAGCCACAGCTGCCCTGTGGCAGACTGACAGAAGCGAGGCTGCCATATCGCGTGAGGCCGTAAGGGACATCATTCCAGGTGGTCCGGGCAATTCCAGGTTTTGATTGCATGATATTTTTTTTCCCCTCTTTCAGAAATATGGGAAATAATACATGCAGTATGAAGTGTGTAGAAACTGAGAAATGCAGGAAAGAGAAGTGTGTGTGTGTGTATTTATTCTATTCTACAGTGAAAAGCGTCATCAAAACCTACCTGAAGCTGCCGGAGGACATCGTAAAGAACATCGCCTTTGATAAAGTGCATCGCATCGGCCTCATGCGGGCAGCGACCGGGAGACCACGTCCTATTGTGGCCAAATTCGGCCACTTCAAGCAAAAGGAACAGGTGAAAAGTCGCGGCAGGGAATTAAAAGGAATGGACTTCAGCGTAAACGACCAGTTCCCAAAAGAGATCCTGGAATGACGCATGGTCCTCTTCCCCATCCGACACAGTTTCATCCAGAAGGGCTCCCGCGCTGTCATCGCTGTGGACCAGCTCTATGTGGATGGACAGCTTTACTGCAACCCCGGCATCACTCCGTGGCTGTATTAACTTCACACCAGATAAGAATCCGCTACACGAGGGCTGGGCGATATGGTATAATTTGAAGCACGTGCGGTAACGATATATTCTGTTCTTCTGTATAACGTATTTTCCACACTATAAGGCACACTTAAAATCCTTTAATTTTCTCAAAAATCGAGAGTGTGCCTTATGTATGAATTCTGGTTGTGCTGACTGACCTCGAACCGATTTTGGCGTGCAGACATCTGTTAAAAAATGTTTTAGTACAACTTTGGTAAGCCGCACTGCTTGATGGATTGTCAGAGCATTACGGCTGCCGTGGTGAGGAGCGTCGCGGAGTTATCTGGGTCCAAAACTCCGTCCCCTTCAGGTCCCAAAGTCAAACAAACACTGAGAGTTAAAAACGGTCTAAATGATTTCATCTTTAATAAAATGATCAGCGTTGCTGCTTTACCAGATGTAACAATTAAGTTTAACATCCAGGCATCCATGAAAACAGAAGTTATTAAATTTAACGGAGTTACAAGTTAACAGGAAGTTAGCTCGTTAGTTTACACCTAAACATGACATACCATGTTCTGACTGAGGGATTTTTGAAACTAATTAAAACGTACAGCTCTGCTACCACTTCCAACATAAATGAAGACAGAAAACTAAACACCAGTGGCGTTTGCAGGGTTACTGAAGTTGGACTACCTGGTATATAATGTTGTACTACGTGATTGCTAGCGACACAGCTATGTTAGCATAACATTAGCACAGTGAAGCTGGAGGATGAACACCAACTTTTTTTCCACTCGATAAAAGTTAACCTGAAGGATTCTGGTGGTTAGGGACAAATGCAATCGCATAGCAGGATGCTGTAAACAGGCCAAACTTCAGTCAGGAGAACAACTGAGATTATTCATCCACAATACAAGGTTAGTTATTAATATAATGCTACAACAACATGGGAATAGAACAGCTGCGAGAGAATTCAGCATTAATGAATCAATGTTACAGAAGTGGAGGAAGCGCAGTTTTTGGCTTTCCCCATATTTCAAAAGTGCTTCATCTCTTTGCTATGACTGTCGCCCGGCATAATTTGCAGATGATAATGTTTTTAGCTGCTGCGATGCTTTCAACCAAAACAGGCGCAGCTTGATGACATCATCAACATGCGCTATCGCGATAGAGCGATATAGTCAAAATCTCTATCGTTTCTATCGTATATCATTTCTATCGCCCACCCCTACGCTACACCCTTTTCCTCAGGGAGCGAGAAGTGTGGCGAGATACTCAGGATCTCGCCACACTTTTTTTTTCTCTCCTTCTCTCTATTTACGAACAAGTGATGTATTCTCTCCACCTGTCTAAGCAACACACACACAGCGTACACCCCTAGTTATACACAGACATCTATGGGTGCACTAAGCTTTGTTACATGGAACGTAAATGGAGCTGGCTCCAGAGAAAAGAGGTTAAAAATATTTAACCATCTCAAAAAACTACAGGCAGATGTTGTCCTTTTACAAGAGACCCACAGACCTCTTAGAGGTTTAAAAGAACTTAAAACACCTGAGTTTCCTAATGTGTTCTCAGCTTGTTATAATTCTAGACAAAGGGGAGTAGCAATTTTAATCCATAAAAATATTAATTTCACAGTACTCGATACGGTTATAGATCCAGAGGGCAGATTTTTAATCATTAAACTATCTATACTTGATAAAAAGCTATGTATTGTAAGTGTATATGGTCCAAATGTTGATGATCTCTCATTCTTTCACAGTTTTTTCAGTGCACTCTCTAAACCAGGGGTCGGCAACCCTGGGCACGCGTGCCACAGTTGGCACGCGAAGGGTTAACTGATGGCACGACCATAGCTGGACTGGCCATCGGACATATCAGGCATTTGCTCGGTGGCCCAATGATTTTTTTTTTTTGTAACGGTATAAACAATGAAAGATGGCGGATTGGCCAAATGCTGGTCGGTGTGTAAAAATAACTCAGTTGTTTGGTGGTGGCTATGGCGGAGCTTCCACAGATTCAGTAACATTAGCAAGTGGTGGAGGCCAGCAGGTGGATGAGAGAAAGGGGAGGCAAGAGGAGAGACCCGAGTAGGCAGCGGCCGGTCTGAGTGTCAGGTGAACTGAACTTCAGGTAAGAAGTTATGACCTGCAGTCTATCTGGGTCAGATATAAACCAGGTTTAGGTGGAGTTTATTTTCGTTGTGCTGACTTTTTACAGTCAGTTACAATAACTCGTAAATAATGCTAGCTAGCATGACGGAGTTTCTATACAGGTGGGTGGGTGCTATGATGTTACTCATGTTGAACTTTATTTTTTTCATAAGGTTAGTTAGTAGAGTTGCCAACTGTCCCGCAAAAATGAAATTGTCCCGCATTCAGAGAAAATATTACGGGTTTCGTATTGAGGTGAAAAGGAACACAGTTTGTGCCGTACTTCAGCTAGAATGAAAAAAGACACAAAGCTGGAGTTATTCTGTCGTTACGCTGCACAGCTGCCTCTTCTTCTCTCATTCTCTCCCCTCCCTCTCCTGTTGCTACTTCAATCATGAAACTGATCAATGATCAGCTGATCGGCTTTTCTCTCGTTTGTTTATCGCCCACTTTACGCCAGAAAGAGGAAACCAGCGGATGTCGCGCTAAACAACAGCAGCACGTTTAAGCTTGATGAGCTGTTGTTAGAATTTATTTAATATTAATTTCTAGTATCAGCTGATGTTTGCTGGAGCCACAGCTGTAAAAGCTGCTGGTCATGATATCAGTTTGGTTATCTGGTGAGAGGGAAACATGAAGATGAAACCAGAAGATGTCCTTACTGAATCATCAGAGCTGAACAGGTGATGGAGAAACAGGTTTACCTTTTAGGTGTCTCTCAAAAACAGTTATGAACTGTTTCTGAGAGACAGATAACACCAGGATCCTTTTCTAGCTGACAGCTGGTAACTGTGCAGGGGCGGCTCTAGCAAAGTTTTGCCAGGGGGCCAGGTAGGGCATTAACAGGAAAAGGGGGGCACAAAGAAATACTTTTCTTTCTTATTCTGATTTAAAATGTCTCGCTTTTAATAAATAATTATCTGAATATTACAACCAAAGTTTTTATCTGACGTAAAATGTATAGAAATCATACATATACCAACAAGACAGTGTACATCACTGTCACAACAGCGACTGTTTTCATTCAAAGGCTTTATGGCTTTAATATCTGGTGGGCCGGTCTCTAGTCAAAATGCCCGGGCCGATTTTTTTGTCCCAGTCCAGCCCTGGGGACGACACGCAGTGAATTAATCTGAGAAGGTGCATTAAAAAAATTAATGGCCGGGCCAGCGGTGCACATCACAAATCAGCTCGCATAGACACATTAGTTGTGCCGCTTCTTAATGACGGTATCTTAGGTAACAAACCCAACTACCAGATTCAACTTGTAATTGGCTAAAAATAACTTAGCCTACCGGTGAGAGGGACGTTGTTAGCTTTCCACATTTCGACACTTCAAATGCTTCATGAGCTGTCCGCTCAGCACATCATCAGCACCACAGAAATACATGGATACATCTGTAGACTTGAGATAATTCACAATGCGTTTTCGGGACTTTCAGGTGTATGGACCAATGTTTTCTCTTCTGATCAAACCAGAAATCTTTAATGAGCAGCTGGATTTGTCTCGCATTAACTGGCTGAGTTAATGCCAGTTAATGCGACATCGAAGCAGCTGGAATCCACAGCTGTGCGTGTTCATGGAGCTGCATTTTCACCTGCTGGACATCACTACCTGACAAGTTTAACTGTCTTCAGAACATTACAGAGGCCTTATTGACAGTATTTGGCTCTACATATCTGTGTGAGCAGATTTTCTCTCACATGAGTGTCCTCAGGTAGCCGTCTGAATGCTGGACACTCGGAGACCTGTGTCTCTGAGTGGGAGACCAGAGATCACATTAACATGTGTATCTCTGTATTAACAAACATGCTATATTGGCCCAGTTTGTTTTTCTTATCATTGTTGTGAGGAGACCATAAATAGCATTTGTATTTTCTGTTGTACAGTTCATTTGCTGTTATGGAGTTCTTGTTATGGATAAAAAGTGTCTTTTTTTTGTTTCAAAATAGCTGATAACTATTCGCTGATAGCTGCCAACATCTGTGAACAAATATAATTGTATAAAGTTGTTCTATATAGTGTGTAACTGTTAATATAGAGCGTTATTAAATTTATTGCTAATGCAATCATATGGCACATTGACTTCTGAGGAAATTTTAAATGGCACTTGTCATCAGAAAGGTTGCCTACCCCTGTTCTGAACACTTAGATGGCACACTTGTTGTTGGAGGCGACCTCAACCGTGGACTAAATGAAGAAATGGATAGGCTCAGTACAGCAGGAACTCAGCGTAATTGGCAGTCCACAAATATAATCAAACAGTATATGAGCGACTTTGGCCTTTGCGATGCATGGCGCTCCCTTCACCCCAACAGTAAGGAATATACTTTCTTCTCCTATGTTCATCAGCTGTCAGCGATCATGCTCCTGTATCTTTAACACTAATACACAAGAATAATACTACGCCAAGTAAAAACTGGAGATTTAATACATCACTGTTTAAAGATGAAGACTTTATTAAATATTTTAAAAAAGAATGGACTCTATATTTAGACTATAATGACACTCCCGGAACTTCAGCATCTGTTCTATGGGAAGCAGGGAATGCTGTGATGAGAGGTAAAATAATTTCTTTCTCATCACATAAAAAGAAAGAAGAAAACAAAAATATTCAGGAATTAGAAAAAAACCATCAAATCCCTAGAAGAAGCCTACGTGTCACACCAAGATCAGGAAACATTGAACAAAATACACAAAACAAAACTAGAACTAAATGAGATAATTGATAAAAAAACAAAATTCTTAGTACAAAGACTACGCTTACAAAAATATGAACATGGTAATAAATCCGGTCAATTTCGAGCAAACCAGCTAAAAATAAATAAAGAAAAAACAACTATATGTGCTGTTCAAGATTGATGTCAAACTCAATTGCACAGGGGGCCAAAACTCAAGGCACACTTTAGGTCACGGGCCAAACAAGATAAATATTTACTGAACACACTAAAACAATGTTTTTTAAACATAAATATGAATAAAAACAGACAGGAATATTATTCCAGAAAAAAATAAACTTTAACTTTAAATATTTTGCTCTTCATAAAAATATATCCTGTCAAAATTATGCAAGTTAGAAATATGAACATGCTGCCAAAAACCCCAGAAAAAAATAAATGAAAGCATACACAAGGTTCGAGCTGCATGTAGACGGAGCTGGGGCATTGCTTCAGGAATGGAACTAATAAACTGTGCGGGCCATTCAGTGTCGTACTTTCCCTTGAGTGTCCCATTACAGTGCAGCTCCATCTGAATTTGCACAGGTGCAGTTTCCACATAAATGGGTTGCGAAGCAGCTTGAAATCCTCTTTTTGTGCTTCAAAGTCACCAAAGCGCCGCGAACTCAGTGCGCTCAGTTTATCAGCAAAATGCGCATTTGGGAACACTTTTGCGGTGACTTGGTTCAACATTACTTGGCAACAGGGAAAGTGAGGCAGGTTGCACTGGTGCATTTGTGACAGCTTCACTTGAAATGCCTTCACCGCATCATACATGCCATGTCCATGAACTGACAGATTTCCTTGCTGAGCTCAAAAACCCGATTGAGAATTTTAGTTATAGTTACTAGTTACCCGATTTTCCCCAACTCAGCCAACGGACCTCTGTATGATGAGGAATGTCGGCAACTCTGAATCTATTTCCCACATAAAAGACTGAAATTGACGGTGATTTAAACTTTTAGCTCAGATAAAATGTACGGTCTGCGTTACGGTGATCATTACATGCTCCATTTTTAGGACTTTACCACACAGCCTTTCCTGGTGTATGATGCAGTGATATGCTGTTAACTCACCGGTACAGTTCTCCTCCTGCATCTTTACTCTCATCCTGCCGACTAGTCCACTTTTTTTCACCGCACAACACCGGCGCTCCATCTGTTGTAAATCCAACAAGTTTGTCCCAGGGCAGTTTCATGTTGGTTACACTTTGACATACGTTTTAAAAAATGTCTTTTCCTGTCGTTGTCCCGTGCATCGATTTAATGTCCAATATTTCCTCTCCACAGATGAAGATGGCCAGCTGTGCAATGTCCATCATGTCTGTACTTTCATCCACAGCAAGAGAGTATGCAATAAAGTTTTTGCTTCTTTCACACAACTGTGTTCTTAAATCAGTGGCCATCTCACAAACCCGATCAGCAATCATATTTCTGCTCAGGCTCACATTTGCCAAAATCTGCGTTTTGTCTGGACACAAGATGACGCACACCTTCATCATGCAGCTCTTCAGAGTGGTACCGGGCTGATTTGTCTATCTCCTCTGCTACTATAAAACTTGCTTTCACAACAGCTTCACTTTGTGATTTACCAGTGTCAGAAGAAAATTATGTTTTGATCAGTTACATGAAATGTATTCTTTATATCAGTGAAGCACATGTTTACGTGACTTTTGACATGTACCTTGTCTGTGATAAACAACTTGCAGCTTCCCCTTTTTGTTCTAGAACATACAGATTTAGAAAAGGGGAACCTCAGCTCTGAGAATAACTCTGTGACAGCAACACATACACACACACACAGACACAACTGTATAAATAAATCTCGCGGACGATGATAGAGCGCGTGTCCGTGAGTGTCTCCTATGCAGGCGCTCTGTGACCGTCCTTGCGAGTAAAAAGGCAACTGCAGTGTTTGTGTTTTTCTGACTCAGACGTCTCAGCTGAAGAACGGCAGGGTGATTTAAAGAAATCCCCTGTCAACCAGTTTACCAGCAATGTAAACTGCTGGTAAACTGTTTACCAGCAATGTCTGTAAACATATATTCAGTCACCCACTGGCGCTGAAAGGCTCTGTTTTCAGAATCAACTTTTCTCTCCACCATTGTGAGCGGCTAGCTTCGCAATAACAGAAGTTTGACTTGATTGACGCGGGAATGTTCCCAGTTAGCCTAGCGTTTGGCAAGGAGGCTGCAGCGCTGCATTATGGGATCTGTTGTTTGTTTGTGTGTTATTAGCACCTCATATCGCCGGGCCATGCATAACAGTAAAAAAAAATCTATATAAAATGATCTCCCGGGCTGGATATAAATGTACGCCGGGCCGGATGTGGCCTGCGGGCCTTGAGTTTGACACGTGCTATAAAACGTTGTATTCACCACAAATAAACCCATCTAAAAAGGAAATTGATCAGTTTTTGGACAACATAACTCTTCCAAAGTTATTAGACACTCAAGCAATGGCACTGGATTCGCCACTGACACCAGGTGAACTCCAGGAAGCCCTGATAAGTATGCCCAATAATAAGGCTCCAGGTCCAGACGGCTTCCCTGTCGAATTCTACAAAGAATTCTGAACGATTCTAGCACTAGTTTTTTACAGAACGTTGTTGGAAATCAAAGAAAAGGGCAGACTTCCACCAAATATGAATTCTGCAAACATTAATCTCCTGCTAAAACCAGGCAAAGACCCTGTATACCCCTCAAGCTATCGTCCAATATCCCTTATAGATGTAGAGAAATTTCTCTTTGCAACTTTACACAAATTTGGTTTTGGAACCTCTTTCATTAACTGGTTAAAAATATTATATAATTCCTCAACAGCTTGTGTCAAAACAAATGACCAAACATCCTCCAGCTTCTGTCTCCTGAGGGGCACCAGGCAGGGATGCCCACTCTCCCGTTCACTGTTTGCAATTTTTATTGAACCACTAGCAGCAGCAATTAGACAGAATTCAGTAATTAAGGGCATAAAATGCAAGAACGTGGAACATAAAATCAGCCTTTATGCGGATGATGTGTTACTTTTTCTCCAAAACTCACAAACCAATCCCTATGGGGTAATTGCAGTAATATCAAAGGGTTGGCATAATAAGCATATGCTTCAGCCAATACCTGTTGATTAGCCTTGTCTCGTGCTCTCTTGCTTTGTGGTAATCTTTATTCTGTATTCGCTGAGATATTTGAATGCTAATCAAAAAAATCAATCAATCAATATCAGATTACTCAATTAACTGGTCAAAATCTAGAGTCCTTCCGATTAATTGCTCCTTCCATAATTCCTCTTCTACTCCACTGCAATCGGGAAATATAAAATATTTAGGTATTAATGTTTCTCCCAAAATTACTTTCCAAAATATACAGAATGCTTTCTAAAACAGATGAATCAATATCACTTCCTATTGCAAAATAGGAAGTGGATTTATCAGTTAACTTAGACCAAAACTTCTGGTCTCAGATATGCTTAAAAACCTTTCATTTAATTAGAAATCCCAGTCTTCAATTAATTCAACACAAAATACTACATAGAGTACACTATACAGGTCATCGGATGTTCAAGATGGGCTTTACGTCTATCAACAACTCCTCACACTGCCAAACCAATACACCGGACAGTTATATCCAAGCTCTTTGGTTCTGTCCACCAGTTCAGAAGTTTTGGCGCGAGATATGTGAAGACTTATCGAAGTGTCTGAAATGTAACATTCCAACTTCCCCTTTAGTGTGTTTGTTGGGCAGCTTAGATAATGTCACTACAGAAAAGAATATAGCCCATATGGTTTTCACTGCCCTATGCATAGCCAAGAAAACAGTCCTCATGAACTGGAAAAATAAAAATAATCTTAATTCTAACCAATATAGAAATTATCTATTAGATTACATTAGTCTTGATACAGCCTCTGCCACCACATCAGATCAATTGCTCTGGGCTCCTTTGATCAGCTCCATCACCTAGTGAGGGTGGGGGGTCATAGTTTGGTTCCACCTTCGCTGTTGTGATTGGTGTGGGGGTAGAGACAGGCTTGGGGCGTCAGGGGATTCCCCAGGAGCGTCTTCCTTGGAGGGCTCAACCCAGGGTTGCGGTCATGGCCTCAACTCAGCCCTGGAGCAGGGTGCCGCCTGTGCATCGAGCCACCTGGGGGGCTCTTCAACGGGTGGGGGAGGCTGTTACACCTTGCAGGAGGTCTCCTCTCTCCAGGAACTCACTCTGCAGGAGGGGGAGATATAGGAGAGGTGGAGGAAGAACTCAGCCTGGGTGTCTATTGTGTAGTCTGGAAGATGAGTGGATGATGGGATGGGTGTAGTTTTCTCTTTCGTGGGGTCAGGTGGGCTGTCCCAGGCTCTGTGGGGCCGGGAGGCGCTGCTGAACTGGGCCCCGGTCCGGATGGGCCTGGGACCCCTTGCCCTGGTGTGTTGCAGAGTATGGGGGTGCCTACTGGGGTCAGCGGGGGAGCTGGCCCCAGGGAGGGACCACTTGCTCCTCCTTTCCTTCCCTCCCCATCTCCAGCTGCCTCCCTCTTCCCGCTCCACCACAATCACCCACACATGCAGGGCCTTGGGGTAAAGGTGTGTCACCAGCAGTGTTGGGCAAGTTACATTGAAAAAGTAATTAGTTATAGTTACTAGTTACTTCTTCAAAAAGGTAACTGAGTTAGTAACTGAGTTACAATATTCTAAAAGTAATTAATTACTTGAAAAGTAACTATTGCGTTACTTTAAAAAAATGTCTAACCCTCTGGGGTCCAGGGTATCATTGGCCATTTTTAACCACTTTTGATGTTTCCTCTACATTTCACCTTTAAAAACTATTTACTTTGCCTTGTTTGGTATCATCCTTTTCAGCACAACCTCGCGTGTCTGAATTTACAGTCATGTTTTCATTTTGACATACTGTATTAACACAATTGATCTAAAATCAGACAAAAAACATAAAATCAGAGTAGAAAAAGTTATAGTTTTACTGTAACAACCACAAACATGTTTAATGAATCATATTTCATAACTTTAAATGCAAATATAAATTGTCAATTTTAAAATCATATGCACAAGTTTTGCAAACAACAAATTTATTTGTATCCATTTACCTTTTACCCTTTTTTAAAAATAACCATTTCAAACTATTTACAGAACAATCAGCTGTTCTGCATTCAATAAGATGTCACACAAATTATTTGTGCCACTCCAAAACAATAATTTCTGTCCACTATAAAGGAGAACATCACAGCCTGATACCTGCAGGTCTGACAGCAGCAGGTGTATCACTCCTGTTTCTACCTGGAGACAGCAGTCACCTTATTGTTCAACACAAAACTATCCACAACACCATACACTAACTACACAAGACAACACATTAACTACACACTCCAAACACGCTAAACGTCACAAATCTCTCACATCTCAAAACTCGCTCTCTCTCTTTTTCTGCTCTCTCTCTCTCTCTCTCACTCTCGTCGTCACTCCTAAAACTTCCCCTGTTTTGTTTTGTTTCTTTGCTCATAAGCAGAGAGTGCTAGCTAGCGCTGTCCTTAGACAGTAAACGTGACGAAACTATTGAGGAAAAAACGCCGCGTATATATTGTTTATCATGACTCTGGTTTTACGTGGCCTATCAACACAATTTAAAAACTGGTATATATCACCTTGTTGCTTTATCATTTTAAAGTGGTCATGTGATTGGCTTACCACGACTACTTTATTCTTCCTCAGTCAAACAGCAGCACTCATGCGATTGTTTTGCCCCCTTAGCTCCAGGTGTTGTGCTAGACAGTGATCGTGATTACCGTCCACGGGAGCGCGCGCAGCTGCTTAAAGCTGTAGCGTCCAGATTACTTACGTAGTCAGCTACTTCCGTGCAACTGATATAACATGCAGTAAGCTGAACACAGCTTCAACCGTCTGTTTGTTGAAAAATAGTAACGGACTGCATTTTCTTGTTAGTAACTGTAACGGCGTTGTAACGATAGGAATAGTAATTAGTTAGATTACTCGTTACTGAAAAAAGTAACCCCGTTAGTAACGCCGTTACTTGTAACGCCGTTACTTGTAACGCCGTTATTCCCATCACTGGCTAAATGCCACTACTGCTCAGTGTTCAGGAAGACTAGACGATGCCACTACTAATAAGATGGCAGCAATCCAAGATGGCGGCCAACCAAACAGGTTTGAGAACCGGTTTGACCGGTTTCGTGCGTGTGCGCATGCGCGTACAGGTCCTGGGATTATGTGAGTTCATGTGTGGAGACACACAGCTGGTCAGGGGGTCATATGAGTTCATGTGTTTTTAACTTGATTCAATCAAACCATAGGGTTTTTAATTAAACTATTTTTTTGTCACTTTGGTGTGTCTCAACATTCATTTATGCAGACATATGTGTCCTTAAGAGCAATTCTTTGTTTTTGTGTGCAGGGGTGGAAGCCGTTTTTGTTCACAGTGTGCATTAACAAAGCCTGAATGCTTTTTATTTACATCTAGTCAAAAGTGTTGGTAATAGTGTTTTAATCACACTAAATTTGTGATTCTGACAATATCTCAGCTCGCAGCGATGCAAGTATTTTATTTTATAAACCACTCAAATGGGAATTTCTTCTGTACAGGTAAATTCAGCCTGTTCACAAGCGTTTCATTTAATAAAACCACTAGTTTTAATTTAACTAGTTTTACGCATCTACTGGGGCTTCTTTCACTGTTTGATGCGATCATTTTATTTAAAAATCGGGATTTCAGAATGTTGATCCAAGAGGGAGACAGAGCCAGCTAATTTTTAACACAGTAAATGGTCATAAATAATATTCAGTCCCTTTAGAAAATAAATGCTATAAGTTGGCAGTATCGCTCTTTCAAACTAATTGTGTTTTAACCACACTAATTTTATGATTCTGACAATGTCTCAGCAGCACACAGCGATGCAACCATTTTATTTTAAAAACGGCACAAGTGGGAATTTCTTCTGAATGGGTAATGTCAGTTCAATGCCTGTTCACAAGCGTTTCATTTAATAAAACCACTAGTTTTAATTTAACTAGTTTTTACCTGGGGTTTCTTTCAAAGGTTGATGCGATCATTTTATTTAAAAATCGGGATTTCGGAATGTTGAACTAAGAGGGAGACAGAGCCAGCTAATTTTTCAACACAGTAAATGGTCACAAATAACATTCAGTCCTTTAGAAAATAAATAGGCCTGCTTCTAAAACACGCTGCACATGATGTCACCTTTTCCCCCAAAGCAACCAGTATCGCTCTTTTCAAACTAATCCTGTTTTAATCACACTCATTTTGTGATTCTGATGTCACAGCATGCAGCGATGCATGCCTTTTATTTTAAAAACGGATCAAACGGGCATTTCTTCCGTAAGGGGTTTCATGGTTTCAGAGTAGTTTTTAACACAACAGATGGTCGCAAATAACATTCAGCCCTTTAGAAAATAAACGCTGCAGTGATACTTCTAAACAGCCGGTTAATTGTTTGAAATTGTTCAGGATTGCAAAAGCCCACTGTGGGTATCATTTAATTGTTGTGATTCCTTAGGAAAAGGTAAAAGCCGACAGGTGTACCACCCGAGCCGGGACCCCGCCTATTGTCTGAAGTATCGGTTCATTTGTAATTCCTTAGGAAAAGGTAAAAGTCCCGCAGATGTACCAGTCATGCAAGTTCTCGCCTATTTTCTGAAGTAGCCAGCAACAGCGGACCCTTAGGCCTATCTTGGCCAGTTACACGGGAGCTCCCCAACTGCGTGCCCCACCCTCATTGTTTTAAACTTGTACAGCAAGGTGATGCCCTACAGGTGTATCGCCCCCAGACTTATCGGTCCCCCATCTACTGTTTTGGAAGCACCCGGTCCTATATGAAGAGTTCCTCAGAGCCTGAGACCCTCGCCATTTCGCGTCAGAACCAGCGCCGGTGCAGACCATTTTCTACCCACACAGAGCGTTTCTGACCAGCCGGCGTTGCTTATGCATAAGAGAAAAGCGACAATACAACGCGGTTCTCTGCTCCAAGACATCCGCGGTCCTTTCACACGGTAAGGATGTGTGTTATAGCCAGCGCTTCATAAATGTCTGTCTGGCAGCGCAGATTATTCAAACTGTTTTTAAAACGTGACTCATTTGTTGTCCAAAAACATTTCCTCTAAATTTGCAAAGTTACTGATTTAAAAATATATATTTTCGAATTTTTAGTTGGATGTCAAACATACGATAGACTCTTGAGCATATTTGTATAGCAAAATTCACAGTGGTATAACCATAAAAGATGCCCAACTGTGCACCAATGCACTCTAATGCAAGCCTTTAAACTGTATGCTGATAAGTGCATGAAGTATACCTCAATAGCTGAAAAGAGTCTGCATCCATAATTTGTGGATCTATTGATTTGTTTTTAATGTGGCACTTTTTTCACGAACTGCAGATGATGAAATCCTCTTTATTTGAGAAAGTGTCCCTAAGCTATTGTGGCTCATACTTACTGAGTTCCCTAGCTATGTCAGTAAACTTTTTGAACAAGGCGCGGGTATCATAGATTTAAAGACACATCTTAATTGAAGCAAAGGCAAAAGTTGGAATGAATTTTATGTGGCTGTTCATATTAAAGCCATCAAAGAGTGAAAATCCAAAAAGCTGCTGCAATCCTTTGTATTAATGATCTCTCTTTCTCCCTCTCTCTCTGTGTTGTTGTTCGTGTGTGTGTGTGTGTGTTTGTGTCTGTGTGTGTGCGTGTGTGTGCGTGTGTGTGCGTGCGTGCTGGCAGAACGAAGGTCAAGATAGGAGCTTTTTTTTTTTCTGAATGCATCTCCAATCAGCTTCTTTTTTTTTGTAACAAGAAGTGTAGCTCATACATTGCAATAAATGCATTCTGCTACATCTGCTAACGAGAGAACATGTTTTTTCATCATAAAGACTGTGATATTGTTAAGGTGTCACCTCAGTAATGCTGCTGAGGGAAACAAGTATTGACTCATTTCTTTTTAAATACATGACTTAAAAAACTAAAATCTAATTTCAGGGGTTTATTTTAAGTTTACAGAATATAACAGCTGGAAAGACGATGAGTTTTACTTCTCACTGTCCGTGTTATGTTTTAGTATCCATTGTCATGTATGCTACTTTGCTCTGTGGACTGTAAAATGTTTCATTGTATTCATGAAATAAACCAGACTTTCAATGTCTGAATCTTTTACCGTTTTTCTGCTTTTGTTCACCCCAAGTTGACAAAACCCGCAGACATCCTGAGTTAACTCACTAAAATGTGGAGCAATCTCAGTATATTTAGCTGCTTTTACCCTAAACACAATCAGCTGACTGAGAGAAATGTCTGTAGTCCTCACTTTGGTCATTATGAATGTTGAAGGAGATTTGTTCCATAGACACCTTATTTCCTACACTTAATCCAACACTACTATGTTATATTTAAACCCAGATTCCTTTTATAGATTGCAGTGAAATTTGTTAAACCATCGCTTAATGGGACAGATGTACAAGTTGCTCTTTACTAGCACTTTGTAGATAAGTTTGTTGCTGGACAATAAAGCTAGCAGTCTCACACACTCTTTAGATTTTTGAAGTTTTGTGTGTAATGGTTTAGTCTCGCACACCTTACCCTTTTCTTCCCAGTATCACAACAGTATGACTCTCAAAGTGCGGCTCAGTAAACAAACAAGGACTCTGAAGTCAGAACAGAAAGATACAGTTGGAAGATTAATGATTGCGGTTTTTTTGTTTGTTTGTTTGTTTGTTTTTTTATGATGCGTAGTAAACTACCCCCTCTTCTTCTTCTCTGTGTTGATGTTGTTCTTGTGTGTGCGTGAATGCCTTAGAAGTCAAAGTATACATTAGCCATACTTACAAAAAACATTTTTTAATTTCATTTAGAAGTGAGATTCTAAGTTGTAAGAAGAAATCTTATGCTCAGCCAGGAGTATGTTTCCCCACTTTTACAATGCTAAGATGTCAAATCCGTGATCCAACAGATGGTTTGGCGCATGCAGGCAAGAAGGGCAAGCCATCCCTTACTCACACAACCTCACACACTATAGATTTTGAAAGTTCTTTTGTACAACGGTTTAGCCACAGTTATAACTTCTACTTTTGATAAACATCACTCCCTCGGCATATTTCACAACAAATAAGGTGTCTTTACTGGGATATTTATTGTCAAACTATGCGATTTTCCAAATGTGTGTGGAGTAAAATGTTGTGACCAAGAATCATTCAGGATTAACAACACAAACTGTTTTGATAGCAGAAACAGTCTGGCTTATAGTTCCCATACTTTACCACTAGTTTTACAAACACATTCTTCTTCATGTCTGTTTACATGGTTTTTATGAAACTGGTTTTCAATAGTACAACCAACGTCTAACTTTTCTTTGCTCCCCAGTATAAATGCAAGAATTTTGCAAGCTTTATTGAAACTGTCACAATTTAACACTCAACGCCATAAACAGAGTTGATCCATGTCTCTGTGGACACTGTTTCATACATCAACAGCTCTGAAAATCACTTTTAAAGTAATGTAGAACATGATCTCTCTCACTCTCAGCGTCTCTAATAACCCCGCAAACTGACAATCACCTCTAAACAAGGGGGCTTAGTTTATAGGTTTTCTTTTTTTTTTTGTTTGTTTGTTTGTTTTTGTTTTTTATCAGGCGCAACACCATGTAACGCATGGCTGTTAGACTCTTTTACCAGACCATGTTGCTAGCCCAACCACCAGGCTCAGGGTTTCTGAGCTCTAACCATGGCTGCCAAATGTGGCTCTGACCCTCTTGGGCCTTTTCACCACCGGACTAAGTTTGTAGTCTCACCTACCAATATTATTTTATTATAGCACAATATTCAGCTTGGTTAACTTACTACTTTGACTTTCTTACTTTGAGCACATTTCTGAGCCCATACATTATCAAACTTTTACTCGAGTATTTCTGACACTAGCAGCTATACTTCTGCTTAAGTAAAAAATGCCCGTACTATCGGTATATAAAGCTGTCTGTAATTCTTGAACAATTCATGCAAAAATTATACATTAAACCTGCACCACAGCTAACTCTTCTTAACAACCAATAACAGGTGTATTTCTTAGATCTACTGATACAGCCAAAACACTCTGCTTGTATAATGCCATATTCTCTCCCAGCGTACCCTTGTCTCACAACAGGGTGATTCCCAAAGTACGACTCAATAAACAGAGACTCTAAAACCAGAACAGAAAGATAAAGTTGGAAGATCAAAGATTAAGGTTTGTGTTTTTATAGCATAAAGTAAACTGTCCCCTTGTCTTCTAGGCTTTGGCGTGCGTACCTTAGAAGTCAGATTATACATTAGTCATACTTCCAAAAACATTTTGAATTCCATTTATAACTGAGATGTCAAGCTGTTATCAGACATCTTATGCTCACCAGGAGCAAGTATCCCCAACTTCAAAACCTTAAAGTGTCAAATTCACAAACCCAACATGGGCTCATTCAACACAGGGGCCAGAAGTGCATGTCACCCTTTACTGACACACTGTAAATAAGTTCAATACTGGGCAACGCGGCTAACAGCCTTGGAAACGCTTTACATGAAATAAAACTTTTTAGAAAACCCTTTACAAGAATAAATGTGATGATGTGTTTTACCTGAATCAAATGTATTTGTTTGTTTACTTGAAATAAAACTTATTTTGGAAACCCTGTACATGAAGTAAAAAGTATCGTGTTGTAAGTTCTGGCTTTAATATTTCCAGCTGATAAGGAGACGTATTGCATTTCAAACACTTCATATCCTACCCGCCCTTTAAGATCATCCCACTTCCAGATCAAGCCCCACCTTCTGTTATTTTAAAACAATACCGCCGTCTCATTCCTCCAAAACCTTTTTTATCTCAAAACAGCGAGAAGGATGGACTGTGCACCCCTGCGTCACACTGAGGAGGAGGACAGTTCCTCAGACGAGGGCTCTTTAGTACCTGACACGCCCGGTTACTATCGCCCCTTGGAGAAGCAGCAGCAGCAAGCCATCGAGCTTGACGGTCGGGCTTCTTCTTTATTCATCGATACCATGAAAACAGCTGTGTATCACCTAGTCAACCTAGTAATCAACAAGTACCTCACTGACGAATGCAGTGGCTGTAAGTTCGATCACCCCAGCCAGAGACAGCATGAGTGTCTGCAAGTGTTGGAGGATGACTTTTACGCTGAAAATTATTATAGCATCCGAAAAAGACTCCTCACCCCTCGTTTCATTCCTTCCATTCAACGTCTGCTGATTGCCCGCAACATCAAAATGGACGATGTCAAAGTCCGCACGGTGGCGGAGACTCTCTTGCACGAACTAAAATCGGTAAAGAAAGTCTTTGACGCCATCGCCGAGGCATACGACAATCTGGTGGGGTTGGACGTGGTGAAAATCGGACAGCTACGGTTGGTCACAGAGTGTTACAAAGGAGGCTGTTAATGTTTTCTCTGAAACACTGATTCTTTCCAAAAAACCCAAAAAACGTATTGAACGGTATCTTTCAAACAGCTACCCTGCTTATTTTTTTCAAACAAGCATCCAGATTTTTCTTTTTAAAATGTGTAACCTGCATTTTACCACATTTTTAAAAGCATGTATCCTTTTTTAAACATAAATTTAAAACATGTATCCTGATATATGGCCACCCTTCCAAGGCCCTGAGAAATTACCCAAATCACTATGGGATAAGGATGGGGACTTACCCTCTGTACCCACGTAAATGGTGATGAATTGTGAAGCTACAGTTCTTTTCTGTAAAAAAGCATTTTTATTTTGTATATAAATAAAATGTTGATGTTATGCGACGGGATTGTGTGCTTCAATTTTACATATAATGTGCCAAATCACTACAATGGATGGCTCAAGACGATGCCGTCCAGAGTAAGGATCTTGTTAGACAGTGTTTCCAAGATTTTCAAGTCCCATTACAATAACCTCAGTTTTATCTGAACTTAGTAGCAGAAAATTAAAGCTCATTATCTATCTAAAACATCCCAACTGTTTAACCAATAAAAGTGGGTATCATCTGCATAGCTGTGAAAATGTATGCTATGCCTTCTAAAGCATGTATAATGTAAACAGAACTGGTCTTTGCACAGAAGTCCTTGGAGCTTCATAATTAACCTCAGTGTGTGTGAAGAGGACTCTCCATTTAATGATAGCTGTAATAAAATGTTATGGTCAGCGGTATTAAATGCTGCAATTTGGTCTAGCAGGAAAGATTTCAACATTTCAATATGATCGTAGGCTGAAAACTGATTAGATTAATTTCTGATTACCTTTTCTGTGATTCTTCAAGTTTGCAACACCGAACATATTAAAGGATGATTTAAGGCTGTTTGGGGGCTTAAGGTTCACAGGAACAGTTTAATTAGACAGCCGTTTACTATTATTCTTTATGTCTTGCTTTCAACACTGACATGTTCAATATGATAACTATATCAGATGAGAAAATAAATCCCTGTGTAGTTAAAAAAAAAAAAAAAACTTTAATCAAACTGAAATGTTGCTGAACTCTGATGGACGTGTCTTTTAATCTTGTCAACAAGACTGCGGTACCAAATCAACTTGATGAAGATCTCCTTTGAAAAATACATACTCACGAGACTAAGTAAAAGCAGAGCCCTCACAGCTGGTAGTACAAAACACAGTGACAACTTGTGTATTAGATACCCTCACTTCAAAAGCATATATCTCTATATATATGGAATCTCCAAGAATATCATCTTAAAATGGCATTCAGCGGGTTGTTACAGTAAAATACATTATTTTTTTAAAAAAAAGAAGTAAAAATTTCATCTGAAAATGTTGAATTTTAGTAAAAACAATGCTTTGTAGCTTGATACTGTCGTTACAGACAAAGTGGATGTTTAAAAGTCTTTTGTATGAAGTGTTTGAAATGCAATACGTCTCCTTATCAGCTGGAAATATTAAAGCCAGAACTTACAACACGATACTTTTTACTTCATGTACAGGGTTTCCAAATAAGTTTTATTTCAAGTAAACAAACAAATACATTTGATTCAGGTAAAACACATCATCACATTTATTCTTGTAAAGGGTTTTCTAAAAAGTTTTATTTCATGTAAAGCGTTTCCAAGGCTGTTAGCCGCGTTGCCCTGTATTGAACTTATTTACAGTGTGTCAGTAAAGGGTGACATGCACTTCTGGCCCCTGTGTTGAATGAGCCCATGTTGGGTTTGTGAATTTGACACTTTAAGGTTTTGAAGTTGGGGATACTTGCTCCTGGTGAGCATAAGATGTCTGATAACAGCTTGACATCTCAGTTATAAATGGAATTCAAAATGTTTTTGGAAGTATGACTAATGTATAATCTGACTTCTAAGGTACGCACGCCAAAGCCTAGAAGACAAGGGGACAGTTTACTTTATGCTATAAAAACACAAACCTTAATCTTTGATCTTCCAACTTTATCTTTCTGTTCTGGTTTTAGAGTCTCTGTTTATTGAGTCGTACTTTGGGAATCACCCTGTTGTGAGACAAGGGTACGCTGGGAGAGAATATGGCATTATACAAGCAGAGTGTTTTGGCTGTATCAGTAGATCTAAGAAATACACCTGTTATTGGTTGTTAAGAAGAGTTAGCTGTGGTGCAGATTTAATGTATAATTTTTGCATGAATTGTTCAAGAATTACAGACAGCTTTATATACCGATAGTACGGGCATTTTTTACTTAAGCAGAAGTATAGCTGCTAGTGTCAGAAATACTCAAGTAAAAGTTTGATAATGTATGGGCTCAGAAATGTGCTCAAAGTAAGAAAGTCAAAGTAGTAACCAAGCTGAATATTGTGCTATAATAAAATAATATTGGTAGGTGAGACTACTAACTTAGTCTGGTGGTGAAAAGTCACAAGAGGGTCAGAGGCACATTTGGCAGCCATGGTTAGAGCTCAGAAACCCTGAGCCTGGTGGTTGGGCTAGCAACATGGTCTGGTAAAAGAGTCTAACAGCCATGCGTTACATGGTGTTGCGCCTGATAAAAAACAAAACAAACAAACAAACAAAAAAAAAAAGAAAACCTATAAACTAAGCCCCCTTGTTTAGAGGTGATTGTCAGTTTGCGGGGTTATTAGAGACGCTGAGAGTGAGAGAGATCATGTTCTACATTACTTTAAAAGTGATTTTCAGAGCTGTTGATGTATGAAACAGTGTCCACAGAGACATGGATCAACTCTGTTTATGGCGTTGAGTGTTAAATTGTGACAGTTTCAATAAAGCTTGCAAAATTCTTGCATTTATACTGGGGAGCAAAGAAAAGTTAGACGTTGGTTGTACTAATGAAAACCAGTTTCATAAAAACCATGTAAACAGACATGAAGAAGAATGTGTTTGTAAAACTAGTGGTAAAGTATGGGAACTATAAGCCAGACTGTTTCTGCTATCAAAACAGTTTGTGTTGTTAATCCTGAATGATTCTTGGTCACAACATTTTACTCCACACACATTTGGAAAATCGCATAGTTTGACAATAAATATCCCAGTAAAGACACCTTATTTGTTGTGAAATATGCCGAGGGAGTGATGTTTATCAAAAGTAGAAGTTATAACTGTGGCTAAACCGTTGTACAAAAGAACTTTCAAAATCTATAGTGTGTGAGGTTGTGTGAGTAAGGGATGGCTTGCCCTTCTTGCCTGCATGCGCCAAACCATCTGTTGGATCACGGATTTGACATCTTAGCATTGTAAAAGTGGGGAAACATACTCCTGGCTGAGCATAAGATTTCTTCTTACAACTTAGAATCTCACTTCTAAATGAAATTAAAAAATGTTTTTTGTAAGTATGGCTAATGTATACTTTGACTTCTAAGGCATTCACGCACACACAAGAACAACATCAACACAGAGAAGAAGAAGAGGGGGTAGTTTACTACGCATCATAAAAAAACAAACAAACAAACAAACAAAAAAACCGCAATCATTAATCTTCCAACTGTATCTTTCTGTTCTGACTTCAGAGTCCTTGTTTGTTTACTGAGCCGCACTTTGAGAGTCATACTGTTGTGATACTGGGAAGAAAAGGGTAAGGTGTGCGAGACTAAACCATTACACACAAAACTTCAAAAATCTAAAGAGAGTGTGAGACTGCTAGCTTTATTGTCCAGCAACAAACTTATCTACAAAGTGCTAGTAAAGAGCAACTTGTACTTCTGTCCCATTAAGCGATGGTTTAACAAATTTCATTGCAATCTATAAAAGGAATCTGGGTTTAAATATAACATAGTAGTGTTGGATTAAGTGTAGGAAATAAGCTTTCTATGGAACAAATCTCCTTCAACATTCATAATGACCAAAGTGTGGACTACAGACATTTCTCTCAGTCAGCTGATTGTGTTTAGGGTAAAAGCAGCTAAATATACTGAGATTGCTCCACATTTTAGTGAGTTAACTCAGGATGTCTGCGGGTTTTGTCAACTTGGGGTGAACAAAAGCAGAAAAACGGTAAAAGATTCAGACATTGAAAGTCTGGTTTATTTCATGAATACAATGAAACATTTTACAGTCCACAGAGCAAAGTAGCATAAATGATAATGGATACTAAAACATAACACGGACAGTGAGAAGTAAAACTCATCGTCTTTCCAGCTGTTATATTCTGTAAACTTAAAATAAACCCCTGAAATTAGATTTTAGTTTTTTAAGTCATGTATTTAAAAAGAAATGAGTCAATACTTGTTTCCCTCAGCAGCATTACTGAGGTGACACCTTAACAATATCACAGTCTTTATGATGAAAAAACATGTTCTCTCGTTAGCAGATGTAGCAGAATGCATTTATTGCAATGTATGAGCTACACTTCTTGTTACAAAAAAAAAGAAGCTGATTGGAGATGCATTCAAAAAAAAAAAAAGCTCCTGTCTGCTTCTGCGAGCACGCACGCACACACACGCACACACACGCATTCACACACAGACACAAACACACACACACACACACGAACAACAACACAGAGAGAGAGGGAGAAAGAGAGATCATTAATACAAAGGATTGCAGCAGCTTTTTGGATTTTCACTCTTTGATGGCTTTAATATGAAAAACCACATAAAATTCATTCCAACTTTTGCCTTTGCTTCAATTAAGATGTGTCTTTAAATCTATGATACCTGCGCCTTGTTCAAAAAGTTTACTGACATAGCTAGGGAACTCAGTAAGTATGAGCCACAATAGCTTAGGGACACTTTCTCAAATAAAGAGGATTTCATCATCTGCAGTTCGTGAAAAAAGGGCCACATTAAAAACAAATCAATAGATCCACAAATTATGGATGCAGACTCTTTTCAGCTATTGAGGTATACTTCATGCACTTATCAGCTTACAGTTTAAAGGCTTGCATTAGAGTGCATTGGTGCACAATCTTTTATGGTTATACCACTGTGAATTTTGCTATACAAATATGCTCAAGAGTCTATCATATGTTTGACATCCAACTAAAAATTCGAAAATATATATTTTTAAATCAGTAACTTTGCAAATTTAGAGAAAATGTTTTTTGGACAACAAATGAGTCACGTTTTAAAAACAGTTTAAATAATCTGCGCTGCCAGACAGACATTTATGAAGCGCTGGCTATAACACACATCCTTACCGTGTGAAAGGACCGTGGATGTCTTGGAGCAGAGAACCGCGTTGTATTGCTGCTTTTCTCTTATGCATAAGCAACGCCGGCTGGTCAGAAACGCTCTGTGTGGGTAGAAAATGGTCTGCACTGGCGCTGGTCCTGACGCGAAATGGCGAGGGTCTCACGCTCTGAGGAACTCTTCATATAGGACCGGGTGCTTCCAAAACAGTAGCTGGGGTGCCGATAAGTCTGGGGGGCGATACACCTGTAGGGCATCACCTTGCTGTACAAGTTTAAAACAATGAGGGTGGGGCACGCAGTTGGGGAGCTCCCGTGTAACTGGCCAAGATAGGCCTAAGGGTCCGCTGTTGCTGGCTACTTCAGAAAATAGGCGAGAACTTGCATGACTGGTACATCTGCGGGACTTTTACCTTTTCCTAAGGAATTACAAATGAACCGATACTTCAGACAATAGGCGGGGTCCCGGCTCGGGTGGTACACCTGTCGGCTTTTACCTTTTCCTAAGGAATCACAACAATTAAATGATACCCACAGTGGGCTTTTGCAATCCTGAACAATTTCAAACAATTAACCGGCTGTTTAGAGGTATCACTGCAGCGTTTATTTTCTAAAGGGCTGAATGTTATTTGCGACCATCTGTTGTGTTAAAAACTACTCTGAAACCATGAAACCCCTTACGGAAGAAATGCCCGTTTGATCCGTTTTTAAAATAAAAGGCATGCATCGCTGCATGCTGTGACATCAGAATCACAAAATGAGTGTGATTAAAACAGGATTAGTTTGAAAAGAGCGATACTGGTTGCTTTGGGGGAAAAGGTGACATCATGTGCAGCGTGTTTTAGAAGCAGGCCTATTTATTTTCTAAAGGACTGAATGTTATTTGTGACCATTTACTGTGTTGAAAAATTAGCTGGCTCTGTCTCCCTCTTAGTTCAACATTCCGAAATCCCGATTTTTAAATAAAATGATCGCATCAACCTTTGAAAGAAACCCCAGGTAAAAACTAGTTAAATTAAAACTAGTGGTTTTATTAAATGAAACGCTTGTGAACAGGCATTGAACTGACATTACCCATTCAGAAGAAATTCCCACTTGTGCCGTTTTTAAAATAAAATGGTTGCATCGCTGTGTGCTGCTGAGACATTGTCAGAATCATAAAATTAGTGTGGTTAAAACACAATTAGTTTGAAAGAGCGATACTGCCAACTTATAGCATTTATTTTCTAAAGGGACTGAATATTATTTATGACCATTTACTGTGTTAAAAATTAGCTGGCTCTGTCTCCCTCTTGGATCAACATTCTGAAATCCCGATTTTTAAATAAAATGATCGCATCAAACAGTGAAAGAAGCCCCAGTAGATGCGTAAAACTAGTTAAATTAAAACTAGTGGTTTTATTAAATGAAACGCTTGTGAACAGGCTGAATTTACCTGTACAGAAGAAATTCCCATTTGAGTGGTTTATAAAATAAAATACTTGCATCGCTGCGAGCTGAGATATTGTCAGAATCACAAATTTAGTGTGATTAAAACACTATTACCAACACTTTTGACTAGATGTAAATAAAAAGCATTCAGGCTTTGTTAATGCACACTGTGAACAAAAACGGCTTCCACCCCTGCACACAAAAACAAAGAATTGCTCTTAAGGACACATATGTCTGCATAAATGAATGTTGAGACACACCAAAGTGACAAAAAAATAGTTTAATTAAAAACCCTATGGTTTGATTGAATCAAGTTAAAAACACATGAACTCATATGACCCCCTGACCAGCTGTGTGTCTCCACACATGAACTCACATAATCCCAGGACCTGTACGCGCATGCGCACACGCACGAAACCGGTCAAACCGGTTCTCAAACCTGTTTGGTTGGCCGCCATCTTGGATTGCTGCCATCTTATTAGTAGTGATGCCCCTCTTAGAACTTTGTTTTATGAAGCCATGGCTATTGTAAATAGCTGCCCCTTGACTGTGGACAGCGTCACTGACCCAAAATCACCTGGACCTCTTACTCCAAACCATCTTATACTGATGAAATCCAAGGTTGCCCTGCCACCACCTGAGAAATTTGTGAGAGAAGACATGTATGCAGCGAAGAGATGATGTAGAGTACAACACTTAACTGAGCAGTTTGCGGGTAGGTGGAAAAGAGAATACCTCATAAATGCCTCCACAAGACAGAAGTGGCACAAAACCCGCCGCAATCTAAAAGTGAACAACATTGTTATCATCAAGGAAGATATGTTACCAAGGTGTCAGTGGCAACTGGGACGTATCGTTGAAACTATCGAGGGGGATGATGGTTTAATCTGTCTGGTCAAGGTTCAAGTAGGAGACCAAAGTCTGACCAAGAAACAGGACCGTGCTTTCAAGCCCCCCATTATTGAGCGGCCTATTCAAAAAATGGTGGTTCTTGTTGAAAGAGAATAATAACAAACATTTTCTGAGATTAACTGGCATACTGACATAAACGACATAACATTCCAACTGCTCTGATGGTCTGTACACTTTTATATTTGTTGAAGTGGTTCATTTTTGTTGTTTTTCAAAATCATGTATGATTTAGCTAGTTTATAAATCATAGCATGATTGGTGGGAGTGTAATGAACCGCTGGTCTGTACCATAAATTATCATTATGGGGGTTGTTGGAGCTTATTGCGCAGTAACATTAATGACGGATGCGCTCAGAGGCGTGCCCTGTAACCTGTATAGAGCAGTCTGTCATGCAGGGGAATAAGCTGTATAAAGTCCATGTAAGTTGCAATAATACTTTGATAAATTTCAGTGTTAAGTTTGTTTCTAACGTAAGGTATGTTACTGCATTTGTTTTGTGAGCTATTTAAAAACCTTCTCATTCTGTATTTACGTTACATACATTCATGTGCTATTTTGTAGCTTAGACATGTGTGTCACTCAAGCTTGCAGCACCCCATGAGAAACGGGCCGAATGTTTAAGTGTTCGCAGGCGTCTGCACCCTTGGCAAGCGGACTGAGGTATGTGATGTGATCTGATGTTATATTTTATTCAACTGAACTGTGAAGCACCTTGATGCTGTTTAAAGCAGTCTTTTTTGTTTTAATTAATCAGTGACTGTAAATCTCAGAATTACTTGTTTTTAAATTTACATGACGATTCAATTTAAACTCATTTGTTGTTATTGCTTATTGTTGCGGTTCAAAGGGACTGTATGGGTATCAATTTTTTCTTATTTTATAGTTTTCACAGTGCTCAACAATGTCCAGAGAATGAGCCGTGTTTGGTGAGGAAATAAATGGCTGCAAACGTTAGAGACTCTTCTGTCGTTCTTGATGCCAAGGGCTGCTACATTCTGTTTTCATGGATGCCTGGATGTTAAACTTAATTGTTACACCTGGTAAAGCAACAACACTGATCATTTTATTAAAGATAAAAGAATTTAGACAGTTTTTAACTCTCAGTGACGCCGCAGTGTTCGTTTGTAGAACCGACTCCTTATTGGGAGCCGTGGTTTTTTGTTTTTGTTTTTTTTCTATCACCCTCCACATACAGCCTGCAAAGGCACCTGAGAAGTGTCCACCCATCAGTGCAATGGGAAGATAAAACGCAATCAGTTGAGTGTGATATTAATGAAGGCGCCGGTGTGTCTCCCGCAACTGTTGCTGCTGCTGCATCTACAGCACCATGCAGTACCACAACCACAACCACAACCACCTAAACCAGGGGTGTCAAACTCAATTGCACAGGGGGTCAAAACTCAAGGCACACTTTAGGTCACGGGCCAAACAAGATAAGCATTTATTGAACACACTAAAACAATGTTTTTTAAACATAAATATGAATAAAAACGGACAGGAATATTATTCCAGAAAAAAATAAACTTTAACTTTAAATATTTTGCTCTTCATAAAAATATATCCTGTCAAAATTATGCAAGTTAGAAATATGAACATGCTGCCAAAAACCCCAGAAAAAATAAATGAAAGCATACACAAGGTTGGAGCCGCATGTCGACGGAGCTATTGTTTCAGGAATGGAACTAATAAACTGTGCGGGTCACTCAGTGTCGTACTTTACCTTGAGTGTCCCATTACAGTGCAGCTCCATCTGAATCTGCACAGGTGCAGTTCAGCAAAGTCCGCTGACTTGGTTCAACATTACTTGGCAACAGGGAAAGTGAGGCAGGTTGCACTGGTGCATTTGTGACAGCTTCACTTGAAATGCCTTCACCGCATCATACATGCCATGTCCATGAACTGACAGATTTCCTTGCTGAGCTCAAAAACTCTATTGAGAATTTTTCCCCAACTCAGTCAACGGACCTCTGTATGATGGCATGTCGGCAAACTCTGAATCCATTTCCCACATAAAAGACTGAAATTGACGGTGATTTAAACCTTTAGCTCAGATAAAATTTACGGTTTGCGTTACGGTGATCAATACATGCTCCATTTTTAGGACTTTACCACACAGCCTTTCCTGGTGTATGATGCAGTGATATGCTGTTAACTCACCGGTACAGTTCTCCTCCTGCATCTTTACTCTCATCCTGCTAACTAGTCCGTTTTTTTCACCGCACAACACCGGCGCTCCATCTGTTGTAAGTCCAACAAGTTTGTCCCACGGCAGTTTCATGTCGGTAACACTTTACATACGTTTTAAAAAATGTCTTTTCCTGTCGTTGTCCCGTGCATCGATTTAATGTCCAATATTTCCTCTCCACAGATGAAGATGGCCAGCTGTGCAATGTCCATCATGTCTGTACTTTCATCCACAGCAAGAAAGTATGCAATAAAGTTTTTGCTTATTTCACACAACTGTGTTCTTAAATCAGTGGCCATCTCACAAACCCGATCAGCAATCATATTTCTGCTCAGGCTCACATTTGCCAAAATCTGCGTTTTGTCTGGACACAAGACGACGCACACCTTCATCATGCAGCTCTTCAGAGTACTAAAACATTTTTGACAGATTTTTGAGCGCCGTATACCACATAAAATCGGTTCGAGGTCAGTAAGTACAAACAGAATTCATACATAAGGTGCACCGGATGATAAGGCAAACTGTTGATTTTTGAGAAACTTAAAGGATTTTAAGTGCGCCTTGTAGTGCGAAAATACGGTAACCAAACACATGCCAGCGATATAAAAAAAAGATAAAAACAAAAACGGTTAAAAAATTAGGACGCCAAGTTCTCATTCACTGCTGGTTGCTGGGTGCGCATGCACCCCATCATTCATTACATATTGATAGAATATTGTTAATCGTCCTCAAGTGAAAAGAAAAACATTTTCCAGTGGCTTACACTCACTATAGTAGTGAGTGTAATGTACAGTATGAGCTCCATCAGGACAATAACACAGTCACAATCACCACTCTTCATTTGATGAGCTATTTATTTATTTATGTCCTTTGATTTTTATGTTGACTCATAGGTTGTTACTGATAAAAGAGTTCAGTTATTGCACTCTTTTAGCCTAAATCTTTTCTTGTATAAAAAAGGTAAAGTGCAACACATTTCTCATAATTTTTAAAATGTATTTCATTATTGTTATTTCCTGCACTTAAATGATTCCGTTCCATTTTTTCTGTGTTATAAAAGCACAGTTTGCCTGATCTGTATTGTTGCATAATAACCATTTAATGATAAAAACCTTAGATTAGAAAAGGCCACAAATTTAAAAGCACGCATAATGTTCATAGTTGACCTCTGAGTTTAGTTCCACACAGCTTATGGCATGAAACTGAAAAAGCATTGTTAACATTTCTAAGATCTGCACCACTTGTCATATATATTTATCACTGCTTTCAATGGTCTGAATTACAATGAATCATAGAACTGTGCTCTTGTCTCCCCTTTCATAAAGCCAGGTCCAGTGTATCTCTGAAGCACCATTGCTTTGTAATATTAGAACTGGACAAAGTCTTGTTATGGGTACAGCCAGTTAGTAAAATGTGGTTTTTGATGCAGCCTTGGTGAAGTATGATAACTGTAAGATTTTTTTTTTTTAAATGGGATATGCCATTTTTCCAAAAGTTTTCACGAGGGAAGGGTTAAGCACAACCTCTAGCACATGGAAAACCTGGGTGCTATCAGCCATGTGTGTGGGCATGGTGGTTGTGTCTAACAAAGGCAACACAAAGCTAGGTTTGTGTGAGGATCTATCTGATTTGAAAGAGTATGTGCACTGTAAACTGTGCATACCAGCAGAGCAAAAGTGTTGTGTGAACTTGATGCCAACATGGGGTTCTGGTAGATTCCACCATTAAGTACTCAAATTACATTACACACTTTACAACATCTGAAAGCCTGAAGAGGGGCTGGAAAACAGTGGTGTGTTACATTGCTGATCTGCTGGTATAACGGCAGGACCAGGAAGAGCATGACACTGGGCTTAAAATTAGTGGAATTAGTGATTACGCAGTGTAGTCTGAATTTGATGCACTCCATCTCTGGTGCAGAAATATCCAATATCTAATAGTCACCCAAGTAACAAAACGTGCCATCACAGTAAGAGTAACAGGTAGCTGACCTAATGTACTGGCAGTGGCTCAGTCTTACAATAAGTTCTGGATGTGAACCTACGATCACCTGAGAAGCAAAATCAAACTTGGTTGTAGGAAGTGTGACGCAGCATGTGGTGTTTGACAGAATGGAAAAAACGTCAACTAATTAGAAAACTTGAGGGTCTATTGTGTGGATTGAAACTGAACTCATCTGCGACTAAAGTGAAACACATCTATGTGTATTTAATGGTATAACAGGTCATTACTGACATGCTACCACAGGCTCAGCAGTGAATTATAGAGGACAGCTTTTCATTGTAGATAAAACGCTGACGTTAGCACTAAAACAGAGACAGTATTTAGATTTTACATAAACGTTCTTTCTCACCGGTGCTTGGCACCATGCACAGTATGGCCCAGATTTTATACAGTCATCACAGGAGTTGATCAGTGACTTTGAGCAAACTTCCTCTTGTTGGCACAGCCCTGGAAAGAAACCCCCAAACATGTATCATGTACAAATCATAAAACACTCAAATGTACATTTTACACATGCAGTCATTCTATTAAACATCAAATTAAGTGAAAAGGTAAAGGTTTATAAGGTTTATAAATTTGTGAATAAATATTGTAATGTAGTATTTATGCTTTACCATGTCTACCCATCAGCAGGAGAATAAGTAATGGCATACACCGATCCATCTTCTGCTGGAAAAAGACAGTCAGCTGATTTAAAATTGCTCTACTGTGTGGTAATTAAACAACGTGACTGAAAGTGTATGCACCGTGCACACACACACACACACACACACACACAGAGAGAATGAAAAATTCATATTATATTAGATTATAAAATAAGCAGAGGAAAAAGAAACGTGATCATTAGCATACATTACAATGCACTTCTGTGAACAGAACTTTATTGCTCACCCTGTGTTAACCGCTTTTTTATTCGAGAAGATTCTACTCCAACTCTGCCAGGTGACCGATGAGATGGATTTTAAGGCACTGATACCGATATGAACTGCTCTTAATCTGTAATTTAACATGGATTAAGAATGTGTTTTGACTTTCTTTCTTCCTGTGTTGTCACTGTTGTTGTATTTAAAGCGCTGGAGAAAAGTTCCAACCTGTTAACAACAAATGTATACATGATTCTGTTAAGTCTTAATGTTGAATGTAAGCATTGTATTAACTCCACTTAATACAACACTGACACAGAAACCTGGTTTGAAAAAAAACCCCAAAAACCACAAGCTTCTCTTCCGCACGCTGCTTATTATAACTTTAAGTGTCACAAAGCAGTGGTGTGGCTGCATTACATTATGCTTGGCATACACTGTGCGATTTTTGGCCCATTTTGAGCCGATTTTTTAGTCGTGCAACCGTTTTGGTGATCGGCCCGAGTTTGGCCTTCATCGTGCGTCGTGCATCGTGTAGTATACGTGGGGTAACGAGAAGCGATTAACACCTCACGACCAGCTCCCGATCATCAATCGCTTGGTCGTGAGGATTTCAAACCTGTTTGAAATCCTCGCTACCGTCGTGAGGCTGTCACCGCAGCTTCTCACACTGCGCACGCGCAAACACATAAACGTTGGTGAAAAAGACGGAGTAGCATGGCAGTGCAGCGTCACGACCACAACAACCGTGAAAAGAGTTGAACGGACACTGCTGCTCAATTGCAGCTTCCTTCCTAATGTTTTTCATTAGCAATTTAGCAAAGTTGATGGTGGTGGTGCGTGTCTGTGTGAGTGAAAGACAGAGAGGGAGAGTGAGCAACAGATTTTCTGTTATAACCTTCATTTTTATGGACGCACAGTGTGAGCACTCGGGTCGCATCAGAGCATCGGGCCGTATAGTGTGAGACCCTGCATCGTGACCTATGAACTTCTAACCCCTGCGAGTCAATCGTACAGTTTGAGCAGAAGCTGAATAACGCGACTGAAAAAAATCGCACAGTGTATGCCCAGCTTTAGTCTGGTGTTGTCTCAGTTTTTCACTGATGATATAAACTATAAAGTTTATTTTGTTCTTCTACAATAAACTTGCTTTTTTAATGTAAGAAGAGACAATAGAAAAAATGTGACATGACTCATTAGAGGTAAAAATCTATTTTTGAACAATTTCTTCAAAAAGCGCAACTTACCAGAAGCAGGAAGATTCAGCTCTGTTAGGTGGCTGACAGTTACACTGAACTCCGCCCTCTTGACAGGAAATGTGAAGCAACCAGTGTTAACAAGAGCACCTGGCTGCAGCCACTGGGGAGAAGGGTCTGGCTGCAGCCACTGGGGAGCGCCATATTGGGAGCTTCACAGTAACCGGAAACACGTGACCTCCACACTAACCGGAAACACGTAATTTCAGTTAAATCGACAGCGAAAACAAAATTGTGTTTTTGTTACTATTCATGCTGCTGATAAATACACATGGTTCTAAGTGTTTTTTAACACTCTGGGTTTATTTAAAAAAAAAAACACCATCCCTTCAGCTTGTTCGTGGCCAAAAGTGTCCATGTGATATGTTTTTGTTTCTTTGCTACTTTTTCTGCATAAAGTTTTTTCATAAATATAAACTAGTGATTACTTACTGATTTTTTGATTTTTTTTTTTTTTTTACAGTACATTGTGTTGTGCGTTCTCATTGCTGTAGGCCATTGTCAATCAACCTAGTACAGTGTCTCCTGTACAGCAGCGGTCCCTAACAGAGCCACGGACCACTACCGGTCCGTTGAGTCGGTTTCCCTGGGTCTTATCCCGTGTTGTGGTCGTGTGTCTTATTTTGAAAGAACTATTTACGTGTTACGTAAAGACGAGGATGTTACTCTCAATGTTGTTGGTGCATTTCAGGAGTACGCTGCTAATAAAGTTACACAATCAAATGGTAAATGGCCTGTATTTGTATAGCGCTTTTCCAGTCCCTAAGGACCCCAAAGCGCTTTACACAACCAGTCATCCACCCATTCACGCACACATTCACACACTGGTGATGGCAAGCTACATTGTAGCCACAGCCACCCTGGGGCGCACTGACACACAGTGAATTCACGTTTATTATTATATTTACAAAATACCACAGTTTTGTCTTTGTCTGTATCATTTTATTTTGTTGTATTTATCTGCGACACCTTAAAGGCCGGTCCGTGAAAATATCGTCTGACATTAAACTGGACCGTGGTGCAAAAAAGGTTGGGGACCGCTGCTGTACAGTAGTACAGAATGCGTTTAGCTTGTCGAATTTATATAAATCTTCGATCGTTAGCAGTGTGACTCTGTGCTGTACTGTATGTTTGTAAGTTTTCTCCTCAACAAACACAACAATGTCGACGAAACGTTTTGCACGGTTTCATTCCATAATACTGGACTTATGTTTCCATGATGGGTTGAACTTTAAGAGTGTTTAAACAAAAGAGAAAAGTGTGAAAATGTTCATGCCTGTCTGAGAAAAGTGTATAAAGCATGTAGTGAGGGGTTTTACAGTCTTAACATCTATAATAATTGTAAAAAATACAGTTGGCTACTTCGCAGATTTCACCTACCGCGGGTTATTTTTAGAACGTAACTCCAGCGATAAACGAGGGACCGCTGTATTATTAATAGTAGAGTCTGGGGCATGTAATTGATTAACATCAACATTGATTATTATGCACTATTATTTTTGTTCAAGGAGAGCAAAAAATATAAAACTCTCTCTCAGCTTGTCTGTTACCAAAAATGGACACTTTTGTGTATGTTCACAAAATGCTGTAAAATGTATATTTATTAAAACATTTATCTACTTTTACCAACTTGACACTTTAAATTAGCACCAGTCCTTTTCATCAAAACCAAAATTTTATCTACATTCTTTTTTTACACTTTAAATGCCAGTTAGGTCATATATTACCAGTAACTTTTCAGATAAAACAGTGATAAAGTCCTAATGGTTTCATAAATCATCTTTCCAGAAAAATAAGTGATCTGGAAGCTGTTAGTCTTACTTACAGCAGCAGCACTTTCTGCACCTGCATAAACTCCAGGACACATTTACTAACAGTGTTTGTTGCTGTATGAGCTGCAGCTTTGAACTTTTTTTTTTGAGAGTTAATATTTTGGCTATGGTGTCTTGTTATGAAATGTACAAGAGTAAAAGTGTTTTTAGCAGGTGCTTCAAAGATAAGTTTGACAGGGAAACTCAAAGCTCAATAGTCTGTATCAACAGAAATTCACTGCAGCCTGTGTAATATTTGATGCGTCATAATCAGTGTTGGGTAAGTTACTTTAAAAAAAGTAATTAATTACTAATTACTTAGTCAATATCGTATTTAAAATACTTATCTCATTACTGTGTCAGAAAAGTAACTTAATTACTAAATAAGTAATTTAACTAAATACTTCTTAAAATCCCTGTAAACCTTGAGTGGACAAACAATAGAAATTGAACTCTTTAAATAATAAATACATTTTTTTTTAAAGACGGAGACGCTACAGTACGCAGTGGTAGCATGTCTTCCACAATGTAGCCTGCAATCATTTTTTAAACTCACCTTCAGATGCTTTCTGTGCTGCTGAAGTAAAATCAAGTTTTGCCTGCTTAGCAGGAGTTGCCGCGGTGTTATCCATGGATGATGAACAAGAATCACTCAGAAGTGTTCGTCTATGCTCTCGTGTCAGGCGCTTCAGTAGATTACTCGTGCTATTAACAGCGGCCGATAGTTTTTTCTCCCCAGGACATAGCTTACATATTACTGTAATGTTCTTGTCTGCTTGTTTCAGAAAAGTGAAGAGACGGGAATATGTCCATTTCATAAAACAGCCACACGCTTCAGCCGAGTCCAACAGCTTCCGCTTTAGAATACGACTATGCAGCAAACTGGCGCGAAATGACGTGCACCTGCACTACAGCGATGTTAAAGCGGCAGAGTTTACTTTTACCTTTAGAAGATAAATTATTGAAATTAAATAATGATATTCAGCAAGTTTAATTATTTTACAATGTAACGCAAGTACATTGTAAGTAACTGTAATTAAAATACCTAAAAATGAACAAGAATCAGTTACTCTACTTTTTCAGTGGAAAAGTAATTTAATTACAGTAACGCGTTACTTAGTAACGCATTACACCCAACACTGGTCATAATTTATTCCAGTCTATCTTGCAAATACATATTTGCGTTGCAATGTCATGCACAACACACACAAATATTAGATCCTTAAGATCAAACATGTGTCATTCTTTTGGTCCACTACAGTGTAGAAGTCAAAAAGAAGAAGTGAAGTGGCCACAAATGGCCAGGATAGAGCCCAGAGGGTTAATGCGTAAAATGTATAAAATATTATTGATTACAGGGTAATACATTAATGTTAATAGCAACAGTAACCTTTTTACTCTGAAGTTACAAGCATAAACAATGCTGTTACATTTACACTTAAATTTTTTACTATAAGTATGGACATGGAAACAAGTGAACATTTTATAAGAAGTTTGACTGGAATTCTGTACACTGAAAAACAAACAACCTATAAAATCCACAAAGAAACAGCCAGGGCCTTCATCTGTCTATTAAATGTCAAACATCATACTGACCCGAAGTTCCTGCTCGTCAGCACATTTAAAAAGAGCTCCATGTCCTCTGCAAACTGAAAAACAAAGAGGAAGAAGTCCCTCTGCACAAAAACACTGCAGATGACAGGCCAGGCAAACATCTATTGATCTGTTTAAATGCCTCCTCATCATGTGAGCCTTGAAGGGTTTTTTTGTAAGAAGACTAAGACCACAGTGAGGGCATTTTATTTTCATGGACTTTCCACAAGCCGCAGTTTCATTTAGCACAGAGGGTAGAGCACATGAATGTTCTACCGAAGATTTAGAAAATGGTTTAGATGCTGGAGACAAGACATCGAGAGGGAGATGGGGCTCCACGGAGAGTGCAGCGGGGAGCAGTCCTGAATGCTGAAAATTGCCTTGCCATATCCCCACGCTGTATGACTGTCATGTTACAGACAGGGCAGTGAAAGTGCACCGGTATATCGTTTTGTCTGTAAGAGAGAAAAACAACAACAACATGTAATTTAAATGTAGTTGTATAGAATGCAATCAGTTTATCTAACAATCAGATTGTACATATTAACAAAAATATCCAAGCCATCCTCAATAATGAAAGCAAAATGGTGTGGATCACAAGAGCTGTCAAGAAATGTGATGAACAGGAAAAAATATTTTTTAATGAAAACACACTTTTTGTCTTGCTGATGAATGCACTGAACTGTACAATGTGAAAAGCAACTTGTAAGCCAACAAAGAGACTGCAGAAGTGCTGGAAAAAAAGTGCATATTTATAACTTTAACTGTAGCACCCTCAAGGATGGACGTACGCACGATGTAGTTATAGAACAGGGTTTATTCTGGTCTTAGCAACCCGTGAGAACTGCTCACGGACAAAACAATAAAACAAAAACATCACATAAAAATGCGCTCTTGTACGCAGTATCAATCAATCAAAAATCCTTAATTACAGAAAATAAAACATGTAAAACACACAAACCTCGTGAGCTGACATCTAGGAGGTGCTAAATAGTCCTTTATGGCCTTATTGCCTTATCCTCCATCTTCTTTCTCAATTATTTCCACTCTTTAAACAATATTTTCTCCATGTGTGGAGCTAACTGTGAGCTGCAGCATGCAGACACCATGTGCGCTAGCAAAAGAAAAAGTTGCTGGGTGGAGACCCAAACAGCAAAGCTGTACCCTACACAGTTCACCACCAGAGGGTGCAAAGGAACAAAATCCAGACATACAGCTTAACAAATATCAAATACAACAAACATCAAATGCAAAAGACCGTTACACTCCCACCAATCACTCGTGATTTTAAAGAATAAAGTATTGCCTATGAACTAATGAACGGCTTTTGAATGAACTATCATGAATTATCCTTTAAGCAGAGTGCGGTGGAGAATCTTCTTCCGCGTCCATCAGAATGACTGTCTTCTGAATGGGTCTTTCCAGGTGCACAGGTTTGGAGGTACGTTTCCCTGCTCTATCCAGGGTTGGATCACTCAGCAGCAATTTCACCTTCCTCACCTTTCCATCCTTTCCAGGATACACCTCACTGATCCTTGCCAACTTCCACTGGTTGCGTGGAGTTATCTCATCCTTCAGGAGGACAACATCATTGACCTTAGCATTTCTGTGCTCTTTGGTCCACTTCTGTCTGCCTTGAAGATTTAACAAATACTCCCTTTTCCACCTTGTCCAGAAAGTGTTGGCAAGTAGTTGAACACGACGCCACCTCTTACGGAGATAAAGATCTTCTTTCACAAACCTTCCTGGAGGTGGAGAGATGATTGTGGACTTCATGGTTAGTATGTGATTCGGTGTTAAAGGTTCTGGGTTTGATGGATCACATAGTTGGTCAGTAGTCAATGGTCTGCTATTAATCACTGCCATGACTTCATACAGGAATGTCCTCAGAGTGGAGCTGTCGAGTTGTTTGGCTGATTGTTCCAGAATGGACGTGAGGACACTTCTAATGGTGCGAATTTGTCTTTCCCAGACACCACCCATGTGACTAGATGCTGGGGTGTTCATGAGAAACTCGCAGTCCAGTTTCCCTAGCTTGGCTTGATCCATTTCCTCAAAGTCTCCAATAAACTCATTTCTAGTGCCGACAAAATTCGTGCCTTGATCGCATCTTATCTGGCGAACTGTACCTCTGATGGCTATGAATGCACGTAAGGAGTTGATGAGGGAATCTGTAGAGAGATCGTCAAGCATTTTAAGATGCACTGCTCTGGAGCACATGCAAGTGATTAGCAAGCCATAACGCTTTAGCTCCTTGCGGCCTTCTTTGACATAAAAAGGACCAAAGCAGTCCATCCCACAGTAGGTGAATGGCGGTGTGGTCTCCATCCGATCCTCTGGGAGGTCTGCCATCTTCTGCTGCTCTGTGTGCCTTCTGAACCTTCTGCATTTTACACATTTATAGATGTAAGATGACACAATCTTGCTGCATCCAAGAATCCAGAATCCGTTAGCTCCAAGTTCATTCATGGTGATCCCTCGTCCTTGATGGTATGTCTTCTCGTGATAATGTTTGACCAGTAATGCCGACACGTGACTCTCTTGGCAGGATCACAGGATGCTTGACATTGGGGTGCAAAGCTGCATGTGTTAAGCGTCCGCCTACCCGAAGAATGCCTTGGTCATCAAGAAATGGACATAACTTGTGTAACTTGTTAACCTTGTCTTTCATTTGCATCACATCATGGTGTTGCAAGGTTTTTATTTCCTGAGCAAAGGCTGTTTCTTGAACCATCTTTATGATCGTTAACTCTGCTTCCTTTCTCTCTTGTAGGCTACTGATGTTGTGTGAGCTACTCTTGTGATCCTTTGCTTCTTTCACATACCGCTTCAGTCTAGCAACTGCCTTAATCATTCTCGACCAGTCGGAAACTTGTGTAAGCGATCTAACAGGGACCTTTGTTCCTCCACTTGTATCTTGTGGACTTGAACCTTCTTAACCTCCGGGTCACTGGTTGATAGCTCTCCCACCTTAATTTCCCCACTTGGTATGACCTTCTTCCAAAGGAGGTCTGGGCCTTTGAACCAGTTTGATGCTACAAGTTGTTCTGCTGTGAGGCCTCTTGAGGCGTGGTCTGCCGGATTATCTTCGGAAGTTACATACCTCCATTGGGTTGAATCTGTGCTTTGTTTGATGCGTTCCACTCGGTTTGCAACAAACACATGAAATCTTCTGGCTTCATTGCTGAGGTATCCGAGTTCCACCTTCGAGTCGGTCCAATACCTTTCTTCTGAAATTTCCATTTCTAATTCCTTTTTCAGCATGTCACCAGTGCGCACAGCAACAACAGCCGCCGACAACTCAAGCCGAGGTATAGTTGTGACTTTGGTTGGTGGAACTCTCGATCTTCCCATCACCAATGAGCAGTGGACTTCACTAGCTGTGCTTACTGCTCTGAGGTAAGTGCACATTCCATATCCAGATGCGCTTGCATCAGAAAAATGATGAAGTTCGTAGTGCTGTGCCTTGAAGTTCGAAGGAATGTAGCATCTGTGAACCTTTACGTCTGCAAGGTTTCCCAGGTCACGCAACCAAGATTCCCACTGAGGTCGAAGACTGTCAGGTAAGTTATCATCCCAGCTGAGTTTATCTCGACACATTTGTTGCAAGATCTGCTTTCCCAGCAGAATGAAAGGTGACACAAACCCAAGTGGATCGAACACAGAGGCGACTGTGGCCAATACTCCTCTTCTGGTGAGTGGTTTTTCCTTAACAACTACTCTGAACTGAAATTGATCTGATGCCACACACCATTGTACGCCAAGTGCTCTTTCCATATGTACTTCACCGAGTGCCATATCTAGCTCTTTGGGAGCTGCAGCGCATTCTTCCTTCGGAAGCAAAGCTAGAACTTGGGTGCTGTTTGAGATGAACTTGTGCAACCAAAGTTTGCCCGTGCTGCAGAGTTTGCGTGCTTCATTAACCAGCTGTATTGCCTGATCTTCAGTGTCAACACTTGCTAGTCCATCATCAAGGTAGAAGTTGGTTTTGATGAACTTGATGGTTTCTTCATCAAAACTTCCTTCCCCTTCAGCTGCAAGATGCTTGAGGCCATAGTTGGCGCAACCTGGAGAGGATGCTGCTCCAAATAGGTGTACCTTCATCCTGTAGACAGTGAATGGAGTTTCAAGGTCACCGTTCTCCCACCACAAGAACCGTAGGTAATCTTGGTCGCAGGCATGCACATGTAATTGGTGGAACATGCGTTCAATGTCACACATGAAAGCCACTGGGCCTTTTCGGAAGCGACACAAGACTCCGAGCAAGGTGTTTGTTAGCTCTGGACCAGTCAGGAGATGGTCATTTAAGGAAGTGCCTTGGAACTTGGCAGAGGCATCAAAGACGACACGAATCTTTCCGGGTTTTTGTGGATGATACACACCATGGTGTGGGATGTACCAAACTGATGTCTTGTCAATGTCTTGCTCTGGGACCCTTTCAGCATCTCCATGGGCTAGGATCTCATCCATGAATTTCTTATAGTCCATGTAGTACTGCTTGTTACGCTTGAGCCTTTTTTCTAAACATTTGAGGCGATGAATAGCACATGCCTTGTTGTTCGGCAGGTTCGGCCTTTCACTCTTGAATGGGAGTGGCATTTCAAAATGACCATCCTCCTTGTGCCTAATGCCGGTCTTCATCTTTGTTAGAAATTTGAGATCTTCTTGAGAGACCTTTGTGTCTTCTGGTGCTTTCTCAACAAAGTCAGACTCCAACATCTTTAGGACCTCTGCGGGAGAGATAATTTCCTTTATTTGAGTTCTGTAGACATAGTGAACCTTGTTGGTGAGGTTTGAAGAAGGCTGAATGTCAGGCACCACTTCCTTCACAATGACTTGGTGACTTATTCCGAAGGCATCTCCATAATCAAGACATGGATTGCCATAACCCACAATACTCCATCCCAGATCAGTTCTTTGAGCGAATGGCTGGTTTTCCCTTCCAGACACAACCTCACGAGCAATGTTCCCTCTAAGCTGCGCGCGTGCGCAATTGCGCACTGCTGGCACGGTCTCTGTGCACAGAAAATCTGCGTTGCGCACAAAAAAAAAAAAAATCTAACCTGAATTGAAATTAAAATTAAAACTTTAACAATTCTGTTTTGCAGTATTAATCAGTAAGTGACTGGCTGCTCCCGAATGGGATTAGAACGATGCCACCTTATCCCATAGTCCAGCCAATGATGCGATTCACATTCGTATATACGCAGCTAATCAACGTCGGTGACAGGCTATGACAGCGTCCTTATGTGCTGACACCGGTGTTTTAGCTAGCAAAGCGGCGTGGCTGATGTGGAGTGAAGCCACGTTAATGACAACGTGTACAACCATTGGAGATGTGAGCAGGACAGACGGAACAATTGACGGAAAAAGTGTGGACTTTATACCAGTTTTTAAATTGTGTTGATAGGCCACGTAAAACCGGAGTTATGATAAAAATATATGCAATGTTTGGTTTTCTTCCTGAATACTATCGTTGTTTATATTTACTGCGGGAAGAAACGGTAAAAACAGCGTTTTATAAGGAAAACGCTCGAAAGCACTCTCCGCCGGTGAGCAAAGATGAAACCAAAACACCCCCCACCCTTTCCCATTGGTCGAAAAATGTACCATGTCGACCAATCAAAAAATGGCATGTAGTTGTTTAGGAAGGGGGAAGTTTTAGGAGTGACGGCGGTGTTTTGAGATTTGCGACCTTTAGCGCAACTCTTGTGTAGTTAGTGTGTAGTGTAGTCAACAGTTTTGTTGTGTGTGTCAGAACAACTGCAGGCCTGCAGGTATCAGGCTGTTGTTCTCCTTTATCTCATAGTGGACAGAAACTATTTTTTGGAGTGGCACAAATAATTTGTGTGGCATCAAATTTGATGCAGAACAGCTGATTGTTCTGTAAATAATTTGAAATGTTTATTTTAAAAAACACCTTGGCTGCATTTTTAGGTAAACAGCTGCAAAAACTTTGTTGTTTGCAAAACTCAGTTACTTTTTTGAAGAAGTAACTATATAATTAATTGCCCAACATTGGTCATTATATACTGTATTTTGCAGACAGAGAGTTCGAGGACTCTCTCCCAGACCAGAGACTCATACTTATAATACAAGTCAGAGCTTTATATAAAATAAAAAGAAAGTTGTGTTTTCAAAATTGGAGTTTAAGTTATTTTTACTTCCAATAGTGTTAACATACTACACAGGTCATGAACAAGATTTTTTTAAATTTTCATTGTAAGTGGGCTAAAGCAGTTAATTAAAAGTAGTCTAACATAAATGTAAATGCTGTAATTTGATTATTTTAATAAACCATGTAACTTGGATGGATTTGATGCTGGCGTGACCACAGTGCACACGTCTGCTGTTGCTCACAGTGGTCCAAGGGACCGCTCAGGGAGTTTGTGTGTTCGCTCAGACACATGAAAAATTTGAGGGAACATTGCTCACGAGGAACAAGTGCTTGGGGGCAGTTGTACCCAATCAGCAGACCAATATCACAGCTTTGTAGTGGAGCGATCTCACTTGCAATGCATTCAAGATGCGGCCATGCCTTAGCTGTTGCAGGCGATAGAATGTGATCTCGGTTTGTGGGAATAAAGTCTCTGGAATATGTTACTGGTAGGGAAATGATCTTATTTGAGTAGAACCCTCTGACTTGTAGACCTGAGAGCTTGCGACAGGCCACAACTGTGTTTCTTGAAGACATGGTAGTGAGCTTTAGTTGAGTCGATTCACCTTTGATATGCAGAGCTTGTGCCGTTTCTTCAAGAATAAAGGTTGTATCGCTCTGTGTATCAAGGAGCGCGTACACAAGAATTTCATGCTCTGGCTCACCTTTGGTTGACACCCATACTGGAATAATGGAAGATGTGTGAGTGTCGTCGACATTCTGCGTGACTCTGTTAGAAGTTGCTTCACTTGTTGTTGGTGTGACACTGTTGTCTTGTGAGACGTCTGAGTTCGTTTGTCTTGTCCTGTCACTGTTCTTGGTTTGATTTCTCCTTGTTCTCTCTTCCTTAGTGCGATTTTCATGAAGACATGTTGGATGTCTTTTATTACATGTGTCACAGGTTTCTCTGCTTTCACAATCCTTGGAGCGATGACCAGAGTTCAGACAGCCAAAACATAACTTCTTGTCTTGAACAAACTTTAGTCTCTCAACAATGCTCTCATTTATGAACCTTCTACACTTAAGTAGGCTGTGACCCGACCTTCCACAGTACACACAGCTAGCACTACCAGTCCTTTCATTTGAGTTAGTTGCTAGCACCTTTGCTCCATTGCCTCTGTTCCTTGTTGTTTTTGCCCCTTCAGTTTCACTTGGCTTCAGAGCATAGAGAGATGTTATAGGATTACAGGCAATTTTGGCTTCCCATGAGATGAAATCTACAAATTGGCTGAAGCTTGGAAAGGTGTGAGTCTCTTCCTGCACTTCTGTAACCTTTCTGTTCCACCTTGAAGTCAGCCAATCTGGAAGTTTTGCAAGCATTTTTTGGTTTTCATTGCAGTCATTGAGCACTTCAAGCCCCTTCATTTGTGACATGGCTGTCTTACAGCAGCAAAGGAAGTCAGCAAATGCTTGAAGTTCCATACTGCCTTTAGAGCTTATCTTAGGCCATGCGTCAAGTTTGTCTCTGAAGGCCTTTGCTACGAGGAAGGGATTGCCATACCTCTCTTCGAGAACTGTCCATGCTGCATAGTATGCAGACTCTGTGCCAAGCGGGAAGTAGCCTTCTATTGCCTTCCTTGCAGGGCCACTTACACATTTCCTCAGGTAATAAGTCTTCTCTTCAACTGGTATATTTTTCCTGTCGATCAGAGTCTGAAAGGAAATTTTCCAATCATTATATCTGATAGGATCGCCACTGAATATTGTTGGCTCTGGTACCGGAAGACGACTTGCATTAAGAGATACTGCAAATGCTTTGACCAGATCTTCTGTGCTCACCTCTCGTTGCGGTGTCACATTTTGTGGCGAGGAACACCGTTTCATATGCTGGTCATGGTTTTCAGACTTGACTTCATTTTTCTTATCAGATCTGTGGTGAAGTAGGTTGTATATTTCTTCATCTGAACATTCACTTTGTTCATACACCCGCTGTCGAGCCTTTGCTGCATTCAGCTTTTTTACAGTCTCAAGTCGCTCTACTTCTCTGCGCTTAGCTTCTAGAGCCTTTTGTCTTTGTGCTATTTCTGCTTCTTGCCTTTCAATTTCCTTCATATGGGTTTCTTGTTCAAGCAGAACTTGGAGAGCAGCCTCATTTGCTGCAACTTCAGCAGCTGCATCTTGTCTTTTAGCCGAGAGCCTGCTGGAGTGTCTAGAGGAAACCCTTGAATGAGAAGAGCGCTTAGTGTGGTGTGACTTAACACTCATCCTGTCTGAGGCTTCTAATTTAGGCATAGAGTCATTCTCCTTCCATTTTTCATCTCTTTGACTTTCCACATCTGAGGCTACGGATTTAGATGAAGACTCAGTGTCCTTCCAAAGTTCTTCATCTCTTTGAACCTCCGCACTACTTGGGCTTGGGCACTTTCTTACAGATTCGATAATTGTCTTTGTTATGGCTTCACACGTATCCATCCTTCGTCTTGTGTCACTATCTGGAGATTCAATACGTCTGAAGTCATCATAGGCAGCATTCACATCCTTAGAAGCACTCAAAACCTTGGTAACATGTTCTTGTAGCAGATCCTTTGAGCATTGACCATCTATAGCTCCTTTGGCATCCTTAATGACAACCTTCCACTTCTCATAGCGCACACTGAAACGATGTGCAGCCTTCTTTATGTGCTCACCGTACAGTTCTTTGCCCTTTTCCGTCAATGTACGGACTCGTTGGCTCTGTCGTGCTCTTTGTGAGGTAGTAGAAACATCATCAGCTGTGCCTTTAACTGCTTGTAGTTGCTCATCTGCAGAAAGTTGTTCCACATATCACCCTTTTCACTGACTTCTGGATTAGCGTCAAACTCTGCCATTGTTGGAGGGTTTTGTTTTTTTTGTGTATCTTACTTAGACTTAATGTAATGGTGCAGCAGCTTAAATTTGATTTGGTAGTTGAGGAACAAATGAATATTAATCTACGTTTACTGTTACAACTTTAAAGCACAGTAATTACTGTTACTCTTTAAACATCACTCAACGTGTATACTTAAGTCACTTTACATATTTTGTCCAAGCCAGTAATACTTTCTTACAGAAGCTGCTGAAACCTACCATACGCACAATGCACAGGTTACTCATCACAACATTAATCTATCACTGTATGAATATCAGTCAATTAAACAGCAGAAATGTAAACAATAAGAAAAAAAAAAGAAAAAAAGAAATATTCCAGTCCTTTGTTCATTTATAAAAGGAAACTTATCTTAATTATTTTTGCAGTCCTTTTTCCTTTTTATTTCTCTTTCTTGTGGTTAATTATATTGAGTCCTTTAACTGAGGCAACACTTATTTTCGGGGCACCTGACTTTCCTGCGGGGCTGCGTCCTTTCATCTACCCGCGCAGAGCACAGTTCTCACTGTAGCACCCTCAAGGATGGACGTACGCACGATGTAGTTATAGAACAGGGTTTATTCTGGTCTTGGCAACCCGTGAGAACTGCTCACGGACAAAACAATAAAACAAAAACATCACATAAAAATGCGCTCTTGTACGCAGTATCAATCAATCAAAAATCCTTAATTACAGAAAATAAAACATGTAAAACACACAAACCTCGTGAGCTGACATCCAGGAGGTGCTAAATAGTCCTTTATGGCCTTATTGCCTTATCCTCCATCTTCTTTCTCAATTATTTCCACTCTTTAAACAATATTTTCTCCATGTGTGGAGCTAACTGTGAGCTGCAGCATGCAGACACCATGTGCGCTAGCAAAAGAAAAAGTTGCTGGGTGGAGACCCAAACAGCAAAGCTGTACCCTACACAGTTCACCACCAGAGGGCGCAAAGGAACAAAATCCAGACATACAGCTTAACAAAAATCAAATACAACAAACATCAAATGCAACAAACATCAAATGCAAAAGACCGTTACATTAACTAAAAGGTATATTTAATACCAACATGCCTTTGAAAGGCAAAGCATTTTCAATGTGTCCATTTATATGCTCCTCAATCTTTGCCCTGACAGTAGAGCTGAAAGTGGGGCACAGAGGGCAGTGAAGAAGTCTTCTGCAACATGTTGTGCATTCCTGCAATTCTAGCTTGGAGGCATAATTCCAAATTGATATGTGCATCTAAAACAGAGAGAAAAACAGATAAACACCATATACACATTTAAGCTCAGGTTTTAGCAGAAGTAACACATTACAGTTAGCATGTAAGAGATTTGGGAGAAAATTCTTTACAAAAACATAATTTTCAAGACACTTTTATTTGTGACATGCGTATCTATTGACATATAACAGACAATTTAACAAAGGCTAACTAAAATCTGTGCAATAAAAAAGCAGAACAGAATGGAATAGAGAATATTAGTATTTATAAATATATAAACCCCTTTGTGACGAACTTTACAATGTTTTTGGAGGTGAAATGAAAGACATGAATAAAGTGCAATATGCAGTAAATGGAACAATGTGCATTGATGTTACAGATAGTGAAAAGTAGTGAAGTGAATTTGTTCAATAACAAGCAAAAAATAAAATACGTTTGAAACTGCCCACTAAATGCTAACCAGAGGTGTCAAAAGCACACATACCTTACTAAAGTTTAGATACCTCGGGGATATGACCGTTGTTGTAGCGCTAACAAAGTGCCACCATAATCAGTGCAGCAAACTAGATGATTCCTAGAATTATATAATTATTAACGGCAAATTTATGCATGAAAGACTCTGTCCCAACCTTTACGATCCACTTGCAAGGTTTCTGGGGGCAGGGCAAGATGGCGGACTGAGCAGTCGCATCCGTCTGAACTCCTCACTAAAGTCCCGATGTTTTAATCTTGAAGTTATATAATCCACTCCTTTGAGTTATACTGACGACGTTTCAGCCCGAACATGAAGAAAAACAACAACACGAAACCTCCGGCAGTGAAAAACCTCCCTTTCACAACCCAGAGAAACAGCGAGCATGACTACTCAGCCCCGATGGAAACGGCTAATTCAAGCAGCAACAAGAGGGACAGACTGTTAACAACCCCTGATAATACTCCTGAGAAACCACATATGGAGAAAAAAGCAAATGGTACGGCTAATGACTAACGACTCCAACACATCCACTGACACTATACTGAAAGCTATTGAGAGTCTTGGAAAACGTGTTGATGATCGCATGGACGAAGTTGGCAAACAAATTCAACAACATAGCGCCATGCTGGCTTCCATCGCTAAATCGGTGCAGTTTAATTCAGAGGAGCTGCAAGAATGCAAAAAGAAAATAAAACACCTGGAAAAAGAGATTGAATCACTCAAAAAAGATAATGACGACATTAAAGATCGTGTATTGAGCCAGGAAAGATAAGTTTTGGTCACAATGGGGAGATAAATTTCTTTTTTAGTCATGGTACAAACAGGTCGGCTGGGGTTGCTATTTGTTTCAACAGATGTCCTGGTAGGTTTTTGTGCAACATGGCAGACAAAGATGGACATTGGGTTGCCTGTGTGTTAAATACTGATAATACTCTGATTACTTTGGTTAATGTTTATGGATACAACAATGATCAAGAGAATAAGAACCTGCATCAAATTTCTACAGTTATAAAGGAACTTAATACCAAATTCCCCACTGATTATATAGTAGTTGGAGGTGATTTCAATGTGACTCCTGATGAATGGTTGGATAGATGGCCTTCAAAATTTTCAAGAGAACATAAAAACCCAATATTTGAAAATTTCGCTAATGATACTAAATTAATAGATGTATGGAGATAGTTAAACAAAGATGTAAAACAATTCACCTGGCACAAACTTAATGGTCAAAGCAGGTCACGTATTGATTATTGGTTGGTATCCAACTCAATTTTACAATATGTTAAGGAAACAGTCATCTCTAATGGTCCCTTAAGTGACCATTGCGCCATTTTTCTAAGACTACAAAGCAAAGACCAAAACAACACATTTAAGGATTATTGGAAATTTAACTCTCAGATGCTGAGAAATGAGGAGTATTGTAATTCTATTAAAAAATTAATTTTAGATATCCAGAATGATGAAGCCATCAATACACCGATACTCAAATGGGAATATCTTAAATTTAGAATCAGAAAAACCTCAATCGCATTTGGTAAAAAGTTAAACAGACAAAGGAAAGAAGAGGAATCAAACGTAGTAACAGAACTTATGAATCTTTATGGCAAATTGAATTGGACTGAGGAAGAAAAAGGAAAAATTAACAACTTACAATCTAAATTGGACAAAATGTACCTTTATAGAGCCAAGGGCGCTTATTTGCGATCCAAAGCCAAGTGAATAGAAGAGGGTGAAAAGAACACTGCCTATTTTTGCAATCTAGAAAAACGTAGACAAGAATATAATTCAATATGTAACCTAATAATCAATGGAGAGGAATGTACAGACCCTAAACACATTTCAAATGAAGTATTTGCTTTTTACAGTAACCTTTATAAGTCTTCATACTCAGAACAAAATGTCACCTCCTTTTTTGACAAATCAGTAACTGGATTCCAGTAATTGATGATAATTTTAGAGAAATTTGTGATGAAGACCTAACTATAGAAGAATTTGATTTTGCTATTAAGAGCATGGCATCTGATCGCTCACCGGGACCAGATGGAATAACAACTAATTTCTATAAGCACTTTTGGGAAGATCTAAAATTACTATTATTCAGTGCATTAAATGAATGTAGAAATCAAAAGGAGCTTATGGCAACAATGAAACAAGGAGTTATAAAATTAATTCCAAAACCGGGGAAAGATAAGAAAAAACTAAGTAATCTAAGACCTATAACACTTTTAAATACAGACTACAAAATTTTTACAAAAGTTTTAGCAACAAGACAAAAAAACAGGTATTTCTGAAATAATTAGCCCAACACAATCAGGATTTCTCAAAGGACGGTTGATCCAAAATAATATCCGCTTGGTTTTGGACCTTATCGATTACAATTACCTAATTAAGGATGATGGTTTTATGTTGTTCTTGGACTTCCAAAAAGCATTTGATTCTATCGAACACACTTTTATTATTAAGACATTTAAACATTTTGGGTTTGGAGACGCATTTCTGGATATGATCACTATGTTATACACTGATATTAATAGTTGTGTTTCTCTTTCAGAAGGCACATGTCCCAGGTTCTGGAGAGAGGTATCAGGCAGGGCTGCAGCATCTCACCTCTTTTATTCATTGTAGCCACTGAATTACTTGCTATTACCGTCATAAATTCAAACATCAAAGGATTAGATAACCACAAATTAATAATAAGTCAGCTCGCCGATGATACAACAATCTTTCTAAGAAATAAAGAACAAATTCCATTGGCCTTAGATACAATAAAGATCTTTTCTGATGCTTCTGGACTACGCCTGAACCTGGACAAATGTGAACTCATGAGTATCCACAATTGTTCTCACTCTTCTTTGTACGATATACCTGCCAAACATGAAATCAAATATCTTGGAATTTGGTTAACTAAATGCATGGCTGATAGTGAAGAAAAGAATATTCAGAACACAATTGACAAATGCAAAAAAAATTTAAACCATTGGCTACAGAGAGATTTAACATTGTTCGGCAGGATAATGTTAACCAAGGTTGAATCTTTGTCCAGATTAATCTATCCAGCTTATTCCCTAGCCATCCCACCAAGAATTATAAAAGACATCAATAAGGTGAATTTTAATTTCATATGGAAAAATAAACATTATATCAGTAACAGGGACTTGATAAAAGACTATGAAGAGGGGCGTTTAAAAGCAATCGATTCTGAAATAATGAATGGCATGTTAAAGATTAATTGGCTCCGATCTTTCTTAAAAAATGATGATGAGATCTGGTTCTTGATACCTTCTCTTATTTTCAATATTTTGGGGGGATCCAATTCCTTTTAGTATGTGATTTTGAAATTTCTAAACTGCCCATAAAACTCTCCAAATTTCATCAACAAGTTTTGTTAAATTAATTAAATTAATGTTTAAACATAACTTTAGTCCCCACAACGTTCCATTGTGGAATAATAGGGTGATATTGAATCGGGAGAAATCTATGTTTGTGGAAGAATGGATGACAAAACAAATTTGGTCTGTGACACATATAGTGGATGAAAATGGAGATATACTTGAATTAAACAGGCTTAATGAGAGATATGACATGAGTTGCTCGTTCGAGCTCTATAAAAAGGTTTCACAGAATATCCCAATAGTTCTTGTCAATATGATAAAGAACAATTTTTCAAATATACTGACTCCAAATTTACATAAAATTAAATTAGATGGTCTTGACTTGATTAATGAAAAATGCAATAATCAGTTTCTGAGGAGGTATTTGGTTAACACCTTATATCCAGGTAGGACAAAACACTCACTCATCTTTAAAGATGAGTGAGTCATCTTTAAAGATGAGTGAGTGGAGCAGAGGATCGCAAGTTCGATTCCCGCCTGGGGCGTCTGTATCCAGTAAGGGTCCTAAGGCTAGACCCCTATGCTAAGTGAGCCTACTGCAGACAAGAGCGAGACAGATACATATGAAGGCATGCCGGCTCGGACGTCGCCCGGATCAACAAGGTCCGCGTCAGGTGTTGAGGAACCAGGACACCCTGACGACAAGTGGGCTACTGGAACAAGAAGGCATCGGTGGGCAAGAGACGAAAACAGGGCGTTGTTGGAATGCTACTACGCAAGTAACCCTGTCGGAAGGGGTTACATGAATAGGATGAGGGACCTATGGATTCTTCGATACCCAACATCCACAATGACGGCGAAACAACTAGTAGCTCAGTGTTCCAACATTCGAAAGAAGGGACTGCTCTCACAGCTAGAGATTGACGAGGTACAACATAAATGCTACGGCAAGGAGGAGTCAGGACGCCAGGTCAGGGGGGGGATATCATCACCCCCACCCGAGATTGGGTACGAGATAGGAGAAGGATCGTTGAGTGCGAGAGGAACTGACCTCAAAGATAGGATCATGGCCAAGCTTGAAACCTGGATCCCCCGTAGCCGGTTACCAAGATTACGTGAAGTACCCTCAGAAGGTCTACTAGATGATGTTAATGCAGCACTACGGATGATACCTACAACCACGATTACCGACACTAACAAGCTGATCTACAATACGGCAGCAGTGATCAGTGAGATGCTTGGCTACAAGTTGAACAGCCACAAGGGGCAGTACCCACCATGGAGAAGGAGGCTAGAGGGCAAGATCAAAGTAGCACGAAGGGAGGTTAGCCAACTAACGGAGTTGCAGAAAGGTGCGACAAAGAAGGTGCATAAGAAATACAGTAAGCTGTCCATACCTGAGGCCTTGGAAACTGCCAAGCAAAGACTCACAGCCTTGGCCAGCCGCTTGAGGAGGTACACCAGAGAGATAGAAGGCAGGAGAATAAACCAGCTGTTCTCCACAGAACCAGCAAAGGTGTACTCTCAGTGGCAAGGGAACAATAAGAGAACAGCACCACCAAGGCTGGAGACGGAGCAATACTGGAAGAGCATATGGGAGAAGGACGCAACCCATAACAGCAATGCTCAGTGGCTAGTGGATCTGAGGGCAGACCATAGCGACCTCCCTGAACAGGGTCCAGTAACCATCACAGTGGCAGATATCCAAGAAAGGGTCTCCAGTATGAAGAGTTGGACAGCCCGACATGGTTCACGCCTACTGGCTGAAGAAGCTGACTGCACTCCACGAGCGTCTGGCAGCACAAACGAACCAGCTGCTAGTTAACGAGAGACACCCGGAATGGCTAACCGAAGGTCGGACGGTCCTGATCCCCAAGGACCCCAAGAAGGGACCGGTCCCATCCAACTACCGACCAATAACCTGCCTCAGTACTACATGGAAGCTCCTGTCAGGCATCATATTGGCTAAGATGAACAGGCACATGGGTCAATACATGAGCGGGGCACAGAAAGGGATTGGCAAGAATACCAGAGGCGCAAAACACCAGCTACTGGTAGACAGAACAGTCAGCCGAGACTGCAAGACCAGACTGACCAACCTGTGCACAGCCTGGATTGATTACAAGAAGGCCTATGACTCAATACTGGAATGCCTAGAATTGTACAAGATCAACAGGACCCTAAGAGCCTTCATCAGGAACTCAATGGGGATGTGGCGTACAACACTAGAGGCCAACTCCAAGCCCATAGCACAAGTCACCATCAAGTGCGGGATGATGGTGATGGAGATGCTCTGTCCCCACTGCTGTTCTGCATAGGCCTGAACCCCCTCAGTGAGATCATTGACAAGACTGGCTACGGATACCGACTACGAAACGGAGCGGTTGTCAGCCACCTCCTGTACATGGATGACATCAAGCTGTATGCCAAGAGTGAACGAGACATCGATTCACTGATACACACCACCAGGCTATACAGCAATGACATCGGAATGTCGTTCGGACTGGAGAAGTGTAGTCGGATGGTAACAAAGAGAGGGAAGGTAGTCAGAACTGAGGGGATTGAACTACCAGAAGGCAACATTGCAGACATAGAGGACAGTTACAAGTACCTGGGGATCCCGCAGGCAAATGGGAACCATGAAGAGGCCGCTAGGAAAGCTGCAACCACCAAGTACCTGCAGAGGGTCAGGCAAGTCCTGAGGAGTCAGCTGAACGGTAAGAACAAGATCCGGGCCATCAACACCTACGCCCTGCCCGTGATCAGGTACCCTGCTGGGGTAATAGGCTGGCCAAAGGAGGAGATAGAAGCCACTGACATAAAGACAAGAAAGCTCCTGACCATGCATGGAGGGTTTCACCCCAAGTCCAGCACCCTGAGGCTGTACGCTAAGCGGAAGGAAGGGGGCCGGGGACTGGTGAGTGTCAGCACCACAGTCCAGGATGAGACAAGAAACATCCATGAATACATCACGAAGATGGCCCCAACTGACAGCGTGCTCAGTGAATACCTCAGGCAGCAGAAACCCAAGAAAGAGGAGGAAGGCAAGGATCCATCATGGAAGGACAGGCCCCTGCACGGTATGTACCACCGGCAGATAGAGGTGGTGGCTGATATCCAGAAATCCTACCAGTGGCTGGACAAAGCTGGACTGAAAGACAGCACGGAGGCACTAATCATGGCAGCACAGGAACAAGCACTGAGTACAAGATCCATAGAGGCTGGGGTCTATCACACCAGGCAAGACCCCAGGTGCAGGCTGTGTAAAGATGCCCCAGAGACGATCCAGCACATAACAGCAGGGTGCAAGATGCTAGCAGGCAAGGCATACATGGAACGCCATAACCAAGTGGCCGGCATAGTGTACAGGAACATCTGTGCCGAGTATAACCTGGAAGTCCCGAGGTCAAAATGGGAGATGCCCCCAAGGGTGATGGAGAATGACCGAGCTAAGATCCTGTGGGACTTCCAGATACAGACGGACAAAATGGTGGTGGCTAACCAACCTGACATAGTGGTGGTAGACAAACAGAAGAAGACGGCTGTAGTGATCGATGTAGCGGTTCCGAATGACAGCAACATCAGAAAGAAGGAACACGAGAAGCTGGAGAAATACCAAAGGCTCAGAGAAGAGCTCGAGAGGATGTGGAGGGTGAAGGTAACGGTGGTCCCCGTGGTAATCGGAGCACTAGGTGCGGTGACTCCCAAGCTAGGCGAGTGGCTCCAGCAGATCCCGGGAACAACATCGGAGATCTCTGTCCAGAAGAGCGCAGTCCTGGGAACAGCTAAGATACTGCGCAGGACCCTCAAGCTCCCAGGCCTCTGGTAGAGGACCCGAGCTTGAAGGATAAACCGCCCGCAGGGGCGAGATGGGTGTTATATATATATATATATATATATATATATATATATATATATATATATATATATATATATATATATATATATATATATATATATATATATATATATATATATATATATATATATATATATATCTCTATGTTTACTTTCAGTTATTGTCAATTTCATATTGGTGTACCAACTGCACTGTGGCAATGATGTGTATTCCTCTGATTGGTAGAAAAGAAAAAGGAGGCGTGATTCTGTTCTGAATGATTCAATATGTCGCTTGTCTCTTTGAGATTATTTAGAACAATAACAATGACAAAGTTCATTAAAAAAAACAAAAACTTGCAAGGTTTCCACTGTCGATGATCCATACAGGAACGTATTTCTGCCTACTGTGGAGGTCACGTGTTTCCGGTTAGTGTGGAGGTCCCAATATGGCGCTCCCCAGTGGCTGCAGCCAGACCCTTCTCAGTGTTAAAGATAATGCGATGGGCAGGGCAAAATATCACAATTTGATGTTAAATATAGATTCTTCTAGATAGAACAGCAGATGTGACACACATGTGACACACAAAGAGTACTAATTTTTTGTGAGAGTATATCTATCTATTTATATATATATATAATAAAAATAACTAGAAAGCGAAAATTTCAGAAGACATTTTAAGTGTGCCTATGCCGCTGCGAATCAGTGTAGTTTGCCATTCATACAGCTACGGAGAGCAAAACTCAGCAGAGCAGCCATTCTCCACCATGAACTATGGTAAAATCAAACACCGCTCGCGCCTCACAGATGACAGCTTACAGTTTTGGGTAAAGATGAAGTGACTTTGTACAGCCCCGATTTGCAGACGCTGTGCACATAGTTTCATGAGCAGAAGTCCCATTGTACTACGGCAGACCCGACAATGTTTGCATGAACATGCTTTGAAGCATTACGTTATGGACCACTTTTCACACATGGTTGGTGTACCCACACAGCCAGCTGTAGCTTTTCAACTCACAGCCCGACACACACCCAAAAAACAGCCGAGAGAGCACAGACTACGCCAGAGAGGCGTGATTGCAGATGCCACTCAGGTGGGTCCACCTCCCCTGCAGACCACGCCCTGCAGACCACGCCCCGCCACACACATCAATCACGTAAAATAAATATTTATGCACTTTTGCATTCACTTTTTGTTTTTTGTTATTTTTACACAGTGTTCTGAATGATTAACAATGGTCTACAGCCAATCTTGTGTATTATTATACAAACTTTGGTTGTAAGATGCCCTACCTGGCCCCCTGGCAAAAGCTTTGCTAGATCCGCCCCTGCACAGTTACCAGCTGTCAGCTAAATAAAAAAGGAGCTTGGTGTTTATTTCTCTCAGAAACAGTTCATAACTTCCCTTCAACTCATTCATGTCACCTAAAAGAAAGGTAAACCTGTTTCTCCATCACCAGTTCAGCTCTGATGATTCAGCAAGGTCATCTCCTGGTTTCCACCAGCCGCTTCTACAGCTGTGGCTCCAGCAAACATCAGCTGATACTAGAAATTAAAATCAAATGAATTCTAACAACAGCTGATCAAGCTTAAACGTGCTGCTGTTGTTTAGCGCGATAAACAAACAAGAGAGAAAAGCCGATCATTGATCAGTTTCATGACTGAAGTTTGAACAGGCGAGAGAATGACAGGGGAGGCTGTCATAAAGTTCAACATCAGTAACTTAGCGCGCACACAGAGGTATAGAAACTCCGTCGTGCTAGCTAGCACGCAGTACGAGTTATTATAACTGATTGTAAAAAGTCAGCACAACGAAAATAAACTACACCTAAACTCGGTTTATATCTGACCCAAATAGAGTGCAGTTCATAACTTCTTACCTGAAATTCAGTTCACCTCACGCTCCGACCGGCAGCCGCCTGCTTCTCCTGCCTTCGGTTTCCCTGATCCACGATCTACCACCGGTCGATCGGCGGTCGCCTCGCCGCCTCGTATGTCTCGTTCCCCGCATGTTCTTTCTGACACACACCGGTGGATAGCTGCCCTCGGTTGTAGCTCCGCGTCAGCGACCACCAAACAACTCAGTTATTTTTTCCACATCGACCAGCATCTGGACAATCCACCGCCTTTCACTGTTTGTACCGTTACTAAAAAAAAAACCCTCATCGGCTCATAAAAACGAAAAATAAGTCCAGCTATGACCCTGAGTCAAAAAGACAGCCAGCTCGGGTTAGCTAGCTAGCTGTCTAGCTCTTTGCAGGCACCGAAAACATCAGAGCTAATATGGGATGTCTTGGTAACACGAGCAGATATTTGAAGTTTACATCTGGCCAATCCACCACCTTTCACTGTTTATACCGTTACTAAAATGAATAAATAAATAAATCATCGGTCCATATAAACAAAAAATAAGTCCAGCTGTGACCACGAAATATTGCGAAGGACCGGGGGTGAAACGATAGTAAGCCGCCCTCACTGTCATCCAGGCCGGCTGTAGCTTGTTAGCAAAGCCGCGCTAGCTAGCTAGCCAGCTAGCCTCAGGCAGAAACGACATCGTCAGAACACTGTTGCTAATATGGGATGTTTTGACAAAACGAGCAGATATTTGAAGTTTACACAACTACATTCTCGCCTGAAAATATCTTAAAAGTTTATTTTGTGACCTAGAAACAGTATTAAGAGGAAAATAAAAACTAAGTGATGGCCGCCATTGTTTGACTCGGCAGAGGCGTGCTATGAATTGTGGGATATTGAGTTTTCCACCAAGCATTACCGTAACTTTTGAATGATTTGCGCAACCTTAAAAATTCCAATGGCTCCTGAAAGCAGCAACGCTGTGCGCACCGTTGATATTGTCAACATTACGGTAATCCAAATAAGGGTAGACAGGCCGTACTACTCCCGGCATACCACTAGAGAGAGCCAACACACCACAAATGAAGTTTGAAATTTGTTTCAGTGGGACCAAAAGATGGAGCCAACACACCACAAATGAAGTCTGTTTCTATGGCGCCAAAAGAAGAATCTTTCTAAATTTGCACTAAAATATTAATATTTAAAAAACTATAAAAGTCATAAACACCAAAAGTGTATACCATACTAGTCCAGCTCCAGCCGCACAAAATGATCTAACATATGTAACCCTATTGTCAAAACTGTTTGGCAGAGAAGCGCGGGAACATTTTCACTAAAATATTAATATTTAAAAAACTATAATAGTCATAAACACCAAAAGTCATAGCACACCATTCCTGATCCAGCCGCACAAAATGAGGTAACATATATGAAGCTTGTCTCAAAACTGCGAGGCGAGATTCGCTGCAAAATTTCAGGCGGAAACTGAAGAATAACTAGAAAAATTTGCATTTCCTGCGAAAATGCTGTGCGGATGCCTTAACGCTGAAGCTGTCTGCTGAAAAGCTGAAAAAGATGAAAAGTAGCAAAAGTTGTATGGTGGTGAAAAAACACATTGCCCTGAGCAGGATTCGAACCTGGTCCTCCAGGTCTCAAGGTAGCTATTTATCTCACTGAGCTAAACTCATTTACACAAAGAAGAGGTGGAAAGACGGACAATTCTGCTGAAATGAGCAGAAGCTGCTGAGAATTGTGTTGATAAGAGGTGAAAAGGCTGAAAATTTTGCAGAAAAGAAGTGAATCAGCAGAATCTCTGCTCAAAAGAGTTTTTTCTGAAAACAGCTGAGATTTGAGCTAATAAGAGGTGAAAAGGCTGAAAATTTTGCAGAGGAGGTGAATAGGCAGAATTTAGGCTGAAAAGAGTTCTGCAGAACTCTTTTCAGAATTCAGCTGAAAAGAGGTTTTTGCTGAAAATAGCTGAAAAAGATGGGATTTGTGCTGAAAAGTGGTGAAAAAACTGAAAACTTTGCTGAAAAGGGGTGAAAAAGCTGAAATTGAGTTAAAAAGAGTTAAAAAAAAGTTTAATTGTTAACTGAAAGAAATGTTGCCATAAGCGGGATTTGAACCCAGGCCTCCCAGTCTGAGAACGGCTGCTCATCTCACTGAACTAAAACACAGCTCAGCCCAGCGAGCAGAAACAAGTGACCACATTGATAATGTGTTCCATTCATTTCAATGGGCAAAAATATTGCAAAAAATATTCAATATCTCAAAAAGTATAGAAGCTATGAGCACCAAAAGTCATAGCACACATTAGCAGAAAGAGCAGAATTTTTTAAAGTTTGAACTGAGAAAATCGGCTGAAAACTGAGGGAGTAGTTAATCGGCAAAGAACGGAGCAACTAGAGGAATAATAAAGATAAAGAATAAAGAGAAACAGGAAAACAATAGTGTGGATGCCATGAGGCATCCACACAACTAGAAAAATTTGCATTTCCTGCGAAAATGCAGTGTGAATGCTGTAAAGCTGAAGCTGTCTGCTGAAAACTGCTGAAAAAGCTGAAAATAGCTGAAGAAGCTGAAGTCAGTATCAGAAAAGTGGTTGAAATTGTAATAACTTTGTAGATGAATAAAAATTGTGCCAAAATATAATAACTTTGCGGAAACTTAAGAAGAAACATAAAGCGTTTGCAAAAATACTATATCAAAGGAGAATATAGCAGACATTGTAACTTAGCAAAAAAATAGTGACTTGGCAGAAATAGTACAACATGGTAGAAGTGTTGTAATACAGCAGTAATGTTAATATGTAGCACAAACCTAAAAACTTGGAAAAATGTTGTAAGAGTACAACTTAATATACAGTAGTATAAAAGTAACACGTAGTAGAAATGCAACATAGGAGCTGAAATAGTATAATTCAGCAGAAAAGTAATAACTTTAGCAGAAATATTGGAAACACAAAACGGCCAGCTTCAAAAAGCTGAAGTTTTCTCAAAAGATTAGTTGTTGTTCAACTGTGAAAAATTGGCAGAAACATTAGAAAAGTTACAAAGGAAATGCCAGCAGATACACAAAGCTAAGGCAAAAATGACATGACTAGCAATGTTTACAAATAGGGACACACACACACACACACACATAACCCATGTTCAGAAAACAATGTGTACAAACATAGATGCAAGCATAAACACAGACATGCAAACATACACACACAAGGGCACACAGAGACAAACAGAGCATGAAGTTTCCTGTGTGTTTCTATGCCAGTCAATCAGTCTGAATCTGGTCAAGTTGAATCCACTAATGGGATGCTGGTCACCAGCGAATAAAAATTGAGTCACACAGAACCACACACACACACACACACACGCACACACAGACACGCAAACACACACACACTTCTGTAAATTTTTATTAGAAGTTCAAAAACTTTTTCAAACACTGACATCGGCTTCTTCAGTTTTTTTCCGCTTTATATTTTCAGCTGTATCTATGAGAGTCCAAAAGCCTGTATCTGCTCAATTTGAATCCACCAATCAGAGCTGCCACTTCTGTCTGCTTCATCAGGCTATGTATTCGTTCCTGTCAATGCAGCTGCATCTCTTGCTCACACCGACAGAGACATGGGCTTTCTGTAATGTATTTCAGACATGGAGCAGTAACATAACATCTTAGCAAAAAAATGTGACTTAAGAGAAACATAATAACTTAGCAGAAATCCTATTATTTGGAAGAAATAATAATATTTGGAAGAAATATTATATTTTAGCAGAAAACCTATAAAATAGCAGAAATTGCATGACTTAGCAGAAATACTGTATTTAGCACAAACACTAAAAAGTAGCAGAAATACTCTGATTTTGCATAATAATAATAACTTAAGTAGAAATATTGAAAAGGAAAATGGACAGCTGAAAAAATGCTGAACATGGTTAGGTTCCATCAAGTGTAATTGTTCAACTGTGAAAAATTCACAGAAATAAAAAAAACAAAAACAAAAAAAACCCAAAGAGAAATAACAGCCAGCAGATACACACAATTACAAATATGGACACATATGGAAACACAAATGCACAGAGGGACACACACACAGGATCTATGCCTGTCAACCAGTCTCAATATGTTCAATTTATATCCTACAATGAGATGCTGCCAAAAAAAAGGGTCTCTCTCTCTCTCTCTCTCACACACACACACACACACACACACACACACAGATGCTGCTTGTGTCAGAAATATTGTGATGTGGCAGACATATTATAATTATCCAGAAATACTATATTTAGTAGACATGCTATGTTTTAGCAGAAATTCTATAAGTAAGCAGAAATACTATATTTAGCACAAATGCTATAAAATAGCAGAAATTTGATGTTTTAGCAGAAATACTGTATTTATCACAAATACCAAAAAGTAGCAGAAATACTATGATTTAGCAGAAATACTATGATTTGGTAGAAATTCTATAATTCAGCAGAAATACTATTATTAAGCAGAAATGCTATATTTAGCACAAATCTTCTAAAATAGCAGAAATAGTATGATTTAACAGAATAGTAATAACTTAAATAGAAAAATTGGAAAAGCAAAATGGACAGCTGAAAAAATGCTGAACATGGTAAGGGTCTCTCAGATGTACTTGTTGAAAGGTCAAAAATTGACAAAAAAAGAAAGAAAGAAATAACAGCCAGCAGATACACACAATTAAAATTATGGACATATATGGAAACACAAATGCACAGAGACACACACACACAGGACAGTCAACCAGTCTAAAAATAATCAATTTGAATCCTACAGTGAGATGCTGCCATAAAAAGGGTCTCTCTCTCTCTCTCTCTCTCTCACACACACACACACACACACACACACACACACACACACACACACACACACACACACACACACACACACACACACACACACACACACACACACACACACACACACACACCAGGAAGTGAACAAGCGCTGTTAATGGTCCTGCCTGTATGTTTTTAGGTCAGTCAAATAGCTGTGAGCTGCTAAATTTGAATCCACCAATCAGAGATGCTGTTTACTTTTTCCCGCCAAAACAGGTTCACCTGCTTACACGGGCAGGAACAGAGATATGGGCTCAAAATGTGGTCATAAATATTTTGTACTTGTAAATCAGTTTTGTACTTGTAAATCAGGATTTGTATGTGTAAAAAGAATTTGTGTGTGTGTAAAAAAGATTTGTATGTGTAAAAAAGATTTGTGTGTGCGTAAAAAAGATTTGTGTGTGTGTAAAAAAGATTTGTGTGTGTGTAAAAAAGATTTGTATGTGTAAAAAAGATTTGTGTGTGCGTAAAAAAGATTTGTATGTGTAAAAAAGATTTGTGTGTGCGTAAAAAAGATTTGTGTGTGGACTTAGCCAAAAAACCCCTGCAAGTTACACATACGAATTTTGACCCTATTTTTCTTCCTTTCATCTGATTGGTCAATGTCATGTCAATCACAAATGTAATAATCCAATCAGAGAACAGATGGGTTTGGCTGTCGGAGGGGCGCTTTTTTTGAACTGCAGGTCTTTGAAGGGAATAAATGCCCTTTTACATGCCAACCCAGCGTTTTCCTTCATCACCACGAAGGAAAACAGTCTGTGGTCTGAGTTTGGTGATTTTTGTGTCACAGGTTTACGTGCTTAATACAGGGACTTCCACAGCCTTTTCAACAGCGCTGCGGACCGCGGGGGGGCGGGCAGTGTTTTGGAAATGACAGTCTTCATTGCAAAGCTTTCTTCGCTATGAATTAGCATACATGTTTTTATTGAACATTTGAAGAACTAGCAAAAAAAAAAAACGAAACTCTTGTAGAGGACATAAAGTCAGAGATAGAAATGACAAGGAGCAGGTGCATCTAGTACAGGTAGAGCTGCTGCAAAAACCCACAGAGCCCAGCAGCCAGCGAAACAAATTCTGGATCCTTTGCTTTTAGTTAGCAGTTAGCATTAGCAGCACATCCTGCCTCCGATGTGAAAGGACTTTTATGCTGCGCACTGTGACTCACAGCAGTGGTCCCGGGTCAGCCCTGACTTTGTGTTAAACTAATCCTAAAGTAATGATGGTATTTCTAACCACTGACATACCACAACTTTATCCTTTCAACAGCTGCTGAAAGTTAGCGGACCTAGCTGCTATCGGATATTTATATAGAGATCCTCCAGCTTCAAACTGTATTACCCTTCAAGGACCTGCAGTTCAAAAAAGTGCCCCTCCGACAGCCAAACCCATCTGTTCTCTGATTGGATTATTACATTTGTGATTGACATGACATTGACCAATCAGACGAAAGGAAGAAAAATAGGGTCAAAATTCGTACGTGTAACTTGCAGGGGTTTTTTGGCTAAGTCCACACACAAATCTTTTTTACGCATACAAATCTTTTTTTACACACACACAAATCTTTTTTACACACACACACACACACACAAATCTTTTTTACACACACACACAAATCTTTTTTACACACACACACACACAAATCTTTTTTACACACACAAATCTTTTTTTTTTACACACACACACACACACACACACACACACACACACAAATCTTTTTTACACACAAATTCTTTTTACACATACAAATCCTGATTTACAAGTACAAAATATTTATGACCACATTTTGAGCCCATACAGAGACACAGACCTGCTTCTTTCAGTCTACTTCACATATTGATGATTCCCCTCAAACAAATGGCTATAATTTCCTAACCGTAGGGGCTAGAACGGTCATTCTTACACCGTTTTGTTCAGAAGACATGGGGGAATCTTCATGTGTTAACAATTTATCATTAAAATATAAATTATTTAAGATATTTGACTTCTAATATACCCTAACTGAGTAGGGGCGAAGAGAAAACTGCCTTGACCTCCCCTCAAACAATGTTTTGTAACTCGAAATCTATTTGGAGCATCGATATCATTCTTTCACCGTAAGAGACAGCAGGCTTTGGTGAACAATCATGGAAGTTTTCAGGTCTCTATGGAAATCCATCAAAAAGATATGACGAGAGAAAAAAGTGGTTCATTTCCAGAGTTTGAAATCTGAAGAAATCTGAGCGACGGACAAATTTCCTACCCTCAAACAAACACAATTCATGGCCAAACGGTAATAGATGAGAAAAAAATTCTTGAATTGTCAGCGTCAGGAGTGTCTGAAGATATATTGGCACAAGCCTCATGTGTCAACTTTGTTTCGTTGGGGAGATATGACGATTCGAAAATGCCTCTCATTAGAGAAATCCAGCGGTGATTTTGAACAAACTCTCCATTGACTTTCTATGGAGATTTTTCAGACTTCTTGTTGGTCTGAGAAGATTTTCAAAAATTCTATAAATCCCACAACAATGATAGTGACATTTTCTGAAAGCCAGCAAAAATACCTACGTTTTGATGTATAATTTGTGGGGGTTGAGTGAAAATTGAGCAAGTAGCAGGACGTTGTTTGGACATGAAGAGAAGATTGAAAAAGGACAAGTGGCTCACTCAGAACCAACTGCATAGCAACCATAACAACGCATGTATTTTCTGAAAAATCACAAAGATGAAACTCAAAACTTAAAGAGGGATAAGATGAAAACGATAACAGATATGAAAAAGCTGAATCATACATGAATAGCCCAATAATTTGTGAACATTTTAAAGTTTAAATGGTTGTTCTATGTGAAAGTATGAGGAAGTAGTTAAGTTTCAAAAACAAGCAAGTTTTAGCAAAATTTTGGAAGTTTTCCATTCATTTCAATGGGACAAATTAAAGGAAAAAAACGTAATATTTTAAAAAGTATAATAGCAAAAAATACCAAAAATCATAGCACACATTAGCAGAAATAGCAGAATACTTTAAAATTTGAACGGTGAAAATAGCATAAAAATTGTGGAAGTAGTTAAACGGCAAAAAACGTACGGAAGCAACTTGAAGAATAACTAGAAAAAAATTTGCATTTCCTGCGAAAATGCTGTGTGGATGCCGGAACGCTGAAGCTGTCTGCTGAAAATGACTGAAAAAGATGAAAAGCTGCAAAAATTGTATGGCAGTAAAGAAACTGAAAAATTATGCTGAAAACAAGTGAAAAAACAGAAACTTTTGCTGAAAAGAGGTGAAAAGGCAAAGATTCTGCTTCAAAGGGGTAGAGAAGTTCAAATTTGTACTGAAAAGAGGTGAAAGGGTTTCCTCTGAAATGAGCAGAAGATACTGAGATTTGTATTGATAGGTGAAAGGCTGAAAATTCTGCTTAAAATAGGTGAATCAGCAGAATTTCTACTGAAAAGAGGTAAAGAAGTAGAACGTTGCACTGAAAACAGGTGAATCAGCAGAATGTCTGCTAAAAAAGAAGTTTCTATTGAAAACACCTGAAAAAGCTGGGATTTGTGCTGAAAAGGGGTGAAGAAGAGGTGTTGGGCTGTTGAGAAGAGTTAAATAAGTTGAACTGATATGTTTGGGTACAAATACTATGATTTGGCAAAAATACTGCGTTTTAGCACAACTACTGAGATTTGATTGAAATACTATGATTTAGAAGAAATATTATGACTTTGTACAAATACAATGTTTTGGCACAAATACTATGATTTGGTTCGAATGCTATGATTTCAAACAAATACTATGATTTGGCAGAAATACTATTATTTAGTAGAAATACTGTGATTTACCAGAGGTACGTTTCTGCAAAAATACTATGATTTTGCAGAAATACTATGCCTTAGTAGTAATACTATAACATCACAGATATATGATGATTTTGCAGACATTCTGGTTTTACACAAATACTATAATGTGGCAGTATACTATGTTTTAGCACAAATATTATGATTTGCTATAAATACTATGATTTGGCACATATACTATATTCAGCACATATACTATAACAAAACAGAAAGTCTACGACTTAGTAGTAATACTATAACATAACAGATATACTGTGATTTTGCAGACATTGTATGTTTTTGCACAAATACTACGATTTCGCTCAAATACTATGAAATTGCAGTAATACTATGATTTTGAAGGAAAACTTTGATTTGGTAGAAATACTATGCCTTAGTAGTAATACTATAACATAACAGATACTATGTCTGCAAAGTCACAGTATATCTGTTATGTTATAGTATTACTACTAAGGCATAGTATTTCTACCAAATCAAAGTTTTCCTTCAAAATCATAGTATTACTGCAATTTCATAGTATTTGAGCGAAATCGTAGTATTTGTGCAAAAACATACTATGTTTGCAAAGTCACAGTATATGTTTTTGCACAAATACTACGATTTCGCTCAAATACTATCAAATTGCAGTAATACTATGATTTTGAAGGAATACCATGATTTGGTAGAAATACTATGCCTTAGTAGTAATACTATAACATAGCAGATATAATGTGATTTCTGCAGACATAGTATGTTTTTGCACTAATACTACGATTTCGCTCAAATACTATGAAATTGCAGTAATACTATGATTTTGAAGGAATACTATGATTAGGTAGAAATACTACGCCTTAGTAGTAATACTATAACATAACATATATACTGTGATTTTGCAGACATAATATGTTTTTGCACAAATACTACGATTTTGCTCAAATACTATGAAATTGCAGTAATACTATGATTTTGAAGGAGTACTATGATTAGGTAGAAATACTACGCCTTAGTAGTAATACTATAACATAACAGATATACTGTGATTTTGCAGACATAGTATGTTTTTGCACAAATACTACGATTTTGCTCAAATACTATGAAATTGCAGTAATACTATGATTTTGAAGGAGTACTATGATTAGGTAGAAATACTACGCCTTAGTAGTAATACTATAACATAACAGATATACTGTGATTTTGCAGACATACTATGTTTTTGCACAAATACTACGATTTCGCTCAAATACTATGAAATTGCAGTAATACTATGATTTTGAAGGAATACTATGATTTGATAGAAATACTATGCCTTAGTAGTAATACTATAACATAACAGATATACTATGATTTTGCAGGCATTCTATGTTTTTGCACAAATACTACAATTTGGCAGAAATACTATGTTTTAGCACAAATACTATGGTTTGCTAAAAATAGTATGATTTGGCACATATACTGTATCAGCAGATATACTTTAACAAAATAGAGAGTCTACGACTTAGTAGTAATACTATAACATAATAGATATACTATGATTTTGCAGACAGTCTATGTTTTTCCACAACTAGCACAATGTGGCATAAATACTATGATTTGGCACAAGTACTATGATTTAGTAGAAATACTCTTATTGGCAGAAATACTATGTTTCAGTACAAATACTATGATTTGGCAATAATACTGCATTTCAGCACAACTACTGAGATTTGATTGAAATACTATGATTTAGAAGAAATACTATGACTTCGTAAAAATACTATGTTTTGGTTTGAATACTATGATTTGTAAAAAATACTATGATTTGGCACAAGTACCATGATTTGGTACAAATACTACGTATTGGCAGAAGTACTGTGACTTAGTAGTAATACTTTAACATAACAGATATACTGTTATTTTGCAGACATAGTATGTTTTTGCACAAATACTACGATTTCACTCAAATACTATGAAATTGCAGTAATACTATGATTTTGAAGGAATACTATGATTTGGTAGAAATACTATGCCTTAGTAGTAATACTATAACATAACAGATATACTACGATTTTGCAGACATAGTATGTTTTTCCACAAATACTACGATTTCGCTCAAATACTATGAAGGAATACTATGATTTGGTAGAAATACTATGCCTCAGTAGTAATACTATAACATGACAGATATACTATGATTTTGCAGACATTCTATGTTTATGTACAAATAGTATTTCTGCCAAATTGTAGTATGTTTGGGCACAAATACTATGATTTGGTATAAATACTATGATTTGGCACATATACTATAATCAGCAGATATACTATAACATAACAGAAATTCTACGACTTAGTAGTAATACTATAACATAACAGAATTTTAATTGGGCACAAATAACATGATTTGGCACAAATAGCATGATTTGGCACAAATACGATGATATGACAGAAATACTATGATTGGGTACAAATACTATGATTTGGCACAAGTACTATGACTTACTACAAATACTATGATTTGGCACAAATACTATGATTTAGCAGAAATACTATGTTTTAACATAAATAAAATCTTTTGACAGAAATTTCTGCTAAAAGGTACTATTTCTGATTTTTAGCAGAAATACTGTAATTTTGCATAAATACTATGATTTGGGATAAATACTATGATTTGGCAGATACACTATATTCAGCACATATACTATAACATAACGGACATTCCTCCACTTAGTAGTAATCTCATAACATGAAATAAATATTATTGGTTTGGCCCCAAAACCATGATTTGGCACAAATACCATGATTTTTCAAAAATGCTATGATTTAGCAGAAATACTGTGATTGAGCAGAAGTACTAAGATGTAGTAGAAGTACTTTGATTTAGCACAAATACTATTATGGAGAAGTAATACTTTAACATGGGAGAAATATTGATACACACACACACACACACATACACAGAGAGCAAAGTGTACAGGGGCTGTTAAGAGTCTGGGCTTGGCATATCTAGGTCAGCTAAATTGGCTGCACCTGCTGTAATCAGCCCTTACACACACAGACACAGAGAGAGCTATGGGTTTTCTTCAGTGTATTTCTCACATTCAGGATTCCCCTCAAACAAATGGCCATAATTTCCTAACCGTAGGAGCTAGAACGGTCATTCTGACACCCTTTTGTTCAGAAGAGATGGGGGAATCTGCAGGTCTTCATAATTCAGAGATAAAATATAAATTATTGAAGATATATGACTTGTAATACACTGTAACTGAGTAGAGGCGAAGCAAAACTGCCTTGACTTGTCCTCAAACAACGTTTTGTAACTCTAAATCTATATGGCGTATCAACATCATTCTTTCACTGTAAGAAACAGCAGGCTTTGGTGAACAGTCATGGAAATTTTCAGGTCTCTGTTGAAATCCATCAAAAAGATATGACGAGAGAAAAAAGTGCCTCATTTCCAGAGATTGAAATCTGAAGAAATCTGAGCGAGGGACAAATTTCCTATCCTCAAACAAGTGTAATTCATGGCCAAACGGTAATAGGTGAGGAAAAAATTCTTGAATTGTGAGCATCAGGGATGTCTGAAGATATATTGGCACAAGCCTCATGTCTCAACATTGTTTCATTAATGAGATATGACGATTTGAAAATGCCTCTCATTAGAGAAATCCAGCGCTGATTTTGAACAAACTCTCCATAGAGTTTCAATGGAGCGTTTTCAGACCTTGTGTTGCTCTGAGGAGATTTGCAAAAAATCTGTAAATCCCACAAGAATGATAGTGACATTTTCTGAAAGCCAGCAAAAATACCTACGTTTTGATGTATAATTTGTGGGGGTTGAGTGGAAACTGAGCGAGTAGCAAGAAGTTGTTCAGACATGAAGAGAAAATTCAGAATGGACAAGTGCACACTCTGAGTTAATTGCATAGCAACCATAACAACGCATGTATTTTCTGAAAAATCAAAATTTTGCAACTGAAAACTTAAAGAGGTATAAAATTAAAACGGTAGATGATCTGAAAAAGCTGAATCATACAGGAATAGCCCAATAATCTGAGAACATTTTAAAGTTTGAATGGAGTTTCTAGGTGAAAGTATGAGGAAGTAGTTAAGTTTCAAAAACAAGCAAGTTTTAGCAGAATTTCAGAAGATTTCCATTCATTTCAATGGGACAAAAAAAAGGAAAAAAGTGTAATATTTTAAAAAGTATAATAGTAATAAACACCAAAAGTCATAGCACACATTAGCAGAAATAGCAGAACAGTTTAGAGTTTGAACTGAGAAAATCGGCTGAAAACTGAGGAAGTAGTTAAACGGCAAAAAACGTACGGAAGCAACCAGAATAAAGTATAAAGAATAAAGAGAAACAGGAACTCAATAGTGTGGAAGCCCTTTGAGGGCATCCACACAACTAGAAAAATTTGCATTTCCTGCGAAAATGCAGTGTGGATGCTTTAAAGCTGAAGCTGTCTGCTGAAACTAGCTGAAAAAGCTGAAAAGTTGCAGAAATTGTAAAAACTTTGCAGAAGCAAAGGAACTTTGCTAAAATGTAGTAACTTAGCAGAACTGTAATATCTTAGAGGAAACATAATACTTGGCAGAAATACAATAGCATAGCAGAACTTAGCAGAAATATTGTAACTTACCAGAAACACGATAACTTCTCAAAAATACAAGAATTTAGGAGAAATAGTATAAAATAACAGAAAGAATATATTTAGCCAAACATTCTTAAACATTACAGAAATACTATGATTTAGAGAAACAGTACAACATAGCAGAAATGCTGTGATTTACCAGAGACACTGCAATATACTATGAATATTGTAATTTTAAATAAATATTATGTTTTAGCAAAAATACCCCAGTTTAGAACAAGTATTATAACATAGCAGAAATACTATTCTATAGCAGAAATGCTATATTTATAAAGAAAAATATAATATAGTAGAAATACTATGATTTAGCAGAAATCCTACAATATAGCTTAATAACAATGATTTAGAACAGGTACTATGATTGAGCAGAATAGTAATAACTTAAGTGAAAATATTGGAAAGGTAAAATGACAAGCTGAATAAAAAGGAACATGGTTAAGTTCGCTCAAAATGAATTTTTGTTCACCTGTGAAAAAATAAAATAAAAATACATTTAGAAAAAAAACAAATAAGAACAGCAAACAGATACATACAAAATCAAATATGGATACACAAAACAAAAGATACACACAAAATCAAATATGGATACACAAATGTACAGAGAGAGACACACAAACCGGGTCTATGCCAGTCAACCAGTCTGAATATATTATATTTTTATCCAACAAAGAGATGCTGCCATAAAAAGGGTCTCTCTCTCTCTCTCTCACACACACACACACACACACACACACACACACACACTTCTGTAAAGTTATTAGAAGTTAAAAAAGTTTTTCAAACACTGACATCGGCTTCTTCAGTTTTTTTTTTCAGCTTTATATTTTCAGCTGTATCTATGAGAGTCAAAAAGCCTGGATCTGCTCAATTTGAATCCACCAATCAGAGCTGTCACTTCTGTCTGCTTCATCAGGCTATGTAGTTGTCCCTGTCAGTGCAGCTGCATCCCTTGCTCACACCGACAGAGACATGGGCTTTCTGTAATGTATTTCAGACATGGAACATTAACATAACATCTTAGCAAAAAAATTGTGACTTAAGAGAAACATAATAACTTAGCAGAAATACTATGATTTGGAAGAAATAATAGTATTTGGCAGAAATACTACATTTAGCAGAAAACCTATAAAATAGCAGAAATGGCATGACTTAGCAGACATACTGTATTTAGCACAAATAGTAAAATGTAGCAGAAATACTATGATTTTGCATAATAGTAATAACTTAAGTAAAAATATTGGAAAAGCAAAATGGACAGCTGAAAAAATGCTGAACATGGTTAGGTTCCAGTGAAAAATTCACAGAAATTTTTAAAAAAATAAACAAACAAAGAGAAATAACAGCCAGCAGATACACACAATTACAAATATGGACACATATGCACAGAGGGACACACACACACAGGATCTATGCCTGTCAACCAGTCTCAATATGTTCAATTTATATCCTACAATGAGATGCTGCCAAAAAAAGGGTCACACACACACCCACCCACCCACCCACCCACCCACCCACCCACACACACACACAGCAGCAGCAGCAGCAGCAAGTGAACAAACAGTGGCTGTGCATACTGTGTTTCCTGTATGCCCCTAGGTCAGTCAAGCAGCCTGGAGCTGCTGAATTTGAATCCACCAATCAGAGAGGCTGTGTACTTTTTCCCGCCAAAACTGGTTCACCAAGTGCAGGCTTTTACACACATGCAGCACAGAGAGCGACAGGATTTTTGCAGTCTATTTCTCATAGTGAGGATTCCCCTCAAACAAATGGCTTTAATTTCCTAACCGTAGGGGCTAGAACGGTCGTTCTTACACCGTTTTGTTCAGAAGAGATGGGGGAATCTTCAAGTGTTTACAATTTATCATTAAAATATGAATTATTAAAGATATTTGACTTGTAATGCACCATAACTGAGTAGAGGCAAGCGAAAACTGCCTTGACTTGCCCTCAAACAACGCTTTCTAACTCTAAATCTATTTGGAGTATTGATATCATTCTTTCACCGTAAGAGACAGCAGGCTTTGGTGAACAGTCATGGAAATTTTCAGCTCTCTGTGGAAATCCATCAAAAAGATATGACGAGAGAAAAAAGTGGTTCATTTCCAGAGTTTGAAATCTGAAGAAATCTGAGCGAAGGACGAATTTCCTACCCTCAAACAAGTGTAACTCATTTCAGAACGGTAATAGGTGAGAAAAAAATTCTTGAATTGTGAGCGTCAGGAGTGTCTGAAGATATACTGGGACAAGCCTCATGTTTTAACTTCGCTTCGTTAAGGAGATATGACGATTCGAATATGCCTCTCATTACAGAAATCAAGGGGTGATTTTGAACAAACTCTCCATTGACTTTCTATGGAGAGTTTTCACACTTCGTGTTGGTCTGAGGAGATTTGCCAAAATTCTATAAATCTCACAACAATGATGGTGACATTTTCGGAAAGCCAGCAAAAATGCCTACGTTTTGATGTATAATTTGTGGAAGTTGAGTGAAAATTGAGCAAGTAGCAAGAAGTTGTTCGGACATGAAGAGAAGACTGCGAAACCTACAGTGGCACACTGGAAGCCAAGTGCATAGCAACCATAACAACGCATGTATTTTCTGAAAAATCACAATTTTGCAACTCAAAACTTTAAGAGGGATAAAAGTAAAACTGTAACAGATATGAAAAAGCTGAATCATTCATGAATAGCCCAATAATTTGTGAACATTTTAAAGTTTGAATGGTTGTTCTACGTGAAAGTAGGAAAAAGTAGTTAAGTTTCAAAAACAAGCAAGTTTAAGCAGAATTGCGGAAGTTTCCCATTCATTTCAATGGGACAAATTAAAGGAAAAAAGCTTAATATTTTAAAAAGTATAATAGCATAAAATACCAAAAGTCATAGCGATCATTAGCAGAAATAGCAGAATAGTTTAAAATTTGAACGGTGAAAATCGGCTGAAAATTGTGGAAGTAGTTAAGTGCCAAAAGACGTACGGAAGCAACTGGAATAATAATAATAATAAAGTATAAAGAATAAAGAGAAACAGGAACTCAATAGTGTGGATGCCTTAAAGCATCCACACAACTAGAAAAACTAGAAATAATTTGCATTTCCTGCGAAAATGCTGTGTGGATGCCGGAACGCTGAAGCTGTCTGCTGAAAATGACTGAAAAAGTTGAAAAGCTGCAAAGATTGTATGGCATTAAAGAAACTGAAAAATTATGCTGAAAACAAGTGAAAAAACAGAACCTTTTGCTGAAAAGAGTTGAAAAGGCAAAGATTCTGCTTCAAAGGGGTACAGAAGTTCAAATTTGTACTGAAAAGAGGAGAGGTGAAAAGGTTTCTTCTGAAATGAGCAGAAGATACTGAGATTTGTATTGATAAGAGGTGAAAGGCTGAAAATTCTGCTTAAAATAGGTGAATCAGCAGAATTTCTACTGAAAAGAGGTAAAGAAGTAGAACGTTGCACTGAAAACAGGTGAATCAGCAGAATGTCTGCTAAAAAAGAGATTTCTGTTGAAAACATCTGAAAAAAATGGGATTTGTGCTGAAAAGGGGTGAAAAAACTCAATTCTGCTGAAACGGGGTGAAGAAGAGGTGTTGGACTGTTGAGAAGAGTTAAATAAGTTGAACAGATATGTTTGGGTACAAATACTATGATTTGGTAATAATACTGTGTTTTAGCACAACTCCTGAGATTTGATTGAAATAACATGATTTAGAAGAAATATTATGACTTTGTACAAATACAATATTTTGGCACAAATACTATGATTTGGCAGAAATACTATTATTTAGTAGAAATACTATGATTTACCAGAAGTACAATGTTTCTGCAAAAATACTATGATGTGGCAGAAATACTATGCCTTAGTAGTAATACTATAACATCACAGATATATGATGATTTTTCAGACATTCTGGTTTTACACAAATACTATAATGTGGCAGTATACTATGTTTTAGCACAAATACTATGATTTGCTATAAATACTATGATTTGGCACATATACTATATTCAGCACATATACTATAACAAAACAGAAAGTCTATGACTTAGTAGTAATACTATAACATAATAAATATACTATGATTTTGCAGACAGTCTATGTTTATGCACAACTAGCACAATATGGCAGAAATACTATGATTTGGCACAAGTACTATGATTTAGTACAAATACTCTTATTGGCAGAAATACTATGCCTTAGTAGTAATACTATAACATAACAGATATACTGTGATTTTGCAGACATAGTATGTTTTTGCACATATACTACAATTTCGCTCAAATACTGTGAAATTGCAGTAATACTATGATTTTGCAGACATAGTATGTTTTTGCACAAATACTACGATTTTGCTCAAATACTATGAAATTGCAGTAATACTATGATTTTGAAGGAATACTATGATTAGGTAGAAATACTGTGCCTTAGTAGTAATACTATAACATAACAGACATATTGTGATTTGCAGACATAGTATGTTTTTGCACAAATACTACGATTTTGCTCAAATACTGTAAAGTTGCAGTAATACTATGATTTTGAAGGAATACCATGATTAGGTAGAAATACTATGCCTTAGTAGTAATACTATGACATAACAGATATACTGTAATTTAACAGACAATATGTTTTTGCACCAATACTACGATTTCGCTCAAATACTATGAAATTGCAGTAATACTATGATTTTGAAGGAATACTATAACATAACAGATATACTGTGATTTAGCAGACATAGTATGTTTTTGCACAAATACTACGATTTTGCTCAAATACTATGAAATTGCAGTAATACTATGATTTTGAAGGAATACTATTGGTAGAAATACTATGCCTTAGTAGTAATACTGGAACATAACAGATAAGCTGTGAGTTTGCAGACATAGTATGTTTTTGCACTAATGCTACGAGTTCGCTTAAATACTATGAAATTGCAGTAATACTATGATTTTGAAGGAATACTATGATTTGGTAGAAATGCTATGCCTTGGTAATACTATAACACAACAGATATACTATGAAACATAGTATGTTTTTGTACTAGTCATTTGTAGTGAAAAAAATTAGCAACATAAATTAGAGGTCTGTGATAGTGTATAAATTTGTAGAGAAAAAAAAAGTTGACCAAGGTGGGATTGAACCCACGACCTTTGAGCTGCAGAGCCGTGTCATTACTGATTGCGCCACCTGGAAAGGGGGCGGGCGGCTGAAAAACAAAGACATCAGCAATCAGAAATAAAAGAGATTTCTGTTGAAAACACCTGAAAAAGCTGGAATTTGTGCTGAAAAGGGGTGAAAAAAATGAAAATTTTGCTGAAAAGGGGTGAAGAAGCTAAAGTATACCAAATCAAAGTATTTGTGCCAAAACATAGTGTTTCTGCCATATTGTGGTACTACTACATTACAACATGAATACGGATTAAAGATGAAAGAAACTGGCAACAAATTCCTCCACTACAAACCAGTCTGATACCACGTCTTTGCAGTGTTCACGTTTACTAAGGCACTACCCAAAAGGCGCCACAAGAGGGCACTCCAACACAAGAGATGACCTATGTACACTGATGCACTTAGTAACAGTCAGCCTCCTTGAATTGGCAGAAATAATGTCATTTAGTAGTAATACTATAACATAACAGATATACTGTGATGTTGCAGACATAGTATGTTTTTGTACTACTCATTTGTAGTGAAAAAAATTAGCAATATAAATTACAGGTCTGTGATAGTGTATAAATTTGTAGTGAAAAAAAAATGTTGACCAAGGTGGGATTGAACCCACGACCTTTGAGCTGCAGAGCAGTGTCATTACTGATTGCGCCACCTGGCAAAGGGGCGGGTTGCTGAAAAACACACACATCATCACTAAGGCACTACCCAAAAGGCGCCACAAGAGGGCACTCCAACACAAGAGATGACCTATGTACACTGATGCACTTAGTAACAGTCAGCCTCCTACTTAGCCACTACGTAATACAGCGATAACACAGCAGAAATACTGTGATTTTGTTGAAATATTATGTTTTAGGACAAATACTATGATTTGGCAGAAATACTATGATATAGCAGCAATACTATGTTTTGGTACAAATGCTGCGCTTAGGCACAAATATTATGATTTGGCAGACACTATGATTTAGCAGAGATAATATGATTTGGCAGAAATACTAAACTTTGGCACAAATACTATAACTGAGTGCAAGTACTTTAAGATAACAGAAAAACTATGATTTAGCAGAAATACAGTGTTTTTGCAGAAACACTGTAATTTCACTCAAATACTTTGAAATAGCCGTAATACTATGATTTGGCAGAACATAACAGAAATTCTACGACTTAGTAGTAATACTATAACATAACAGAAATATTAATTGGGCACAAATACTATAATTTGGCAAAAGTACCATGTTTTGGCAAAATCCCATAATTTGGCACAAATACTATGATTTGGTAGACACTATGATTTAGCAGAGATAATATGATTTGGCAGAAATACTAAACTTTGGCACAAATACTATAATTGAGTACTGTAAGATGAGAGAAATACTATGATTAAGCAGAAATACAATGTTTTTGCAGAAAAACTGTAATTTCACTCAAATACTATGAAATAACAGTAATGCTATGATTTGGCAGAAAGACTATGTTTCAGTACAAATACTATGACAAAGCAGAAATACTATGACTTAGAAGTAATACTATAACAAAAGGGATTCCTCAAAATACTATGAAATTGCAGTAATTCTATGATTTGGAAGAAATACTGTACTTTGTACAAATACAATGCTTTGGTACAAATACTATATTTTGATTTGAATACTATGATTTGTCACGAGTAGTATGATTTAGTACAAATACTACGAATTGGCAGAAATACTGTGACTTAGTAGTAATACTATAACATAACAGATATACTGTGATGTTGAAGACATAGTATGTTTTTGCACATATGCTACGATTTCGCTCAAATACTATGAAATTGCAGTAATACTATGGTTTTGAAGGAATACTATGATTTGGTAGAAATACTATGCCATAACAGATATACTATGATTTTGCAGACAGTCTATGTTTTTGCACAACTAGCACAATGTGGCAGAAATACTATGATTTGGCACAAGTGCTATGATTTAGTAGAAATACTCTTATTGGCACAAATACTATGTTTCAGTACAAATACTATGATTTGGCAATAATACTGCGTTTCAGCACAACTACTGAGATTTGATTGAAATACTATGATTTAGAAGAAATACGACTTCGTACAAATACTACTATGTTTTGGTTCGAATACTATGATTTGCAAAAAATACTATGATTTGGCACAAGTACCATGATTTAGTACAAATACTACGAATTGGCAGAAATACTGTGACTTACTAGTAATACTTTAACATAACAGATATACTGTGATTTAGCAGACATAGTATGTTTTTGCACGAATACTACGATTTTGCTCAAATACTATGAAATTGCAGTAATACTATGATTTTGAAGGAATACCATGATTAGGTAGAAATACTATGCCTTAGTAGTAATACTATGACATAACAGATATACTGTGATTTTGCAGACATAGTATGTTTTTGCAGAAATACTACGATTTCGCTCAAATACTATGAAATTGCAGTAATACTATGATTTTGAAGGAATACTGTGATTTGGTAGAAATACTATGCCTTAGTAGTAATACTATAACATAACAGTTATAATGTGATTTTGCAGACATGGTATGTTTTTGCACGAAAACTACGATTTCGCTCAAATACTATGAAACTGCAGTAATACTATGATTTTGAAGGAATACTACGATTTGGTAGAAATAGTATGCCTTAGTACTAATACTATAACATAGCAGTTATAATGTGATTTGGCAGACATAGTATGTTTTTGCACAAATACTACAATTTGGCAAGAAATACTATATTTGGGCACAAATACTATGATCTGCTATAAATACTATGATTTGGCACATATACTATAATCAGCAGATATACTATAACATAACAGAAATTCTACGACTTAGTAGTAATACTATAACATAACAGAAATTTTAATTGGGCACAAATAACATGATCTGGCACAAATACCATGATTTGGCAAAAAAATACCAAGATTTGGTACAAATACAATGATATGGCAGAAATACTATGATTGGGTACAAATACTATGATTTGGCACAAGTACTATGACTTAGTACAAATACTATGATTTGGCACAAATACTATGATTTAGCAGAAATACTATGTTTTAACATAAATAATATCTTTTGACAGAAATTTCTGCTAAAAGGTAGTATTTCTGCTTTTTAGCAGAAATTCAGTAATTTTGCATAAATACTATGATTTGGGATAAATACTATGATTTGGCAGATATACTATATTCAGCACATATACTATAACATAACAGAAATACCTCCACCTACTAGTAATACTATAACATATCAGAAATGTCATGATTTGACACAAATACCATGATTTGGCAAAAATACTATGATTACCTAGAATTACTATGATTGAGCAGAAGTACTAAGATGTAGTAGAAGTACTTTGATTTAGCAGAAATACTATTATGGAGGAGTAATACTTTAACATGGGAGAAATATTGATACACACACACACACATACACAGAGCCTAAAGGGAACAGTGGCTGTTAAGAGTCTGGGCTTGGTATATCTAGGTCAGCTAAATTGGCTGCACCTGCTGTAATCAGCCCTTACACACACAGACACAGAGAGAAGTATGAGTCTTCTTCAGTGTATTTCTCACATTCAGGACTCCCCTCGAACAAATGGCCATTATTTCCTAACCGTAAGGGCTAGAACGCTCATTCTGACACCGTTTTGTTCAGAAGAGATGGGGGAATCTGCAGGTCTTCATAATTCAGAGATAAAATATAAATTATTGAAGATATAGGACTTGTAATACACTGTAACTGAGTATAGGCAAATTAAAACTGCCTTGACTTGCCCTTAAACAATGTTTTGTAACTCTAAATCTATATGGAGCATCAAAATCATTCTTTCACCGTAAGAAACAGCAGGCTTTGGTGAACAGTCATGGAAATTTTCAGGTCTCTGTGGAAATCCATCAAAAAGATATGACGAGAGAAAAAAGTGCCTCATTTCCAGAGTTTGAAATCTGAAGAAATCTGAGCGAATGACGAATTTCCTACACTCAAACAAGTGTAACTCATCTCAGAACGGTAATAGGTGAGAAAAAAATTCTTGAATTGTGAGCATCAGGAGTGTCTGAAGATATATTGGCACAAGCCTCAAGTCTCCACTTTGTTTCGTTAAGGAGATATGATAATTTGAAAATACCTCTCATTAGAGAAATCCAGCGCTGATTTTGAACAAACTCTCCATTGACTGTCTATGGAGAGTTTTCAAACTTTGTGTTGCTCTGAAGAGATTTGCAAAAAATCTGTAAATCCCACAAGAATGATAGTGACATTTTCTGAAAGCCAGCAAAAATACCTACGTTTTCATGTATAATTTGTGGGGGTTGAGTGGAAATTGAGCGAGTAGCAAGAAGTTGTTCAGACATGAAGAGAAAATTCAGAAAGGACAAGTGCACACTCTGAGTTAATTGCATAGCAACCATAACAACGCATGTATTTTCTGAAAAATCACAATTTTGCAAATGAAGACACAAAGAGGTATAAAATTAAAACGGTAGAAGATCTGAAAAAGCTGAGTCATACAGGAATAGCCCAATAATCTGAGAACATTTTAAAGTTTGAATGGAGTTTCTAGGTGAAAGTATGAGGAAGTAGTTAAGTTTCAAAAACAAGCAAGTTTTAGCAGAATTTCTGAAGATTTCCATTCATTTCAATGGGACAAAAAAAAGGAAAAAAGTGTAATATTTTTAAAAGTATAATAGTAATAAACACCAAAAGATATAGCAAACATTAGCAGAAAGAGCAGAACAGTTTAGAGTTTGAACGGAGAAAATCGGCTGAAAACTGAGGAAGTAGTTCCACGGCAAAAAACGTACGGAAGCAACTTGAAGAATAACTAGAAAAAATTGCATTTCCTGCGAAAATGCTGTGTGGATGCCTTAACGCCGAAGCTGTCTGCTGAAAATAGCTGAAAAAGACGAAAAGTTGCAAAAAATTGTGTGGCGGTGAAGAACTGAAAATTCTGCTGAAAAGAGGTGAAGAAGTACAAATTTTTGCTGAAAAGTGGTGAAAAGCCAAATGTTCTACTGAAAAGGGGTAAAGACGGAGAAATTTCTGCTGAAAAGTGGTAAAAAGAAATTTTGCCATGAGCAGGATTTGAACCTGGCCTTCCTGGTTTCAAGGCAGCTACTCATCTCACTGAGCTAAACTCATTCTCTAAAGAAAGAGGTGGATAGACTGACAATTCTCCTGAATATAGCAGAAGCTGCTGAAAATTGTGCTGATGAGAGGCGAAAAGAATGAAAATTTTGCAGAAAAGAGGTGAATCAGCAGAATTTCTGCAGAAAAGAGGCAAAGAAGCAGAACGTTGCGCTGAAAAGAGGTGAATCAGCAGAGTTTCTGCTGAAAAGAGTTTTTTTTTCTGAAAACAGCCAAAAAAGCTGGAATTTGTGCTGAAAAGGGGTGAAAAAAATGAAAATTTTGCTGAAAAGGGGTGAAGAAGCTAAAGTATACCAAATCAAAGTATTTGTGCCAAAACATAGTATTTCTGCCATATTGTGGTATTTGTGCCACAAAAGTTACTACATTACAACATGAATACGGATTAAAGATGAAAGAAACTGGCAACAAATTCCTCCACTACAAACCATACTGATACCACTTCTTTGCAGTGTTCATGTTTACTAAGGCACTACCCAAAAAGCGCCACAAGAGGGCACTCCAACACAAGAGATGACCTATGTACACTGATGCACTTAGTAACAGTTAGCCTCCTACTTAGCCACTATGTAATACAGCGATATTACAGTGTACAAATTCACATAAATTTGCAGGGGGAACAAACAAAGCAGGAACAAGCCCAAAACAATCAAATAACTGGGCTGCCATAGCTATCGCTAACTAGCACATACGCTAAAGGTAACTAAAACCAATACACACAAGTAGCAGGGTAAACATCTTAAGCATGGAACATTAACTCACGTTTATGTGACACACACCATCCCCAACAAATACAGGATGGGCTATTTGCTCCCCTTCCCAGCAGCTCTCTCCTCAATCGTTAGCCCAGGAACGAAGGAAGACCATCTAGCTCAGAAGTCCCATGAATTCCCTCACTGCTCAGAGGCTGCTGGGTAATGTAGCTCACAATAACACAGGTTTTTCTACAAGCACAAATACTATAACATAGCAGAAATACTGCGATTTTGTTGAAATACTATGCTTTAGGAAAAATACTATGATTTGGCAGAAATACTATGTCACGACATATACTATGATTTGGCTCAAATACTATGATAAAGCAGCAATACTATGTTTTCGTACAAATGCTGCGCTTAGGCACAAATATTATGATTTGGCAGACACTATGATTTAGCAGAGATAATATGATTTGGCAGAAATACTAAACTTTGGCACAAATACTATAATTGAGTGCAAGTACTTTAAGATAACAAAAATACTATGATTTAACAGAAATACAATGTTTTTGCAGAAACACTGTAATTTCACTCAAATACTATGAAATAGCAGTAATACTATGATTTGGCAGAAATACTATGTTTCAGTTGAAATACTATGACAAAGCAGAAATACTATGACTTAGAAGTAATACTATAACAAAAGGGATTCCTCAAAATACTATGAAATTGCAGTAATTCTATGATTTGGCAGAAATACTGTGATTGAGCAGAAGTACTAAGCTGTAGTAGAAGTACTTTGATTTAGCACAAATACTATTATGGAGGAGTAATACTTTAACATGGGAAAAATATTGATACACACACACACATACACAGAGCCTAAAGGGAACAGTGGCTGTTAAGAGTCTGGGCTTGGTATATCTAGGTCAGCTAAATTGGCTGCACCTGCTGTAATCAGCACTTACACACACAGACACAGAGAGAAGTATGAGTCTTCTTCAGTGTATTTCTCACATTCAGGACTCCCCTCGAACAAATGGCCATAATATCCTTACCGTAGGGGATAGAACGCTCATTCTGACACCGTTTTGTTCAGAAGAGATGGGGGAATCTGCAGGTCTTCATAAATCAGAGATAAAATATAAATTATTAAAGATATATGACTTGTAATACACTGTAACTGAGCAGAGGCAAAGCAAAACTGCCTTGACTTGCCCTCAAACAATGTTTTGTAACTCTAAATCTATATGGAGCATCAAAATCATTCTTTCACCGTAAGAAACAGCAGGCTTTGGTGAACAGTCATGGAAATTTTCAGGTCTCTGCTGAAATCCATCAAAAAGATATGACGAGAGAAAAAAGTGCCTCATTTCCAGAGTTTGAAATCTGAAGAAATCTGAGCGAGGTACAAATTTCCTACCCTCAAACAAGAGTAATTCATGGCCAAACGGTAATAGGTGAGGAAAAAATTCTTGAATTGTGAGCATCAGGGATACCTGAAGATATATTGGCACAAGCGTCATGTCTCAACTTTGTTTCGTTAAGGAGATATGACGATTTGAAAATGCCTCTCATTAGATAATTCCAGCGCTGATTTTGAAGAAACTCTCCATTGAGTTTCTATAGAGAGTTTTCAACCTTCATGTTACTCTGAGGAGATTTGCAAAACATCTATAAGTCCCACAACCTTGATAGTGCCATTTTCTGAAAGCCAGCAAAAATACCTACGTTTTGATGTAAAATTTGTGGGGGTTGAGTGGAAATTGAGCGAGTAGCAAGAAGTTGTTCAGACATGAAGAGAAAATTCAGAAAGGACAAGTGCACACTCTGAGTTAATTGCATAGCAACCATAACAACGCATGTATTTTCTGAAAAATCACAATTTTGCAACTGAAAACATAAAGAGGTATAAGATTAAAACGGTACAAGATCTGAAAAAGCTGAATCATACAGCAATAGCCCCATAATCTGAGAACATTTTAAAGTTTGAATGGAGTTTCTAGGTGAAAGTATGAGGAAGTAGTTAAGTTTCAAAAACAAGCAAGTTTTAGCAGAATTGCGGAAGATTTCCATTCGTTTCAATGGGACAAAAAAAAGGAAAAAAGTGTAATATTTTAAAAAGTATAATAGTAATAAACACCAAAAGTCATAGCACACATTAGCAGAAATAGCAGAACAGTTTAGAGTTTGAACTGAGAAAATCGGCTGAAAACTGAGGAAGTAGTTAAACGGCAAAAAACGTACGGAAGCAACCAGAACTAGAAAAATTTGCATTTCCTGCGAAAATGCAGTGTGGATGCTGTAACGCTGAAGCTGTCTGCTAAAAATAGCTGAAAAGTTGCAGAAATTGTAAAAACTTTGCAGAAGCAAAGGAACTTTGCTAAAATGTAGTAACTTAGCAGAACTGCAATATCTTAGAGGAAACATAATACTTGGCAGAAATACAATAGCATAGCGGAACTTAGCAGAAACATTGTAACTTACCAGAAACACGATAACTTCTCAAAAATACAAGAATTTAGGAGAAATAGTATAAGATAACAGAAAGAATATATTTAGCCAAACATTCTTAAACATTACAGAAATACTATGATTTAGAAAAACAGTACAACATAGCAGAAATGCTGTGATTTACCAGAGACACTGCAATATACTATGAATATTGTAATTTTAAATAAATATTATGTTTTAGCAAAAATACTCCAGTTTAGCACAAGTATTATAACATAGCAGAAATACTATTCTATAGCAGAAATGCTATATTTATAAAGAAAAATATAATATAGTAGAAATACTATGATTTAGCAGAAATCCTACAATATAGCTTAATAACAATGATTTAGAACAGGTACTATGATTGAGCAGAATAGTAATAACTTAAGTGAAAATATTGGAAAGGTAAAATGACAAGCTGAATAAAAAGGAACATGGTTAAGTTCGCTCAAAATTAATTTTTGTTCACCTGTGAAAAAATAAAATAAAAATACATTTAGAAAAAAAAACAAATAAGAACAGCAAACAGATACATACAAAATCAAATATGGATACACAAATGTACAGAGAGAGACACACAAACCGGGTCTATGCCAGTCAACCAGTCTGAATATATTATATTTTTATCCAACAAAGAGATGCTGCCATAAAAAGGGTCTCTCTCTCTCTCTCTCTCTCACACACACACACACACACACACACACACACTTCTGTAAAGTTATTAGAAGTTAAAAAAGTTTTTCAAACACTGACATCGGCTTCTTCAGTTTTTTTTTTTTTTTTCAGCTTTATATTTTCAGCTGTATCTATGAGAGTCAAAAAGCCTGGATCTGCTCAATTTGAATCCACCAATCAGAGCTGTCACTTCTGTCTGCTTCATCAGGCTATGTAGTTGTCCCTGTCAGTGCAGCTGCATCCCTTGCTCACACCGACAGAGACATGGGCTTTCTGTAATGTATTTCAGACATGGAACATTAACATAACATCTTAGCAAAAAAATTGTGACTTAAGAGAAACATAATAACTTAGCAGAAATACTATGATTTGGAAGAAATAATAGTATTTGGCAGAAATACTACATTTAGCAGAAAACCTATAAAATAGCAGAAATGGCATGACTTAGCAGACATACTGTATTTAGCACAAATAGTAAAATGTAGCAGAAATACTATGATTTTGCATAATAGTAATAACTTAAGTAAAAATATTGGAAAAGCAAAATGGACAGCTGAAAAAATGCTGAACATGGTTAGGTTCCAGTGAAAAATTCACAGAAATTTTTAAAAAAATAAACAAACAAAGAGAAATAACAGCCAGCAGATACACACAATTACAAATATGGACACATATGCACAGAGGGACACACACACACAGGATCTATGCCTGTCAACCAGTCTCAATATGTTCAATTTATATCCTACAATGAGATGCTGCCAAAAAAAGGGTCACACACACACACACACACACACACACACACACACACACACACACACACGCTGCTTTTGTCAGAAATATTATGATTTGGTAGACATACTATAATTAAGCAGAAATACTACATTTAGTAGAAATGCTATGTTTTAACAGAAATGCTGTATTCATCACAAATACCAAAAAGAAGCAGAAATACTATGATTTAGCAGAATTAGATAAGATAAGATAAGATAAGATAAGATAAGACTTTATTAATCCCTCGGGTGGGTTCCTCTGGAAAATTCGGTTTCCAAAAGCACAACACCGACAGAAGTTACACAGCGTGAGCAGAATATTATATATACACACATATAGAAATACAGAGATATATATATATATATAAATAAAATATATGAAAGGGATAAATAGAATAAATAGGAATAAGATTACAAGTGAATTGCACATTTCAAATATTGAAGTCTATTGCACCGTTGACTACTAACAAAAAGTATTGCATAGTGAAAAGTCACTACAGCTTAGTTGTCCCCCCCCCCTCCTTTGTCCTCCTGTTTCCCCTCCCTCTCCCCTCCAGAGAGGAGTTAAACAGTCTGATGGCGTGTGGGACAAAGGAGTTTTTAAGTCTGTTGGTTCTTGTCTTTGGGAGAATCAACCTGTCACTGAACAGACTCCTCTGGCTAATTACTATGATTTAGCAGAATTACTATATTTAGCACAAATCCTATAAAATAGCAGAAATTCTATGTTTTAGCAGAAATACTGTATTTATCACAAATACCAAAAAGTAGCAGAAATACTATGATTTAGCAGGAACACTATGATTTGGTAGAAATCCTATAATTCAGCAGAAATACTATTATTAAGCAGAATTACTATATTTAGTACAAATCCTATAAAATAGCAGAAACGCTATGTTTTAGCAGAAATACTGTATTTATCACAAATACCAAAAAGTAGCAGAAATACTATGATTTGGCAGAAATCCTATAATTCAGCAGAAATACTATTATTAAGCAGAAATACTATATTTAGCATAAATCTTATAAAATAGCAGAAATAGCATGATTTAACAGAATAGTAATAACTTAAATAGAAAAATTGGAAAAGCAAAATGGACAGCTGAAAAAATGCTGAACATGGTAAGGGTCGCTCAAATGTGTTTGTTGAAAGGTAAAAAATTAACAAAAAAAGAAAAGAAAGAAATAACAGCGCGCAGATTCACACAATTACAATTATGGACACAAATGGAAACACATGCACAGAGAGACACACACACAGGATGTAATCGAGTCAACCAGTCTAAATATAATCAATTTGAATCCTACAATGACATGCTGCCATAAAAAGGGTCTCACACACACACACACACACACACACACAGCAGCAAGTGAACAAACAGGGGCTGTGCATACTGTGTTTCCTGTATGTCTCTAGGTCAGTCAAGCAGCCTGGAGCTGCTGAATTTGAATCCACCAATCAGAGAGGCTGTGTACATTTTCCCGCCAAAACTGGTGCACCAAGTGCAGGCTTTTACACACGCAGCACAGAGACAGAAAGGATTTTTGCAGTTTATTTCTCATAGTGAGGATTCCCCTCAAACAAATGGCTATAATTTCCTAACCGTAGGGGCTAGAACAGTCATTCTTACACCGTTTTGTTCAGAAGAGATGGGGGAATCTTCCAGTGTTGACAATTTATCATTAAAATATCAATTATCAAAGATATTTGACTTCTAATGCACCATAACTGAGTAGGGGCGAAGCGAAAACTGCTTTGACTTGCCCTCGAACAACGCTTTTTAACTCTAAATCTATTTGGAGTATAGATATAATTCTTTCACCGTATGAGACAGCAGGCTTTGGTGAACAGTCATGGAAATTTTCAGGTCTCTGTGGAAATCTATCAAAAAGATATGATGAGAGAAAAAAGTGCCTCATTTCCAGAGTTTGAAATCTGAAGAAATCTGAGCGAGGGACAAATTTCCTACCCTCAAACAAACCCAATTCATGGCCAAATGGTAATAGGTGAGAAAAAATTCTTGAATTGTGAGCGTCAGGAGTATCTGAAGATATACTGGCACAAGCCTCATGTCTTAACTTCGTTTCGTTCGGGAGATATGACGATTCGAAAATGCCTCTCATTACAGAAATCAAGCGGTGATTTTAAACGAACTCTCCATTGACTTTCTATGGAGAGTTTTCCGACTTTGTGTTGGTCTGAGGAGATTTGCCAAAATTCTATAAATCCCACAACAATGATAGTAACATTTTCTGAAAGCCAGCAAAAATACCTACGTTTTGATGTATAAATTGTGGAAGTGGAGTGAAGATTGAGCAAGTAGCAAGAAGTTGTTCAGAAGAGAAGAGAAGACTGCAAAACTTTCATTGGCACACTGAAAGCCAAGTGCATAGCAACCATAACAACGCATGTATTTTGTGAAAAATCACAAAAATGAAACTCAAAACTTAAAGAGGGATAAGATGAAAACGGTAACAGATATGAAAAAGCTGAATCATTCATGAATAGCCCAATAATTTGTGAACATTTTACAATTTGAATGGTTGTTCTAAGCAAAAGTATGAGAAAGTAGTTAAGTTTCAAAAACAAGCAAGTTTTAGCAGAATTGTGGAAGTTTCCCATTCATTTCAATGGGACAAATTAAAGGAAAAAAGCTTAATATTTTAAAAAGTATAATAGCAAAAAATACCAAAAGTCATAGCACACATTAGCAGAAATAGCAGAATAGTTTAAAATTTGAACGGTGAAAATCGGCTGAAAATTGTGGAAGTAGTTAAGTACCAAAAAACCTACAAAAAGTGGCAACTAGAATAAAGTATAAAGAATAAAGAGAAACAGGAACTCAATAGTGTGGATGCCTAAAGCATCCACACAATAAAGTATAAAGAAGAAAGAGAAACAGGAACTCAATAGTGTGGAAGCCCTTTGAGGGCATCCACACAATAATAAAGAAGAAAGAGAAACAGGATCTCAATAGTGTGGAAGCCCTTTTAGGGCATCCACACAATAATAATAATAATAATAATAAAGAGAAACAGGAACTCAATAGTGTGAATGCCTACAGCATTCACACAATAAATCCGAGGAATAGTAATGTGTGTGCCTCTTGGCATAGGCACACATAATAATAAATCCGACGAATAGTAATATGTGTGCCTCTTGGCATAGGCACACATAACTAGAAAGCGAAAATTTCAGAAGAAATTTTAAGTGTGCCTATGCCGCTGCGAATCAGTGCAGTTTGCCATTCATACGGCTACAGAGAGCAAAACTCAGAAGAGCAGCCATTCTCCACCATGAACTATGGTAAAAACAAACACCGCTCGCGCCTCACAGATGACAGTTTACAGTTTTGGGTAAAGATGAAGTGACTTTGTACAGCCCCGATTTGCAGACGCTGTGCACACAGGTTCATGAGCAGAAGTCCCATTGTACCACGGCAGACCCGACAATGTTTGCATGAACACGCTTTGAAGCATTACGTTATGGACCACTTTTCACACATGGTTGGTGTACCCACACAGCCGGCTGTAGCTTTTCAACTCACAGCCCCACACACACCCAAAAAACAGCCGAGAGAGCACAGACTACGCCCGAGAGAGCACAGACTACGCCCGAGAGAGCACAGACTACGCCCGAGAGAGCACAGACTACGCCCGAGAGAGCACAGACTACGCCCGAGAGGCGTGATTGCAGGTGCCGCTCAGGTGGGTCCACCTCCCCTGCAGCGCCACTGCAGACCACGCCCTGCCACACACATCAAACACGTAAAATAAATATTTATGCACTTTTGCATTCACTTTTTGCTTTTTGTTATTTTTACACAGTGTTCTGAATGATTAACAATGGTCTACAGCCAATCTTGTGTATTATTATACAAACTTTGGTTGTAAGATGCAGATAACTATTTAATAAAAAGCTAAATATTTTATATGAGAGTAAGAAAGAAAAGTATATCTTTGTGTCCCCCTTTCCCTGTTAATGCCCTACCTGGTCCCCTGGCAAAAGCTTTGCTAGATCAGCCCCTGCACAGTTACCAGCTGTCAGCTACACAAAAACAGGAGCTGGGTGTTTATTCGTCTCTCAGAAACAGTTCATAACTTCCCTTCAACTCATTCATGTCACCTAAAGGGTAAACCTGTTTGTCCATCACCAGTTCAGCTCTGATGATTCAGTACGGACATCTCCTGGTTTGGACCAGCCGCGAAATTAAAATCAAATGAATTGTAACAACAGCTGATCAAGCTTAAACGTGCTGCTGTGTTTAGCGCGATAAACAAGAGCGAAAAGCCGATCGTTGATCAGTTTCACGATTGAAGTTGCAACGGGCCAGAGAATGACAGGGGAGGCTTCATAACGACAGAATAAATCGTAATATTTTCTCTGAATGTGGGACGATTCCGTTTGTACGGCAACTCTACGGACTAACTCTTATGAATAAAATAAAGTTCAACGTCAGTAACTTAGCGCGCACACAGCTCTATAGAAACTCCTGTGCAATTCATAACTTCTTACCTGAAATTCAGTTCACCTCACGCTCCTGCCTTAGGTTTCCCTGATCCACGATCTACCACCGGTCAATCGGCGGTCCCCTCGCCGCCTCGTATGTCTCGTTCCCCGCATGTTTTTCTGACACACACCGGTAGATAGCTGCTCTCGGTTGTAGCTCCGGTTGTAGCTCCGTGTTAGCCAAGACCAAACAACTCAGTTATTTTTTCCACATCGACCAGCATCATCGGCCCATATAAACGAAAAATAAGTCCAACTAAGACAAAGACTGTTGGCGAGCGATCGGGTGATGGTCAGCAGCCTCACTGAAGGCAAGCCCGGGTGCTCGAAGGGTCGCTAGCGGCGCTAGCCACGCTAGCTAGTTAGCCGGCAACATCGTCAGATATAATATGGGATGTTTTGACAAAACGAGCAGATATTTGAAGTTTACACACCTACATTCTCGCCTGAAAATATCTTAAAAGTTTATTTTGTGACCTAGAAACACGAATAAAAGACACTTAAAACGAAGAGGTGTCCGCCATTGTTTAACTCGGCAGAGGCGTGCTATGGATTATGGGATATTGAGTTTAAAAACAAGCATACAGATTTTCGGCCGTACTACTCCGGTATACCACTAGAGAGAGCCAACCCACCACAAATAAAGTCTGTTTCTATGGAAATTGGCCTAAATTTGCACTAAAATCTAAATATTTCAAAAACTATAAAAGTCATGAACACCAAAAGTGTATACCATACTAGTCCAGCTCCAGCCGCACAAAATGATCTAACATATGTAACCGTATTGTCAAAACTGTTCGGCAGAGAGGCGCGGGAAAATTTTCACTAAAATATTAATATTTAAAAAACTATAATAGTCATAAACACCAAAAGTCATAGCACACCATTCCTGATCCAGCCACACAAAATGAGGTAACATATATGAAGCTTGTCTCAAAACTAAATCCAACGAATAGTAATATGTGTGCCTCTTGGCATAGGCACACATAACTAAGCAATAATTTCACAGTCCTGCCTTTGTTGGAAAAAGGGTTCTTGATGCTCTGTGTAAAATTTGGCTTTGTGGCTGAGTGAAATATTCCTGTTTGGATGGGCTCTGGTCAGTTGTGTGCAGACAGTGTTGAGGAGTCATGGAATACATGCACCAGCGTATCGTATTTAAAATACAAAGTATGAGTAACTGTATTCTGTTACAGTTACCTTTTAAAAAAGTGATATTCAGAATACAGTTACTTTGTTGATATAAATAGACTACACGGCGGTCTTTTCCTGTTTCATATGTTAGGCTATGCCCTCTCTATTTTTGGTAATTCCAAACAAAACCCGCATTAAGAGGCTCTAAGGCTCTTTTTCATCGAGGGATGAAAAAGAATGTTCATGGGGGGGGTCTTATAAGTTTGAAATACCTAAAGTGAGAACCAATGTTAAGTATAGATGTGTGTCAGTTTTGGGAGTGAAATTATGGAATCGACTTAATGATGAACTGAAGATGTGTTTTTCTGTGTCATTTTTCAGGAAGAATTTAAAAATTTGTATCATTCAAGGTTATGGAAATTTGGTCTGATGAATAACTTTGGGTTGATTTAATTTCTTGATTTATCATTGATTTCTTTTCAAACTGTTATATAACTTATTTATCAATGCTATTCATTTTCTTGGTTAAGGATTTGATTATTCCTATGGGGTAAAGGATAGGATAATTATAAGCCACAAGGCTTCAGCCTATTCCTTTTTCGGTTACTGTATGATTGAGCACTTTTATGCAAAATGATAATCTGTGTTGTTATTGACCGAAAAATAAATTTCACTTCACTAATGCCTGGGTCTCAGTCTCACGGCCCATGTCACACCGCATAATGATGTGAATATTAATTATAATTAAAAAAATTTAATATGAAGGCAACAGGCAGAGTGTTACAGGCATAGACCTAAATAATGTAGCCTCATGGGCAGTGTAGTCCGTGCTGCAGGGAGAATGGACTGCCATACCCGTTATGTGTCTGTGAGCGAGGGAGGGAGAAAAAGGAAAAGTACGAGCTGTCACCGAGCAGAAACGGGAGCTGGAAGCATGTAAATATAATAATAACCACTGCAGCCAAGAAGAGAGCCTGACAAGCCCAGTTATAAGTAAGCTATTAAGACTCGACTGTACACCGTGTTCGTGTTTTCCTCTGAAACAATAAGTTCTGTTGGAGCAGCTTTTCAACGCCTCTCTCTGTCTCTCGCTAGCAAAGTTGACCCAGACAAAGTAAAGCTAGTTTTCGGCTACTACGGTTTTATATACGTGCAGAATAGTTTTCTATACGAGATCTCTGCAAAAAGTGCAGCCTTACCTAATGTCCAGCTACAGTTACTCATTTCGTATTAAGATTTAAATATCTAGTTGGTATTGGTATGGCGAGTAACCTTCAGTAATAGTAATAATTTAAAAAAAAAAAAAAATCACACAGCAATAGTAGATTGATGTAGTTGTAAAAAGCATGATAATATATTAATGTGGTGGCGCGATTGAGGGATAACCGGGGATGGTAACTAAGATGTTGACAACGCCACCTGGGGGAGGGAGTTACACCCCAGGAAAGATATCTCTAGCCAAAGTAAGTGTTACACTGGCTACCAAAGCCCACAGACTCGTTATTAACGGCAGAGGTGAGGCAGGTGAATTTTACAAATCAAAGTTTATTAAGAACTACTACTAAAAGACATAGAATTATAAAATCAAAAAGGCACCTAAGGTAGCAGGGTTGAGACGGCAAAATAGATAATTAAAACACTTTATTAACAAAACGACCAGACTCCCTACCACAATGCTACCCTAAAAACAATCACAACATGTTAAAAGAGCAACTAAACAAAATGGTGGAGACCGGCCACTTGAGGAGGCAACCTACAGGGAGGAGTGCCCAAGGGTGCCACCGATTACTCACCCGTGTGATTTCACTGCAGACCTCACTCACACTAAACTCTAAATGGTGCAATCTACCTATGCCCGGTGTGTACACTCTCATGCATCGGGGAGGGGATTCCACCTCACGTGCCTAGCCCCTCAACAAGCGGCCGCACCTCCACTAAAGCAATAAAAGAAAGCATAAAACGTTAAACAAATTAGTAAAAGATCTACATAAAACAAATACACCCCAAATTACTGTTCGTTATAAAAGTATTGCATAACAAACAAAACAGCATATGACAAGACAGCAGCAGTATAGTGCAAACCTGCAACAAAAGAGGGAAACAGTTGTCAAAGTCCACCCTACTATGCCACGTTATGATGAACGCAAGAGTCCCACTTACCACTCTCTAAAGGGCAATACTAAACTGAGCAGCTTTCCTTGAGAGATCTGCAGTGTTTAGTTGCCTAATGCTCTCAGCCACCTTGGATGGACAAGACTGCCAAATGACTCCTTCTGGTAGTGAAGTGCAGCTGTTTCTTATAAGCCTGCTAACTGTCAACTGGGAAGGTGTGGATGTTAGTGGTGCGTTTGTGGACATCATGTAAAATCCTACCCCAGAATCTACTTCACTACAATCAGTAATCCAAAGTATTCAGAATACGTTACTCTCATTGAGTCATTTAATGGAATACGTTACAAAATACATTTTGGGGCATGTAATCTGTAATCTGTAGTGGAATACATTCCCAACACTGTGTGCAGATTACTGTGGTCCATGTTTTCACTGCTGTGTCTTAGTGTTGTACTTGGAAGAATGGCACACTGTTCAAATGGTTTCAAGATGAATTTGTTCACCTGTGTGTGTCTGTGTGCACCTGACACGTGCACCCTGTGAGGTTTAATTATTGTCGCATCTGTGTTAAAATATCATGTGTGACCCTGAATGTTGTTCTGGGCTGTGGGGACCAGGCCAGCTCAGTTTGGGCTGTTTTTTCTTGTCCTCTGTGTGCAGCGAGGTCTGGTAGTTGCAAGACTGACATCACTCACTGTAGAGTGATATTAAACATAACAATTGGAATACAACTAAATACATTTTATACCTTACAATGTAATGTTTTGGGTGAGGAGCTACTTGATCTTACTGATAAGGAAGAGTTTACTAATATTGAGAAAGCATTTTAGTTCTTGCTGGTAGAAAAATATCCCTGCAGAAATGAATGAACAGTATTTTGCAGTTTCGACTCAGCCCTCATTTCTTTACGTTTCTTCCAAGAAACCAAGTTTATTATATGTATATTTTTAAAGTGGTCTCTAGTTCTCCAGGCTCTCTGGAGGTCTTTGGACAGCAGCTGCTTTTTCAGTCCATTTCAGTTCAGTTCTTGTACCTGACTATTTTATAATGTTTGTTTGTTCAGCTACTTAACACCGACCTATGGTTCACTGACCTGACTCATTTAAGAATAAAACAAGACATTTAGCTCAAGGACAACTAACCAAATAACCTATTTTAAATCGTATCTTTAAGCACTTTGTTACTAAAAGACTGTCACAAAAACATGTTACAAAACTGCTGATCTTATGAAAAATGCCAATGAATATTCAGTTAATAAAAAAATTTTTTTTTAATAACAATAAGTTGATTCCCCACAGTTTTCATATCTTGGCATGGAGTGCAGTGTTTCCTTACAAACATTTTAGGAAACCGGACATGTGGCAATATTGGCAACAGCTTCTTTTTTCAGTATGACAGTAACACCAAACACACTGCCAATGCAGTAAAAATAGTGGAACCCTCTGAGTGTTCTATTGTTTGTGTTCCAGTGCCTGAACCTCAACATGACCAAAGCAGTGTAGGATCATCTTGACATAGACCAGAGCAAAAAGCAGACATCATCCAAAGAAGAGCAGGGGAGGGCTTGAAGAACTATTCCTGAAGACTACCCATAACACAAGAAAGCTTTGCTAAGGGAGTTCTCGCTGTGCTGAAGAATAAAGGTGGTCATACCAAATACTGACTTTCAAGTTTGTTAGAACTTGTTTGTGTGCTAACAAAGCAAAAGAGATTTGTTTTTAATAATACAAGCCTTTACCTTACAATCAATGTTTTTTCTCCCAGTATAGCCCTGCTTGTTGGTGATGTCATGAGCATAGATATTTGAGTTGTTTATTTTCTGTTTAGTAAAAGTGAATAACAATTCACGAGTTAAACCATCTTTAATATATGCTATGTTGATGAACACACTGGCAACAAGTAATACGGACCTAAAACAACAACTCAGAATGAGAACCTAACTGTATCAAAGGTGAGAAACGAAAGCCAACAAAGAATCCATGAGTTACTGCGCATGATCTACGCATAGAAGCCAACTCAGACGGGTGGATATCAAGTCCGAAATGGTGTTCGTTGGAAAAGTAAATTAGTTTGAGAGCTTAGTGTAACACTTCTCTGTGACTACTGTCACAGCACGACTGACACACAGATTCTTGCAGCAAGCTATCAAATACGGTGCATTTCTTGGCTTTTAAAAAACCGCTATGTGTCGCCAGGTGTTTCACCAGATTTGAGGTGTTACCTCCTTTGCACAGTATCACCTTAACCTCTTGAGCCCCAAAGGGGTTTCTGAGCTTCCTTCTCGAAAATGCAATGTCCAAATTTAATTGATTATTTCTCTGCAATTACAAACTCTGTGCTTACAATCTTGGTATCAAAATAAAGCTAACACTTGTGAAATTTCATCAGAGGTGTAAATATTGAAGCAGATATTACTGTGTCAAAGTCACTGAAACTGGAACATAGAAAAAGTAAGTAGATTTTATCCTCGCCTTTTTTTTTTTTTTTAATTTTAGCACATAACCCTTTTAAAAATATGCCTCAGTTCACATTTCATTACAGAAATTCAGTAACCAACATATAAACATCATCTGTGCAAAGATTTATGTTTTTAAAGTGAAACAGTGAAAAATTACAGCCCTGTCAATACATGAATATCCAGACGTTGTACAAAAATGTCCAATTTTGGCACACAATTGGACACCATGCCAGTTGAATTTTTTAGGTATTTAAGAGCAGAAATTAATTAATTTTATTAACATGCCTAAAAATGCTTTTTTTTTTAAATACATTTTTGAAGAATTAACCACACATTTACATGGTAATGGGCCTTTTCTGCCGTGCACATGGAGCGCTTAATTGGCCTCTGGCCCTTTAAACTCTGAGGGGCTGTAACTTTGGTTTCTTTTGGTCAATTTGCATGATTGACACCTCTTTTTAATTGTTTGAGCCAATAGAATCACAGTAACGATCCCACGTTCACGTTACTTCAACCAATCAGACGTTCCAAGGCCAAAACCCACGTGGGCCCAAATTTACTGCATGTGACGTCTGTCCAGTCACGTGTCTATAGGTGGGTCTAAAATGGAGGTTGTTGACGGAAAACGGCTCTGATGCGGCTAGGTAGGCGTGGTAACTGCTGATAATCACGTGGCTACCGGTGTTCCAGATTAACTGGCGTGCAGATTAACTGGATTTGGTCGAACAGATGTGTGGCAGACTTGCGTTTCAGGAGCTGCTACCAACAAACCAGCAAAAAAACGCCAAATGTGTCATCTGTGACACTTGTGAGGTTATCTCAAACACACTCCGTCAGTCTTGATGCTGTTGAACAACAAAATGTTTAAAAATGTCGGAAGTTTACCTGGTGATATTCTCATGCGCGACGCGATCGCGAAAACAGCAAACAATTAACACCCCGCCGATGCTATTCACAGGACAGCAAGAGTAAACGACCGGGTGAATCTAGTCGTCGTTATCGTTCCCCTCATACGTTTTATTTCTCCGGTTTCAGCGCTTTTGCTTCACAACTAAAGCGTGCAGTTTACTTTGTGTGCACTAACATGGACTCCAATCAACCAGCGCCACCTCTGGCCAAGTGCCACAGCCTACAGCCAGATCAACTTGTGACACACATCTGCACCACGTTTGAAATCGTTTCATGCACAATACATTTGTACCTTTCAATTGTGTCTGTTTGTGCGTCATGCAAATAAACCTTTGAAATGACTGAAATGATATCATGTATTTATCATTGGCCTACATTTGTACAAAAGTTGTTGTTTTTTTGTATATGCATGTCATTTGTTTGTGGTGTGGAAAGACTGGCTAAGAGATGCGCATGGAGGAGGTTGCTAGCAGGTTCAGCATGATTATCACCCTTGGAAGCAGAAAGAGGTTGGTTTAATGATTGCAAACGATTGTTTATGTATTTAAGAGACAGAAAGGTTGTCTTTAATTCATTTTATTAAATGCTGTAACATAAATTGTTTAAAAGCTATTGATTTATGTCAATGTCACGTTTTGAGTTCATCAAAATAATTTTCTATATAGTAAAATGTGAACATTTCTGCACTTTCTACTTAAATGTTATAATGGCATTTGTTTGTGCATCTTTATAGTTTTCACGGTGCCACATTGTCGGTGGTTTAAAAGAGGAGAGAATAAAGTTGCAACAGTCGAAGCTCTCTGCGTCCTGAGAGGTAATTCAGAGTGGGCAGCTACAAGGGGTATGAGAGTGTGACTGGATATAAAATTACTGGATTCCCTTCAGCTGACCTGTTTTTCATGGGTTCCTTAGCTGTTATACCACAAGGCAAGCACCATCTAGTTTTATTATATTTAACAGAAGGAAGACATCTCTACAGCTAATATCTCTCAAAACTGGGCAACTCACACCAAAACAATTTAAGCGGATAAACAGCAGGCCAAAGGAAAATGTGTGTCACGGCGGGGTACACTAGTGTGTTGAGAAAACAGACCCAAAAGCAGACAATGAGAGAGGAAACTGAACTTTAAACAAAAGCGAGCCTTTATTTGGGCTGATGGCAGGAGTAAAAACAAAAGTTGATTTTGATGTAAGCTGTCCCTTTAATGCTAACCTCAAACCTGGTTTCAACAGAACTGAAACAGACAGAATATATGAACTCAGGGATAATTATAACATTTACAGCTGTAACCATTAGTACTCCCATCAAGTTCAAATGATGTCCATTTCAAAGTAATTGCTGAAAAGGACATTGTCAAACTCGAAATTCAGGATAAGAACTGTCAGTGCATGGTACTTCAAGGGTAGCTCCACAGGTATGATCAACAGGCTTTCTGTTGAGCCCAGTTTCAGCATTAAAGCACATGAGAATTTTGTCAACACAGATGACAGAAGACCCAGTGAAGAAGCGCAGGATTTTTTCAGCTTTGGTTTCATCAGCATTTTTGACATAATGCTGAAGATGGTTAAAGGTTGCCTGTTCTCTCTGAGATAGCATCAATTTTGTTGTTTCAAATAGCTGATTTACTCTTTTTCCTGTGGCCTTCTTTGTCACAAACAGACTTTTTCTTTCTTGTCTGACAGTTTAAGCTGCAGACATGCCATGGTTGTGGAGAAGAAATCCATTATATACTTTGGCAGTGTTGGGAAGTAACAGAATACATGCACCGATGTTATGTATTTAAAATACAAAATATGAGTAACTTTTCAGTTACAGTTACTGTTTAAAAAGGTGGTATTCAGAATACAGTTACTTTGTTGAAATAAATGGATTACACGGCAGTCTTTCCTGTTTCATATGTTCGGCTATGCCCTCTCTATTTTTGGTAATTCCACGCTGGTGGAAACCCAAACAAAACACGCATTAAGAGGCTCTAATGCCTGTGTCTCAATCTCGCGACCTATGTCACCTCTACTTGCATAAAACTCAATGAGAGTAACGTATTCTGAATACTTAGGATTACTTAGTATATTATCATGCTTTACAACTACATGAATGTACTATTGCTGTGTGATTTATTACTATTACTGAAGGTTACTCGTCATACCAATACCAACTAGATGTTTAAATCTTAATATGAGTAACAGTAGGTGGACATTAGGTAAGGCTGCACTTTTTGCAGCGATCTTGTATAGAAAACTATTCCGCGCGTATATAAAACAGGTCCGCGGCTCCGAACCGCAGTAAAGGGACCTCTGGCTAATACGTCAGGTTCCGTGTCGGGCTCCGTTACTCCCCAACATTGGTCATCCAGGTCATCATACTCTAAGGAACTTGGAAAGAAAAGCGCCTGGACTTCTTTAAGTTTCTTTGAAGATGAGAAGCTTCTTCAGTTCTAAGAGGAATTGGTGGAGAGTCCCAGATTTTAAGCCCTATGGGAATGTCCCCTAGAGGGTCAAAGACCCCCTGTTGATCCTCTACCTAATCACACGAGCCAAGGTGTGAAAACGGGTGTGGGTCACAATCAGCCAGGGTTTCGTGTGAACCCATTGTGAAACCTAGCCCCACCCTATTATGTGATTTCCTGAGGTCAGATGGCCCAGGATGTGAGTGGGCATTAAGGCGTCTGGGAAGGAATCTCAACAGTAGATTATAGATGGCAGAGTGTTGGTGTCATAAGCCACCGCCTCTGTTCAAAGATGGTCGCTCACAGTGGACATAGATGCTTCTTTCACTCCTCTTTCAAACCATCTGTCCTCTCTGTCCAAAATGTGAACATTGGCATTCTGAAAGAGTGACCTTTGTCCTTTAGATGCAGATGGACTGCTGAGTCTTGTCCCGTGAAGGTGGCTCTTCTATGTTGTGCCATGCGTTTGTGAAGTGGCTGTTTGGTCTCTCCAATGTAGAGCTCTGGGCATTCCTCGCTACACTGTACAGCATACACTACGTTGTTAAGTTTGTGTTTAGGAGTTTTGTCTTTGGGATGAACCAGTTTTTGTCTGAGTGTGTTGCTGGGTCTGAAGTAAACTGGGATGTCGTGCTTGGAGAAAACTCTCCTGAGTTTCTATGATAAACCTGCTACATAGGGGATGACGATTTTGTTCCACTTGTTCTTCTTATCCTCATTAGTTGGTGTCTGATCTTCTTTTCTGTGCATCTTTGCTGATTTGATAAAAGCCCAATTAAGATAACCACATGTTTTAAGAGCTTTCGTTACATGTGTGTGTTACCTCTTTTTCCCTTCAGGCTTAGAGGGAATATTTTTGCCTGGTGTTATAGGGTCCGGATTACTCCACGTTTGTGTTCCAGAGGGTGGTGGGAGTAAAAGAGGAGGTACTAGTACATATGTGTCTGTGAAAGTGTATGTGTGGGCTTCCGGCAAACCTTAATGTTGAGGTTTCCATTCCCTTCAATGTGCACAGCACAGTCCATGATTGGCAAACAGTTATCCTTTGTGTCTTCCCTGGTGAACTTTATGTTTTTATCCACAGCGTTGATGTTTGCAGTGAAGGATACTTCTTGAGTTTTGATTTTGACCCAGGTGTCGTCCGCATATCTGTAGCAGTGGCTGGGCCAATTTGTTTCCCCTCTCTGATATGTTTTTATATACATATTATGCTGACTTTTTAACTCTCTCATGTCCTTCTTCATATTTTAATGTGAATGGAAGAGTGAAACTTGAAAATGACTGAATTTTAAACAAAGAGGAGCACAAGAAGTTAGCTTCAAAGACTGCAGCTCCTGCAAAGTTAAGTTTGCAAGGGTCCCAAAATTTATCCACTTAAATTGGGTAAATTTCAGATATTATACTACTTCTACTTGTCGGCATAGCTTCCGCTCAAATCAAATACAACAACTTTTTCATTAACATTGGCAACTCCTCAATCCTTCCTTTCCCTCAGGTTAAGAGTCTGGGTGTCATCCTCGATAGTACTTTGTCATTATATTATATATATACCACAAGTGCCTTGAGGCGACTGTTGTGAACTGGTGCTATATAAAAAAATTGAACGCGTCCTCACAGACATTTTGAACACTGGTCATCAGTGCCACTAGTAAAGGGGGCACACATGACTAAACTTCTGAGTGCCACGTCACACTTGGAGGGAATGCTCTGGCTTATTGTGAGCTGCCACGGTTTAATTAATTAACATTATAATTAAGATATAATTTCACATTCCTGCCTTTGCTGGAAAAGGGCTTTTAATGATCTGTGTAAAATTTGGCTTTTGGGGTGAGTGAAATATTCTTTTTTGCATGGATTATGGGTTCCTGACTGCTGTATCTTTGTAGAGTGATATTATAATGTGTTACTTGCGTTAAGCTGTTATTTTGCCCACAAATGCTTAACTATGTACAGGCAAATATTCATTCTCTGTGGTCTCTGGTCACCAGGTCACCTCCAGTTTTAAAAGCAACCACAGTACAGTGAGTCTATTGAACCAGTTTTTCTGAATTCAGATGACATCACTAAAGCAGTCAGACACAGTTGAAGTGATTTTATTAAAAAAAAAAACCCAAAACAAAACAAAAACAAGCTGCTTTGATTTTTAATGTTGAATTAGAAGAACTACAACAGTCACCCACTGTCAACTAATCCCAACAGTCCTGTGAAGGTGTGCTGCGTCTCACTTGGTAGAACTCTGACTGCAGCAGCAGACATACCAGTGCGCGCTTTTCAAAACGCAGTGACTCCAAAACATAAAGCTGGACTCAGATTACAAGACCTGTAGGTCAACTCTTTCCTGTCATTTTCTCCACAAAGTCAGTTTGGTTTAACCGTCTCATGTACTTAACAGTAATCACATAGGAGCTGTAACTGAAAGAGGAGGTGCTGGTGTAGTCTTTCATGGTCGCAGGGGTTTCAACCTGCTAAAATCGGAGCCTAATTAAGTGTCAGAATCATGTCAAAATTAACACAAAGCACTGAGATTAAGCCCAAAGGAGGCTCTGTGGATTATTATAACCAAGCTACCCACGGTGCAGAGCATAGGGCTGGAACACAGTAAGGGAAAACGAAAAATAGATCAGCTCTACGTGCAGCAGAAATCTGGAACTGGTCAGACTGAACTAATTCACAGCAACAGAGTGAGAGGAAGGAGACGCTGCTGTTACTGAATGCACTACATCTGCTGGGTGGAGTTTCCATTCCAAGTGTTGTTGTCATCCTCACTGTCCTCCTGAGTCCTGAGCCTACAGACTTTACCATCTTTCTTGAATTCCTTGGGACGGTTCTCCAACGTGTGTTTGGAGAGATTTCCCCTGAAAGGGAAAATAACAGGACAGTAAGCCAGTTACCACATTCAGAACATAAACTCTCCAAATCAAGAAAAAGAAACAATACATCTGATGTCTAAAAATGTCATTATATTAAGGCCATCACACGTCGTGAAAATGCAACAACATTTAGAACTTTCCCGATCCAAACTTGAAAATGAAGGAAGAAAAAGGAAGTCGACATCAAGCAATAATGAGTTGGTCTTGATGTTTTTAGACAAGAAAAGAAAAAACTGAGATTCTGGGTCATCCGATTCCCAACAGGAGGCTTCAGCAGGAACGTCATGGAAGCTTTTGTACATATTTAAGAGCAAAGCTGAGGAGGCAGAGAAGTAATTTCAGGGAGCTGACTGACCCGGAGCAGCATGTAGCTGTGTGTCTGAGTTAAAACTATTTGTATATTCAGTAGCAGCACATGTTTTGTGCTACCCGCACACTTGTTGTCAAATGCAGTGGTCTGATTGGTCAGATCAGAAATATTGTGGGAAAAAAGCTTGGGTCAAAAAAAGAAATGCTGCAAATATGTCTAGTGACATTTAGCGCTCGATATGAAAGACTGCATTAAGAACAGTTGAGTTCGAAAAATATTTTTAAACATAGGAAATATCTGCACAAATTTTACACACAGGTGTGAAGGCCTTTAATGTGAATTTCTGCAAGAAAAAAATACAGAAAATCAGGGATTCAACATTTGCCCTGAGAAGAACCTCATTAAAGTTGCATTATATGCGCATTAATGATGTGTACTTCTACATGTGTGGAGACTGCAAAATGGCCCTCACCTCTTTGCCTTGTTTGAGGCTGATGAGCTGTTGTAAGAGCTGGACTGCTGAGCGGGACCCCTGGGCTGGACAGATGCTGCAGCAGAGGGGGGTGGTGTTGCAAACACAAAGGAACTGAGAAATCTCCATACAGCCAGCAGAGGGTAGAGGAGTGTACCCAGAACTGCCCAAATGCCACCACCAGAGGACTGGACCACTGTGTTTGCAGGCCTGCCTGATTGCTGAGAAGAAGAGTTCATACACTGTCACAGGAGGTGCATTTAAAAAGGGTTCACCTTTTCAAACATGCACACGTGTGTGTGTGTGTGTGTGTGTGTCTCCACACTTTTCTATGTTAAACTGAGTTTGTGCATAAGTCAGAGCAAATTTCAGAGAATTTCATGGCTCCCTCTACATGTTAATCTGCGTTTCTCTTCCACAGCATGTCTTTATCCTGTCTTCCTTCTCTCACTCCAACCGTCACAGCAGATGGCCCCGCCCCTCCCTGAGCCTGGTTCTGCTGGAGGTTATTTTCTGTTAAAAGCGAGTTTTTCCTTCCCACTGATGCCAAAGTGCTTGCTCATAGGGGGTCATGATTGTTTGCTTTTTCTCTGTGTGTATTATTTAGGGTCTACCTTACAACATAAAGTGCCTTGAGGCGAGAGTGGTTCAGGGTCAGCTTACCTGCCCAGATCCACTCTCTGTGCTGGAAAGCCCCCCGTATAATAGAATACTTAAAATAAAAATACCACCACAGCAAACCCTGAAAAACAGGACTTGAAAGTAATTTCTTAAGCCTGGAGAACTACTGTTCAAGACCACTTGAATATAAATATTGGCAATGGTCCCCTTGTTCTCAAGTTATGACATTTACAGGACTTTCAGAAAATTTGAGCTCTAACCTTGGCCTGAGATTTAAACTTGTCTGAGATTTTTCACCTATAGTATCAATTTGAAACTACTAAATCACTTTGTTCTTAGTTATCACATTCACAAACTTGGGTGTCCATGTCGCCCTTCCAGGATGACAATACAAGCCTTCCTGCTGTGACAAAACAAATTTTCCACGTGTGGGACTAATAAAGGTTATCTTATCTTATCTTATCTTATCTTATGGCTGAGGGCTGAAAAGTTACAAAGTAATACACTCCTTGGAAGTAAAACAGAAAGCAATGACAAGTGACTCAAGACATTTGAGTATCAAAAATGTTTGTTTTGGCAACCAACCATACAAGAAATCTACAGTTTTTAATATAGACAAGGTTTGTAGAAGAAAACTTTTTTTTTTAGGTTTAGCAGGGACTTCCACGTTCTGCTAAACCCGCCGAGGAGAAACTTTGATTGTTGCCAAGGAAACCTGTTAAGGCCATGGCCTGGGCTGAATATGAAACACTCACTGAGTAACTTAGTAACTAACTACTAAAAAGTAGACTACTCACTGGCAAAAGAACAACAGAAGCACTTGGAGCCAGGTCCAGTTCTAGCAGAGTCTTGTTTAGGTCTTCACTGGTGAACTCGCGCCGAGGGAACATGGTTGCAAGGGAAAAGTTTCCATAGCGGTTCCCAACTTCCTGAGGACACCAGGACAAACATTTTACAGTGACTTAGCATGAAGTGATACAGTCCTGTGTGACATGCTTTGACATACTCTGAATAGTGAAGAGCTTTGTTTAACACACAGGCTACAAAATCAGCAAGCAGAAAATCATCCTGATGCTTGAATTAGCAAAACGCAGTGTGCCCACAAATACATTACACACTACAGCTGAAAGTGATACATTTAGTACCACAGTGTACATTCACCGGAAGGCCTGCCTCAGTCTCCAATTGATAACAGTGTGCAAAAGCTATCCCTGGTGCCCCAAATTTTTATTTTGGATGATTATAATCATGTATGTCTTAAAAAATAAAACATTAACCTTTATCAGCATGTCTCTCTTAAATCCCTCAAATTCCCACCTCTGGGATCGACACATCATAACTGTGTACATCTGCCTAGCTATAAAACTGTTGTCAGGAGGGAAAAAGTCCAAATCATGCACATTAAGAACTGGAATGAGGAAGCAGTGCTCTGCCTGTGGGGCTGTTTCCAATGCACTGAATGGGATGTCTTCAAGCAACCTGGGCAATTTTGTCCACAATTTAAAGAATGAGGCATCAGAGCTGCAGGCAGCTACCAAAGAGCTGAAAGGAGAAGTCCTAAAGGCTAAACAAGCCCAGAGATCAGCTTTAGAAAATAAAATGTCTGCAATAACCCGGACTTGGATTGGTCTTGAAAAAGAAAAAAAAAAACACTGTAGGAATCCAGAATGCAAAGACCAGTACTCAGGATATTTTAGAGGGTATTAATTCACACAGAGAATTTGTCAATGCTCTAAACTGCTTTTATAACAGTTGTGAGAAATTTCTTTACATTCAGGTAAAAAGTGTCGGGGACCAGACAATATACGTGGACAGCTCCTTAAACTGTGCGAAGGAGCCGAGTCCAGTGTTCCACAACATCTTTAATCAGTCCTTAAAATGACAACATCTCCTTAGTGTCTGGAAGGATGCTGTAATTGTCCCACAGTCATCCAGGCCAGAGACTTTATGTTGGATCCTCTACGGTTTGCTCACAAGCCCCACAGAGGAGTGGAAGATGCTACATGTCTTAACTTGCTCCTTAAACACTTGGAAAGAGAGAGGTGTCCTGCCAGACCTATTGATTGGTGTTCTGCTTTTAATAGTTCAACTGCATGTTTTAAGTCTCAGGAGCTGACCCAATTATAGATGCAGCACACCAGAGAAATCCAGTCATGGTGCATTATAAAGCCACTTTGACTGAACCTCTGTCTCTCCCCGTCTGTGGCTCATTATGCTCCCTTGGTTATGTTCTGTTATGGCTTTTGTATCATTTAAACTGTGTTTGAGTTTCTTTACTTTCTTTCATTAAAATACAGTGGCTTGCAAAAGTATTCGGCCCTCTTGAACCTTTCCACATTTTGTCACATTACAGCCACAAACATGAATCAATTTTACTGGAATTCCACGTGAAAGACCAATACAAAGTGGTGTACGCGTGAGAAGTGGAACGAAAATCATACATGATTCCAAACATTTTCGACAAATAAATAACTGCAAAGTGGGGTGTGCAGAATTATTCAGCCCCCTGAGTCAATACTTTGTAGAACCACCTTTTGCTGCAATTCCAGCTGCCAGTCTTTTAGAGTATGTCTCTACCAGCTTTGCACATCTAGAGACTGAAATTCTTGCCCATTCTTCTTTGCAAAACAGCTCCAGCTCAGTCAGATTAGATGGACAGCGTTTGTGAACAGCAGTTTTCAGATCTTGCCACAGATTCTGGATTGGATTTAGATCTGGACTTTGACTGGGCCATTCTAACACATGGATATGTTTTGTTTTAAACCATTCCATTGTTGCCCTGGCTTTATGTTTAGGGTCGTTGTCCTGCTGGAAGGTGAAACTCCGCCCCAGTCTCAAGTCTTTTGTCTTCTTTTCTTCCAAGATTGCCCTGTATTTGGCTCCATCCATCTTCCCATCAACTCTGACTAGCTTCCCTGTCCCTGCTGAAGAGAAGAACCCCCTGAGCATGATGCTGCCACCACCATATTTGACAGTGGGGATGGTGTGTTCAGAGTGATGTGCAGTGTTAGTTTTCCGCCACACATAGCGTTTTGCATTTTGGTCTCATCTGACCAGAGCACCTTCTTCCACATGTTTGCTGTGTCCCCCACATGGCTTGTGGCAAACTGCAAACGGGACTTCTTATGGTTTTCTGTTAACAATGGCTTTCTTCTTGCCACTCTTCCATAAAGGCCAACTTTGTGCAGTGCACGACTAATAGTTGTCCTATGGACAGATTCCCCCACCTGAGCTGTAGATCTCTGCAGCTCGTCCAGAGTCACCATGGGCCTCTTGGCTGCATTTCTGGTCAGCGCTCTCCTTGTTCGGCCTGTGAGTTTAGGTGGACGGCCTTGTCTTGGTAGGTTTACAGTTGTGCCATACTCCTTCCATTTCTGAATGATCGCTTGAACAGTGCTCCGTGGAATGTTCAAGGCTTGGGAAATCTTTTTGTAGCCTAAGCCTGTTTTAAATTTCTCAATAACTTTATCCCTGACCTGTCTGGTGTCTAAATCCAACCGAATATCTGTGGCAAGTTGTTCACAAATGCTGTCCATCTAATCTGACTGAGCTGGAGCTGTTTTGCAAAGAAGAATGGGCAAGGGTTTCAGTCTCTAGATGTGCAAAGCTGGTAGAGACATACCCTAAAAGACTGGCAGCTGGAATTGCAGCAAAAGGTGGTTCTACAAAGTATTGACTCAGGGGGCTGAATAATTACGCATACCCCACTTTGCAGTTATTTATTTGTAAAAAATGTTTGGAATCATGTATGATTTTTGTTCCACTTCTCACGTGTACACCACTTTGTATTGGTCTTTCACGTGGAATTCCAATAAAATTGATTCATGTTTGTGGCTGTAATGTGACAAAATGTGGAAAGGTTCAAGGGGGCCGAATACTTTTGCAAGCCACTGTATCTTACAGCCTTTAAAAGCCTATGTGTGGTCTCCCAGTTGTCAGATCCTTTGAGCTGGGTTGTGACAAAGATAACCTGATCCTAATATCTATATATTAGGATATCTGGAGAACTCAACAAGAGCAGAGAGGATGTGAAATGCAAGAATCAAGACGGACCTGAGCAGCGAAGTTTCGAGCCTCCTGCAGTCTACTCTGTGAGGGGAACTGGTTGGTGAAGGAGGAGCCGTCTGGGAGGCGGAACTGGATCCTTGCTATGGTACTGAAGAAGAGAGAGGAGAGGATAAAATATGAGCAGCATATGCATATACACATGCACATCAGACTGTTCACAGAACTGCTGGAAGCTGCAGTCAAGCAAAGGTTAGTCCTGCTGAATGGGAAACCACTTTTTAGGCCCACAGCCATTGGAACGTTGTATTGCACCGTGTACACGTATGAATTAGTCATGTTTTCGATATGCATTATATTGACTTTTAACAATTCAAGTTAGCAAATTGCTATAATAGTAGTTTATCTATTGAAATAATGCAAGCTGTGGGAACTCCATGTGGTTACCTAAAGTAAACTCAACTTGTGAACCCAGCCTTGATACATTTTTGATACTACTTTATAGTTGCACTAAAAACAAAAAACACATAATTTCTTCACTTTCACATTAGTTTTTTGAATTCATTCTTAATATTTTTTTTTAAATTTTCTGTAATTGCCTCGTGTCTCATTCACTTTTGTTGTGTAATACGTGCAACATCCATCCATTGGTGACATCACTTATAGAAGGCTTTCAGCGGTGGCGGTGGTGTGATGAGGCGAGACCTTCACATTTACAAAAACTGAAATGCGTAAGTTGTTATCTAACCACTCCTCACATTTTCAGACACATAAAGCACACTCTCCCTCCCTCACAGTGATTAAAAAGCAGCAATTATTCCTAACACAATCAGGTAATGTTTACAGTTTCAAATTCACATCATTTAGTCCCAACAGGATACAAATGTTATGAGCACCAAACTCTGTTTTACATGAAGAGGGTGATCATCCTCGCTTTCATTGTGGCAAAATTTAGCCAAGTCAAAGATTTCCAAACCATGTCATCTAAAGAATCAGTGGATATTTTAGATTTTGTTTCACTGCACACTACTGCATGACATTTGTGCTGTTTCATGGTGCATTTTACAGGAAGAAGCAGCATCAACAGAAAAGAATTAGATAAAATATTAAAAGAATGACAACTCAAGTGGGAAACACCACTGGGTTTCAGCCATCACACTTATTAGTGGAAAATTTCCTTTTCAACTAATTTCCTACAGAAGGCTATAAGAAAAGAGCTTTCATCATTATTTTAACATTTATATGTCAGCTATTCTGCAGCTTTAATTTTTCTCAAAACATACTTGTATCAGACACAAGCCCATTTAGATTAGCAACTTTTCGACTTGCAACTGTGGATTTTTTTTCTTAAACACCAAACCACATCAGTTTATACTCCTTAACCTAAAATACAAAAGTAGGACAAACAGGGTATGTGTGGATATATAATGATGATATTAACACATTTAATCCCTACTGAATTTTTTCTCTTTTACTTTGTTGGTGAAACTACAGTTTCTACTGACAGCTCATAACATGCTTTTGTACTTTTGTCATGACTTATATTTGAGGTATCACTTAAGTTTAATATATACATACATTTGATGTATTTGGTAATTATATTTATTTACAATATAAAAACAAGTGTGTTCAGTATAAGAACTAGACACATATAATGATTTGCCCATCTCGTCTCTGTGTGCTGCTGGGCTCTGAATCGGAGGGCACCTCCTGAAATCACAAAGAGAAAACAATGATCACAAATAGTTAACTGTTCAGTTTGTCCCTCAAAGCTGAAATAAAGTCCATCCCTGTCCTGAAACAGGCCCTGATTTTCTCTGCTCTTAGATTTTTACTAATGCAGACTATTTTACCTATTTTGAGCAAAGATCAGGCCAGTCAAGCATTGTCACCATTCAAGAAAACAGAGCAAAACATACAATTATATTAATCTGCTGCCCTAGAAGATGACAACATGCACTACCAGTCAGAAGTTTGGACATACTTTCTCATTTATCCATTTTTCTTTATTTTCGTGACTATTTACATTGTAGATTCTCACTGAAGACATTAAAACTATGAATGAACACAATAGTAAACAAAAAAGTAAGAAATACCTCAAAACATGTTTTATATTTTAGACTCTTCAAAACAGCCACCCTCTGCTTTGCATTCTCTCAATGAGCTTTATGAAATAGTCACCTGAAATGGTTTTCCAACAGTCTTGAAGGAGTTCCCAGAGATTTTTAATTTCAATTTAATTTCAAACCACTCCTCTGCATTAACCCATTCACTCAGCAAAGCAGTGGGCAGCTACCATTCCAGCGCCGGGGGGAGCAATGCGTAGAGACGATACCTTGCTCAAGGATGCCTCAGGGTAGCCTTGGATTCAGTGCATTAGAACCCCCGACCTTCCAATCATGGGGCGACCACACTACCTACTGAGCTATCCTTGCTCGATGCTAAGCACTTGTTGGCCTTCTTGCCTTCACTGTGCAGGCCGCCTCATTGAAAAAACATCTCGATTGGGTTTAAGTCGCTGTGGAGGCGAGGCTGTATGGCACAGCACTCCATCACTCTTCTTTTTTGTCAAATAGCTCTTACACAGCCTGGAGGTGTGTTTGGGGTCATTCCCCAGTTGAAAAATAAATGATGGTCCAATTAAACCCAAACTGGATGGGATGGCATGTGGCTACAGGATGCTGTGGTAGTCATGCTGTTCAGTGTCCCTTTGATTTTGAATAAATCCCCAATAGTCTCACAAGCAAAGCACTCCCACACCATCACACCTCCTCCTTCACGGTGGGAATCATCCATGTAGAGAGCATCCATTCATCTTTTCTGTATTGCACAAAGACACAGCAGGTGGAACCAAAGATCTCAAATTTGGACTCATCAGACCAAAGCACAGGTTTCCACTGGTCCAATGTCCATTCGTTGTGTTTCTTGGCCCAAACAAATCTCTTCTGCTTGTTGCTTTTCCTTAGTTGTGGTTTCTTAGCAGCTATTTGACCATAAAGGCCTGATTTACACAGTCTCCTCTGAACATGTAGAGATGTGTCTGCTACTGGAGCTCTGTGTGGCATTTATCTGGGCTCTAATCTGAGCTGCTGCTAACTTGAGATTTCTGAGGCTGGTGACTCGGATGAATTTATCCTCAGCAGCAGAGGTGACTCTTGGTCTTCCTTTCCTGGGGTGGTCCTCATGTGAGCCAGTTTCATCGTAGCACTTGATGGTTTTTGCGACTGCATTTCAGAGTGCAGTTGGACAGATTCAGAGTTTTAGCAATTTTCCAGACTGACTGACCTTCAGTTCTTAAAGTAATGATGGGCTGTCATTTCTCTTTACTTAGCTGTTAGAATTCATATTATGGAAAGAACCAAACAGTTGTCAAATAGAGCTGTCAGCTGTGAATCAACCTGACTTCTGTACAACACATCTGATGGTCCCAACCCCATTATGGAGGTAAGAAATTCCACAAATGACAAGTGAAGCAAAAACCATTTAAGGTGACTAAATCATGAAGATCACTGAGAGAAGGACAAGGGTTTGCAGCGCTATCAACAATGGTATAATGGGTGTCTTGATGCATACTCAATCATTCAGTTAAGTAAATCACAAAAAGGTTGATTCTGTTCTTCGGGACGTAGTGTTTTCAGGGGGAGAAACGTTTGGTCACTCATCCAAGTCACTTCTTCAGTATCAGCTCAGGCCAGTGGACACTCTTTCAATGATGAGGTACACATCCTGGACAGGAGGGAATACTGGTTTGTGCGGGGAGTCAAGGAGCCATTTACGTGAAAAGGGAAAGACCCTCTCTGAATCAATTAGGGGGCCTAAGGGTACATCTTTAACCATCTTACAATGCTGTGATTGCAGCCCCAACTCTCTGTGAATGTTACTCATGGCCATTGATCAGTGGTCTTTGATCAGTAGTTGTTAATCAATGGTCATGACAATTTGCATATTTATGATGAAGGAACTGACCTCACAGACCGTTGTTCATTAGTGGTGCTAGTTTCAGTCATTGTGGTAATGTTCTGTTTATAAAGTTGGAAACCTGCAGTCATCTGAGACTGAAGAGGTCACTTGGATGAGTGACGAAACGTTTCTCCCACTGAAAATGTCCAGATGAACAGAATCAACTTTTGGAAAGCAAAGGGTGGCTACTTTCAGGAATCTAAAATATCAGACTGTTTTTTTTAATCAATTTCTTCTTTGATACATAATTCCATATATCTTGCTTCATATATTTGATGTGTTCAGTATGCATCTACGATGTACAAAGTAGGAAAAACTTAGAAAAACCATTAAATGAGAAGGCGTTTCAGTTCTCTAAAAGCATGGGCTATGGAGCCCAATTTTATGAAACATAATGCATTAAGAATATTTCAAACTGCTTCTTAAAATTTATATTTAAAACAAACTATCTCAGTACCAAATTTTTGTAATAAAAATATTAAAATGTGGTGCTGAAAAATTCCTCAAAATTTTGTCTTTTTAAAACACTGCTCAAAAAAAGTTAATCAGTACAATGCTTAATCAGAGTAAAGACCCTTTCACACCGGACGCGTAAAATTCATGCGAATATTTCAAGGGTTAAAAATATTTTGGGATCCGAATAAAAGGATCTGACCAATCAGATCACTGCATGCGCTATGAGTGCAAGTGCACTGATAGCTCAAAATTGCGCAGTTGTACTGACTATGCAATGATATAAAAATAATAAAATAAATACAGTTTTACCTCAGACACACAGCTGAACAATACTCCAGCTCACTTGGCTCTCTGAAATGATTTCTCTACCTCCTCATATGTGGTTCCAACTCTGCTAAGAAGAGTTCAAACTGCCCCACTAACATCCTAAACCATGCAGCCTACACAATGGCACCCTGACTGCCATTAGGTATCAGGATGAAATTCTTAGACCCATTGTCAGACCCCTGCACTGCTACAGTGGGTCCTGGGTTCCTCCTGGTGCCTCGTGTGGTGAGAGTATACAGGCAGTTCCTGAAGAATTAAGGAATTGACACCATTGAGTGGCCACCAAGCTCGCCTGATTTAAATCTAATTGAAGACCTCTGGGAAATTATGCTTTGCTGACACTGCCAGGTTGCACCTGACTGTCCAGGAGCTCAGTGATGCCCTGGTCCAGAATTAGGAGAAGATCCCCAGGACACCATCTCTTATACTCTGATCTAATACGATGACAAATTACTTAACTTGTTTGCACGGTAATGCTTGCTGTGCTTCCACAGAACACAGCTTTCCACAGAAATGCTCTCAGACCAGCAAAAGCCTCTGATCAGTTTACTGTCAAAGGCCAAAAATGTATCCACAATGTGCAAACCATGAGAAAAATAGCTGCTGGCTTCTCAGCATGCCTATCTCAAGTTATTATAAATGGGAGACAGACACACCCGTAAAATGGAGACAGCAGCAATCTCCTATAAGTGCGAAACAAGCGCAGCTTGTGGTGAAAATAGCCTTACTGCGGCCAATAGATGGCAGTAATGTAAATGATCAATGCAAACGGGTGAGGAGCTTTATGATAGCGCTCTATGAAATGAAAGGAGTTGTCAATTTGCTTTGTTAAAGTTTAATTTATATATAGTTTTAGATAAGGCCTTGATGTAAAGCCAGTAGTCACAGATTGGGTTTACCAGGCTTTAACTAGTTTTAATGTAAATTACAAACTGAGCTGTAACAGCTCAGCCACACATAGACAGCTTTAGTTAAACCCTGTTTCTTTTATTTTATGGTTATCAGCTGTGTTTTCAGTATTTAATCCATATTTCAATTAATATCACAAACAGTGTGTGAATTCAGCCCAAAATACTGTGGGAAAGTGTTCAGATTTCTCAGTAACTCATCTTTGGTTAATGCTGTGTTTTCGCTGTCATTAGTAGCAAATTCATGATGACATTTAATAGCAAGTTCAGCTTGCTATCACTTACAATAAACGCACAGTAAGGGTTACTGACTGGGGCAAGCTTAATAACTTCTCAGTTTCTCATGTCGACAGTTTCAACACCTGCTGCAAGATCTTCACATCCTTCAGTCGACTACAGTATGAACAGCAAAGCTAATAGCTAAACAACAGCACTGACATTTAATTAACATTTAAGCACAACAGAGTGATTTCCTTAGTTGGGGTAACTTCGTTTTTGTGCATGTATTATCTACCCTGGCTTTCCTCTGATAGCTGACTGTGCGCTAGCTAGCTGAGACTCATTACTGAACAGATAACAAATTACACGTTAAACTTACCAAAAACGATGATGATGCCTCGGGTCCCTTTTGTCATAAGTCCAATTTGAAACAAACCGGAAATCAAATGTAAATGTGGGGTGGCTGTCGCTCAGGAAGTTGAGCAGGTCATCCACCAATCAGAAGGCTGGTACTCCAGTCTGCATGCCTAATCCCAAAGTGCTCTCTGATGCATCCATTAGAGTATAAACCACTATGAATGTGTGTGACTGTTAGATGGAGAACACTTACACAGAAAAGTATAGAAAAAAGTGCTTGTTTGAATGGGTGAATGAACCAGGTGTACAAGGCGTTTTGAGTGCTCAGGTAGAGCAGAAATGTGCTATATAAGAAGTCAATTTACCATATAATGCTGGATCTCCTCTCAGTGCCCCCACTTAACCTGCAATTCTCAAACTGAGATAAACAAGCTGATATCTTAAATGACAGGTACCAGAACTGGCAGTAGATCTTTTGGGTTCTGTGTGGGTTTTGTGGATGTTCATTCAGATTGTGATTAGAGCTCAAGGCCAATATTGGCTATTTGACAATATATTGGTATGAGAAAATTAATAAAGTAAAAAAAGGACTGGATAAACACCCTTCAACCATATTATATTGTATAGTTTGTCCACCAGAGGGCACTTTGCAACTTCCGTGTTGGTTTGGAATGCCACAATCACAAAAAGCAGCTGATCCAAGCACAGTCAGTCAAGTAGTCCACAACTTGTGACAATAAAACAAACATATTTTTAAATACCATTGTCATCTTATTAAAGACTCATATGTAACTACACAACAAATGTTGAGGAGATATTTAGGTTTTATTAGTTTGAAGGGAAAATATTGGCTCATATATCAGATTTTAACTGACCAAATATCTACATCAGTCTTAAAAATCAGTCGGACTCTAAAAGGGATGTGAAGAGTTTGTTCGCTTCACCTATCAGTTGATTCAATGTGATTGCTGTACATTACTTCTTAAATTTAAATGGTCCACTCACCTCCTCTCCCTAACTAATGCCTCCTTCCTGGCCTCCTCTTCTGCCTGCCTGGCCTGCAGCAGCGCCAGCTTAGCAGCCTTTTCATCCTCTCGTGTTTTGGTGTAGCGGGCTGCTCTGTCAGCTCGGTCCTGCAAAACACAAAGACAGGAAGCAGATACAGCCAGAGTTGGGCACAACACACTCCAAAGTAATGCAATGCTGTAGTAACAATTACTTTTTGCAATAAATAAAAAACAGGATAAAATAAAAACACTATATTTTCTCTCCAAACTGGGAAATCACTCTGTTACAGCCACCAATTAAATAAAACCAATAGTACAAAAATACAGGTGGTCACCAGTCCTACCCCTCAGCCTCCTAGTACACACACCTATGGTATCAATTTCAAAATCCTATGTCACCTTGTTCTCAAGTTATCAAATTCACAAGATCTTTGGAAAACTTACTCTGACCTTGAGGTCAAAATTCACACTCGTCCAAGATTTTTATTAGATGTACCTATTGTATTAATTTGAAGCTCCTAGATCGCATCATTCTCGACTTACTGCATTTAAAAACTTGGGTGTCTACATTGCCCACTCAACAGGGTGACAACAACAGAAAGTGAAGAACGCGAAACAGAATGTCTGTGAAGGTCCTCGGTGATCCAGGTCATCGTAGTCTAAGGAGCTTAGAAAGAAAAGCGTCTGGCCTTCTTTAAGTTTCCTTGAAGACGATTCACCTCACATCCGAGAAGCTTCTTTGGTTCTAAGAGCAACTGGTGGAGAGTCCCAGATTTTAAGCCCTATGGGAGCGTCCCCAAGAGGGTCACGGTCTCGGAGGTCCATCTGCATCTAAAGGACAAAGGTCACTCTTTCGAGGATGCCAATGTTCACATTTTGGACAGAGAAGATGGAAAGAGGAGGGAAAGAAGCCATCTATGTCCGCTGTGAATGACCATCTTTGAACAGAGGGCGGGGCTTACGACACCAACTGTCTGCCATCTACAATCCAGTTTTGAGATCCTTTCCCAGACGCCTTTACACCCAGGATGTGAGTGGGGCAAATTTCAAATATCAGATTATAAGATGTTTACAACAACTGAAATAAAATTTACTGTCAAAACCTTTGGTCTTTGACAGTAAACTCTACAACTGTCCTTAGCATGGGAATTCAAACAGATGTTAGAAAATCTGTTAAGATGTCTGTAATCCAGTAATCTAACACATGACTACACTTAATCACCTCACCAGGTTATGTTTTTGGTTGCATCTGCGTGTGTGTCATTCTGTCTGTAAACGAGACAGCTGGAAAAGTTTTGAATGAATTTGATCAAATTCTGTAGGGGTGTACAACGGGGTCATGTAAACGATTCATTAAAATGTGCCTTACATCCACCAAAGTCTTCATGCTCAATTTGCTGATATATTTTTTTCAACAGTGACACAAACTATTATAACTGAGGAGACTAGGATTCCTACAAGTGTGCTTTGTGTGTAGTCAGCATGTAGAAAATACTGTATAAAGACTTTAAATATGTCACATTTGAGCCCTGATGCCTTTCTTTCAAGTTTCCCCCAAAACAAAATGAAAACACATCCATCCATTTTCTTTCCTGTCACAGAGCTGACACAGCATGGGTGTTTCAGGACTTTCTGTGTTAGCCCTTCCACAGACTTCCAGCCTGTACAGTGTGTACCGACCTCTCGCTTCATTACAGCTGGGACCACATTGGGATAAACAGATATATACTGCAAGTAGTTCAACACATGCTAAATAGAGCATAAGTTAATACATAACTTAACAACTATCTATGAGGTCTGATGATGTAAAACACAAAGGACAGATTTCTCTGAGGGGGACATGATTGTTTTCGGTATTCCTTCCAAACGGAGCAGAGAGAATGATAAGGTTACCATAGCAATTTGCTGTTTGACCCGTTCCCTGGCAGCCTTCTCCTCTGCCTTCTCTCTGTTTCTTTCCTCTAAGAGTCGCTTGGTTTTCTCCTCTTCTTGTTTCCTCTTGAAGTCCTGCATGTCTTTCCCCACTTTCCGTCTCTCCATTTCCTTTCTGATTTCATTCTGAATCAGAGACAAAACACAGGTAGGTTAAGCGTGGCTCATATTCTAAAAAGACATCATCCTACACACTACTAACAGGTCAGAGCTGTAACAACATGTTTAAGAGGAACACTACAAAACAAATTAGTCACCAAATGAAAACAAAGCACTACTGACAATACCCATGATATGAAAAGTGCCGCTGTCTATAAAAACAAAGATTAAACTTGAAAAATAATGTACATTTCAGAACAAAAAGGCCTTTTTCAGGGAACACAGTTTAAAGCCGTTCTGCACCAATGGAGGTTGATCGAGCTTTGAAAGCTTGTGTTACTAATTCCTACAGGTCTTCAAACTTTTCTGGGTTACTTACAGCCCCCTCTGTCTGCAGTGTTTAAACACACTGTGGTACCAAACGCTCATGAGAATCAGTTAGAACATGTAAAATGTCAGGTTTGAGTTTGATATTTTGGTCTCATAAGTACTTATTTATATTATTTTTATTTTTTATATATTTTATATTTATATTTGTGTATCTTAAAGTAACATAAAAGTGCATTGTTTTGATGTTGCTGAGAGCATTTTTTGGATTAGTATTTTAAAATCAAAGTACTTAATAAGAAAGACCTCAATGTTACCTTGTTCATATATTTAGTGTGAATGCTTGTAAAAGCATTCACAGTATTGTTCTTCTAATCTTTATTAGTGTGAATGCTTGCAAAAGCATTCACAGTATTGTTCTTCTAACTAGAAAGTGCATTTTCTGAAGAAACTGCAGTGTGAATGCTTGAATCTGAATGTATGCACTGAAATGAATTAACTGCTGAATATTAAGCTAAAAATGTGGTATGAGCTGGAAAATACAGAGTTTTTAACCTGAAAACAAAAGTGCAGAACTTCTGAAAGCTGATGTTCACACAGAAGAAGTTGGAAAATAGCTGAAAAGTTTTTAAATAAAAATTAGAAAAACCTAAGAAATGAGAAAAGAAAATTTAGAGACAAAAAACTCTGAATGAATATTAAAAGTTCATATTCTTTGAATAACTGAATGACTAAAATGTGATCCCTCCACTTGGATCCACACAGTTTAAAATGTTTACATCTCTGAACTTTGAAAGACACGCTGTTGGAAAGAGAAGAACGATGGCGACGTTTTGAGGGTAAAATGATGGCTGTAGAGGAAACACTGTGCACACAGCAGCAGTTGAAAGAGAAGTGTTTAAGATGAATCTTGGCACAGTGAGAGACAGAGCTTGTTAGGCAGGCAGTGTGAGCCTGGTTGCTATAGTGACTGCACCCAATGGCTCAGTACACACGCACACAGACATGCACCTCACTTTTGCTGCTTAGAATGAACAGAAAAGTCAGCGCCAAACAAATCGCTCCCAAATGAAAAGTACAGGTCGTATTGACAAAATTCTTTCACCGTGAGCACCAGCAATGTCTAGTCTACTTAATTCTCAGTTTTCATGCCTGTGGAGTTTATTATATGGACGTGGTGACAGTGGAAAGACACCATGCTCTTCTGATTTTCAAACGAACCTTCTGAGCCATTTTAACATTAGAGTCTATGGAAGAGTTGGAGGGAGTAGGCTGTGCATTGGTGACATTTATGAAAGAACCATAAGACCTAGTACAATAGTAAACACATTGGATGAAAGAGGACAGCGATGGCTACGTTTTGAGGGTAAAATGATGGCTGTAGAGCAAACGCTGCGGACACAGCAGCAGTTTTAAAAAAAAATTTAAGATTATTTGTTTTGCTTCTCTCACTCTACCAGTTGAGCTGTCTCACTCTAGGGGCAACATTCCGTCCCATACACACCCATTATAAACTCTGAAACGGGTGAAAAAACATGAAACTTAAACTGGAACTGAAGAAAAAGTATAATAGATATTGAAAAGATAAATACAAGTTGAATAGTTGAATGTCTTGTCTTCGTTTTAAAGTTTGAATGGTGGCTCTATGTCAACGTATGTGGAAGTAGATACAGTTTGAAAATGAGTAAGTTGAATGAGGATTTGAAGGGTCTCCCCATTGAAATACATGGGAAATTTTTGTTGAAAAAAGTTGAATAATTTTAAAAATATAAATGTTATAAATGAGAAAAGTAGAAGCAGTCATGTCCAAAAGAAGAGGAATCTAACGGTGTTTGAATGGTTTTTCTAAGTTGAACGGTTTTGAAGGAGATAGATGCCAAAAAACGTACGGAATATGAAATAATAACTAGAAAAATTTTCATTTCCTGCGAAAATGCTGTGTGGATGCCTTAACGCTGAAGCTGTCTGCTGAAAAGCTGAAAAGATGAAAAGTTGCAAAAAGTTGTATGGTGGTGGAAAAAAAAAAATGCCGCCCTGAGCAAGATTCGAACCTGGCCTTCATGCTCTTGAGGCGACCATCCATTTCCCTGAGCCAAAGTCATTCTTACAAAGAAGAGGTGGAGAGACGGACAATTCTGCTGAAATGAGCAGAAGCTGCTGAGAATTGTGCTGATAAGAGGTGAAAAGGCTGAAAATTTTGCAGAAAAGAGGTGAATCAGCAGAATTTCTGCTGAAAAGAGTTTTTTTTTCTGAAAACAGCCAAAAAAGCTGGAATTTGTGCTGAAAAGGGGTGAAGAAGCTAAAGTATACCAAATCAAAGTATTTGTGCCAAAACATAGTGTTTCTGCCATATTGTGGTACTACTACATTACAACATGAATACGGATTAAAGATGAAAGAAACTGGCAACAAATTCCTCCACTACAAACCAGTCTGATACCACTTCTTTGCAGTGTTCACGTTTACTAAGGCACTACCCAAAAGGCGCCACAAGAGGGCACTCCAACACAACAGATGACCTATGTACACTGATGCACTTAGTAACAGTCAGCCTCCTTGAATTGGCAGAAATACTGTGTCTTAAATATTATGGTTCTGCCCCAAAACCATGATTTGGAACAAATACCATGATTTTTCAAAAATACCATGATTTAGCAGAAATACTATGATTGAGTAGAAGTACTAAGATGTAGTAGAAGTACATTGATTTAGCACAAATACTATTATGGAGGAGTAATACTTTAACATGGGAGAAATATTGATATACACACACACATACACAGAGAGCAAAGTGTACAGGGCTGTTAAAAGTCTGGGCTTGGTATATCTAGGTCAGCTAAATTGGCTGCACCTGCTGTAATCAGCACTTACACACAATTTAGCACAACTACTGAGATTTGGGTGAAGTACTATGATTTAAAAGAAATACTACGACTTCGTCCAAATACAGTGTTTTGGTTCAAATAATATGATTTGCAAAAAATACTATGATTTGGCACAAGTACAATGATTTAGTACAAATACTACGATTTTGCTCAAATACTATGAAATTGCAGTAATACTATGATTTTGAAGGAATACTATGATTAGGTAGAAATACTATGCCTTAGTAGAAATACTATAACATAGCAGTTATAATGTGATTTTGCAGACATAGTGTGTTTTTGCACGAATACTACGATTTTGCTCAAATACTATGAAATTGCAGTAATACTATGATTTTGAAGGCATACTATGATTTGGTAGAAATACTATGCCTAAGTAGTAATACTATAACATAGCAGATATAATGTGATTTCTGCAGACACAGTATGTTTTTGCATGAATACTATGATTTCGCTCAAATACTATGAAATTGCAGTAATACTATGATTTTGAAGGAATACTATGATTTGGTCGAAATACTATGCCTTAGTACTAGTAAGTTTGTTTTTACACAAATACTACAATTTCGCAGAAATACTACGTTTGGGCACAAATACTATGATTTGCCATAAATACTATGATTTGGCACATATACTTTAATCAGCAGATATACTATAACATAACAGAAATTCTACAACTTAGTAGTAATACTATAACATAACAGAATTTTCAATTAGGCACAAATATCATGATCTGGCACAAATACCATGATTTGGCACAAATATGATGATATGGCAGAAATACTATGATTGGGTACAAATACTGTGATTTGGCAGAAGTACTATGACTTAGTACAAATACTATGATTTGACACAAATACTATGATTTAGCAGAAATACTATGTTTTAACATAAATAATATCTTTTGACAGAAATTTCTGCTAAAAGGTACTATTTCTGCTTTTTAGCAGAAATAGTGCAATTTTGCATAAATACTATGATTTGGGATAAATACTATGATTTGGCAGACATACTATATTCAGCACATATACTATAACATAACAGAAATACTTCCACCTACTAGTAATACTATACCATATCAGAAATGTCATGATTTGACACAAAAACCATGATTTGGCACAAATACCATGATTTGGCAAAAATAATATGATTACCCAGAATTACTATGATTGAGCAGAAGTACTAAGATGTAGTAGAAGTACTTTGATTTAGCACAAATACTATTATGGAGGAGTAATACTTTAACATGGGAGAAATATTGATACACACACACACACACACACATACACAGAGCCTAAAGGGAGCAGTGGCTGTTAAGAGTCTGGGCTTGGTATATCTAGGTCAGCTAAATTGGCTGCACCTGCTGTAATCAGCACTTACACACACAGACACAGAGAGAGCTATGGGTTTTCTTCAGTGTATTTCTCACATTCAGGATTCCCCTCGAACAAATGGCTATAATTTCCTAACCGTAGGGGCTAGAACGCTCATTCTGACACCGTTTTGTTCAGAAGAGATGGGGGAATCTGCAGGTCTTCTTAATTCAGAGATAAAATATATATTATTGAAGATATATGACTTGTAATACACTGTAACTGAGTAGATGCAAAGCAAAACTGCCTTGACTTGCCATCAAACAACGTTTTGTAACTCTAAATCTATAACGAGCATCAAAATCATTCTTTCACCGTAAGAAACAGCAGGCTTTGGTGAACAGTCATGGAAATTTTCAGGTCTCTGTGGAAATCCATCAAAAAGATATGATGAGAGAAAAAAGTGCCTCATTTCCAGAGTTTGAAATCTGAAGAGATCTGAGCAAGGCACAAATTTCCTACCCTCAAAAAAATGTAATTCATGGCCAAACGGTAATAGGTGAGAAAAAAATTCTTGAATTGTGAGAATCAGCAGAGTCTGAAGGTATATTGGCACAAGCCTCATGTCTCCACTTTGTTTCATTAAGGAGATATGACAATTTAAAAATGCCTCTCATTAGAGAAATCCAGCGCTGATTTTGAACAAACTCTCCATTGACTGTCTATGGAGATTTTTAAGGCTTTGTGTTGCTCTGAGGAGATTTGCAAAACATCTGTAGGTCCCACAACAATGATAGTGACATTTTCTGAAAGCCAGCAAAAATACCTACGTTTTGATGTATAAATTGTGGGGGTTGAGTGGAAATTGGGCAAGTAGCATGAAGTTGTTCGGACAAGAGGGGAAAATTCAGAAAGTTTCACTGTCCACTCTGAGTTAATTGCATAGCAACCATAACAACGCATGTATTTTCTGAAAAATCACAATTTTGCAACTGAAAACTTAAAGAGGTATAAAATTTAAATGGTAGAAGATCTGAAAAAGTTGAATCATACAGGAATAGCCCAATAATCTGAGAACATTTTAAAGTTTGAATGGAGTTTCTAGGTGAAAGTATGAGGAAGTAGTTAAGTTTCAAAAACAAGCAAGTTTTAGCAGAATTTCTGAAGATTTCCATTCATTTCAATGGGACAAATTAAAGGAAAAAAGTGTAATATTTTAAAAAGTATAATAGTAATAAACACCAAAAGTCATAGCACCCATAAGCAGAAAGAGCAGAACAGTATAGAGTTTGAACGGAGAAAATCGGCTGAAAACTGAGGGAGTAGTTAAAGTCCAAAAAACGTACGGAAGCAACTTGAAAAAGAAAAATAAAGAATAAAGAGGAACAGGAACTCAATAGTGTGGAAGCCCTTTGAGGGCATCCACACAATAACTAGAAAATTTGCATTTCCTGCGAAAATGCTGTGTGGATGCCTTAACGCTGAAGCTGTCTGCTGAAAAGCTGAAAAAGATGAAAAGCTGCAAAAAGTTGTGTGGTGGTGAAAAAAAAAAAAACATCACCATGAGCAGGATTTGAACCTGGCCCTCCTGGACTCAAAGCAGCTACTCATCTCACAGACCCAAACTCATTCTCGCAAAGAAGAGGTGGACAGACTGACAATTCTGCTGAAATGAGCAAAATCTGTTGAGAACTGTGCTGATAAGAGGCGAAAAGGATGAAAATTTTGCAGAAAAGAGGTGAATCAGCAGAATTTTGCGCTGAAAAGAGGTGAATGAGCAGAATTTCTGCTGAAAAGAGGCAGAACAACCTGGTTCTGCTCAAATTCACCAATCAGAGGTACTGCCTCTGTCTGCTTCATCAGGCTGTGTACTTGTCTGTATTTCTGCCATGGAGCGCTAAGAAGAATCTGAGGTCCATATTAGAAAAACTGCTAAAATGGGGTGAAAAAAATTAAGATTTTGCTGAAAAGGGGTGAAGAAGCTAAAGTATACCAAATCAAAGTATTTGTGCCAAAACATAGTATTTCTGCCATATTGTGGTATTTGTGCCACAAAAGTTACTACATTACAACTTGAATACAGATTAAAGATGAAAGAAACTGGCAACAAATTCCTCCACTACAAACCAGTCTGATACCACTTCTTGGCAGTGTTCACGTTTATTAAGGCACTACCAAAAGTCGCCACAAGAGGGCACTCCAACACAAGAGATGACCTATTGACACTGATGCACTTAGTAACAGTCAGCAAAATCCCATAATTTGCCACAAATATTATGATTTGGCAGACACTATGATTTAGCAGAAATACAATGTTTTTGCAGAAACACTGTAATTTCACTCAAATACTATGAAATAGCAGTAATACTATGATTTGGCAGAAATACTATGTTTCAGTACAAATACTATGACAAAGCAGAAATACTATGACTTAGAAGTAATACTATAAGAAAAGGGATTCCTCAAAATACTATGAAATTGCAGTAATTCTATGATTTGGCAGAAATACTGTACTTTGTACAAATACAATGCTTTGGTACGAATAGTATATTTTGATTTGAATACTATGATTTGGCACGAGTAGTATGATTTAGTACAAATACTATGTATTGGCAGAAATACTGTGACTTAGTAGTAATACTATAACATAACAGATATACTGTGATTTAGCAGACATAGTATGTTTTTGTACAAATACTACGATTTCACTCAAATACTGTGAAATTGCAGTAATACTATGATTTTGAAGGAAAACTATGATTTGGTAGAGATACTATGCCTTAGTAGTAATACTATAACATAACAGATATACTATGATTTTGCAGACAGTCTATGTTTTTGCACAACTAGCACAATGTGGCAGAAATACTATGATTTGGCACAAGTACTCTGATTTAGTAGAAATACTCTTATTGGCACAAATACAATGTTTCAGTACAAATACTATGATTTGGCAATAATACTGCGTTTCAGCACAACTACTGAGATTTGATTGAAATACTATGATTTAGAAGAAATACTATGACTTCGTACAAATACTACTATGTTTTGGTTCGAATACTATGATTTGCAAAAAATACTATGATTTGGAACAAGTACCATGATTTAGTACAAATACTACGAATTGGCAGAAATACTGTGACTTACTAGTAATACTTTAACATAACAGATATACTGTGATTTAGCAGACATAGTATGTTTTTGCACATATACTACGATTTTGCTCAAATACTATGAAATTGCAGTAATACTATGATTTTGAAGGAATACCATGATTAGGTAGAAATACTATGCCTTAGTAGTAATACTATGACATAACAGATATACTGTGATTTAACAGACAATATGTTTTTGCACAAATACTACGATTTCGCTCAAATACTATGAAATTGCAGTAATACTATGATTTTGAAGGAATACTTTGATTTGGTAGAAATACTATGCCTTAGTAGTAATACTATAACATAACAGATATACTGTGATTTAGCAGACATAGTATGTTTTTGCACAAATACTACGATTTCACTCAAATACTGTCAAATTGCAGTAATACTATGATTTTGAAGGAATACTATGATTTGGTAGAAATACTATGATTTGGTAGAAATACTATGCCTTAGTACTAATACTATAACATAACAGATATACTGTGATTTAGCAGACATAGTATGTTTTTGCACAAATACTACGATTTCACTCAAATACTGTGAAATTGCAGTAATACTATGATTTTGAAGGAATACTATGATTTGGTAGAAATACTATGATTTGGTAGAAATACTATGCCTTAGTACTAATACTATAACATAACAGATATACTGTGATTTTGCAGACATAGTATGTTTTTGCACAAATACTACACTTTGGCAAGAAATACTATGTTTGGGCACATATACTATAATCAGCAGATATACTATAACATAACAGAAATTCTACGACTTAGTAGTAATACTATAACATAACAGAAATTTTAATTGGGCACAAATAACATGATCTGGCACAAATACCATGATTTGGCAAAAAAATACCATGATTTGGCAAAAAAATACCATGATTTGGCACAAATACAATGATATGGCAGAAATGCTATGATTGGGTACAAATACTATGATTTGGCACAAGTACTATGATTTGGCAGAAATACTATGTTTTAACATGAATAATATCTTTTGACAGAAATTTCTGCTAAAAGGTACTATTTCTGCTTTTTAGCAGAAATACTGCAATTTTGCATAAATAAATAAATTTTGGGATAAATACTATGATTTGGCACATATACTATATTCAGCACATATACTATAACATAACAGAAATACCTCCACCTACTAGTAATACTATAACATATCAGAAATGTCATGATTTGACACAAAAACCATGATTTGGCAAAAATACTATGATTACCCAGAATTACTATGATTGAGCAGAAGTACTAAGATGTAGTAGAAGTACTTTGATTTAGCACAAATACTATTATAGAGGAGTAATACTTTAACATGGGAGAAATATTGATACACACACACATACACAGAGCCTAAAGGGAGCAGTGGCTGTTAAGAGTCTGGGCTTGGTATATCTAGGTCAGCTAAATTGGCTGCACCTGCTGTAATCAGCCCTTACACACACAGACACAGAGAGAAGTATGAGTCTTCTTCAGTGTATTTCTCACATTCAGGACTCCCCTCGAACAAATGGCCATAATTTCCTAACCGTAGGGGCTACAACGCTCATTCTGACACCGTTTTGTTCAGAAGAGATGGGGGAATCTGCAGGTCTTCATAATTCAGAGATAAAATATAAAGTATTGAAGATATATGACTTGTAATACACTGTAACTGAGTAGAGACAAAGCAAAACTGCCTTGACTTGCCCTCAAACAACGTTTTGTAACTCTAAATCTATATGGAGCATCAAAATCATTCTTTCACCGTACGAAACAGCAGGCTTTGGTGAACAGTCATGGAAATTTTCAGGTCTCTGTGGAAATCCATCAAAAAGATATGACGAGAGAAAAAAGTGCCTCATTTCCAGAGTTTGAAATCTGAACAGATCTGAGCGAATGATGAATTTCCTACCCTCAAACAAGTATAACTCATCTCAGAACGGTAATAGGTGAGAAATAACTTCTTGAATTGTGAGCATCAGGAGTGTCTGAAGATATATTTGCACAAGCCTCATGTCTCAACTTTGTTTCGTTAAGGAGATATGACAATTTGAAAATGCCTCTCATTAGAGGATTCCAGCGCTGATTTTGAAGAAACTCTCCATTGAGTTTCTATGGAGAGTTTTGAGACTTTGTGTTACTCTGAGGAGATTTGCAAAAAATCTGTAACTCCCACAACAATGATAGTGACATTTTCTGAAAGCCAGCAAGAATACCTACGTTTTGATGTATAATTTGTGGGGGTTGAGTGGAAATTGAGCGAGTAGCAAGAAGTTGTTCAGACATGAAGAGAAAATTCAGAAAGGACAAGTGCACACTCTGAGTTAATTGCATAGCAACCATAACAACGCATGTATTTTCTGAAAAATCACAATTTTGCAACTGAAAACTTAAAGAGGTATAAAATTAAAACGGTAGAAGATCTGAAAAAGCTGAATCATACAGGAATAGCCCAATAATCTGAGAACATTTTAAAGTTTGAATGGAGTTTCTAGGTGAAAGTATGAGGAAGTAGTTAAGTTTCAAAAACAAGCAAGTTTTAGCAGAATTTGAAGAATTTTAGAACTTTCCCATTCATTCCAATGGGACAAAAAATTGCATAAAAAGCTTAATATTTTAAAAAGTATAATACTTAAAAGTACAAAAAGATATAGCACAAATGAGCACAAATAGCTGAATATTGTGAAATTTGAACTGAGAAAATAGCACAAAAACTGCGGAAGTAGTTAAGCGGCGAAGAACGGAGCAACTTGAAGAATAAAGTATAAAGAATAAAGAGAAACAGGAACTCAATAGTGTGGAAGCCCTTTTAGGGCATCCACACAACTAGAAAAATTTGCATTTCCTGCGAAAATGCTGTGTGGATGCCTTTACGCTGAAGCTGTCTGCTGAAAATAGCTGAAAAAGCTGAAAAGTTGCAAAAAATTGTATGGCGGTGAAGAACTGAAAATTCTGCTGAAAACAGGTGAAGAAGCAGAATTATTTTGCTGAAAAGTGGTGAAAAGCCAAAAATTCTACTGAAAAGGGGTAAAGACTGAGAAATTTTTGCTGAAAAGTGGTGAAAAGAAAGTCTGCCATGAGCAGGATTTGAACCTGGCCCTCCTGGTCTCAAGACAGCTACTCATCTCACTGAGCCAAACTCATTCTTTCAAAGAAGAGGTGGAGAGACTGACAATTCTGCTGAAATGAGCAGAAGCTGCTGAGAATTGTGCTGATAAAAGGTGAAAAGGCTGAAAATTTTGCAGAAAAGAGGTGAATCAGCAGAATTTCTGCAGAAAAGAGGCAAAGAAGCAGAAACTTGCGCTGAAAAGAGATGAATCAGCAGAGTTTCTGCTGAAAAGATTTTTTATTTCTGAAAACAGCCAAAAAAGCTGGAATTTGTGCTGAAAAGGGGTGAAAAAAATGACAATTTTGCTGAAAAGGGGTGAAGAAGCTAAAGTATACCAAATCAAAGTATTTGTGCCAAAACATAGTATTTCTGCCATATTGTGGTACTACTACATTACAACATGAATACGGATTAAAGATGAAAGAAACTGGCAACAAATTCCTCCACTACAAACCAGTTTGATACCACTTCTTTGCAGTGTTCACGTTTAATAAGGCACTACCCAAAAGGCGCCACAAGAGGGCACTCCAACACAACAGATGACCTATGTACACTGACGCACTTAGTAACAGTCAGCCTCCTTCAATTGGCAGAAATAATGTGATTTAGTAGTAATACTATAACATAAGAGATATACTGTGATGTTGCAGACATAGTATGTTTTTGCACTACTCATTTGTAGTGAAAAAAATTAGCAATATAAATTACAGGTCTGTGATAGTGTATAAATTTGTAGTGAAAAAAACAACGTTGACCAAGGTGGGATTGAACCCACGACCTTTGAACTGCAGAGCCGTGTCATTACTGATTGCTGCACCTGGAAAACAAAAACATCTGCAATCAGAAATAAAAGAGATTTCTGTTGAAAACACCTGAAAAAGCTGGGATTTGTGCTGAAAAGGGGTGAAAAAACTCAATTCTGCTGAAACGGGGTGAAGAAGAGGTGTTGGACTGTTGAGAAGAGTTAAATAAGTTGAACAGATATGTTTGGGTACAAATACTATGATTTGGTAATAATACTGTGTTTTAGCACAACTCCTGAGATTTGATTGAAATAATATGATTTAGAAGAAATATTATGACTTTGTACAAATACAATGTTTTGGCACAAATACCATGATATGGCAAAAATACTATGATTTAGCAGAAATACTATGATTGAGCAGAAGTACTAAGATGTAGTAAAAGTACTTTGATTTAACAGAAATGCAATTATGGAGGAGTAATACTTTAAAATGGGAAAAATATTGATACACACACAGATACACAGAGCCTAAAGGGAAGAGCATTTGTGCCATGGAGTGTTAAGAAGAATCTGAGGTCCATATTAGAAAAGCTGCTAAAATCATAAAACTTTGCAGAATTGTAATAAATGATGAATATGAATTACTTGTCTGTGATAGTGTATTAATTTCTAGGGAAAAAAAAAATGTTGACCAAGGTGGAATTGAACCCGTGATCTTTGGACTGCCGACCGGCGTCATTACCAACTGCGCCACTGGGAAACAGAGCAGCAGCCTGGAAAACGGGGAGATGAACTGTCAGATTTAGATCGCGGTGAGAGGCGTGAAACGCCGATTTTTGGAGTTACAAAATGTCGTGTAACTCAAAAACTAGGTGGGATAGAAGCACGATTCTTGTACTGGGTGAATCAGCAGACTTTGCTGAACTTTGACTGCGATTTTCATAGCTCTTTATACCTCCGTCGCGGAGATATGACGAGAGAAGAAACGGCTTCATTTTCAGAGTGTGAGACCTGAGAGGAGGACAGATTTCCACCCCTCAAATAAACGTAATTTATGGCTCAACGGTAAGATGAATGTAAAAACTGCTTCCACTGTGAGTGTCAGCAGTGTCTGAAGATATATTGGCACAAGCCTCATGTCCTAACTTTGCTTTATTAAGGAGATATGGCGATTTCAAAATGCCTCCCGTTACAGAATTTCAGCTCTGAATTTCAAAACCTCCCTATAGACTTTGAATGGGAAGTAACCAGACTATGTGTCACTTCGAGGCAAATTGCGAAAAAATGGTAAATCTCACAATAAAGATAGTAACATTGTCTGAAAGCCAGCAAAAATACCTACGTTTTGATGTATAATTTGTGGGGGCTGAGTGGAAATTGAGCGAGTAGCAAGAAGTTGTTCAGACATGAAGAGAAAATTCAGAACAGACCAGCACACACTCTGAGTTAATTGCATAGCAACCATAGCAACGCATGTATTTTCTGAAAAATCACAATTTTGCAACTGAAAACTTAAAGAGGTATAAAATGAAAACCGTAGAAGATCTGAAAAAGCTGAATCACACAGGAATAGCCCAATAATCTGAGAACATTTTAAAGTTTGAATGGAGTTTCTAGGTGAAAGTATGAGGAAGCAGTTAAGTTTCAAAACCAAGCAAGTTTTAGCAGAATTGTGGAAGTTTCCCATTCATTTCAATGGGACAAATTAAAGGAAAAAAGTGTAATATTTTAAAAAGTATAATAGTAATAAACACCAAAAGATATAGCCGGAATTAGCAGAAAGAGCAGAACAGTTTAGAGTTTGAACGGAGAAAATCGGCTGAAAACTGAGGGAGTAGTTCCACGGCAAAAAACGGGGGAGCAACTTGAAGAATAAAGTTTAAAGAGAAACAGGATCTCAATAGTGTGGATGCCTCCAGCATCCACACAATAAAGAATAAAGAGAAACAGGAACTCAATAGTGTGGAAGCCCTTTTAGGGCATCCACACAACTAGAAAAATTTGCATTTCCTGCGAAAATGCTGTGTGGATGCCTTATCGCTGAAGCTGTCTGCTGAAAAGCTGAAAAAGATGAAAAGTTGCAAAAAGTTGTATGGTGGTGAAAAAAAAATGTTGCCATGAGCAGGATTTGAACCTGGCCCTCTTGGGCTGAAGGCAGTTACTCATCTCACTGACCCAAACTCATTCGCACAGAGAAGAGGTTGACAGACTGACAATTCTGCTGAAATTAGCAGAAGCTGCTGGGAATTGTGCTGATAAGAGGTGAAAAGGCTGAAAATTTTGCAGAAAAGAGGTGAATGAGCAGAATTTCTGCTGAAAAGAGGCAGAAGGTTCTGTATGTAGAAAAAGAAACAATGTTGAACCATGTGTGAAATAAATAAAGAAATGAAATGAAAGAACAACCTGGTTCTGATCAATCTCACCAATCAGAGGTACTGCCTCTGTCTGCTTCATCAGGCTGTGTACTTGTTTCTGCCATGGAGCGTTAACAATTGTGCTGATAAGAGGTGAAAAGGCTGAAAATTTTGCAGGAAAGAGGTGAATCAGCAGAATTTCTGCAGAAAAGAGGCAAAGAAGCAGAAACTTGCACTGAAAAGAGATGAATCAGCAGAGTTTCTGCTGAAAAGATTTTTTTTTATGAACACAGCCAAAAAAGCTGGAATTTGTGCTGAAAAGGGGTGAAAAAAATGAAAATTTTGCTGAAAAGGGGTGAAGAAGCTAAAGTATACCAAATCAAAGTATTTATGCCAAAACATAGTGTTTCTGCCATATTGTGGTACTACTACATTACAACATGAATGAAGATGAAAGAAACTGGTAACAAATTCCTCCACTACAAACCAGTCTGATTCCACTTCTTTGCAGTGTTCACGTTTACTAAGGCACTACCCAAAAGGCGCCACAAGAGGGCACTCCAACACAACAGATGACCTATGTACACTGATGCACTTAGCAACAGTCAGCCTCCTACTTTGCCACTACGTAATACAGCGGAAATACAGTAGCAGAAATACAATGTTTTTGCAGAAACACTGTAATTTCACTCAAATACTATGAAATAGCAGTAATACTATGATTTGGCAGAAATACTATGTTTCAGTACAAATACTATGACAAAGCAGAAATACTATGACTTAGAAGTAATACTATAACAAAAGGGATTCCTCAAAATACTATGAAATTGCAGTAATTCTATGATTTGGCAGAAATACTGTACTTCGTACAAATACAATGCTTTGGTAAAAATACTATATTTTGATTTTAACTCTATGATTTGAAAAAGATGAAAGCATTGAAAAAGGTGAAAAGGCTGAAAATTTTGCAGAAAAGAGATGAATCAGCAGAATTTCTGCAGAAAAGAGGCAAAGAAGCAGAACGTTGCGCTGAAAAGAGGTGAATGAGCAGAATTTCTGCTGAAAAGAGGCAGAATTTCTGCGGAAAAGAGGCAGAAGGTTCTGTATGTAGAAAAAGAAACACGATGAACCATGTGTGAAATAAATAAAGAAATGAAATGAAAGAACAACCTGATTCTGCTCAAATTCACCAATCAGAGCTACTGCCTCTGTCTGCTTCATTAGGCTGGGTACTTGTATGTATTTCGGTCCATATTAGAAAAGCTGCTAAAATTATAAAACTTTGCAGAATTGTAATAAATGATCAATATAAATTACAGGTCTGTGATAGTGTATAAATTTGTAGTGGAAAAAAGAAAGTTGAACAAGGTGGGATTGAACCCACGACCTTTGAGCTGCAGAGCCGTGTCATTACTGATTGCGCCACCTGGGAAGGGAGCGCTCGGCTCAAAAACATAGACATGACCAGTCAGAAAATAGATCGCGGTGAGCGGCGAAAAGCGCCGTTTTTTGGAGTTACAAAACGTCGTGTAACTCAAAAACTAGGAGGGCTAGCAGCATAATTCTTGTACTGGGTGAATCAGCGGACATTGGTGTATTTTGACTGTGATTTTCATTGCTCTTTGTACCTCCGTTGCGGAGATATGACGAGAGAAGAAACGGCTTCATTTTCCGAGTTTGAAAACTGAGAGGAGGACAGATTTCCACCCCTTAAACAAACGTAATTCATTGCTCAACGGTAAGATAATTGTAAAAACTGCTTCCACTGTGAGTGTCAGCAGTGTCTGAAGATATATTGGCACAAGCCTCATGTCCTAACTTTGCTTTATTAAGGAGATATGGCGATTTGAAAATGCCTCCCATTACAGAATTTCAGCTCTGAATTTCAAAACCTCCCCATAGACTTTGAATGGGCAGTAACCAGACCATGTGTGACTTCGAGGCAAATTGCAAAAAAACGGTAAATCTCACAATAAGGATAGTAACATTGTCTGAAAGCCAGCAAAAATACCTACGTTTTGATGTATAATTTGGGGGGGTTGAGTGGAAATTGAGCGAGTAGCAAGAAGTTGTTCAGACATGAAGAGAAAATTCAGAAAGGACAAGTGCACACTCTGAGTTAATTGCATAGCAACCATTACAACGCATGTATTTTGTGAAAAATCACAATTTTGCAACTGAAAACTTAAAGAGATATAAAATTAAAACGGTAGAAGAGCTGAAAAAGCTGAATCATACAGGAATAGCCCAATAATCTGAGAACATTTTAAAGTTTGAATGGAGTTTCTAGGTGAAAGTATGAGGAAGTAGTTAAGTTTCAAAAACAAGCAAGTTTTAGCAGAATTTCTGAAGAATTTTAGAACTTTCCCATTCATTCCAATGGGACAAAAAATTGCATAAAAAGCTTAATATTTTAAAAAGTATAATAGTTAAAAGTACAAAAAGATATAGCACAAATGAGCACAAATAGCTGAATATTGTGAAATTTGAACTGGGAAAATAGCACAAAAACTGCGGAAGTAGTTAAGCGGCGAAGAACGGAGCAACTTGAAGAATAAAGTATAAAGAATAAAGAGAAACAGGAACTCAATAGTGTGGAAGCCCTTGAGGGCATCCACACAACTAGAAAAATTTGCATTTCCTGCGAAAATGCTGTGTGGATGCCTTAACGCTGAAGCTGTCTGCTGAAAAGCTGAAAAAGATGAAAAGTTGCAAAAAGTTATATGGTGGTGAAAAAAAAATGTCACCCTGAGCAGGATTCGCACCTGGCCCTCCTGGTCTCAAGGCAGCTACTCATTTCACTGAGCCAAACTCATTCTGAAAAATAACAGGTGGAGAGACTAACAATTTTGCTGAAATGAGCAGAAGCTGCTGAGAATTGTGCTGATAAGAGGTGAAAAGGCTGAACATTTTGCAGAAGAGGTGAATCAGCAGAATTTGGGCTGAAAAGAGGTGAAAATTCTCAAAATTCTGCTGAAAAGAGTTCAATCAGCAGAATTTCTGCTGAAAAGAGTTCTGCAGAACTCTTTTCAGATTTCTGCTGAAAAGAGGTTTTTGCTGGAAACAGCAGAAAAAGCTGGGATTTGTGCTGAAAAGTGGTGAAAAAACTGAAAATTTTGCTGAAAAGGGGTGAAAAAGCTGAAATTGAGTTAAAGAAGTTTAACTGTTAACTGAAAGACATGTTGCCATAAGCGGGATTTGAACCCGGGCCTCCCAGTCTGAGAACGGCTGCTCATCTCACTGAGCTAAAACACAGGTCATCCCGGCGAGCAGAAATAAGTGACCACATTGATAATGTGTTCCATTCATTTCAATGGGCAAAAATATTGCAAAAAAAAATTCAATATCTCAAAAAGTATAGAAGTTATGAGCACCAAAAGATATAGCACACATTAGCAGAAAGAGCAGAATTTTTTAAAGTTTGAACTGAGAAAATCGGCTGAAAACTGAGGGAGTAGTTAAGCGGCAAAGGAAGTGGCAACTTGAAGAATAAAGTATAAAGAATAAAGAGAAACAGGAACTCGATAGTGTGGAAGCCCTTTTAGGGCATCCACAAAATAAAGAGAAACAGGAACTCAATAGTGTGGAAGCCCTTTTAGGGCATCCACACAACTAGAAAATTTGCATTTCCTGCGAAAATGCTGTGTGGATGCCTTAACGCTGAAGCTGTCTGCTGAAAAGCTGAAAAAGATGAAAAGTTGCAAAAAGTTGTATGGTGGTGGAAAAAGAAACAAAAGTCGCCCTGAGCAGGATTTGAACCTGACACTGCTAGTTTAAAGGCAGCTATTCATCTCACTGAACCAAACTCATTCACACGAAGAAGAGGTGGAGAGACGGACAATTCTGCTGAAATTAGCAGAAGCTGCTGAGAATTGTGCTGATAAGAGGTGAAAAGGCTGAAAATTTTGCAGAAAACAGATGAATCAGCAGAATTTCTGCAGAAAAGAGGCAAAAAAGCAGAACGTTGCGCTGAAAAGAGGTAATTGAGCAGAATTTCTGCTGAAAAGAGGCAGAACACCCTGGTTCTGCTCAAATTCACCAATCAGAGGTACTGACTCTGTCTGCTTCATCAGGCTGTGTACTTGTCTGTTTTTCTGCCATGGAGCGTTAAGAAGAATCTGAGGTCCATATTAGAAAAACTGCTAAAATGGGGTGAAAAAAATGACAATTTTGCTGAAAAGGGGTGAAGACGCTAAAGTATACCAAATCAAAGTATTTGTGCCAAAACATAGTATTTCTGCCATATTGTGATATTTGTGCCACAAAAGTTACTACATTACAACATGAATACGGATTAAAGATGAAAGAAACTGGCAACAAATTCCTCCACTACAAACCAGTCTGATACCACTTCTTTGCAGTGTTCACGTTTACTAAGGCACTACCCAAAAGGCACCACAAGAGGGCACTCCAACACAAGAGATGACCTATGTACACTGATGCACTTAGTAACAGTCAGCCTCCTACTTAGCCAAAATGGCAAAATCCCATAATTTGGCACAAATATTATGATTTGGCAGACACTATGATTTAGCAGAAATACAATGTTTTTGCAGAAACACTGTAATTTCACTCAAATACTACGAAATAGCAGTAATACTATGATTTGGCAGAAATACTATGTTTCAGTACAAATACTATGACAAAGCAGAAATACTATGACTTAGAAGTAATACTATAACAAAAGGGATTCCTCAAAATTACTATGAAATTGCAGTAATTCTATGATTTGGCAGAAATACTGTACTTCGTACAAATACAATGCTTTGGTAAAAATACTATATTTTGATTTGAACTCTATGATTTGAAAAAGATGAAAGCATTGAAAAAGGTGAAAAGGCTGAAAATTTTGCAGAAAAGAGATAAATCAGCAGAATTTCTGCAGAAAAGAGGCAAAGAAGCAGAACGCTGCGCTGAAAAGAGGTGAATGAGCAGAATTTCTGCTGAAAAGAGGCAGAATTTCTGCTGAAAAGAGGCAGAATTTCTGCTGAAAAGAGGCAGAAGGTTCTGTATGTAGAAAAAGAAACACGATGAACCATGTGTGAAATAAATAAAGAACAACTTGATTCTGCTCAAATTCACCAATCAGAGCTACTGCCTCTGTGTGCTTCATTAGGCTGGGTACTTGTATGTATTTCGGTCCATATTAGAAAAGCTGCTAAAATTATAAAACTTTGCAGAATTGTAATAAATGATCAATATAAATTACAGGTCTGTGATAGTGTATAAATTTGTAGTGAAAAAAAAAAGGTTGAACAAGTTGGAATTGAACCCACGACCTTTGAGGTGCAAAGCCGTGTCATTACTGATTGCGCCACCTGGGAAGGGGGCGGGCGGCCGAAAAACAAAGAGATCAGCAATCAGAAATAGATCGCGTGAGAGGCGAAAAGCGCCGTTTTTTGGAGTTACAAAACGTCATGTAACTCAAAAACTAGGAGGGCTAGCAGCATAATTCTTGTACTGGGTGAATCAGCGGACTTTGGTGTATTTTGACTGCGATTTTCATAGCTCTTTGTAACTCCGTCACGGAGATATGACGAGATAAGAAACGGCTTCATTTCCAGAGTTTGAAGACTGAGAGAAGGACAGATTTTCATTAGAAAAGCTGCTAAAATCATAAAGCTTTGCAGAATTGTAATAAACGAACAAAAGGAATTACTTGTCTGTGATAGTGTATTAATTTGTAGGGGGAAAAAACTGTCGACCAAGGTGGAATTGAACCCGTGATCTTCAGGCTGCCGACCGGCGTCATTACCAACTGCGCCACTGGGAAACAGAGCAGCGGCTTGGAAAACAGGGACATGAACTGTCAGATTTAGATCGCGGTGAGAGGCGTAAAACGCAGATTTTTGGAGTTACAAAACGTCGTGTAACTCAAAAACTAGGTGGAATAGAAGCATCATTCTTCTACTGGGTGAATCAGCGGACTTTGGTGTACTTTGACTGCGATTTTCATTGCTCTTTGTACCTCAGTCGCGGAGATATGACGAGAGAAGAAACGGCTTCATTTTCAGAGTTTGAAAAGTGAGAGGAGGGCAGATTTCCACCCCTCAAACAAAGGTAATTCATGGCTCAACAGTAAGATGACTGTAAAAACTGCTCCACTTTGATTCAACAGAAATACTATTATGGAGGAGTAATACTTTAACATGGGAGAAATATTGATACAGACACACAAACATACACATACACAGAGCCTAAAGGGAGCAGTGGCTGTTGAGAGTCTGCGCTTGGTATATCTAGGTCAGTTAAATTGGCTGCACCTGCTGTAATCAGCCCTTACACACACAGACACAGAGACATGTATAAGTTTTCTGCAGTGTATTTCTCACATTCAGGATTCCCCTCGAACAAATGGCCATAATTTCCTAACCGTAGGAGCTAGAACGGTCATTCTGACACCGTTTTGTTCAGAAGAGATGGGGGAATCTGCAGGTCTTCTTAATTCAGAGATAGAATATAAATTATTGAAGATATATGACTTGTAATACACTGTAACTGAGTAGAGGCAAAGCAAAACTGCTTTGACTTGCCCTCAAACAACGTTTTGTAACTCTAAATCTATATGGAGCATCAAAATCATTCTTTCACCGTAAGAAACAGCAGGCTTTGGTGAACAGTCATAGGAATTTTCAGGTCTCTGTGGAAATCCATCAAAACGATATGACGAGAGAAAAAAAATGCCTCATTTCCAGAGTTTGAAATCTAAAGAGATCTGAGCGAGGGACAAATTTCCTACCCTCAAACAAACCCAATTCATGGCCAAATGGTAATAGTTGAGAAAAAGATTCTTGAATTGTGAGCATCAGGGATGTCTGAAGATATATTGGCACAAGCCTCATGTCTCAACTTTGTTTCGTTAAGGAGATATGACGATTTGAAAATGCCTCTCATTAGAGAAATCCAGCGCTGATTTTGAACAAACTCTCCTATGACTTTCTATAGAGAGTTTTGAGACTTTGTGTTGCTCTGAGGAGATTTGCAAAATATGTGTAAATCCCACAAGAATGATAGTGACATTTTCTGAAAGCCAGCAAAAATACCTACGTTTTGTTGTATAATTTGTGGGGGTTGAGTGGAAATTGAGCGAGTAGCAAGAAGTTGTTCAGACATGAAGAGAAAATTCAGAATGGATGAGTGTACACTGTAAGTTAATTGCATAGCAACCATAACAACGCATGTATTTTCTGAAAAATCACAATTTTGCAACTGAAAACTTAAAGAGGTATAAGATTAAAACGGTAGAAGATCTGAAAAAGCTGAATCATACAGGAATAGCCCAATAATCTGAGAACATTTTAAAGTTTGAATGGAGTTTCTAGGTGAAAGTATGAGGAAGTAGTTAAGTTTCAAAAACAAGCAAGTTTTAGCAGAATTTCTAAAGATTTCCATTCATTTCAATGGGACAAATTAAAGGAAAAAAGTGTAATATTTTAAAAAGTATAATAGTAATAAACACCAAAAGTCATAGCGATCATTAGCAGAAATAGCAGAATAGTTTAGAGTTTGAACGGAGAAAATCGGCTGAAAACTGAGGGAGTAGTTAAGCACCAAAAAACGTACGGAAGCAACTACAATAAAGTAGAATAAAGAACTAGAAAAATTTGCATTTCCTGCGAAAATGCTGTGTGGATGCCTTATCGCTGAAGCTGTCTGCTGAAAAGCTGAAAAAGATGAAAAGTTGCAAAAAGTTGTATGGTGATGAAAAAAAAAATGTTGCCATGAGCAGGATTTGAACCTGGCCCTCTTGGGCAAAAGGCAATTACTCATCTCACTGAGCCAAACTCACTCTCACAGAGAAGAGGTGGACAGACTGACAATTCTGCTGAAATTAGCAGAAGCTGCTGGGAATTGTGCTGATAAGAGGTGAAAAGGCTGAAAATTTTGCAGAAAAGAGGTGACTCAGCAGAATTTCTGCAGAAAAGAGGGAAAGAAGCAGAATGTTGCACTGAAAAGAGGTGAATGAGCAGAATTTCTGCTGAAAAGAGGCAGAAGGTTCTGTATGTAGAAAAAGAAACACTGTTCAACCATGTGTGAAATAAATAAATAAATTAAATGAAAGAACAACCTGGTTCTGCTCAATCTCACCAATCAGAGGTACTGCCTCTGTCTGCTTCATCAGGCTGTGTACTTGTTTCTGCCATGGAGCGTTAACAATTGTGCTGAAAAGAGGTGAAAAGGCTGAATATTTTGCAGAAAAGAGGTGAATCAGCAGAATTTCTGCAGAAAAGAGGCAAAGAAGCAGATACTTGCACTGAAAAGAGATGAATCAGCAGAGTTTCTGCTGAAAATTTTTTTTTTTTATGAAAACAGCCAAAAAAGCTGGAATTTGTGCTGAAAAGGGGTGAAAAAAATGAAAATTTTGCTGAAAAGGGGTGAAGAAGCTAAAGGATACCAAATCAAAGTACTTGTGCCAAAACTTCCATATTGTGGTACTACTACATTACAACATGAATACGGATTAAAGATGAAAGAAACTGGCAACAAATTCCTCCACTACAAACCAGTCTGATACCACTACTTTGCAGTGTTCACGTTTACTAAGGCACTACCCAAAAGGCGCCACAAGAGGGCACTCCAACACAAGAGATGACCTATGTACACTGATGCACTTAGTAACAGTCAGCCTCCTACTTTGCCACTACGTAATACAGTGGAAATACAGTAGCAGAAATACAATGTTTTTGCAGAAACACTGTAATTTCACTCAAATACTATGAAATAGCAGTAATACTATGATTTGGCAGAAATACTATGTTTCAGTACAAATACTATGACAAAGCAGAAATACTATGACTTAGAAGTAATACTATAACAAAAGGGATTCCTCAAAATACTATGAAATTGCAGTAATTCTATGATTTGGCAGAAATACTGTACTCCGTACAAATACAATGCTTTGGTAAAAATACTATATTTTGATTTGAACTCTATGATTTGAAAAAGATGAAAGCATTGAAAAAGGTGAAAAGGCTGAAATGAGCAGAAAAGAGATGAATCAACAGAATTTCTGCAGAAAAGAGGCAAAGAAGCAGAACGTTGCGCTGAAAAGTGGTGAATGAGCAGAATTTCTGCTGAAAAGAGGCAGAATTTCTGCTGAAAACAGGCAGAAGGTTCTGTATGTAGAAAAAGAAACACGATGAAACGTGTGAAATAAATAAAGAAATGAAATGAAAGAACAACCTGATTCTGCTCAAATTCACCAATCAGAGCTACTGCCTCTGTCTGCTTCATTAGGCTGGGTACTTGTATGTATTTCGGTCCATATTAGAAAAGCTGCTAAAATTATAAAACTTTGCAGAATTGTAATAAATGATCAATATAAATGACAGGTCTGTGATAGTGTATAAATTAATAGTGAAAAAACAAATTTTGACCAAGGTGGGATTGAACCCACGACCTTTGAGCTGCAGAGCCGTGTCATTACTGATTGCGCCACCTGGCAAGGGGGCGGGCGGCTGAAAGACAGACATTTGGGCAGTGAGAAAATAGATCGCGGTGAGCGGCGAAAAGCGCCGTTTTTTGGAGTTACAAAACGTCGTGTAACTCAAAAACTAGGAGGGCTAGCAGAATAATTCTTGTACTGGGTGAATCAGCGGACTTTGGTGTATTTTGACTGCGATTTTCATAGCTCTTTGTACCTCCGTCGCGGAGATATGACGAGAGAAGAAACGGCTTCATTTTCAGAGTGTGAGAACTGAGAGGAGGACAGATTTCCACCCCTCAAACAAACGTAATTTATGGCTCAACGGTAAGATGAATGTAAAAACTGCTTCCACTGTGAGTGTCAGCAGTGTCTGAAGATATATTGGCACAAGCCTCATGTCCTAACTTTGCTTTGTTAAGGAGATATGGCGATTTCAAAATGCCTCCCGTTACAGAATTTCAGCTCTGAATTTCAAAACCTCCCTATAGACTTTGAATGGGAAGTAACCAGACTATGTGTCACTTCGAGGCAAATTGCGAAAAAACGGTAAATCTCACAATAAAGATAGTAACATTGTCTGAAAGCCAGCAAAAATACCTACGTTTTGATGTATAATTTGTGGAGGTTGAGTGGAAATTGAGCGAGTAGCAAGAAGTTGTTCAGACATGAAGAGAAAATTCAGAACAGACCAGCACACACTCTGAGTTAATTGCATAGCAACCATAGCAACGCATGTATTTTCTGAAAAATCACAATTTTGCAACTGAAAACTTAAAGAGGTATAAAATGAAAACCGTAGAAGATCTGAAAAAGCTGAATAACACAGGAATAGCCCAATAATCTGAGAACATTTTAAAATTTGAATGGAGTTTCTAGGTGAAAGTATGAGGAAGCAGTTAAGTTTCAAAACCAAGCAAGTTTTAGCAGAATTGTGGAAGTTTTCCATTCATTTCAATGGGACAAATTAAAGGAAAAAAGTGTAATATTTTAAAAAGTATAATAGTAATAAACACCAAAAGTCATAGCAGTCGTTAGCAGAAAGAGCAGAACAGTTTAGAGTTTGAACGGAGAAAATCGGCTGAAAACTGAGGGAGTAGTTAAGTGCCGAAAAACGTACGGAAGCAACTTTAAGAATATTAAAGAATAAAGAGAAACAGGAACTCAATAGTGTGGATGCCTTTGAAGGCATCCACACAATAAAGAGAAACAGGAACTCAATAGTGTGGAAGCCCTTTTAGGGCATCCACACAATAAAGAATAAAGAGAAACAGGAACTCAATAGTGTGGAAGCCCTTTTAGGGCATCCACACAATAAAGAATAAAGAGAAACAGGAACTCAATAGTGTGGAAGCCCTTTTAGGGCATCCACACTACTAGAAAGTGCATTTTCTGAAGAAACTGCTTTGTGAATGCTTGAATCTGAATGTATGCACTGAAATGAATTAATTGCTGAATTTTAAGTTAAAAATTTTGAATGAGATAAAACAAACTGAATTTTTAAACTGAAAACAAAAGTGCTGAACTGCTAACATCTGACGTCCACACAGAAGAAGTTGGAAAAGAGCTGAAAAGTTTTTCAATAAAACTTAGAAAAACCTAAGAAATGAGAAAAGAAAATTTAGAGTCAAAAAACCTCTGAATGAATATTAAAAGTTCATATTCTTTCAATAACTGAATGACTAAAATGTGATCCCTCCACTTGGATCCACACAGTTTAAAAGGTTTACATCTCTGAGCTTTGAAAGACACGGTGTTGGAAAGAGAAGAACGATGGCGACGTTTTGAGGGTAAAATGATATCTGTAGAGGAAACACTGTGGACACAGCAGCAGTTTAAAGAGAAGTGTTTAAGATGAATCTTGGCAGAGTGAGAGACAGAGCTCGTTAGGCAGGCAGGTGTGAGCCTGGTTGCTATAGTGACTGCACCCAATGGCTCCATACACATGCTCACAGACATGCACCTCACTTTTGCTGCTTAAAATGAACAGAAAAGTCAAGCCGAAACAAATCGTTCCCAAATGAAAAGTACACGTCGTATTGACAAAATTCTTTCACCGTGAGCGCCAGCAATGTCTAGTCTACTCAATTCTCAGTTTTCATGCCTGTGGAGTTTATTATATGGACGTGGTGACAGTATAAAGACACCATGCTCTTCTGATTTTCAAACGAACTTTCTGAGCCATTTTAACATTGGAGTCTATGGAAGAGTTGGAAGGAGGAGGCTGCGCATTGGTGACATTTATGAAAGAACCATAACACCTAGTACAATAGTAAACACATTGGATGAAAGAGGACAGCGATGGCTACGTTTTGAGGGTAAAATCATACCTGTAGAGCAAACGCCGCGGACACAGCAGCAGTTTTAAAAAAGATTTTAAGATTAATTATTTTGCTTCTCTCACTCTGCCAGTTGAGCTGTCTCACTCTAGCCCCAACATTCCGTCCCATACACACCCATTATAAACTCTGAAACGGGTGAAAAAACATCATGAAACTTAAACTGGAACTGAAGAAAAAGTATAAAAGATATTGAAAAGATAAATACAAGTTGAATAGTTGAATGTCTTGGCTTCGTTTTAAAGTTTGAATGGTGGCTCTATGTCAATGTATGTGGAAGTAGTAAGAGTTTAAAAATGAGTGAGTTGAAGGAGAATTTGAAGGGTCTCCCCATTGAAATACATGGGGAATTTTTGTTGAAAAAAGTTAAATAAAATTAAAAATATAAATGTTAAAAATGAGAAAAATAGAAGCACACCATTCCAAAAGAAGAGGAATCTAATGGTGTTTGAATGGTTTTTCTAAGTTGAACGGTTTTGAAGGAGTTAGCGTCCAAAAAACGTACGGAATATGAAATAATAACTAGAAAGTGCATTTTCTGAAGAAACTGCAGTGTGAATGCTTGAATCTGAATGTATGCACTGAAATGAATTAATTGCTGAATTTTAAGTTAAAAATGTTGAATGAGATGAAAAATACAGAAATTTGCACATGAAAACAAAAGTGCAGAACTGCTAAAAGCTGACAACCACAGAGAAGAAGTTGGAAAATAGCTGAACATGTTTAAAATCTAAATTAGAAAAACATAAGAAATGAGAAAATAAAATTTAGAGTCAGAAAACATCTGAATGAATATTAAAAGTTCATGTTCTTTGAATCACTGAATGGCTAAATTGTGATCCCTCCACTTGGATCAACACAGTTTAAAAACTTTACATCTCCGAGCTGTGAAAGACACGCTGTTGGAAAGAGAAGAACGATGGCGACGTTTTGAGGGTAAAATGATGGCTGTAGAGCAAACACTGTGGACACAGCAGCAGTTGAAAGAGAAGTGTTTAAGATGAATCTTGGCACAGTGAGAGAGAGCTCGTTAGGCAGGCAGGTGTGAGCCTGGTTGCTATAGTGACTGCACCCAATGGCTCAGTACACACGCACACAGACATGCACCTCACTTTTGCTGCTTAAAATGAACAGAAAAGTCAGGCCGAAACAAATCGCTCCCAAATGAAAAGTACAAGCCCTATTGACGAAATTCTTTCACTGTGAGCGACAGCACTGTCTACCAAATTCTCAGTTTTCATGCCTGTGGAGTTTATTATATGGACGATGTGACAGTGTAAAGACAGCCTTCTCTTCTGATTTTCAAAGGAACTTTCTGAGCCATTTTAACATTAAAGTCTATGGAAGAGTTGGAGGGAGGAGGCTGTGCATTGGTGACATTTATGAAAGAACCATAACGCCTAGTACAATAGTAAACACATTGGATGAAAGAGGACAGCGATGGCTACGTTTTGAGGGTAAAATCATGCCTGTAGAGCAAACGCCGCGGACACAGCAGCAGTTTTAAAAAAGATTTTAAGATTAATTTTGGACCTGCTTCCACTCTACCAGTTGAGCTGTCTCACTCTAGCGCCAACATTCCGTCCCATACACAACCATTATAAACTCTGAAATGGCTGAAAAAACATCATGAAACTTAAACTGGAACTGAAGAAAAAGTATAATAGATATTGAAAAGATAAATACAAGTTGAATAGTTGAATGTCTTGGCTTCGTTTTAAAGTTTGAATGGTGGCTCTATGTCAATGTATGTGGAAGTAGTAAGAGTTTAAAAATGAGTGAGTTGAAGGAGAATTTGAAGGGTCTCCCCATTGAAATACATGGGAAATTTTTGTTGAAAAAAGTTAAATAAAATTAAAAATATAAATGTTAAAAATGAGAAAAATAGAAGCAGTCATGTCCAAAAGAAGAGGAATCTAATGGTGTTTGAATGGTTTTTCTAAGTTGAATGGTTTTGAAGGAGTAGGAGTACAAAAAACGTACGGAATCTATAATAATAATAAAATAGAATAAAGATTACAACAACAATACTGTGAATGCTTTGACAAGCATTCACACTAATAAAGATTACAACAACAATACTGTGAATGCTTTTACAAGCATTCACACTAATAATAAAGATTAGAAGAACAATACTGTGAATGCTTTTACAAGCATTCACACTAATAATAAAGATTAGAAGAACAATACTGTGAATGCTTTTACAAGCATTCACACTAATAATAATAATAATAATAATAATAAAGATTACAACAACAATACTGTGAATGCTTTTACAAGCATTCACACTAATTAGTGTGAAAAATAAAGCGGGAGTAAACCTGAGTTTGGTACTCACATTTCTATTACCGGTAATCGTCGTCATCAACAACACACAAGCGTGCATATTTAAAAATAAAGCAGGAGCAAAACTGAGTTTGGTACTCACATTTTTATTACCAGTAATCGTCATCGTCAACAACACACAAGCATACAAGAGTGCATATTTAAAAATAAAGCAGGAGCAAAACTGAGTTTGGTACTCACATTTTTATCATCAATCAAACCCATCGAAGTCCTCATCCTCTGTGTCTGAATTGAACAGCTGCGCTAAATCTCCATCAAACATTCCAGGTTCACTTTCACTTTCACTTTCTTCACTGTCAGAGTCACTTTCCGTGCGGCTCCTCGGAAATGATGCCGGCTTTTGCGAAAGCTCGAACAACAGTGCCAGCAGACATGTTAGCCCAAGCATTTACAATCCATTCGCAAATTGTGGCGTAACTCGCCCGGCGCTGCCTTTCACTCTTGGTGAAATTGTGGTCTCCATCGGTCATCCATCGCTCCCACGCCGCTCGCAGCCTTACTTTGAACGGGCGGTTCACACCGATGTCCAGCGGTTGGAGTTCCTTTGTCAGGCCTCCCGGAATGACAGCAAGCTAACAGTTCATTTGTTTCACTAGTTTTAGTTTCACTTTACTAGCACAACAGTAAAAGAAGACTTTTCATACCCCGTTGTGCGTATCGCTACCGTGCTGGTCCCCTTCTTCTCCACAGTGTGACTCACCGGGATGTCGAAAGTGAGCGGCACCTCGTCCATGTTTGTGATGTGGCTGGGCTGGATGTTTTTGTCGCCGATGTGTTTGCTGCAGTAGGAGCGGAAGATGGCCAGCTTTTCATTATAATCCGCTGGAAGTTGCTGCGCTACCGTAGTCCTGGTCCGGATGGAAAAATGGCACCGTTTCATAAAACAAAAGCACCAAGACGGGCCTCCTTGGAAATGTTCAATTTTCATTTCTTCAGCTAGTGAAACTGCTTTTAGCCGAATGGTGACCGTCGAAACGCTTCTCCCGCTCGTTCTTTGCTCGATGATCCACCGCTCGAGTCTTTCCTCCAACTCGGGCCACCTCGCCTTATGTCCGCGGAAACTCAGCTGTGTTTTCTTGACCTGCTGCAGCTCGTTTTTCAGCTTCCTCCACTTGCGAACCATCGATTCGTTAATCTTAAATTCTCTCGCGGCTGCTCGATTTCCATGTTCCCCCGCGTAGCTGATGGCCTTCAGTTTAAACTGTGCTTCATAAGCGTGTCTCTTTGCCATTTTCAGGGTTGTTAAAACAACGATGTTCTGCATATAACGCACATACCTGTTCTTTTATACAGGTATGTGCGATCGTATATACCGCTACAGTCAACGCCCACACTTCACCCTTTAGCGTTCTCATGGTGTTCTCTACTACGTCCTCATTACAACACACAGGGCGCACTGCACTATAGGGCGCGCCGTACTTTTTGAAGAATATCTAAGACTTTAAAGTGCGCCTTATGGTCGTGAAAATACGGTACTTTTCTCTTCGTGTGTGTGTGTGTGTGTGTGTGTGTGTGTGTGTGTGTGTGTGTGTGTGTGAGTGAGACAGAGAGAGAGAAAGAGGGCGAGAGAGAGTTTTTATGGGAGCATCTTATTGTATGATTTAAATTCAATATATTTAGACTGGTTGACTGAATTTGATCCTGTGTGTGTCTCTCTGTGCATGTGTGTTTCCATATGTGTACATATTTGTGATTGTGTGACTGTTATACTTTTTTTTGCTGATTTTTTTTCGTTTCACAATTACATTTGAGTGACCCTTAGCATGTTCAGGATTTTTTCAGCTGTCCATTTTGCTTTTCCAATTTTTCTATTTAAGTTATTACTATTGTGCTAAGTCATAGCATTTCTGCTGCTTTTCAGTATTTATTTTTATTTCAGTAATCATACTATTTCTGCCATTTTATAGGATTTGTACTTAATATAGTATTTCTGCTTAATTATAGTATTTCCGCCAAATATAGTATTTTTGATTAATTATAGTTTTTCTACCAAATCATAATACAGTTTTACTGCTTTTTATATGGCTTCTAAGACAACCAATCATATCTGAGGGCTTGCACATTCAAATTTGGATATTGTTGGCTTCATGGCTTCCCAGCCAGCCAATCATATCTGAGGCCTGGCACATTCAAATTTGCATATTGGGGCATTCATGGCTTCTAAGCCAACCAATCATCTATGTCATATATCTTTAATATTTCATATTTGTATTTTAAGTGGTCAACATTTCAAGATTCCCCCATGTCTTCTGAACAAAACGGTCTAAGAATGACTGTTTTAGCCCCTACGGTTAGGAATTTATGGCTGTTTGTTTGAGGGGAGTCCTCACTATGAGAAATACACTGCAAAAATCCTGTCTCTCTCTGTGCTGCATGTGTAAAAGCCTGCACTTGGTGCACCAGTTTTGGCGGGAAAAAGCACACAGCCTCTCTGATTGGTGGATTCAAATTGAGAAGCTCACAGCTGTTTTACTGACCTAGAAACATGCTGTTAACAGCCCCTGTTCACTTGCTGCTGCTGCTGCTGCTGTTGTGTGTGTGTGTGTGTGTGCGTGTGCGTGTGAGAGAGAGAGAGAGAAAGAGAGAAAAAAAGACACACACAAAGACCTTTTTTAGGGCAGCATCTCATTGGTGGATAAAAATATAATATATTCAGACTGGTTGACTGGCATAGACCCTGTGTGTTTGTCTCTCTCTGTACATTTGTGTATCCATATTTGATTTTCTGTGTATTTGGTGATTTGTGTATCCATATTTGATTTTGTGTATCTGTTGGCTGTTCTTATTTTTTTTTTCTAAATGTATTTTTATTTTATTTTTTCACAGGTGAACAAAAATTAGTTTTGGGCGAACTTAACCATGTTCCTTTTTATTCAGCTTATCATTTTACCTTTCCAATATTTTCACTTAAGTTATTACTATTCTGCTCAATCATATTATCTGTTCTAAATCATTGTTATTAAGCTATATTGTAGGATTTCTGCTAAATCATAGTATTTCTACTATATTATATTTTTCTTTCTAAATATAGCATTTCTGCTATAGAATAGTGTTTCTGCTATATTATAATATTTGTGCTAAACTGGAGTATTTTTGCTAAAACATAGTATTTATATAAAATTACAATATTCATAGTATATTACAGTGTCTCTGGTAAATCACAGCATTTCTGCTATGTTGTACTGTTTTTCTAAATCATAGTATTTCTGTAATGTTTAAGAATGTTTGGCTAAATATATTCTTTCTGTTATCTTATACTATTTTTCCTAAATTCTTGTATTTTTGAGAAGTTATCGTGTTTCTGGTAAGTTACAATATTTCTGCTAAGTTGTGCTATGCTATTGTATTTCTGCCAAGTATTATGTTTCCTTTAAGATATTGCAGTTCTGCTAAGTTCTTACATTTTAACAAAGTTCCTTTGCTTCTGCAAAGTTTTTACAATTTTTGCAACTTTTCAGCTTTTTCTGCTAGTTTCAGCAGACAGCTTCAGCTTTAAAGCATCCACACTGCATTTTCGCAGGAAATGCAAATTTTTCTAGTTATTATAGATTCCGAACGTTTTTTGTACTCTATCTCCTTCAAAACCATTCAAACACTGTTAGATTCCTCTTCTTTTGGACATGACTGCTTCTATTTTTCTCATTTTTAACATTTATATTTTTAAAATTATTCAACAAAAATTTCCCATGTATTTCAATGGAGAGACCCTTCAAATTCTCATTAAACTTACTCCTCTTTAAACTGTATCTACTTCCACATACATTGACGTAGAGCCTCCATTCAAACTTTAAAACGAAGACAAGACATTCAACTATTCAACTTGTATTTATCTTTTCAATATCTATTATACTTTTTCTTCAGTTCCAGTTTAAGTTTCATGATGTTTTTTCACCCGTTTCAGAGTTTATAATGGGTGTGTATGGGACGGAATGTTGGCGCTAGAGTGAGACAGCTCAACTGGTAGAGTGAGAGGAGGGGGGAAATTAATCTTAAAATCTTTTCTTAAAACTGCTGCTGTGTCCGCAGCGTTTGCTCTACCGGTATGATTTTACCCTCAAAACGTAGCCATCGCTGTCCTCTTTCATCCAATGTGTTTATTATTGTACTAGGTGTTATGGTTCTTTCATAAATGTCACCAATGCACAGCCTCCTCCTTCCAACTCTTCCATAGACTCTAATGTTAAAATGGCTCAGAAAGTTCGTTTGAAAATCAGAAGTACAGGCTGTCTTTCCACTGTCACCACGTCAATATAATAAACTCCACAGTTATGAAAACTGAGAATTCAGTAGACTGGACACTGCTGCCGCTCACGGTGAAAGAATTTTGTCAATGCGACTTTTACTTTTCATTTGGGAACGATTTGTTTGGAGCTGACGTTTCTGTTCATTTTAAGCAGCACAAGTGAGGTGCATGTCTGTGTGCCTGTGTGTGGAGCCATTGGGTGCAGTCACTATAGCAACCAGGCTCACACCTGCCTGCTTAAGAGCTCTGTCTCTCACTGTGCCAAAATTAAACCTAAAAATGTCTGTTGCATCTAAGCAGTTGTAGTAAGATTAACTTTTTCAATAGGTACAATAAGACCAATTTGACAGGGTTTTGCAACAGATTAATATGCCAACTAAGAAGACCATTGTGATTGGCCTGTTAAATTCAAGCTTATTGTTTAATGATGGACTTGTCTTCTGCACAGAGGGTTTTCAGATCTGGGCAGTTGGAGTCAGTTGATGACTTTAAAATCATCTTTTCTGACTGGATAATTAAAGCTCACAGCATTTACCTGTCTGTAGTTGATTTTCCCACATTTTAACTTTTAACTAATCTAATCTCATTTAATGTCTCTGTTTATAGTCTGTATAGTTTATCCCCCCACTAACACACTTAAAGTAGTCTTAAAATAAAACCCACAAAACAGTTCAAGATGATATACTTTTTATTTGCTCATTTAATGCCAGTTGCCCTCTTTCTCTGTTTGTCACTCATTCGCTTATACTCACACAAAAAGTACCAATTTGTACTGATGAGTCTAGTGTATTTTTTTCCCTCTTTCTCTCTATGTCTCTCACACACACAGACAAACACACAAACATGTATATGCTCATTATTGCTGTTCAAACTGATGGTCAAATTTCCAAGCACCACCTGAACTCGTCATTTGTTTTTAACCCATCAAGGGACCAACTGTCGTCATTCCGCTTTGCTCTCTACTGTGGTAAGTACAAAACACTCAGTACTGCACTGTTTTATTTTTATGATGGTAAAAGTACATGTTTGACAATTAAACTCACATAACAAGTCCTTTTAAAGTTCAGAGTTCAAGCAAAAAAAAGAATAACCTTCACTATTGTTTATATAGGTTTATGACATTTTGCTGTTAGTAGCAGTGCTAATGCTAGTGTCAATGCTAATGCTAGCAACAATGCTAATACTAGCCTTAGTGCTAACACTAGCCTTAGTGGTTGTTAACTGTCAAAAAGAGTATTCCTGTGATATTCCTGTGATAGTTATTGGCAGTCAGTGAGACAAAAGTAACAAATGAGCTTTATTATTCCCACTGTGGCTCAGTAAGAGTGCTAGCGTTAGCAATGCTAGCTGCTAGCAGCAATGCTAGCGCTAGCAGCAATGCTAAGGCTAGCAGCAGTCTAACAGTAGCAGTTTGAATTATAAAATGGCTGCTGTGTCAGCTGGTGTGCTATATTACTCTATAATTACCCTGCTGACTATAAGTTCAGTGTATCATGTCGTGTGGGCTTTGTATTTCTGTTGATAGTCTGATAATACTGTACAGACAGCTAACATTATTTCTCGTCTTACACTTTCAGGAACCTGACTGACATCTGTGCTTTGCCTGGTAGGTGGGCACATACTGCAAGAGAAATAGACCAAAATAAAAAGATAATCTGACTAATATAAGCTATAAAATGATGGGTTCAAACTTTGTGCTAGACCTTTTAAACACAATTTTATAATAAATACACATATGTGCAGCTTAACAATTGGGAAAAAATATTATTTTCGTACATTTTTGTAGTCACACTACATGTGATTATTTAACGATTCACTCATTTATATTTTTATTTAAAAATTTTATTATTGAATTGAAGAATCCAAGAATCTTATTGCGGTTTGATTTCAAAGGCGTGTCTCTCCTGCTCTGTCTGTTCTCTCTGCTAAATTTTCTCTCTACCTGTTTTTCACTCTTGGCTTGCTGCTGAAAGTGCCGGGCCATTAAAGAAACAAAGAGCGCATATTTTGCCTCAACCTTTGAACAAACTGAACAAACAAAGAAAACTCTGCGGTTTGATTTCCAAGCCGTGTCTCTCCTGCTCTGCCTGTTCTCTCTGCTAAATTTTCTCTCTACCTGTTTTTCATTCTTGGCTTGCTGCTGAAAAACGCCAAGCCATTAAAGCAATAAAGAGTGCATATATTGCCTCTACCCTGAGAACAAACTGAACAGAGAAAACTCTAATTCACGGTTTTATTGTGATTTCCAAGCCGTGTCTCTCCTGCTCTGCCTGTTCTCTCTTCTAGATTTTCTCTCTACCTGTTTTTCATTCTGGGCTTGCTGCTAAATTGTGCCAAGCCAATAAAGAGAGTGCATAATATTCTCTCGACTGAAGAACAAACTGTCAAACAAACAAAGACAACTGTTTTTGAGAAATAAAAACTGAACTATAAAGAGAAAGAAAACATCTCCTGGTGTGTGCCACTCTTATTTTTTGAATATATTTTCTAAAGACTAAGAGAAACACAGGTGTGTAAAAATGCCAAGGAAGCAGAAAAAGTCCCAAGCTGCAAAACAACGCTGGAAGAAGTTCCATGAGTTTCACAAAGTACCAACATGTGAACAAGCTGAGTGTGATTTTCTTCAGAGCTCTGCAGAAGACAGTGTGTCTGCAAAGACCAATGCTGATGGTGTGAAACAGGGAGGTCACCATGTTCCTGCACATGTACAACAGGTATCCTATGCTGATGCTGTAAAGAGTGGACTACAGCATGAATTTAATGAACATCAGGTAAACCATAGAGACCAACATAAGGTGTCAAGTACCCCACAGGTGGGTTATGCTGATGTTGTGAAAAGTTGCTGTCACAGTGATGTGGCAGGACCATCTCATGCAGAAACAGTGAACCTTGAAAACCAGCCCTCTGTTACACATGTCTGTGCATCTCACAGCCAGGCACATCCTAAATATGGAGACTCCAGAAACAAGCAGTGCACATGTAACTCACTCACATTTCTTGCATTCCTTCATGAGAATGAAAACATGACTACAACTGACCTTAATCTGGTCTTGGATAAAGGTGATGTGATGTACAAAGAAGCCAAGAAAAGATTTCCTAAAAATATTCATTTGGCAACCGATGAGCTGCCAGACAAAGTTGATGCTCGCAGGTCTATGTATCATGTCGACATGACACAGCCTTCCCGGTATGGGACATTTGAAGAACCTCCAGAGGAAGCAGTAGATACCTTTCTCAGCTTAGAAGCAGGACTGAGCTGCCTGTTGTCAGATGTGCAGTATGCCTTATTGATTATGAGTGGATTGTGTATTGCAGTGTTCAGATCCACATCAGGCAAATATGGTTTCTTTGATCCACACTCCAGAACACACAGTGGTCTTCCTCTACCACTATGGTCACGTGATCGTGGTACAGCAGTGATGCTGAAATCCACACTCCTCAGTGACATGATTAAGAGGATCCAAGATTCTTATGAAATGATGGAGATATCACCCTCTTGTAACTATGAGCTGAAGCCTGTGCAGTTCTACAGTATGAGCACAGTCAACCTGAGTGATACTATCACAGACACAGTCTGCAGACCAACAGCTGCCACTGCTGTGGCATCTACTCACTCTGATACAAATGTTGATGAAGCAAACTCCTCTACTCCAAGGAGAAACACAACCACTGATCTGACTGAGAACATCTTTTGTCAAATGTCCATTTGTACACCACTGGTGAAACAAAAAGAAGTCCACATGACTCAGTTCACACCATATGAACATCAGAATGAACCTCCTAATATACCAACTGAAGAACTATGCAGTGAATTAAGTTTACTTCCATCAAGGGATTCTTTTTCATGTCAATCAAATCCTGCAATATCAAATGTTGCTGCCTGTGATCTTTCTGATATAGTTTTACAAAAACTGAAAAAAGTTAATAAACAACAAAGGCACAAAATGAAAAGAAGATTAATTGCATCAGAGAAACCCAGAAATCAGAGAAAAGAAAACCAAAAAAGGAAAGAACGACAAAAGTATGCTTCAAATAAAGATTATAAAGAAAAGAAAAAATCTTGCACAAGCGAGGCATATAAAAACAATCCTGAAGTTAGACAGAAAAAACAACAGTATATTAAAAGATGTTACCATGCGAATGCTGAATTCAGAAAGAAACAACAACAGTATGTTAAAAGACGTTACTGTGAGAATGAAGAATTCAGAAAGAAACAACAACAGTATGTTAAAAGACGTTACTGTGAGAATGCAGAATTTAGAAAGAAACAACAACAGTATGTTAAAAGACGCTACTGTGAGAATGCTAAAGTTAGACAAAAACAAAAACAATATATTAAAAGACGTTACTGTGAGAATACTGATTTCAGAGAGGAGAAAAAAAGCTACATCACTAAAAGGTATCGAGAAAACTTAGAATTCAGAGAGAGACAGAGACAACTGATGAAACAACTAATGCGAGACAGGTATCAAAGTAATCTTGCATTTAGGATTATGCACAACATGAGTTGTGCAATGAAAATAAAAAGGAAATACAGATGGGTGAACAGACAAACCCAAGAGAGTGACAACAGTGTGATCAATGAGGCCATATCTGTGTTCAAATCACAAATCAAAGCTGGACCATCATACCCATGTACTGTCTGTTTCAAGACTTCATTTCCAAACCAAGTTCGACCCTGCACAAGGTCAAAGTATGTCAAAAACCCACATGTGGTTGCAACATGTTTGACAGGAAAGTTTGTTCATGTTTGTGATGAAAACTGCAGAAATGAGCAGTGCAATGTGCCTGATGAGAGAAAGAGAGAGTGGATTTGTCACACCTGCCACAATCATCTTAAAAATGGATCCATGCCAGCACTTGCTGCTGCCAACAAACTGGAGCTTGCTGATATTCCACCTGAACTGTCTGATCTCAACATACTGGAGAGACATCTCATAGCCAAGTGCATACCATTTGCCAAGATCATTCCCCTTCCCAAAGGCAGACAAAGAGCAATTAGAGGAAATGTGGTCTGTGTCCCATCAGAGGTACAGGAAACTGTTGAAGCACTACCTCGATTGAGAATTAATTCTCAGGTGATGAGAGTAAAACTGAAGAGACGCTTGTCTTACAAAGGTCATCAGCTGTTTCAGACTGTAAGCTGGTCTAAACTTGTGCAAGCACTGCATAAACTCAAGCAGATTCATCCACAGTATAAGGATGTGAGCATCAGAGATGATGCTGAGCTGTGTGATCCAACACTTCCTGATGAAGATGAGGAGGATGATGATGAAAACATGAATGAGGACGATTATGATGAGGCTGCTTTAATGGAAATTGACAGCTGTGAGAAAAATGCACTGAGTGAAGCACAAAATAAAAATGAACAGGATATTGACATGTTACCCTGTGATGGTGAACAATCACATGAGCAGATGAGAGATGATTCAGACCAAGCAGATGGACTGACTAATGGTGGTTTTGCACTCGAGTCCTGTTTGCAGCCCCCTGATGTGGCTGAGGAGATATTATGTTTCAGTGAAGGAATCTACTCTGTTGCTCCTGCAGAGAGAAACAATCCAATAAGTTTTTTCAAAACACCTAAACTGGAGGCCATGGCCTTCCCTGTGCAGTTTCCTACAGGTCAAAACACACTTGATGAAAGAAGGCTGATCAAAGTATCCCCCAGTGGGTATTTCAAATCAAGACTTTTCTGCATTGATGATCGTTTTGCCAAAGACACAAACTATTTGTTCTTTGCACAGTTTGTGACTGAAATACACTTGGCTACTTCCAGCATGACGATACAGTTAAGAAAGGCAAAGCCCCTGACCAGAGATGGGAGAAAAATAACCTCAGGCATGTTACAAGATAAACATGAGGTGGAAAAACTGGTGCGAAATAAAGATGCAGTGAGATTCATGCAGCCTCTGAGGGGAACCCCAGCCTATTGGGAGAAAACCACAAGAGATCTTTTTGCCATGATCAGACAGTTGGGAACTCCCACGTTCTTTTGCACATTTTCAGCTGCTGAAATGCGCTGGCCTGAAGTGATTGAGGCAATAACAAGGCAGCAAGGTGAACAAGTCAATTTTGAAGGACTCGACTGGTCAGCAAAGTGTGACATCCTGAGAAGCAATCCTGTCACAACAATGCGCATGTTTGACAAGAGAGTTGAAGCATTATTCAGAGATTTACTGTTATCTCCTGCAGAGCCACTTGGCAAAGTCATTGACTACTTTTACAGAGTTGAGTTTCAGCACAGAGGAAGCCCACACATACACTGCCTCCTGTGGGTAGAAGGTGCTCCTGTGTTTGAGGAGGATGATGAACAAACTGTTGTTGATTTTATAAACAAATACATCACAGCTCAGCTGCCTGATCCACATAAACAACCTGAACTGTACAAGAAAGTAACAGAAGTGCAAAAACACAGTAAGAACCACACAAAGACTTGCTTTAGGAGTTTAAGCTCCGGGTGCCGATTTGGTTTTCCCAAACCACCCTGCAATGAGACAATGATCACAAGACCCAGTGAGGATGATGGACTGGAAGTAGAAACAGCAAAGAACAAGCTCAGACCACTGAACCAGCTGCTGAATGAACCTGAAACTGCTTCCATGAGTTTAGAGCAGCTCTTGGCTAGATGCAAGTTGACACATGCAGAATATGAGAGATACCTGAATAAAATGAACACAAGGAGTACGATCATACTAAAGCGTGATCCAAAAGACTCTTGGATAAACGGCTATAATCCACATCTGCTTGAAGCCTGGAACAGTAATATCGACATAAGCTTTGTTCTAGATGCTTTCGGCGCTGCAAATTATTTAATGAAATATATATCAAAAAAAGAGGGTGGGCTATCTGAGTACCTGAAAACTGTCATTGAGAGCTCCCATAAAGACAGTGTAAATGAGTGCGATGAAATGAGAGCCGTCATGCAGGCATATTCAAAGAAGCGAGAGATCAGTGCGCAGGAGTGTGTTGCTCGTGCATGTGGTCTTCACATGAAGCAATGTTCACGTGCTGTAATATTCATACCAACTGATGATAATCCTGTGAAAATGAGTCGTCCCCTGTCAGTTCTGGACAACACAACACCTGAGTCTTCCAATGTTTGGATGACATCTTTGAATGACAAATACAAAGCCAGACCTGAAACACCAGAGTATGAGGAGATGTGCATGGCAGACTTTGCTGCTACTTGCAGGATTGTGTATGGCCAACAGACAAAAGGTAAAGATGTTTTGCCCCTTCTCAATGAGATAGGATTTGTGCAAAGGCGCAAAAACGATAAGCCTGCTATCATCAGATTTCACCGCTGCTCACAAGAAAAACATCCAGAGCAATATTACGGAAGACTGCTTAAACTGTACCTTCCTCATCGTTCAGACCACGAACTGAAAACGCCATCGTTGCCAACCTATCAGGCTTTCTATGGTGCTGGCTGTGTACAGCTACCAGGTACTGACCATCTTCAGTACGTGCAACACATTGTCAAAAGAAACAGAGAGAAATATGAGAAAAACAGTGAGGAGATCGAGAGCGCTGTTGAGGAATATGAGCAGAACAGAGGTGTGACTGACGAATGGTGTAATCTGGCACCTGAATCAGATCTTGTAAGGTTGCCACTTGTTGAACAAGAAAGAGAGCGAGACAATGAAAATGAACAGGAAGATGTGCCCGACTACAGCCGTCAGGCTGATGCTTCAACAGAAGTCAGAGCCATCAGGGAACCCCCTGCTATTGATCCCACTTTGTTACGTCAGATGTTTCAGAATCTGAATAAGAAGCAAGCCTGCATATTTTATGCAGTTAGAGACTGGTGCATTAAAAGAGTCTGTGCTCTAAATCCAGAGCAGTTTTTCTTTTATATTAATGGTGGTGCTGGAACAGGAAAATCACATCTTATCAAATGCATCTACTCAGAAGCATCTAAGATACTGAGCAAAGTGCCCAGATATGCAGACGATGCTGACATATCAAAACCCACTGTCCTGTTAACTGCTTTCACTGGGACTGCAGCATTTAACATTTCTGGAACAACACTGCATTCTCTACTCAAGCTCCCTAGAAGCTTAAAACCTCCCATTCAGGGACTTGGCAATCAGCTGGATGAAGTCAGATCAGAACTTTTGAATGCTGAAATAATCATCATTGACGAAGTGTCTATGGTGTCAAGACATCTCTTTGCATATGTAGATGCAAGACTCAAACAGATCAAAGGGACTCGGAGACCCTTTGGAGGCATGTCAGTCATTGCTGTTGGAGACTTCTATCAGCTACCCCCCAGTGCGACAGTCGAAACCTCTCTGTGTGCACGACCCGTCCGAGATCGACCTGTGGCGGGAGCATTTTCAGATGATCACTCTGACTGAGATTATGCGTCAGAAAGATGATGTTGTCTTTGCTGAGATGCTGAACAGAATCCGTGTGAAAGGAAAGTTGGATGTGCTTTGCGAAGCAGATAGAAATTTGTTGTCACAGGCCATAACTGAACCAGCCCTTTGTCCGACTGATGCGTTGCACATTTTTGCAACTAACAAAGAAGTGGATGCACACAACTCTGCAACACTGGCTCTGCTCCATACTCGTATCATTGACATCCATGCAGATGATTATAGAAAGGATCCTAGAACTGGCAGAATGGCACTACAAGAAAGACCATTCAAAGAAGGTAAAAACGAGTTACCAGACACACTGAAAGTTGCAGAAGGAGCTCGTGTCATGCTCACCAGAAACATTGACATACAAAATGGTTTGGTTAATGGAGCTTTTGGAAAATTACTTAGAGTAGTTTACTCTGAAAATGACCAACACATCATCAAGCTTGGACTTCAAATGGATAATGAGACATCTGGAAAGAATAACCGCACACCAGCTGACAACATGGTGTACATTGAGAGAGCAGAGGAGAATCTAAAGCAGAAAGGAGTGGTACGCAGACAGTTCCCAGTGAAGCTGGCCTTTGCATGTACAATACATAAGGTACAGGGTATGACAACCACATCAGCTGTTGTCTCTCTTAAGAGCATTTTTGAGCCCGGCATGGCCTACGTAGCTGTCAGTAGAGTGACGTCTCTCAGTGGACTGTATCTTCTTGATATGGAGGAGAAAAAAATATTCACCAACCCAGAAATCACTGCAGCACTTGAGAACATGAGACAAGCCAACCTTGATGACATGATGCCTCTTCTACACGTGAGGCAAACACTGAGCAGGTCAGACGTTTTCACCATTGTTCATCATAATACAGAGGGACTGCCAGCTCACATTAATGACATCAAGAGTCACCATGAATTGTGTCTAGCAGATGTTTTGTGCCTAACAGAAACACACCTGCGGGGCTCTTTTGTCGCAGAGAGTCTCCACTTGGAAAATTATAGTTTGTTCAAACGCAACAGACACCTGTCCTACACAAACTTTCCCCAGATGGCAAACAGAAGTGGTGGTGGAGTTGCTGTTTATGTGAAGAGTGACATTCAAGTGCATGAAAAACAGTACATCCATAATGTAACTGACCTTGAATTTCTGGCTTTAAAGGTTGAAGCACCAGTCAGTGCACTGATTGCAGTTGTATACAGACCTCCAGACTACAATCTGAGGCCATTCCTGAAAAACCTGGTAAGCCTATTAGACTCATTAGAGATCATGGACTGTCATCCCATCATAGTGTGTGGTGATTTTAATGAGAATGTTTTATCCAGTGCAAACAAACCAATCCTGGAGCTGTTTGAGTCTAGGGGATACGCACAGGTCATCACTGCCCCTACCACAGAGAAGAACACACTGCTTGACCTCATTTTCATTTCTCAGCCAGAGCGATGTCTCCATTCTGGAGTCATGAAGACCTACCATAGTTACCATGACCCTGTATACTGTGTATTGTCCTGTGATGATTCATGATCTAGATCTTTGACTACAGTAAGTAATTTCTATATTTTTGAATGACTTGAGAAAGTAGAGCGATATTTAAAAGTTGACTTAAGAAAAAACGCCCTGCATTGCAGTATAATGTTTGAATTCTTTACATAAAATACAATTAAATGAATTAAGTAATGATATCAGTAAAAGATGACAATTTTATTTATTACAGAAAATCTAAAAATCAGTAATCTATGAATGTCAGAAAAATCAAATATAGCAGTTTAAAACAAACAATGTAGGCATATCCTCTGTGCAGCCAGGCTTCAACATCCTGCCAGGCTGCCCCAGTCTCACTGTGGTTGGGAGGGAGGGAGGGTGGACCAGAGGATTGCCCACACAACAGCCTAATGTTCAACATTGTTTCTGAGAGAACAACACAGACTAACGGTTGCTTTTTTAAAAAAAAAGCAAAAAGAAAAAGAAAAACCTAATTACAGCAATAATGACAGTTAAGCCAGTTTATTTGTGCCTCTAGTTTGAAATAATATTTACAAAAAATGTTATTGATTTCAGTTTGTTATAATCTTTAAAGTTTTTCAAAAGTATATGATTATATATTTGGACAAATCTTTCGATGAAACATACATTTTTATGAGCTTTTATCATGTTTCAGCCAGTGCATTTATCAGGGTGGGTCTGGGTCTGGGATGATAAATGCACTGGCTGATAACTGCACATTTCTGGCCAGAAATTTTTCAGCAGTGTTACATATGTACTACATATGTTACACTTGCTTTTTGTTACCAGCGGATACCCTACATTTGTATAGACATTGGGTGGTGTGAGGCTGGGGAGCTGAGTGGAGTGGGTAGGTGGGAGTTGAATGTGTGTGTGTGTGGGGGGGGGAGGTTGTCAGGTTTCTTTTTTTTTTTTGTTAAGAGAGACACAGTCCTCTTGTGTCTTCTCCAAGCTTCACATGTAAAATCCAACAGTGTGAAGCACATAGCAGCCAGAAACTGTAATGCCACAGATCAGAGAGGCTTCATCATCACCATCTTCATCGCCATACGATCAGAGCATGAGACTTCACATCTGGAGCACAGGAGAGATTCTGTGATAAGTCCTGCTTCTAGCTTGTCCCACAAGCAGTCGGTGAGATTTACTCACAACAAAAAGGGTTAATGACATTATTTTCATGAAAACATGTATTAATTCTTTGTAAAGTGTTTAAATTGTGTTTTCACTTGACATTAGGAGTGTTATTTTGAGTGTATTTTAATATCTGTACTCAGGTGTTTCCCTCTGTGATCCATCCCCTTCAGAGCTGAGACACTCAGGACTGAACAGACTGCACAGTTTCTGTGACTGAGCCTCCAAAACACCTTCTTTGAAACCACACATGATAGAAGGGCTTTACGTTTGCAGCAGCACTACTAAAGGTATTCAGTTTATTACAGGATGTGTTTGTTTCTTAGGACCAGCTCTAAGTGCACACTACCTAACATATACACCTTTCTGTTCATTACAAACAACTACTCTGGATCATATGGCCAGTTGGCAGGAATGTTGCTGCAGGAAAACACCCCTGGAGATCACCATCATTGTCAGACTGACTGTGCCTCCTCTGTGCAGTGTCAAGATCCTCCCTAAATGAGTGTGTAAGTTAACATTTTCATTATTTTATTCCCTTTGACAAGACAAGTATCACTGATATTTACATTTACAACTACATATGTTCCTGTTTTCTGCTCTTCTTTTAAAGTCCTCAGCTATCCTGCTTCTGTGCTGCTTGCCACACATCAAACACTGGCCGGATGACAGGGAGGATCCACTCTGAAGTCACTGGACATGATGAGGATCATCTGGGACTTTATAGTTTCACAGAAACATTGTGCTCTTTGATTACAGGTTTTAAAAGGACATAATGACTGCCTCTCTCTGATCAACAGGCTAAAGAATTATTTTCATTGTTAGAGCTCTGTACAATGTATGCTTATTTAATATTTCATCACAGAGCAAACCTTTATTTATTTAACATATTTTTATTTTGTTTTAATGTTGAATTAGCTGTGGGGATTTTTTTAACTGGGCACTCGGGATGTCATATGACCAGAAATGTGGTAACTTAAATTCTACACTATGTAAAAAAAAATCTGCTAAGAACAAAACACAGACAAAAAACCCCAAGAGAACTCAAATTCATTCCATGTAATCCAATCTAAAATATTTTAAACTGCTGAACAGCAACACAAACAGTGTTAAAAAACAGTGTTAACAGAATGATTATGATGGGTTTGTACCACAGTTTCAGGTCACATGGCACACCTAGTGTGTAACGTGGGGTATCAGCTGGTAAGTATAGGTTTATTCATATTTGTGTCCTTAGAGTTCAGATAGATAAAGCCTTGTGTATAATAATTAGTCATAACCACAACTCAAAGTCAGGGACTAACTAAATTTGTGACTTTGTGTCTGAGCCCACAGACACAAAGGTTAAAACACAGTGTTAAAAAGCATTTAGTGGCATGGCTGAACAATGCTGTAAATTAATGATACTTCTTTATCCATGTTCACAAAAAGGACTAATGTGTTCATTTGATTATTTGTATGTGTTAAACTGTGTCCCCACCTTAGGCTTTCATTTGAGTTTACTCAAAAATATCTATACAGTTCTCTTTTACCACTGTGTGGACTCTGTTTACATTAAAACATAAAAAAAGAATGAGTAATAAAAAGATGTGTAGACAGATCAGTGGATTAAGTAGACCAATAGAAACAGCTGTTCAGCCATGTTCTAAGAAACCAACACAAGACAACACAGGTTCAGGATTGTGGTTTTAAAAGTTGAATTTTCATGTATTTCATATGTTGCTTATTATTTTCATTTAGTTATTTAATTTAGATATTTTTATTTATTCTACTGTGAAGTGTATAACAAAAAAAAGCTACTTTAATTTCAATTTTATTTGTTTATTATTTTGTAATTTGTTCTTTAAGAATGGAGTCTGTGCCAAAAACTAAAGTTGAACAGACACATGACAGAATCAGATTATTAACACCTTAAAACATTGCAAACGTCTCTTTTTAAAATAATTGTTATTCTATTTTGAAAAAAAAAAAAAACATTTGTTGAACTATTTTAAGGCCTTTTCAGAAAGAAGCTGTAAAATATGACTTAAGATTTTTATGTTATTTTCTATGACATACAAAACAAATTGATGTATGTAATGCCATTAAACATGATATACACATGTGTATATGTCTGAAAAACATTATGCTGTATATTAAAGTTTGTATTTTCTCCAGAATGTTTGTTCATCTGTTCAGCTCAATTCAACAAATTTGTTTTTACATTTATTTTTATTATTTTTTTTATGAATTAGAGATTTATAATACATAATTCCACTCTTTAAGTGATTAGAAGAATATGAACTTTTGTTATTCATTCAGAGGTTTTCTGACTCTAAATTTTCTAAATTTTTTTCTTTTGTCATTACTGATCTTTTTCTAATTTACATTTTAAACATGTTCAGCTATTTTCCAACTTCTTCTGTATGAAAATTAGCTTTCAAAAGTTCTGCACTTTTGTTTCAGGTTAAAAATTATGTATTTTCCAGCTAATTCAGCATCTTTAGCTTAATATTCAGTAATTATTTCATTTCAGTGCATACATTCAGATTCAAGCATTCACACTGCAGTTTCTTCAGAAAATGCACTTTCTAGTTTTTCATGTTATTCAAAAGAGTTGATATTTGATTAAAGTAGTTGTGTTTGTCTTGCTACTGTTACGGCCCTAGCAGGGCCTCCTCCTGAAGTTGCCTGTGTGGGCGTGTCCTACCAGCTCTCCTGCCTTAGGTGCCACCTTTTTCTTTTGTACAGCTGCCTTCCATCAGCAAGAAAAGGTATTTAAGCCCAGAGAAAGGTGATCTCCGGTGCCAGAGTGCCATGTGAGTGGTTGCAGCTGGTTGTTTGGTCCTGCTTGGTGGAGAGGAGTGTGCTTGGTTACTAACCCTTTTCTGACTTACTTTTCAGTTTACTGACCAACGCTTGAGTTTTGTTTTGTTTCTTTAAATGGTGATAGTGGCTTGTCAGTCTCTGTTAGTTGAGTTATTAATACAACCTTTAATAAAACTCTTTAATTTAACCATTTTGCTTCTCTGTCTCCTTTTTCCGACCCGGACACTTTTTGTTACTTTCTCTCATCGCCTGGACCCTTTTAGGGGAACGTAACACTACAGTGACTGCCTTTTTTATTTATTTGAAATGACTTCTGATTAGGCAGATGTTAATTTCTCCATTTATTTTGAACTTAAAGAGCAAGTGTTTTTGTTTCCTCTAGTGAAATGTAGCCCTTTATTTTGGTTGAGATGGCTTATGTTAAGCATTTAACAGCTTGGACTGTTTATTGTTAGTTCCTACAATTAAATTCAGTCTTAAAAATCACAAATATAGTCTGGTTTTTAGTATCGCAATATATCGTATCGTCTCCCCTGTACTGTGATACATATCACATCGCCAGATTCTTGCCCCTAGTAATCAGTAATCCATTTCCTGTATTGGAGTCGGGGGTGGGCAGGTAACTCTTTCGTTGTTTGTCAGAGTGACAGAAAAAGCTGTTCAGGTTGTTGGTGAGCTGTGATCTGTTGGTGGAGTGGGTGGCATTAGGCTTGTAATTGGTTAAATTCCTGAGCCCTTTCCAGACAGAAGGAGAGTCATAAGCTGATGGCCGCTGTATTTTCTTCTGTCTGTGTAGCCTCTCATACTGCCTTTCTAAACCTTTACTTTGATGACTTGAAACAGTCGCCATCTCAACTCTGAAACACTTCCCTCTTTTCTAGCTTTGGCCTCCTTAGCTGTGAACCAGGACTTGTCATTATAACTCACCCTGGTGCATGATGGTATACAGCTGTCCTCACAGAGTAGTAGGGATTGTTTACTATGACGTAACAAAATGTTGTCTTCTCTGGTCAGACATTTAATAACTTGTCTGTATTTGGGGAGTTCCTGTCCGAGGTTTGCTTTGTTAAAATCACCAAGAACAATACCTGAGGATTCTGGGTTTGTTCACTCCACACACTGGGCCTCCTGTACGCTGGCCTTTGGAGGAATATACACGCTGAGCAGAATAATTGAAGTATACTCAAAAAGGGGAAAAAGGTTTGCAGTGGATGAAAAAGTTTCTAGGTAAGGATAGCAATGTTATTAAACAGTCACATCGTTAAACCAACCACTGCTGATATAAACACAGATTCCTCCAGCTTTTGTCTTGCTGCAGATCTCCGTGTGCCAATCTGCTCTGAAGAAGTGGAATCCTGCCAGCTGCATCGCAGAGCCCAATATTGATCCACACAGCTACATTTCCACAAAACAGCCGATAAAGAGGGGTCTCTGTTTTTCCCTCTCAATCGCTGGAGTTCATCTGTTTTATTGTGAGGACACACTGGAGAGAAAGGAGACGCACAAGCACACTGTCTGGCTTTCCTCTCCTACGGTGTCTCACGTTGTGAATAAGAACGGTCCAAATGTTGGCAGTTGAGGTGATGAATGATAGAAATAAGTCTTAATGGGTTGCAGCCCTTATGTTAATGAGCTTATCTCTGGTGTAAGAAGTTCTGGTTGAATGCAAAGCAGAGTTTACGAATAAACAGAGCGCATCAAAACACCACGCCACCTTCACAGAAGAGCCCACTTTGCCCTCGTGTGACCTCAGCTCAAAGGTAATGAACTCAAAGCTGTTAAAACAACACTGCTGTTGTAGATGCCTCAGTGGATCACATGGTGAAAATCTTCAAGCGTGGTCTGACTATTCCCTTAGCGTAAACAAAGATAAATGGGCTATGCTATGGCCAGGCATCGGATTTGTTATGTTTCTCTGATATTACACGTATCACTTTATGTAAGCATCATTGCAAAAAACCAGGGCCTAAAAACACTGGGCTCTTTCTGGTTAAACAGTTTTCAGTGTTCAAAATGTTTTACCTCTTCTTCTCCTTTTTTTCTTTGCTCTCGTCTCTCCTCCAGCTTCTTGGTCAATCTGACAAAGTAAGAAAATGATCCAATCACACATCGAGCTGGTATTTTATCTTTCCAGGCTCATGTCAATCGTAACCCAGTCCCGAAATGCCAAAATTAATTATGATTAAAGTTGGCAGTCTGAGTCTTTGTTGTTCTTTGCTGGTTACGTGTAATGCTCTAATCGAGCTATGGCACAGAAGGTTTGGCTGACATCCATCACTCCACACCTTTTAATACATTTACAGAAAAGTCGACCTGACTTTGAGGTTAAGGTCACTGGAAGGCAAACTCATCTGAGATTTTTAGTAGCTCCACCTTTGCTATCAGTTTAAAAATCACATGTTGCCTCGTTCTCGAGTTATCGTATTTCCAAACTGTCCATGTTGCCCACCCGCCCAGTAGGGTTTTGACAATATGAGCCTTTCATAGCTGAGGGGTCAAAAAAGCAGCAGTCTCAGAAGTTAAGCTTACAAACACAAAGATCAAAGCACAGCTTCACAAAGCTATGCTCACATTTTTTAATGATACTGCAGTGAAACATTAGACTTGATTGTTATTCTGCTGTAAAAGTTGCCATTTGACTTACAATTTAGCACAAAGCACATCCTCTGTTTAGATCACACTCAGCCTGACATGCATTTGTGTACCCACCGTTCCACCTTAGCATCCAAGTTTTCTTCACCCTGAGTCGGATGATCTAAAGATGCATTCTCTGGACTTGAGAGAGACACTATGTAGAACAGGAACAGAGAAGAAAAGCACCGAGTTAAGACCTTGCCAGCATGAACACAGTCTGAGCATAATCTTTTACCTACATCCACACAACCTCGTTAAATTCCTGATCCATCAAAAAATGGAAATGGACCAAAATCTCCACAGCTAGTGGTCAGAACAAGTGACCGTTTCAGATCTTCAGTTAACAACGATTGTCTGCTGTATAGCTTCATTAACAGCAGGGACTGCTATCTGAACAGTGATCACACATGATCCCCAAATCTATGGTGGACTTATTTTTATGACATGTTTTGTTTTTTTAAACACAATAAACTCTCAGGTGGTCAAACAGCATATTTCTAAACTTTGGTGCACTGGGTTTAAAATTTCCTCCACTAAGAGGAAAAGTATGTGGCGCAGGCTCAATCACCTCTTGCCGCTTCTGGTGCTGCTACAGGCTCTGTGGTTACTGTAGACGATAGAGGCACTGCTGAAGCTGAGGCAGGTTCTGTGGCTGAGCCGGTCGCTACAGGATCATCTGCCTCTGATGACACTGTCCCACTTCCACTCTCCTGAGTGTGCATCTACCAGAAAGCAGGGAGAAAAATCATTATGTAAAAAAAGAATTTGAATTAAATATCTCGTGTACACTGGTGGATTAACCAAGAAACATTAAATGTATTTGGTTTTTACCAACACTGATCATTTAGAGCAGCTGTGGCATTCTTCAGGAAATTTATGTCCCAGCTTACATAGTAACTGGTATCCCTACAGCACAACCTTTCAAGTCTTTGTGCCATCTGTCAACACTACATGTAGTTACATTTCTCAGGAGGTACACGCCAGGTTATGTACAAGGCTGCGGCGTCTGGTGGGGCTCTCCTTGTGGTGTAAATTACGACGTAGATCTGACACAGAAGTATAATTCATGTGTAACATTGGGTGGTGGTCTAATACATTTGATGAGCACTGTATATTGTGAAACTCACTAATGGAAGGGCAATAAAATCATATGTGCTCAACCTCACAACTTTAACGTCATGAGCAGATAAAAGAACCTCAATTTCACTGCAAAACCAGCAAGGTTTAAGTAACATCAACATAATGTTGCACTGATACAGTGTGCAGCATGACTGTGCAAATAAAGCTGCAAACAAAAATGACCTGTCACCTCATTACAAAGGCCAGAGTGTGAGTCTTTAAAGGATCTCTGACACAATCTCTCTACCAAAGGGATACCAAGTACTGACAAAGTATGGTTGATTTCTGCTGCCATCTTCATTTAAAATAATTTGTCCTGTGCACACAGACGCACACAAACATCACACTGCTGAGCTGCAAAATAAAATCACGACTCCAGGGACAGTTATTTCACAAAATAATTAACAGTAGGGTTGGCCGTAGCTGTAAAAGTAACTGTACATAATTCACACATTGCATCAGTACCTGATCAACTCTGTTGATTCTCTTTATCAGTTCTTCAGCAGACACACTTCCAGCGATGACCTCCAAAGGAATCCCGTTCTCTCCAATGAAGAAGCTCGATGGTATGCACACCACTGGATCTTAAGGGTGGTTTTGTTAAGGCCCAAGTTTCAAGCAACTCACATGAGTGATGTGAACTGACTGAGTCTTTAAATAGCACACATCATTTACATTAAAAGGGTTTCATTTCTACAATTCTAGTCCACAAGCATACAGAGCAGAAAGGGTTGCCAATAAACACAATACACCAAAACAACGCCAAACATTTGAGTCCGCCTGCTGACCTACGAGACTTTGTGAGGGTAGCATGAATGTGCACAATCTTTACTGCATTTCCTTCTAAAAATGACAATATGATAACTGACATTAAGAACTGCAAAAAAATGTGCTCACTCACTCAAACCCAACGTTATTTATTCCAGTCATTAGTTACAAGCAGATGGTAGCAGGTTCTCATCATTACTCTCATTATTTTCTTTGAAGGCTTTCACACACAGCACCCTTTAACCCTTACCATCTCAGTTCATATTACAAACGTCATTAACACTTCAATTGTTTAAGCTACTGATGTAAGTGAGTAAAGTAAGTGAGTTTATTAATACAACACTTAAGGTTGGGCGATATGTAACATTTTTCCAATCGACATTCATCAGTCCAATAAATGACGGCAGGTGATATATTTGCGCAGTTGACTTTTTGATGGGCGGAGCAATGAAATCATGCACGGACTGATTTGCATGTTTAAAATTTATAACTTTTGTTTGGAGGAAACATTTTACCTTCTTTTCTTGTTTGTTTCAGTATTTATGTTACTACTTGGTTGCTATTATTCATTTATTTATTTAAGAGAACTTAGAAATAACAGTATATGTATAACAATGCTAAGAGTTAAAGGTTAAGAAAAATATCAGAACACAAATCTAAACAGAGGCCACATGTACCGTGACCTCAGTTTCAAGCTAAGAAATATGGGCTAACATCAGCATCTGTTGTCTCAATTTACAGTACTTTGCAAGCGTCTCAAGCCTGCCTTCATTTCCTTAGATTTTGCTTCTATGAAGTCAGACTTCTGTGTAATTTTTTTAAAGTTGTCTTGAGCAACGATTCTAAAAACTCCTCTGAACTTCAGTTGTTGAACTGTGAGGATAAGCCACAGCAGCCTGGAGAAAAGACACACAAGCAAAACATGCTCACAGAAAGCTCTAAAATCAGATCAAGTCAGAACCTTCTTGCTGTGAGGCTCCGCCAAGACACCCAGTTCCCAAAGACAAGTCAGTAATAAGTTTAGTAAGCACTGCGGCACCAGCTCAAACCTCGCACAACAGAAGGATACAAATCTGGGAGAACTGTGCACACGTGTCACTGTGGGGAAAGAAGAAAAAATTGAAACATTTCATGGTTTAACTCCATGCACATTAACATCTCTGTTTAGAGATATTACATCAAATGCTTGTTAGACTGACAGCGTGATCGAGATTTACATCAAAAGGAAAGTTAGGGCTGATCTTTAAAGTAGCAGCAGCAGTTTGCAAAACCTGCCATTAAAAGTTGGATGTACGGGCTTGGTGACACAGGGAGGAAAAAGTGTGAAAAGTGATCCTCCTTACATGAATGGCAAAAACCCACAATGATCAATACTTTTCCATTTAGTGGTGACTCACACAAAATTCCACAGCACATACAATTTTTGGTGACTGTTAAGTTACGAACAGGTAACAGAAGACTTTATAACACATCTTTTTAAAAACAATAAGTTTATGCACAAGTTTAATAAGGTCTGCTTTTCTGTTCTTCTTCTTTCCCACACTGTCAAGCTCAATACTTGCATCATTACTCTAGTCCAATCATCATCCTGTCCACCTTCTTTGAGCCAATTAGCCTCTGGTTTAAACAGACTCGCGTCCGTGCAACCAACCTCCTCCCCATCTCCACCTCAGACACCTCAGTCATAGCTCCATCCAAGCCTCAGTCTTCATCTTCATCACCACCAGAGTCTAGACTCCAGGGCGTCCTGTCCCAAATCTCATCACTGCTGGGATTCATCCTGCTATGATCGATCATCGGGGTCTAATCGCCAAATACAGTAACTTTTCTATGTCAATAAATCATGCTGTGACATGCTATGTCAATCAATATTCATAATCGCTGTATGTATGACAATGTTTCTGCAAAGTTTCATTCAGATTGGCCAACACGGTGAGAAGGAGAGTGTACACACAGACTTAGGTCATGTTCGACTGATTCAATATTGAGAAGCTGAAACTAAATGATGTGTAACAGATCATATCTACAAACATCCATGAAGCACCACGTCATATGATTTTAAAGTCGCCACAGCAGGTTTTGCTAGTACACCTCAATCTATTGTTGATTTTATGTACAGTTAATTCCACACAGGTAACTTTAAATCCCGGTTCATCATTTAGCAGTTTACTTTCAACTAAAATGACTCTTTACCTCTTGGCCTCCACTTTGATGGCCACGCAACATTTCTGGGCTGCCTCTGAGACCCTGTCATCCTCCCAGCTGGACATCAGCTGTGCAGACTGTTCATCTTCTCCTAAGGACAGAGTGACAGGAAACTGATGAGACATGTGGTCAAAACTATGGGTCCAGCTTCACTGATGGAACTGCAAAAGAAGTGCAAGTCTCATCTTTTCCAACTCTTACAGTAACGTCCCTCTGCGTAATCTGGGAACCACTTTTCTCTCTTCTGTTCTCAGTGTTTCTGTGATGCACTGGTGTATTACAGAAACACATAAACAACTGTGCCAGGATGGAGGCACAAAACCAGAGATTTTTACCCCACAGAAAACAGAAGCTGCTTGTCACTTTGTGTCAGCTTCGTGCTCGACAACATCTGTTCAGATCAAAAGTCACATTAAAATCAATACACTGTTGTACACTATTAGCACAGCTAAGAAGACTGTTTATATCTGGTACAGGGTGATGCTGAGACTTATTGTAGAGAGCTGTTTAAAGGAGACCACGCCATGGGTCTAGTTCTTTATAATTCGTTATTTATTATACATATGATCGTAAGCCTTTCCATGAATGTGTTTCTTTTTACATCTCGCTTTACAAAACACAGAGATATATGCGGCATATCGTGAACCATGCTGACCATGTGGAGCTCCTTTTGCTCCACACCGCCCTGTAATACTGTGATGTAACGACGAAAGCGCTGAGGCTGGCCACATGAGTGTACTCAGCTACTGTTCTGGAAGTGGACGGACTGTCCGTCATTTATGAAATCCTCGGACTGGCCTGCGGAATGCAAACAACTAACGCTAGCGTTACGTCAGCCCGGTTCAGCTGTGAGGACAGCAGGTGCTGTTGCACAGGACGTTACACCAACAGACCGTGTACACCATAGATACGTTACTAGACTTCTGTATTCTTGCTGTCGGTGGGTATTCATCAAATACATATGACGACTTCTTTCATAACACACTGACTATGCTAATTAGCTAATGGCTACAATGACTTCCAACGCTAACTGGCTAGCACCATGTAGAGTTTTCGCATGTGTTCCACTGTTACCTGTGATGACAACGACAAAGACCAAACTCCGTTGTTTAGCCGATTTAATGGCATCAGGAATTGAGCCCTGAAACCAAAGCATCATTGCAAGCTGAGTTCTGTGTTTCTGCTTTGGAGACACGGACGAGCAGCTAGGCTAACCAAACCTAAAGCCCAGTCAGCCTGTCACTTTCTACTTCCGCTCACAGCGAATATCAGCTGGCTGCAGCGTCAGCTTCTCTTCTTCTCTCCAGTTTAACGACAATCAGCATCCTAAGTGTTGCATTACTGCCTCCTCCAGGTTCACTAGTAAATCACAATCGGTTCAACTTTATGCTAATGAATTATTCTCGAAAAGAGGCTCCTTCTGTTCTTCCCTGGCCCTAAACTTTGCAAATCTCTAATCACCTCTCCTCTTGTTCATTGCATCCATGTGTCAAATCAACACAGTTACATTCTAAAGAATGTAACTATGTTGAACTGGATTAATGAAGTGCCCATGACTATAGAAAAGAGTGTTTATTTAATAAGAAATGGGCTAATGGGCAGTCCAGGCCCACCCACTGCCATAGTGACGGGCAAACTTAGCACGGCTTCGTGAGTAACGTGATTAAAAGAGACATAAACACTAATAGCATTTTATGTGGGGATCATCCAGAAACTGTGACACATCTTTTTTGGTACTGTTCTTCTACACAGAGCTTCTGGAAGGAATTAAGCAGGTTTGTTATTGTCCATATTTTAAGGAAGTTTTCTTTACGATGGGAAAATGTTTTATTCTGTTTCTTTAAGTTCCCCAACAAGAATGATAAATGTTTTTTATAATAAATTTATTAATACTTTTAGCTACATTTTTTTATCCATAAATGTACGTTTACTATCAAAACACCATATTTCTGTCATTTTCTCAAGGATGTGGAAAGACTCCACCAACAAAAAGGCTCTCAAAGCAATACATATATGTGAATTTTTGTGTGTATTTATATATATATATATAATTTAAAAAAATAAATAAATCCCCCCTTCGCCCCTGCGGGCGGTCTATCCTTCAAGCTCGGGTCCTCTACCAGAGGCCTGGGAGCTTGAGGGTCCTGCGCAGTATCTTAGCTGTTCCTAGGACTGCGCTCTTCTGGACAGAGATCTCCGATGTTGTTCCTGGGATCTGCTGGAGCCTCTCGCCTAGTTTGGGAGTCACCGCATCTAGTGCTTCCATTACCATTGGGACCACCGTTACCTTCCCCCTCCACATTTTCTCGAGCTCTTCTCCGAGCCTTTGGTATTTCTCGAACTTCTCGTGTTCCTTCTTTCTGATGTTGCTGTCATTGGGAACCGCTACATCGATCACTACGGCCGTCTTCTTCTGCTTGTCTACCACTACTATGTCCGGTTGGTTAGCCATCACCATTTTGTCCGTCTGTATCTGGAAGTCCCACAGGATCTTAGCCCGGTCATTCTCCACCACCCTTGGGGGCGTCTCCCATTTTGACCTCGGGACTTCCAGGCCATATTCGGCACAGATGTTTCTGTATACTATGCTGGCCACTTGGTTATGGCGCTCCATGTATGCCCTGCCTGCTAGCATCTTGCACCCTGCTGTTATGTGCTGGATTGTCTCAGGGGCATCTTTACACAGCCTGCACCTGGGGTCTTGCCTGGTGTGATAGACCCCAGCCTCTATGGATCTTGTGCTCAGTGCTTGTTCCTGTGCTGCCATGATTAGTGCCTCTGTGCTGTCTTTCAGTCCGGCTTTGTCCAGCCACTGGTAGGATTTCTGGATATCAGCCACCTTCTCTATCTACCGGTGGTACATACCGTGCAGTGGCCTGTCCTTCCATGATGGTGCCTCCTCTTCCTCCTCTTTCTTGGGTTTCTGCTGCCTGAGGTATTCACTGAGCACTCGGTCAGTTGGGGCCATCTTCGTGATGTATTCGTGGATGTTCGTTGTCTCATCCTGGACCATGGTGCTGACACTCACCAGTCCCCGGCCTCCTTCCTTCCACTTAGCGTACAGCTTCAGGGTGCTGGACTTGGGGTGAAACCCTCCATGCATGGTCAGGAGCTTTCTTGTCTTTATGTCAGTGGCTTCTATCTCCTCTTTTGGCCAACTTATTACCCCAGCAGGGTACCTGATCACGGGCAGGGCGTAGGTGTTGATAGCCCAGATCTTGTTCTTACCGTTCAGCTGACTCCTCAGGACTTGCCTGACCCTCTGCAGGTACTTGGTGGCTGCAGCTTTCCTAGCGGCCTCTTCATGGTTCCCATTTGCCTGTGGGATCCCCAGGTACTTGTAACTGTGCTCTATGTCTGCAATGTTGCCTTCTGGTAGTTCGATCCCCTCAGTTCTGACTACCTTCCCTCTCTTTGTTATCATCCAACTACATTCCTCCAGTCCGAATGACATTCCGATGTCATTGCTGTAGATCCTGGTGGTGTGGATCAGTGAATCGATGTCTCGTTCACTCTTGGCATACAGCTTGATGTCATCCATGTACAGGAGGGGGCTGACAACTGCTCCACTCCGTAGTCGGTATCCGTAGCCAGCCTTGTCAATGATCGCACTGAGGGGATTCAGGGCCATGCAGAACAACAGTGGGGACAGAGCATCTGCTTGGTAGATCCTGCACTTGATGGTGACTTGTGCTATGGGCTTGAAGTTGGCCTCTAGTGTTGTCCGCCACATCCCCATTGAGTTCCTGATGAAGGCTCTTAGGGTCCTGTTGATCTTGTACAGTTCTTTGCATTCCAGGATCCAGGTGTGGGGCATTGAGTCATAGGCCTTCTTGTAATCAATCCAGGCAGTGCACAGGTTGGTCAGCCTAGTCTTGCAGTCTCGGCTGATTGTTGTTGTTCTTATATACTCATTGTTTGTTCAATAAAGTTCCTAAAAACAAACAAACAAAAAACAAAAACAAAATGCAACGTTCGAAGCATTAGAGCCGGTCAAGGTTTCAAAATAATGGAAAAACACATGTCCACAGTGACATCTGCTGGCCAATTTGATTAATGCCACATATTGATAATGCTGTTCTGTGAAACACTGACGCAGACAAGCCCTGCACAATTCCAAGCAGAACTACTTATAATACCAGACTGACAATAATGGCGATGAGCACATGTTTTGGAGAAACTCCCACACAAACAAAGAAAGAGCAATACTGAGACTGTTAAAGACAGCAGGTTATGATCATAATAAACACTGCGCTTCAACAAAATTCTCCCTCTGTTAACATTTGTGTTGCTCACAGTAATTCAGTGTATAAATTAAATCATACAGAGAGTAGACTGCGACTGCTGGGGTTACTGTAATAACCACACAGGCTTCCAGCTGTTTAGGGCCTCGGCTGGCGTCGTTTTTGCTCACAGCCCTCAAAGACTGGATGTGTTTGGTTGATTTTTAAGTTTTCTGGGAGTTATCAGGTTTGTTCTCCACACTGTCAAGTAAAGTTAGAAGCTGGCATAACATTTGATTTTATTTTTAATTAATTTTAAAAATATTCATTTAAATGAAATGTGTTTTCCTTCTTTGTAAAAAGTTAACATTTATCACATTTTCATTGGCTAATTCTGACCAATCATAAGAGTCCATTTCACGCATTATCTTTAAACTCTGCTGTGCAACCTCTGAACCATGAAGAAACTTTCCTTAAATTTCTATTGCTGTATCTTGGGAAAAGAAAAATCTGTCATTTCATGTGTGGGTTTTTTCTAGATTTTATTTTTACAGTATAAATATTTTACTTATGGCAGCACAGTATGTGAGTAACAGGCTATCATGAGGATGAAATCACTTAATGCTGCAAATAACATTTTCTGTTGAAAGCAGAGAACAGACTCCTCCTGTTCTATTTTGTCCTTGAAAGCAGAGGCAGTTTTATTAAGATATTTTAATTAATTTACAGCACAGAGTGCCACTCTCTCTCTCTCTGCTGATATGAGTTAATGGAGCTCACCCACCAGTCTGTTTTTCTCGCTTCCTCTCATCTATATGACAGTAATCGTTGAATAAGATATTTATATATCAATCTAATATTTATTTAATGACACTTTTGATTCCAGTGTTTAAGTGATTGAATTGTCTATACTGGTCTTCACAATCCACAGCAAAAATAATAATGAAAGGTGGGGTATTGTTTCTTTTACACATGCACCTATAAAAAAATTGAAGCAGTAGTATCAAAAACATTAACTCAGTACAGATGACTCTGATTCATGAAAAACTGGCACTAAAGCAGCAGGTACACCACCTGGAATAATAAGTGTAATAAGAAAAAGTGTGTAGTCAGCACTTTGTGTAGATGTCTCAAAGTTGGGAGTACAGTGCCAAAACTCTGTCCTAAAGGTTTTTTCTCAGTCTTCATAATGAGGGTTTTGAGGGAAGCTCCACTGATTATGATAGTAATACAGCGATTTTCATGAAAGGAACTGAGCTGTCTTTGACCTTGACCACGACTTACTCACTTGTAGTGTGTAAAGACACCACTAAAGCTGAACTGAACTGCTGTATTTGACTTGCTACCTTTTCAGTTTTCCTTCCATTCCTTTCACAGTAACTTCCAATGTGTGTTACAACGTAGCTGCTTACACATCACCATCCAGGAAACTGACTTCTTTAGACTGTGCCACTCTGAGCAGTAACAGATGAGCTTACTGACTTCTTCTTATTTGTTGTTACTTCTGTAACATCGATTATTTCTGAAAAAAACGTCAACATTGTTCCTCCTGTGTGGCAGCAGAGAAGCAGACGTGAGCTTTACCAGAAGAAATTGTGCTGTAAAGTGCAGCCCGGAGCTGCAGAAGCAGCGCATGTGTGAAGCACGAGCAGAATAAAAGAAAGGCTATCTGAACACCAGGGTCTCCCCATAACAGCCAGTGATACAAATATAATTTTGTTGTTATTTATCAAAAAATTGATAAATAACTCTAACAATGTCTTATATTTTAGATTCCTGAGAGTAGCCACCCTTTGCTTTGCTTTGTTTTTGCTGCAAACCCTTGTCCTTCTCTTAATGAGCTTCATTATGCAGTCACCTGAGAGTCATGGTTCTGGGTCATGTTGACCCAGCATTCTAAGTTTGTTGTGTTTCGGTGTTAATTTGTATTATGTTTATGTTTTAGGTTCATCAGTAGTCTTAAGTTTAGTCTGTTTTGAATTTCTTATATTCTTATATTGCCTGCTTTCTAGCCTGAATATGTCTTAAAAGTATTTTGTGATCCAGAAAGAGTAATATTTCAGACTCCGCCACTCTGCGTTCCTCCGCAAATGCCTCGTTTGAGTTTTGGACAAAATGCATACTGGGATGTTTGCCTGGGTTTGGCTACAGTAGCCAGTGAGCTGATTGGTGACCAAAACAGCCAATGAGAATTTTTGCATCCAAGTCTGTGATTTTTTGGTTTTGTGGCACAAATATAACACTGTACAGAAAGAGTTGAGCGTGCAGGGGCAGAGATGTTGTGAGCGCGTGCAACACATTGCGAGCAGGTCCGCAGAGATCTGAGCAAGAGCAAATGCAAAAACTGAGCGAGAGGGGCTGCTATTGTGTGTGTATATGGATAATAGCAAACACTGAAATACATTTCTTGTATGCAGCAATGAATTTTGTTCGCTCAAATTTAGCTTTTCCTTGCTCAGGAATAAATTTCTCTTCAAAATGCAACACTTGTACTCGCAATTTCTTTTTACGTGTACTCAATTTTTTTTAATGTGCGCTCAGAATAGTGACACAAAAATAACGCCATAGTCTTTGACCTCTGTGTCCCTCCCTGTGTGTTTGTGTTTAAGTGTGAGTGTGTGTCCTTGTGTCTTGTTTCCCTTTTCTGTTTCTCTTCTTGTGTTTCATTCCACGTTCCCCCCGTCTATGGATTCTTTAGGTAACATATTGGTAACATATTTAAAATAAAATACATGTACAAAAAAAAATAAAATCGTTTTTTGTTTTTTTTGTAAAAGCGTTGCTTTTGTTTGTTTGTTTAATTAATTGGGTTAAGACTTTTATACATATTTTTAGCCAGAAAATTGCGTGTTATCTGGCGAACATGTTTTGTCCTTTATCTAAAGAATCAGTAGCTTCCAACACACACACGAGTCGTTTTTATTAATTTACTGTATTTGTTTAACTGTGAACTTTTGTCGCACTTGGTCTTCCATACCGGGAAGCTCGTCACACCAGCCTGTAACTTTCACTTTTGATTTTGAGCTGTTTGCGGCACAACAGGGGCACTTTGTTTTTTTTTCTGACTTCGACAGAAAAAATAAGTACTCAAAAAAGAGGCAGTGCAGTCACAGCTGGCTGATTTTTGGATCGTAGCTACTAAGTGAAGTTTTCATATCTGTTTCTTTTCTGTCAATCAGATTATGGCTGAGGTCTTCGGCAGTCGCTCGCTAAATGATAAGGTGAGTAATAATCTGTTCATCTGTTTGTTTGTTTGTTTGTTTGCTTGTTTGTTTGTTTGCCTGTTTTAGTCCGTCTAAAAAGAAACAAGTGCTCCACAGTTAACGATGTCTTTCTTTCTTGGCAGAAGGAAGGAGGCCTGGATAAAGACGGTGAACTAAAGGAGGCCAAGCGAGAGTTGGAGGAATGGAAGGTAGGCCGGAACTAATGCTGAACTACATTTTCCATTTTCAGGCGTGAAGTAGCGCAGCGTTTTAGTTTAATAGTAAAATAAGTTCACGATCGTCAAAATAAATTTATGGGAAAACGACAACTGCTCAGCCGGAAGTGTCTTCATTCTCCGTTTATAGAAGAAGGTGGTTTGTTTACTGAGTACTGGGAGTGATCTGAGTGATTTAAATAGTAATTACAGTTCTCAGATCTCTTATTTAAATCGAGATGCAATCCTGCATCGTGAATGCAAGCCCGGAACTAAGTATGTTCTACAAATAAACGTACTGGACTGAAAAGCCTGAAAGAGTCTATATAAATGGCCATATTATAATAAACGTCATTATTTACATTGATATACATTTATTAGCATTGAGACATCATTGGATACATTTTATTTACGCATTTGAGCTTAAACGTTAAATGGTTACTTATATTTGGTTGCACAGAATATGCAGTTTGCAGTAAACAGGGAGAAACCGTAAAGCAGCTCGTTTCAGCAAGTGAAAGTCAGATGGAATGGGCTCAGGCAACATTCCATAGGGTGTAGCTGTAGGTCTATATTTGCTCAACTAAAAACTATTTTGATGGCTTTTGAACTTTTGATGGCTCACACTTTAGCAAACGAGGCGCAGGTGAAGTGAGCACGACCAAAAACGAATAAACACTGTTTTAGTCTTTTGTTTGGGGGAAAGATTGGTCATAGTTTGTAAAGGGCAGCACCATTATCTTGTGAAACCTACACAATTGCAGTGATCAGTACAGATCTTGATTAGTGATTGCTCAGGAGCCTGTTTATATAGAAAATAAATAAAGGTACATAAGGTTAATGTCAACTAAAATACAGGCATACAACACTAGGGGGATGCAGCACGAATACTGAGTTTCATCAGTGAGTCAAGTGCACAGCATCATTTAGGATTTCTCTTTTAAATTTATATCATAAACTATTTATAAACGCTTCAGTTCTTCCACTTTTTCCTCATAAGGACATAAAAACTAAGTAAAGCTTTGTTTCTCTTTCAGTTCTGTACTTTTCTTACTTATCAGCATGGTATTATATCATTCAGAATGACTTGAGTATATTTGGCCATGTTTAAATATCTGTCAGTGAGAGAATAATTTTATTTGAGCAGCGTGTAGTCCCTTTGTAGACTGCCCACAGCTCCAGTTGTATTCTCTCTGAACACCACCTATCGCTCTTAAAGGCTAGATTCGAAAAAGCGGATGATATGAAAACCAGGCTGGTACTAGAAAAGCTGGAGGAAGATGATGCCAAGTCACACGCACAGCAGGAGATGAACGCTTGTGTCAAAAACCAACAGAAGACCCAGGATGAATTTAATCAAAGCATGAGAACAGTTCAGGTACACTTATTGTCATCTCTGTAACATCTACACTACACTCAGAGAAACTGAGAGTACATAACTCTCACCAATTATTCCATTTTATTCTTTTCCATAGGATGAAATCCAGAAGCTGACTAGATACAATCAAGATTTGCTGGAGAAACTGAAGAGATGTCATTCTGAACTGGAGGCTAAGAAGACAGAGTCCCGCAAGTTAGAGCAGAAATTCAAGGTAAAAACCAGGAACACTTTCAGATCTGTCCAGCTGCTCACATTTACATAAACTAATCACGGGCATTAATGTGATGGTAATTATGGGATTTCCACACATGGAAAATCCAAATGTATACTTACAGGCTCCAATATATGAATACATCACCAAACATATCCAGATGTCCCTTAGCAAGTTGCATGTTGATGTTGAGTTATTTTGAGGTGGCAGCAAATTTACACTGTTATACAGGCTGTACACTGACTACGTTACATTGTATCAAAGTGTCATATCTTCAGTGTTGTCCCATGAAAACAAAATATTTACATAAATGTGAGGGGTGTACTCACTTTTGTGAGATACTGCATAGACGTACAGGCTCGGATATATTCTTTTAAGTGTGTGTGGATTAAATTCAAACTTGTGCATCCAATTCCTGTTTTTAAAATTCCTTCAAGAGCTATGCTCTACAGTCATTCCACCCTGTGAAAGGCAGTTCACGGCCCCAAATAAAACGGTGACATTCATGTTCCTGATCAGTGGACACAAACGCCCGACCACAGCTGTATACACATTGAAACAGATAACGGCCTGTAACTCTGTATTGTCCCATCTGTCCAGATCTATGCCCAGATCCCAGACACAGAGGTGAAATTCATTTCTCAGAATAAAGAAACAAGAGAAGAGGGTGACGAGGACAGTCAGCCAATCAGAGGAGTGTTTACCATCAGCCAGAGAGCTGCTGTGCTTCTGCAGGGAGGACAGGCTCTCATCACCTTTGAGGAGGAGAAAGGTAGATGTCATTTGACTTCAGTACTCTATATGGTTCATTCTTACTTATGTTAATGTTAATAAAACCAAAAAGTTTTAGTTCGCACTGTCACTTGGAAAAAGACACATACAAGACAGTTAAATGCTTAAGTGAAAAAACAGAATTTCAATTTCAGATATTAAATATGAAATTATGATTTCTTATTTTTAATATCACCTGAAAAAAGCAATTTAAATGAAGACAGACAGATGGGTTTTTTTGGAGGTGTGGTCGTAAACTTTGGATCAGCTGTAAAACAGCCTGTTTCACTTTAAGCTTTATTTTCAGTACATTTCATGCTCAAGAAAATGTTTTGTCTCACTCCCATGTCTTCTTGTGGCATGTTGTAGCTCTAATTGGAACCTTGTGAAGATCCAACCATGCAAATTATGATTTTTATGTAATTTTCCAAGTGGTCTTAAACTTTTGATTGGGACTGTATCTGAAGCTGCCACATGAATGTTCATCTCTTTAGTTTAACGTACATCATGTTCTCAGTACAACTGCAAATGATACACATCGTTTTGTCATATTCTTGGTCTGCAGTGGCTCGTCAGATCCTGAAAATTGCCAAGTGCTCTGTGTCCTGTGAGAACAGCAGTTTGGACGTGAAGCCGAGAAGAATAACCATGGATCCTGCTGTGAAGTTTGAGGTAGATGCTTCGACAGTATCATCGGGGTTTTTATGCTTCAGTTAGAAAATGAAGCCTCGTGGTTCACAACTAAAACGAAAAAGAAACTAGAGCCTTATTTTTTATGTTGACTGTGTCTTTAGTTTCCTCTCTATAGTTTGTACAGTTGTAACACTGTCAGGTCATTAAAATCTGTCCACAGAGTAGGAGTGAGACAGTACACATCTCCAGGATTACTTATTGCTGTGATGACACACAGAGAATACTTTCCTAAAAATACTTCTTAACTAAAGCCAAAAAACTTTGGCTTTAGTTAAGAAGCATTTCTAACAATACAGAACTAGATCCATCCTGAGTCATTCCCATGGAAAATATGGCCTTCTGTGTGTGTGTGTGTGTGCGGCAGGGTCAGAATTAACAAATTAAAACAGGAAGTAATTAAACAAGGAACACAGGAACGTAAACTTGACACGGAGAACACAAAAGAGCAGAAAGAATGACCTCCTGGGACAAACAACAAGTAGAACTACAACCTAATATCAAGAACCAGAAAATGGAAAATTAAGCTGGAATATGAAAACCTAAGTGACAACATAAAGAACATACTATACAGTAAATATAATAATTAATAAAACAAAAATAATAAACGCAAAGCATGAGGTCAGCAAACAGATATATAGGACTGCTTTCTTCCACTTATAATTTTTTTTATATTTATATATATAATTTTAAAATCCTCACAAACCCTTGAATAATCAGACCCCAACTTATCTTAAAGACCTCATAGTACCATATACCAAAGTACATCACTTTGCTCTCAGTCTGCTGGTGTACTTGTAGTTCCTAGGACATTTAAAAGTAGAATGGGAGGCAGAGCCTTCAGCTCCCACTTTGGATTCGTGAGACGGACACTATCTCTACTTTTAAGATTAGGCTTAAAACTTTCCTTTTGGATAAGGCATATAGTTAGGGCTGGACCAGGTGACCCTGAAACCTCCTTTAGTTATGCTGCAATAGGTGTAGGCTGCTGGGGGATTCCCATGTTACACTGAGTGTTGTTTTGTAGTGATCAACACCCTGTAAACAGTGTGTGTTCACACCGATGTAGGTCCACCTTGACGTTTCCAGAAAGGAGCTGAAAGTTTCCAACGTCCCCGATGTCATGCCAGAAGAGAGAATGAAAGACCGACTGGAAATTAGTTTCTCCAGGCCCAGTAGAGGAGGAGGAGAGGTGGAGAAAGTGGAGTATGACAAGAACACTGGGACTGGGTGTGTCACATTTCTCCAACCTGGAGGTAAAACTCTATAAGATAATTGTGCCACATTACACAGTTCATTATTCTTAGTTAGTTGTTCTAAGTAATTTTGTATCATTACAATAGTTGTATGTATGTGCATTTGTGTGCAGTTACTGAGAGCCTTGTCCTGAGGGGAAGGTACGATGTAGAGCTGGACACTGAAGTGAAGGTGCAGGTTGGACCTATTTACGAATACCAGCTGCGCAGATTTCAGGTAAGATACAGCACTGAGACTAAAAGCACTTTGTTAACTTAGTTAAAAGCACAATTTATCACTTGTAAAAAATTTAACTGGACAGGCTGCCAGTCTGTTGCAGGACTAACACAGAGACACAGGCAACGTTCATGCTCACATTTTACACCTGGAGTCTCTTTGGAGTCACCAGTGCATGCCTTTGGACTGTTGGAGCACACAGGGGCCCACGCAGAGAGGCCCCACACTGGCAGTTTACCTTTAATTCCCAAGCTGACGCTTTCAAACCTTTTTATTTTTCAAAATACAAAATATCAAATAAAATGTATTTATGACTCGGAAAACTATACTTACCAAACCCCACGTACCTTTAAAGGTCGTGCTACTAATGGAAATCACTAACTCAATTAACAAAATAGCCATTCCTGCTGGATAATTCCTTTCTTTTACTTAGCCTAGTCATCAGAATCCACAACGTGTTATGAAACTAATTTCTTAAAATTTCACCAACAGAGACATATGGAGAAATTTTTCCTGTTTATTTTAATATTAACATTAACCAATAAAACCTCTACATTTAGGGAGGCTGTGTCTTTTTGCAATTATGTAAATGCATCCATGCAAGTTTAATGAACGTGAAAGATAGTTATTTCACTTTAGCACTAATAATGCTTAACTGGTATAAAACTTTGCATTCAGATGCCTTCAGATTAACAGAAACGAGAATACTTCTAAAAAAAGAGTTATATTTTATTTCAAGCTGTCTTGGTATTTGTTTTTTGAGGATTTTTAAGTTGTATTGAGAGCTGATGGGATGTCACACACACCACAGGTGCGGCTACTAAGATTCTTGACCAAGTTTGAATCTCAGTGACCGAGACATCAAGTCAAGGTCAGAGATCAAGTTTTCTGAAATGCCATAACTTGAGAACAGGGTGGCGTAGGATCTTGAAATTGATGCTATGGGTGTGTCAACTATGACAGTGAGGACTAACACTGGCGGTTGCAAGTCTTCTTTAAGTTTGAAAGCCTTTTTTTTGTTACATAGTCATTGTTTATTATGACTTGCAACATTCATAATACATAATTATTATGGCTATAGTAAAATAATTATTCTCTGACAAAAATATGTAATTATTTCACAACTTGTAACAAACATATAATTATAGAAATATTATATTATAACATCATAGTAAGCGTCAGTATTTGCATTTTTAAAAATTTTTTGCAATTACTAAGTCTGTAGAAAAGCAGTGTTAGCGTTAGAGGGCTTTCTTATGTGTTGAAATACACACACACCTACATGAATAAGTCTTAACGACACCCCCCACCCCCCCACACAAGTTGTTATAAAGCTTGTGTGTGTTGTTGTAAAAGTTGTTAAAAGTTTGCAGAGCAACAATAAAGCAAATTTTTATGATTTATTTCAGACCTTTTGTGGCTGTCCGAAGCGAACCATCCTCCTGGATGACATTCAGGACATGGTTGATGAGGAAGACCTCCAGGACCATCTGGAAATCCATTTTCAGAAGCCCAGCAACAGTGGTGGTGAAATAGAGAGCATTAAGTACATCGCTAAACCGAAAGTCCTGCAGGCCTTTTTCTGTGAGAGCACAGAGGAGAAGGACGACAGTCTGTGAACCACCATGAACTGTCCTCTAATACATATAGGAAATGTAAGACGAGCTCCACCCTGTATTAAAGTACATTTCTAATCATTTCCAAATGTCTTGCTCAACCTGAAGTCATACATTGTAGAGATTTCATTTATTTGCTCTCCTGCAGGGTTAATCGGGATGATACTTTATCTCTGTGCATTTAATACATTTGATTACAATCTTCCATGTGGTAAAGTTGGGGGTGTTTGAGTTATGTTAAAAGATAAAACCAAGAAATTCTGAATATCACTTGAGAAAGAACCTGTGTGATATTTTATGCAGTCAGTCTGTAAAATTAATGACAACCTACACAAAGACAGTACTACTTATAAGAACATGTAAACACTGGGATGGGTAGTAGGCTGAAAGCCTCACATCTCATTATCTAATCACTTATTTTAGTCAGAAAATTGTATTTCCTTTAGTTAATGTAACTAACTGCAAATCTGGGATTTCAGAAGACAAACGTATAATGTGCTGGATGACATGATATTTTCTGTTGGTAAATTACCACTTGAGAGGTGAGAACTGCAGTTTTATTACAGCTATCTATGATCTAGTTGGCTTGCCCTTTTTAGCTCTATAAACCTGCAAAGGAAGCTTTCAGATACACCGTCATCCTGTGTACGAAGAAAATCCCCGCAATTTAAACTAGTGCCTCAACTGTCTTCTATGCTGTGCTTAATAAAGTTAATGAATCCTGAAACAGTAACATGAGTTATATTTGTTATTTTGTGGCAACTGCATTGGTAACCACAGTGTTAGCACTGCTGCCAGAGTCACGTGTTGTTTTATTGTGGCTCCTGGCTGGGCAGCATGATCATTAGCACATTATTAGTTGTTGCTTCACACCATTGTTCCCTCTGTAAATGGTAAATGGACCGCTTCTCATATAGCGCTTTAACTGAGCACTCAAAGTGCTTTACACAACTTGCCTCATTCACCCATTCATACAAGAACATCTTTGTATGCTCTTTCCATCCAACATTCATGCACATTCATATTCCAGTGGATGCCTTGAAAGCAACTTGGGGTTAGTATCTTGTCCATGGATATTTGACATGCAGACCAACCTTCTTATTAGTAGGCTTCTGTCTTCCTCCCACATTCCAAGATCGTGCATGGACTAGGTTCATTGTGAGTAAATGTTCATTTTATTCATATATCACATTTCATTACACGTAAACTCATAAGACCTTGTGTAGGTCTACGATGACTCAACAGAATAAAACAACAAAACTTTACAAAAAGTAAACAACAAGCAAAAGAAAACAGTAAAATGTGCAGACAAACAGAATCAACTTTCTGGGAACCTTACATAACATTTTTATTAGAAACTACTGTCCCCAAAGTTATGTGGTCATATACTTTGAACCCAGAAACAGGGTAACTATGTGGGAATGCTGTTTGTTGATTACAGTTCAGTGTTTAACACAATAGTGCCCAGCAGACTGTTCACAAAGCTGAGGGATCTGGGACTCAACAGCCGTCTGTGTGCATGGGTGTTGGACTTCCTCACTGGCAGAACTCAGGTGGTGAGGGTGGGTAGATGCGTCTCTAACAGCATCACCATCAACACAGGAGCACCACAGGGGTGTGTCCTCTCGCCACTGCTCTACTCCCTCTACACTTCAGACTGTGTGGCCACCCACGGCTCCAACACCATTGTGAAGTTTGCTGACGACACAGTGGTGTTGGGCGCCATCTCCAACAACGATGAGGCGGCCTACATGGATGAAGTGAAGAATCTGGCATCATGGTGTCGGGACAACCATCTCCAGCTGAACGTCAGCAAGACCAAGGAGCTGGTGGTGGACTTCAGAAGGAGTCAGCACAGAGACTACAAGCCCATTATCATCAATGGAGCTCCAGTGGAGAGAGTACAGTCCTTCAAGTATCTCGGTGTCCACATCTCCTCAGACCTGACATGGTCTGCCCACAATCAGGTCCAGACCAAAAAGGCTAGGCAGCACCTGTACCACCTACGACAACTGAGGAAGTTCAGGGTGTCTCCAGAGATCCTCAGGACTTTCTATACAGGCGCTGTGGAGAGCATCCTCACACAGAACATCACAACTTGGTTTGGGAACAGCTGTGTTCAGGACCAAAAAGCTCTTCAGAGAGTGATCCGTACAGCAGGACACTGCTGCAGGGCTGCTCTCCCCTCCCTACAGGACATTTACACCAGGAGATGCTGGACTTATGCTCTATAGAGCAGCGCAGATACTGAAGGACCCGTCCCATCCTGGCAACAAACTGTACCAGCTTCTGCAATCAGGCAGAAGGTTCCGCACCATCTGGGCAAGGACAGAGAGGCTCAAGAGGAGCTTTTATCCTCAGGCCATCCGTGTGTTGAATCATGCCCCTCTCTTTTTTGCACAGTCGAGGAGTGTACCAGGTCCCATTTCACTGCGTGTTATATCTGTATAACCATGCATGTGACAAATAAAGAATCTTGAATCTTGAAATCTTTGGAAATTGAGATACTTAGCCCTTGTCACCCAGTAACAGCTGGGATTGGCTCAAGTAAGCCCAGGCTCTAGGAATATTTAGGGGTGGATTTCGAGCAACAGCTATGCAGCTATGAAAGCCATTAGGAATCCCAGGAAGGTGCTTGATTGAGGACAAAAAGATTGTTTTTGGAGTCATTTCTGGTGTACCGACAGCTGTTTCAGCTGAACAAGTCGAAGGAAATATAGTAGGATCCAAGGTTATCGAGGCACAGTGCTTAAAAACTGAGAGAAATGTGACAGTGTAGCTGTAATTTTAAAATTTATCGAGGAAAGGCTACCATCCAAACTTTTTTCATTGGTTATATGAATTAGGATGTTCAGCCTTATATTCCCCCTCCCTTGGGATGCTTTAAATGCCAAAGATATGGGCATGTCACTGGAGGGGGACACGAGTATGGTAAATGTGAAAAAGGAGCAAACTTAAAGTGGTGCAATTGCGGAGGTGAGCATATCTCAGCTTTTCGTGGTTATGAGGCAAGTAAAAGGGCAGCAGAGATCCAGAGAGTAAAATCCATTGATGACATGCAGAAGCAGAAAAGAAGCTTTGGTTATGAACAAAAATGATTTTGTGTTATTTATGGTGCTGTAATAAACTGCACCGCTCAAACAGACAAGAAAACTGAAAAAATCCAAATAATTATGAAGACTACAGACAAACACCTGGGAATCACGGGTCTGTGATGGGAGACAGCTCAGGAAATGCTAAGTGGTACAAATCCTAGCTCACAGCCAGGAGGTGGTGGTTCATTGTGGTCCTAAATATTCTACAGTGGGATGATTGAAGTCTTATTGCTAATGGACAGGAACTAAAACACTTTATATCTCATCTGCAAAGTAAACCACGTGTAATATGGAAACATGGATAAAAGCAGAGTGGTACTTTGTTTATAAATGAATATACAGCTATGAGGAATGATACAAAAGATGGTAAGGGGGGTGGCCACATTTGTGTGAACTGGAATAAGGCATAGATTAGACAGTGTAAATATTGAGCATGAGTCAATCACAGTTAAGGTTTGGATGGAGGAAGATGAGGCAGTAATGATCAACTACTATAAATTATGTAAAAGGCTCACCGGGGACATATTAAACACTGTAGGTGTTTAATATGTAGTTGTAGGGTGTAGGTGTTCCCTACACCCTACACATGGGTGTAGGGAAAATAATATGTTGTGGGGATTTTAATGCACATAACACTTTGTGGGGAAGCAGATGCACAGATGAAAATGATTCATGCGCTGAGGATTCAAATCCTGTGAATTTGGCAGAAGCACTGAGATATCAGCGATACAGGAATTGATTTCTGCAACATTCAGACACATTTCGGTCACGGTCACAAAATAGTGAAATAACAATTACCCATCTCAGGATAGGTCATACAGGTCTTAATAAAACACTACAGCTAATAGGCAAGTACCCAACGGGATTGTGTGCCCACTGCAAAAAAATGGAATCTGCTCAGCATGTACTGTTAGAATGCCGGGCTTGTGTCCTGGACAGGAAGGCGTTAATAGGAGGAGCTGAAGATTCATTCTACTTTAGAAACCCTGCTTGGAAAGGCACTGTCTCAAATCTATGGCCAACTGTTGAAAGTTGTGATAAGAAAGGGTTTAACACTGCAGAAATATTTTTGTTATTCCCAGTATTCCAAGTTCCTGATTCACACTCCTGTCCAGTAGGGGGCGGTAATGCACCTCTAAGCTCATTTGAAACTAAAACGAAGAAGCCCCCCCGAGGTCAAAGCCAGAAATGTTGTTAGAGTGAGTTACCCGGCGTTCATTTGGACAGTGTCTTCATGTTTTCAAAGGTCGAGTGTTTTTCTACGATTTTGTGGAACAAACTAACGCAGTCATCTGGTTTGGACTTGTTAAAATCCTGTAAGTTATGGTCTGGCTTGTTAGCTTATCAGTAGATAGCGTTTCTTACTAAAATGTATCGGTTGTCATACCGCTGTGAGGATAAACCGTGTGAAACGTGCTATTACACTCACTAGAAGTTACCAGATGTATCTAAAGGCGAAAGACTACAGTAGTGAACTGGTTTTACGTTAACTGGTTAGATTTGTTTACACATTCTATCCGCAGATTCGTCATATTTACCGATTGGTCACCTCTGTGTGCAAATCTGTCTCGGAGTTTGACAAGATTAAAGGACTCTCTCCATCTCCAGCTCGTGCAAATGCAGATTTCAATATTATCAATATTATCTGCTGACAACAATGAGATTATTTTTAATTTATAAAACAGCTTCCGCTTGATGTCGTACCTCCGTGTTTCAAATCATGAGTTGACATTTTCCCCACGACACACACCTGAATAGCTCGACGATGTGTCGAGTTCACCTGCACACCTGTTCACTCCGTCAGCTGCTGGTTTAGGAAACACGCCCACGTTTAACATCGGGAGCTTTCTGCTCAGTATAACGAAACATCGTCACAAATAATAAAAACATCTTTCTGAAGTAGCTGTAGTGGGATCAACCTTTTATCTTTAAATAGCTAAAATAGCTTTTATTCTCCTAATCAAAATCCCGGTGCCTTGAACTCTTACAGATTTCTTTTTTAATTTGTAAAATAATGCTAATGTTTGTTTCCTCATACATCACCTGGCTTAAGTTATTTAAAATAATGATTTGCTTTTCACCATAACCATCGGCTATCCTAGGCTATCAACAGTGTGTTTCTCAAACCACGATTGCGTCTTAAGAAGCTTACATCCAGTTATTTGAGCAGATCAGTGGCAGAGCTATGCTGTTGACATACATTGATACCAATCCAGTCAGTGGATTTCCATCCATCCATCCGGGGCCAAGTCGTGGGGGCAGCAGTCCACTTAGCTATGCAAACATGCCTCACCTTTGATTACGATTGCTGGACTGCTGACTGGCTTATATGATTCATACATAATGTCCTTAATCTTTAAGTATTCTGATTCAAAAAGAATAGATGAGATTTAAGAGAAGTGAAGCAGACTGAGCAGCAGATCAGTCAGGATGGTGTGGTAGTCGTACAGTGTTTCTTCTGTGATGAATGTGTTTGGAAATGTTTCCTCCACACAGTCTTGGACTCTTACAGAGACTTCACTGGATACTGCAGATAATCAGAAGCACGCTAGGATGACCAGTGTAAGTATGTCAAACAACAGTTTGTAATATTCTCATCTTATTCTGATGTTAATGCCCTGCAGTGATGTAATACAGTTCACCATCACAGAGCACCACTGTAAACACTGAATCTCTTTTTTACACATGAATAACGTGAAATATTTTTTCTTGATTTCTTTTAAATTTATTGCATAGTTCTCACATTTACATGTTTTAGATACAAACAATTGTAATATTATACGAAGATAACCCGAGTAAATACAAAATTTAATTGGGGTGTTGTCGTCAACCTGCTGGATAGGCGAGTATGTGAATGCGATAACTAGAGAACGAGGTGATGTAGGGAGCTTCAGTTTGATGCCATACCACCTCTGTTTGTTTTTGAATAAACTTAATAACTGGTTGGACTGTTTGCAATAAATGGCAATTAATGTTTGACATTCCTGTAGAGACACTTTGCAGAATTATTTTAACTTGGCAACTTTAGAGGGTATTTCAGTATGAATGGCCTGTTTAACATCATGCCACAGCATCTTAATCAGATTAAAGTCTGAACTTTGTCTAAGCACTTCAGTTTTTTGAAATTTATTTTTATTCATTTATTAGAGTGGGAATTTTTCACATCACTGTCCTGCTGCATAAACCAAGTGTGCTTGAGCTATAGGGCACAAACTTATGGCTGGACTTCAGGATTGTAGGATTTTTTGGTTGAGAGCAAAATTCATGTGTCCATCAATTAACACTACCACCACCATGTTTGACTGTTGATATGTTTTTTTTCTGTTCTCTATATGTAATAAGACCTTCCAAAAGGTTACATTTTTGCCTTGTCAATGCACCCAATGTAATGGACAAACGTGAGACGAGGCCTTGTGTTCTTTTTATTCAACGATGGTTTTTGCCTTGGGACTCTCATGTCATTTTTGCCCAGTCTATTTTTTTCATTGTTGGAACTCTGACCTGAGGCAAATGAAGCCTGCAGTTCTTTCTATGTTGTTCTGGGTTCCTTTACGACCTGGATGAGTCATTGATCACTGCTGGAAAAACTTTGTTAGAATCCCAAAACCTTTGTATCCCTTTCCAAACTGACAGATGACAAGATGAAGCTGTAAACCAGGGGTCTCAAACTCCAGTCCTCGACGGCCGGTGTCCTGCAACCTTTCCATGTGTCCCTGTTGCAACACACCTGAATGCAATTAGTAGGTCATTACCAAGAGTATAGAACTTAAGTTGCTGAAGTGGCAGCCTCTAACCCTAGTAAATCTAAGTAAATGTAAGTGTTAAGAAAAATGCACTTTTAACAGTACATTTATTGCACCATGTTCATTCACTCATGAGCTGCTGTAACATGAATTAAATGGCTGAATTGTCACCTCAGCATGCAGTCAGGTTTCTTGCTAATGACCTACTAATTGTATTCAAGTGTGTTGCATCAGGGACACATGAAAAAGTTGCAGGACACTGGCCCTCGAGGACTGGAGCTCGAGACCCCTGCTGTAAACCTTTGACCATGTAGACCTTTGGTGGTGTTTCAGGTGTCTGAGTTCAGCATTATTATTGTTATTATTAGTACCTGAGAGACTGTAATTTACAGTTGTACTATTTGTTTGCATGTGCAGGTGCTTTGCAGCAGAAGCAGGTTGGTAAGTTACCTTCCAGGGCTCCATGTGTTGGTGTATCGTGTGGCTGGAGGCAGAGCCTTCTCTGCTGCTGATTCTTCAGGCTTAAATGAGCCCGCTTTGGCCAGTTCTCCCTCTGCTAAAGGTATGGCCTTATTTTAAGTTTATACATTTGAACATTAATTAACTATAACATATGTTTTTCTAGTCAGTAATTTAATCTAATGCATCTTATGTATAGATTAGGTATTAGGTATAGACCTAATAACACAAAATAAATATATGATATATAGATATACGAAGGTTGACACCTCGGACTCTGATGAAGTGATATTGGCGTTGACCAAAATTTGTAATTTCTTATTTGTGTAAACTCTGTTTGTGTGCATGCTACTTTTCTTTGTTATGTTGTGCTTAAGGACTGCAGACACTACGGCCTGATGAGACAATGGGGCCGTTCGGGCCCCAGGACCAGCGCTTCCCGCTGCCCAGTAATGTGGGCTTTGACTGCCAGCTGGAAGGATTGACAGAGCAACAGAAGAGCCTGACAGACAAAATGCTACCAGATGTGTTGTCTGCTCCATCCTGCTATCAGAAGCATGAGTGGCTTCTAGCCCAGTCTGTTGGAGAGCTCTCTGTAAGTCCAATAAGAACCTTATGAATGTTTTTAATAATCAAAGTAAAACAAATATGGACCAAACTATGCTGTATTATTACTACTAATGCTAATCTTGCTACAAATTTCACAAACACTGGTGCAATTAAATAAATGTCAGAGGAATTTATGTTGAAGTATGTATAGATTGTCCATGAATAATCATATGCAGGGATAGCTCAGTAGGTAGAGTGGTTACCCCATGATCGGAAGGTCGGGGGTTTGATTCCCCTGAACAGCTACCCTGAGGTACCCCTGAGCAAGGTACCGTCCCTACACACTACTCCCCGGTGGCTGTATTGGTGGCTGCCCACTGATTCACTGGGTGAATGGGTTAAATGCAGAGGAGTAATTTCCCTATGGGGACTAACACATACACATTTTTAAGATAAAATGATGTGTGACACCATTTTTTTAATGCATTTTTTATCAGTCAAAAATGAGTGTGGTGTGGACTTAGTGGTGCTAACAAGTGGCGTACTTCACTCAAAAATGTAACGCTAGCCAATCATCGTGGGTGTGATATGATTCATGCAGCCAGACCTCCAGCATCCGTCTGAATATTTTAGAATGAAGAGACATTAAAACAATGTATGCTGAAACTATATCCAGGTTTTTTATCGTTGCCGTTGTTGCTCATACGCTGAGAGTGGTGACATTTGCTTTTCTGACAGCTGTGTGTTTCTTTCTTAGAACAAGGGCGATCCTGCGTCCTCTGGCAAAGTCAGCACAGCTGAACAGTACTTTGACAACTCGAGAGTAGAGTGTGCCACACAGGCTTATCCTGAACTCTTAAAGAAAGGTACATCGCTGTAACTGCATCCTTCATACATTTATTTTTCAGCCTTGCATAACTTTGAAATTGCTTGTATTTCTCATGAGAAGCGGTGTTCTTCTCTAATGCGAGTGTTTCCTAACTATATGATAAACAGATTTCCAGTCAATGTTTCCTGAAGCTCCATCCTGTGGTATGATGGTTGTCACGGTTACCCAGAAGACGCAGAACGATATGGCATCATGGTCTGCTGAGGTGGAAGATGAGAGAGAGCAGATGCTTGACAAGGTTAAATGCTGTCTGTAGAACAGTTACGCTGTTTTACATGTCTTACACTATAAGACATCACAGGGTTTCTCCCTCCATTATCACAGCAAGTACTTAGAATAAATAAATGTAACTGTTATTTTAGAAACCTTTTACAACAGCTAAGCACTGCAAATATTAGAGGTCTGTAAAAGAAACACTGATGATGAGCTGAAGAGTTTATTAGAAAAGTTATCCACCTCTGGAGAACTACAGAAACGGTGCATTATATGAGATGTTACTAATGTTAAAAACATTAGTAGTACATCCATGTAGTACATCCCATCTGTAGTGTTAAAAAAAAAAGTGAAAATGAAACAGATTAAAAAAAATAAATAAATAAACGTGTAAGTTTCATTGAGAAAGGGGAGAAGACACTTTATTATTTATTTTACAGTCATTAATGATTGTGGTGTCTGCTGTGTAGTTTGTTGCAGGTGCACGGGACATCTGCTGTGTGCTGCAGCGAGAAGGATTCTGGGCAGACTTCATCGACCCATCGTCAGGCCTCGCTGTAAGTTATCTCTGACTCTGCCTGTCAACAACTGTTCAGTGTTTTTACGATATTTTATCACAATAATAACAAATGAAATGGCTGATTGGGTGTAGACATGATATAGCATCAAATGACAAAAAGTAGAAATCTGAGAAATCTGCTAGAAGCTCATGTTACATGGAATTAACTCTGAATTAGCCGCGATCAGCACAGTCAAGATGCAGGTAGCTGTCTGTGACAGATGCATTTAGATATGCAGTTACAGTATGGAGCTTTTAGTGATTCCTTTAAATTCTTCTTTTTATGTCCAGGTATTTTGTCTTTGGTGCATACATTTAGATTTATTTGGAGTTTTCTGAAATAAGCACATGATCAAATGTAAACACGTCCATTGGAAGCTGCACCATGATTCTGGTTAGATATTTGGTCACCAGACAGAAGCTGATGTGGTTGCTTTTCTGGCACAGGCGTGACTTTGTGCTTAACTTCACATGTTTCAGTAGGTTTGAAGACAGGACATCATAAAAGCTGTTTCTAAGTCCACAGCTAGCTTGGCAGGCCTCTGCCTTTCTGGATTGTTCCACAGTCATTCAGCTGCAGAATAACAAACCTTCAAAGTCTTCTTCAAAGTAACTGTCCCTGGGCTGGTATTTAAGGGTGATTCATTGTGGCAGTGCGCTGTGTATAACAAATGTACATTTCTGCAGAAGAAAACTGGTGAAAGTTTCTTGGAAGCTGTAATGTTGGCAGCACAAACTTGTGCAGACAGTGGTGTGCAATTGCAACTCCCCATCCCCCACCCAACACACACACACACTATAGATACAGAATATTGTTGCTTTTCAGGAGATGGTCTTGATCGGATAACGGTCTCATATTTGTGTGTCCCTTCTTATTTCTCAGTACTTTGGCCCGTACACCAACAACACACTGTATGAGACAGATGACAGATACCGTCACCTGGGCTTTCAGATTGAGGACCTGGGCTGCTGCAAAGTGATCCGACACTCGTTGTGGGGGACACATGCTTTTGTAGGGACAATATTCACCAGCGCACCACCTGATAGTCCTACTATGAAGACGTTGCAGGGTAGATGAACACAGGCTCTGGGATACCAAGTGTAATATGTCTCACCACTAACGGAGTGGTTAGTGGTTTTGACCATATCTGTAATCATATTAAAGCTTAAATAATGCTGACACCACAATAAAGCTTGTGAATGTTTTGTCTTTGAAATTAGTTTGTTTGAATGACACATTCTATAAATGAATACCCCTTGTATTAATTACCTTAGCTGCCCTTTTAACCACAGGTGTGTTAAACCATTTTTTGCTGTACTTACTAGAGTTTGAAGATATTGCGCTGCTGCACAAAGAGACAAGTTCTCAGAAGATAGTTTTCCGGTTTATCAGCCTCCCTTATTCTTAAGAAAAACACGAGCATCCTCAGTGAGAAAAGACCTCATTTTACAGTTAATGTTAAACTCCTTTCTAATCCTTGAAAATATTTTAGAATCATCACTGGACATACTTATTGATCCCACCATAAGGTGAAACATCTTGTTATTGTGGCAGGGACAGGCTTTTACCTGAAGTGCTCACAATCTTGAAAAATGAAATTTAAGGATTAAAATGTGCTGAAATGTTGACATAAGTAAAGCTAGCCGTTAGTAGAACCTCTGGCCGTTTTTCGGCCATTGCGTTTTTTAATTCCACGCCATTTTCACTGTGTTTAATGGAATATAGCCAAATTTTCAAAAATGTATTTTTTTTTCATTTTATTTTAAAATTTCAGTCTAAGTTTCTTAAATGAGCTTAAATGGCTGAGCTACAGACATACATCCTCTAAAGAACCTCGTGGCCGATTTCTGCCCCATTGAAACCCATTATAAACGCTATTTTTCATACCACCATTATTTTTACGACGGTTAATGTGATTTTCTGAGCGAGGGGGACATTTTGAAGTCGGGACCTTAAACTTGTAATTTTTTCATTTGTCCACCATGTGGCGCCATTTATTCATATTTCAAGCAACCAGCAAACTTCAGTCACAATTACAGATTTTGAGCGTGTTGTTTTGCAACAAAAAGTGAAAAAATTGGTGTTGTGTGCCACTATCAGTGTTGAATAATGATGTTGGATAACAGTAACTGTGCTTTTTAAAAAAAATATAAAGGCCTTTATGTCTAAAAAAGAAAAAAAAGACACAAAAACACACTTTTTCTTTCAAAAGTATTTTCTCTCTCAGACGGCCACACTGCAATATAAACAAATTCAATAAAAGCAAGGACCAAAACCAAATTAGTTTATTTTCCCTTTCAAATACAATTTTTAAAAAGTGCTACGGTCAAATCACCTATGAACCGGAAGCAGTCGCTGACGGAGAGCCATTTGGTGCTATGTAAACAAAGCCGCATGGAGGACGCATTGAAAATGGACGCGGTTGTTTTATCTCCAACGCTCACCAACCGGGTAGCGACACAACTATCTGCAAATTGTGAGCGAAGAGGAGATCCAAAGGAACAGTCACAGTAGAATTTCGAAAAACTGACGGACGATTGCCGGGGCTGGGTACCGTACTCAGAGGCACAGGTCGGACACCGTGCCAAATGGCCAAGTGTCGGATAAAGACTCGCAGTGGATTTATGCTGATGTTTCGGTGAAAAAATGCAAAGTAAGTATTGTTAGATTACCATTTTAGTTTGGAGGTTACAACAGAAAATTATATTTTAAATGTTACGATGGCCGTGACGTCCCTCCGGTCTATGCGCCTGTTTTATGTTTACTATGCGCGTTTGTATTTGTTTACTTATGTTTTGCTCTTTTTTTTACATGGCAAAATCCTCTAGTTTTATTGTCTACGACAGCATATCACTTGTAAACGTTTGTGATAAGACTTGCGCATGTAACCCGGACATTTTGAAACCCGATCCAGGCTGATCGGCTGCCCGACCATTGTTGTCCCCACGGCGCGGCGCGCAGACTGGGGCAGGTCGCTACTCGACACGGCGTCATAACAGAGAAGCGCCGCGGGGGAAAGCGTAAGGAACTTTTCTGATACATTTCACTGCGTGTTTTACTTGTGTAACTATGCATGTGCCAAAAAAAGAATCTTGAATCTTACTATTCTCATGTGCTATGTCGTGCCAAATTAGACTGCACTGGTTTGCGAGTATGCGCAAAGTATCTTTGTTTTGCAAGATTTGTTTTGCAAACTCCTTTGGCTAGACAAAAAAATTATATGTTTGTTTTCACATGGTATCGGAAGTGTCGTGGTGGGGAGACTGAGACCAGGACACAAACACCCACCGTCGGAGCTATTGATAACGGGGAATGGTGGTTCTTGAAGCGGGGGACTCGTGCTGCTAGTGCCGGTCTCTGGAGGTGTTCGCAACGGCCCCCGGACACAACTTTCTCCGATTCCCAGTAACCTAAATGTTCATGTTCATCGTTTTAAAATAAATGTTTTTCTGGTTCAAAGTGATCTTGTATTGTTATTTAGACAATTTTTATTTTATTTTAGAACAAAAAAGTAAAAAGCACTTGGTGTAGGCAAAAAAATGTTAATCCTGATATGGCACTATATGAAATTTAGTGTGCTCCTGCACAAAAAATAATAATGGATCAAAATGAATGTTGGTGCCAATGTTTAGACCATCTAAAGGCCTAATTATAATAACAATCAAATATTACTTCAAATGTATTTTGTGGGAAATATTTAAGTTTTTATTTTTTTTTTCTGTTAAAAAACAGGGCGCTCATGTCCTTAAACTAGGATTTAAAGGGTTAAAACAATGAAAATATAATTAAAACTTGATATGGATATTTTAAGCAGAAGTAGTTTTAAAAGACTGACTAATTTAAAGTAGAAAAAAATATTGATATATAAAAGTTTTAGAGCACTTTTTGGGGCGTGGCCGTTTTTTGCCACGAGGACCACGAAAGGATGGATTTTTTAAAATGTGCTCTTGCAGAAAAAATAATAATGGATCAAAATGAATGTTGGTGCCAATGTTTAGACCATCTAAAGGCCTAATTATAATAACAATCAAATATTACTTCAAATGTATTTTATGGAAAATATTTAAGTTTTTATTTTTTTTTCTGTTAAAAAACAGGGCGCTCATGTCCTTAAACTGGGATTTAAAGGGTTAAAACAATGAAAATATAATTAAAACTTGATATGGATATTTTAAGCAGAAGTAGTTTTAAAAGACTGACTAATTTAAAGTAGAAAAAAATATTGATATATAAAAGTTTTAGAGCACTTTTTGGGGCGTGGCCGTTTTTTGCCACGAGGACCACGAAAGGATGGATTTTTTAAAATGTGCTCTTGCAGAAAAAATAATAATGGATCAAAATGAATGTTGGTGCCAATGTTTAGACCATCTAAAGGCCTAATTATAATAACAATCAAATATTACTTCAAATGTATTTTATGGAAAATATTTAAGTTTTTATTTTTTTTTCTGTTAAAAAACAGGGCGCTCATGTCCTTAAACTGGGATTTAAAGGGTTAAAACAATGAAAATATAATTAAAACTTGATATGGATATTTTAAGCAGAAGTAGTTTTAAAAGACTGACTAATTTAAAGTAGAAAAAAATATTGATATATAAAAGTTTTAGAGCACTTTTTGGGGCGTGGCCGTTTTTTGCCACGAGGACAACGAAAGGATGGATTTTTTAAAATGTGCCCTTGCAGAAAAAATAATAATGGATCAAAATGAATGTTGGTGCCAATGTTTAGATCATCTAAAGGCCTAATTATAATAACAATCAAATATTACTTCAAATGTATTTTATGGAAAATATTTAAGTTTTAATTTTTTTTTCTGTTAAAAAACAGGGCGCTCATGTACTTAAACTGGGATTTAAAGGGTTAAAACAATGAAAATATAATTAAAACTTGATATGGATATTTTAAGCAGAAGTAGTTTTAAAAGACTGACTAATTTAAAGTAGAAAAAAATATTGATATATAAAAGTTTTAGAGCACTTTTTGGGGCGTGGCCGTTTTTTGCCACGAGGACAACGAAAGGATGGATTTTTTAAAATGTGCTCTTGCAGAAAAAATAATAATGGATCAAAATGAATGTTGGTGCCAATGTTTAGATCATCTAAAGGCCTAATTATAATAACAATCAAATATTACTTCAAATGTATTTTATGGAAAATATTTAAGTTTTTATTTTTTTTTCTGTTAAAAAACAGGGCGCTCATGTACTTAAACTGGGATTTAAAGGGTTAAAACAATGAAAATATAATTAAAACTTGATATGGATATTTTAAGCAGAAGTAGTTTTAAAAGACTGACTAATTTAAAGTAGAAAAAAATATTGATATATAAAAGTTTTAGAGCACTTTTTGGGGCGTGGCCGTTTTTTGCCACGAGGACAACGAAAGGATGGATTTTTTTAAAATGTGCTCTTGCAGAAAAAATAATAATGGATCAAAATGAATGTTGGTGCCAATGTTTAGATCATCTAAAGGCCTAATTATAATAACAATCAAATATTACTTCAAATGTATTTTATGGAAAATATTTAAGTTTTAATTTTTTTTTCTGTTAAAAAACAGGGCGCTCATGTACTTAAACTGGGATTTAAAGGGTTAAAACAATGAAAATATAATTAAAACTTGATATGGATATTTTAAGCAGAAGTAGTTTTAAAAGACTGACTAATTTAAAGTAGAAAAAAATATTGATATATAAAAGTTTTAGAGCACTTTTTGGGGCGTGGCCGTTTTTTGCCACGAGGACCACGAAAGGATGGGAATTTGAGGTTCTACCAAGGGCTAGAATTAGTTTAACTCTAAACTCTAAGATGTTATGCAAATGTTATGCAAAATGATTAGTATTTCTAGATTAACATTGGGGTATTTTATTTAAGATTGCAACAATGATGAGCAAAATAAACCAATTAACAAAATTAAATCGTTAAGATAGTATTTCATTATCTTTACCCACTGAAATGTAGGTACTGAAATATCTACTTATTGCAACCAAGTACTGGTGGCTAAATGAAGCTTGTATTGAAAAAAGCTTCATTACTCGAAGCTTTTCAACACAGCACTATTTGGTGACATCTAGTGGCCGATAATATGAAGAGCAGCTTGAGTCTACAAATTAAAATGAACAGCTTTATTATGACTAGCCACTCTACCGAGCTGACAGCTTCAGTTTAATATCACGTGACATGTCTGTGTGATACCGGACTTGGTGCCTTGTGAATGTTTTTGGGTGAAAATCTATGTTCTGTCTATTTGATTCATAAATAGTTTTAATGAATAAACTTCCCTTGTTTAAACATGTGCCATGCTGTGTTCCCCCTTTGCTTGTGACTTGATGTTTTGTATCAATAGATAAAAAATTACATTATATATAATATTTTACAACACAATCTTATACTAGATTGGGAGCTGGGACAAATACCCCTGTGCTGTATAGCCTCCCCGAACTGCCCCTCCACTGGCGGATCTAGAAAATTGTATTTAACCAGTGGACAGACGCAATTCTACAGGGTGGGCCATTTATATGGATACACCGTAATAACATGGGAATGGTTGGTGATATTAAAGTCCTGTTTGTGGCACATTAGTATATGTGAGGGGGCAAACTCCTCAAGATGGGTGGTGACCATGGTGGCCATTTAGAAGTCGGCCATCTTGGATACAACTTTTGCTTTTTCAATAGGAAGAGGGCCATGTGACACATCAAACTTATTGGTAATGTCACAAGAAAAACAATGGTGTGCTTGGTTTCAACGTAACTTTATTCTTTCATGAGTTATTTACAAGTTTCTCTTTGTTCACAGCCATTGACACGTCGAAGAGGAGTGGATCGAAATTGTGTTGATATCTGGTGAACGCAGTAACCGGGTCATTGCAGCAGATTTCAATGCAAGACACCCTACGAGACCACCCTTCTCCCATGCTACTGTCAGCAAACTGCTTGCTAAGTTTCGTGAAACTGGTTCAGTGTTGGATTTGCCAAAATGTGGACGCAAGAAAACTGTCACTAATGAAGAAACATCAGTGGCTGTCCTAGCTTCATTCAGCAAGAGCCCACAGCGTAGCACTCGCCGCATGTCACTGGAGAGTGGCATTAGTCGAACATCCCCTCGGCGGATATTAGCTACTCACAAATGGCACCCTTACAAACTCCAGCTACTGCAGCATCTCAACGAGGATGACCCAGATCGGCGCACAGAATTTGCAGAATGGGCAAAACAAAAATTGGAACAGGACCCTCAGTTCACGCAGAAGATTTTGTTCAGTGATGAGGCAAACTTTTATGTGAATGGTGAAGTTAACAAACAAAACCACCGCTATTGGTCTGACCCACATTGGATGGATCCCTCCAAGACTGTTGGAACAACAAAAGTGATGGTTTGGTGTGGTATATGGGGTACAACGATAGTGGATCCATTCTTCATCAATGGAAACCTCAAGGCCACTGGATATTTGAAATTGCTACATGATGATGTGTTTCCCTCTTTATGCACTGAAGCTGGCACGTTCCCTGAGTTTTTCCAGCAGGACGGTGCACCACCACATTATGGGTGCCAGGTCCGAGCATTCCTAGATGAACAGTTTCCTGGAAAGTGGATTGGTCATCGTGGGCCAGTTGAATGGCCCCCAAGGTCTCCCGATCTGACCCCCTTAGACCTTAATCTTTGGGGTCATCTGAAGGCAATTGTCTATGGTGTGAAGATACGAGATGTGCAGCACCTGAAACTACGGATACTGGATGCCTGTGCTGGCATTTCTCCTGCGGTGTTGCTATCAGTGTGTGAAGAGTGGGAGAAGAGGGTTGCATTGACAATCCAACACAATGGGCAGCACATTGAACACATTTTATAAGTGGTCAGAAACTTGTAAATAACTCATGAAAGAATAAAGTTACGTTGAAACCAAGCACACCATTGTTTTTCTTGTGACATTACCAATAAGTTTGATGTGTCACATGGCCCTCTTCCTATTGAAAAAGCAAAAGTTGTATCCAAGATGGCCGACTTCTAAATGGCCACCATGGTCACCACCCATCTTGAGGAGTTTGCCCCCTCACATATACTAATGTGCCACAAACAGGACTTTAATATCACCAACCATTCCCATGTTATTACGGTGTATCCATATAAATGGCCCACCCTGTATATAATATACTATACCTTATATAATTATAACTATGTGGGTTTTAGACCTGGGTCTATGAACTGATTTTTATTTATGAAGAAGCAGAATGTCCTCCCTCCCTTGCTGTCATTATGTCGCACACTGGATCGCCTTCTCCACCCAAACACAACATAAATCCGGTCAACGATTCACTTCCTTATAAACCATTGAATCGAGCTGTGACGTGCTGAATAAATCTTCGGACGTCATTGGTCACGTGGGCGCTGTCTCTTTTTTTGACACATGAGCCGGAGCTTCAGCTTCAAATCGCTACTTTGAGGTTTAATCATTGTGTGTGTTTTAGATATTGTGTTAGGGATTTTTAACCCTGGTCCTGCTGTCATCTGTTGAGTTTACTCAAGCTCAACATGAAATATCCCATGTGAGTTTGAATTATTTTTTCACAAGATTATTATTATTATTATTGTTATTGTTATTGACTATGTGCACGAGAAAATGCTAACTTCCTGGTTTGAGGCCGGATGTGGGGTTGCACATTTCCGGTAGCTTTACTTTGCGGTAAATCGCTACTGCGAAGATATACTCCAAAATCATGTCCAAAACTTGAAAACGGAAAGATTGCGTTAAGTTCCAAAGAGCAGAAGGTGGGAACCCTCACCACTGTTGTGTCACAAAAAAATCTAATGATAGATTTTGACGTTTAACCACTTAAGCCCCATGTCTCCAGTACCGGGGGCAAAAATGAGGAGATCACGTTTAATCGGTTATAACGCGGGTTGAGAAATATAAGTCCAGACATGTGTGGTATCCACAGAAACCTCATAATCTCAGCTGAAATGTCATATAAACCATTTCTACAACCACCAAACACACCGAAAATAAGCCGCAATTAAACGAGCAGTTACGTAAATGCGCAGAAGTCCGCTAAACAAACAAAACCGAACCAGAAATTCTTCAGACTTCATGTAAGTAACCGGTTAAAGATAGGCTGGTTAGCTCCCAGAGCTATCACTGACTCCACACACCAAGTTTCCCCATGATCAGACCAAAATTCACTGAATTAGCCGCAAAAGAAGACCACAAAAACACTGAGCGGCGCAAATGCGCTAAGACAGAAATTGGCTTACTGTCCCGATTATTTTCGCCGGTAGCCGGTAACCACGTGATTGACGTTTAAAGAGTTTAGATCGATCGGTTGTTTGCATCACTCAACACAAGCAGAACTGCATTACAAAATCAGAAGACACATCGTCCACATTCAGAAGCACATCTCTGTATAGTGACTGGTCTTATTCTTTAAACAGGCAAATGTTCAGCATTCAAACTACAGGTGAACAACAGTCACAGATGTTTCCCGTTATGTAGATATCAGCGAGTCAAGTACACACCTACACAGCATGTTAACAAACCGTGAAAAAAGCCACACAAAAAATGAACGATTGCTGGTGAGGGTTTCTATACATTAGTATGTATGAAGGGTATGTTGTGACTTACCTTCTAAATTAAAAAGTGCAGTACTGGATGTCCACGATGTCCACGCATCAAAAAAATAAAACTGGCTACTTGATTTCACCTATCGCTGGTTATTTTTAGAACATAACACCCGCAATAAACGAGGGACAGCTGAGAAATATAACATTTGAATCCCTTTTCTCTTTTGCTCTGAGGCGTGGGGGCAAAATATCTACAGGTCCATGAACATCATTTACAGGTATATTGGGTAAATGACCAAGACATCTATAGAAATGTAAATCGACGCTTAATTCATTCATTTGGTTAACTTCTTTTGGACATTAAACAGGGCGCGAATAGGACACCGGAAACAAAGCTCCACACAGGATTTTCCGCACCGGAACTAGCATATGCTATCGTGCACATAGTCAATTATCGTGAGCTGGTTTTAGCCCTGAAGCAAGCTAGACAGGGTTGTTGCGGGTTCCATTCTCTAGGGCAGGAAATACCGTGGTATCCCGTACTTCTCATGGAGGAATAAACCACATACACGTTGTTCGACTTTTACATCCGAGGCACACGCCTTCCTTTGCGCCATCTTTTATTGACCACACACTTCCGTATTTATACCTTTCAGTTTAAGAGCACATACATATTTGATAGGGCAACACCCCCACTTGCTCTTAACACTGTACATTACACATTTACATGATATACATACTTCCATAACATTCACAGATTAACATTTATGTTCCAAACAAAACATGCGTAAACTTATCCATTTTCACTTTACTTACAGACTTAGTCATGATGTCTGCTACCATGTCTTCTGTTGCACAATATTCAACTTGTACTTCCTTCTCAGTTATAGCAGACCTAATAAAATGATACTTGACATCAATATGTTTACATCTTTGACGGTTTATAGGATTCTTGGACAATGCAATTGCACCTTGATTATCTGCAAAAACAGTAACTAGTGAATAGTGCCTTTTCATGTCCATGCCATTAAGTAGCTGTGAGAGGTATAAGCTTTCTTGTACTGTGGCGGCCATCGCCATGTACTCTGCCTCGCACGTTGACAAAGCTACTGTAGCTTGCTTCCTGGTTTTCCAGCAAATGACTGGCCCATTTTTGGATAGTACAAAACAATAACCCGTTGTACTTCTCCTGTCACTCAAATCTGTGGCCCAATCTGCATCGCTGTATGCTATAAGATTTAAGTTTCCTTCTGTTCTTTTATAGCACAGCTCTTTGTTTAGTGTCCCCTTAAGGTAACGTAACACATGTTTTGCTGCTGTCCAATGATGCTCTTTTGGCTCAGACAGAGATTGTGACAGTTTACTCACTATCCAACTCAAATCTGGTCTTGTACATGTCATTAAGTAAATCAAACTGCCCACTAATTCTCTATATTTTCCTGAATCAACTGATTCACCATGTGCATCAAAGTCATTTTTGAGTTCACAAGGAGTACAACGTGGCTTACAGTCAGACATTTTAAACTTTTCAAGGACTTTTGTGATGTACCGTGTCTGGTTTAGTCTTATCTCATGGTTCTCTTGTATACAGTCAATACCCAAGAAATGTTTGAGCTCACCAAGATCCTTCATCTTAAATTTCTCATTCAACATTTGTTTCACGTTTCCAATAGCATCTTCACTGTTGGCAGCTATGATTACATCATCAACCCAAATGATAAGAATCACTGTCTCACTCGCTGTCTGTCTGGAATATACACAATGGTCTACAGGATTTTGTTTGTAACCTTTTTCACATAAATGGTCATGTAACATCTTATTCCAGTTCCTGCCAGATTGTTTCAAACCATATAGTGATTTGTTTAGTTTGCAGACCAGTTTTTCACCTGTGTCTGATTTTACTTCAAAACCTTCTGGTTGCTGCATATACACCTCACAATCGATTGGGGCGTGCAAATAAGCAGTCTTCACATCCATTTGATGGAGTGTAAAGTTGTACTGTACTGCTAATTGCATCAGAATACGCACCGATGTCATATCTGCAGTCGGCGAAAAGGTTTCTTTGTAATCAATGCCTTGAACTTGGCTATAGCCTTTAGCAACATATCTTGCTTTAAATGTTTTAGTCCGATTCGGGTTCTCTTTTATCACATACACCCATCTCCCTCCCACTGCTTTTTTACCTTCTGGCAACGTGGTCAGAGTGAATGTATTATTGTCTTTCAAAGATCTCATTTCATCTTCCATAGCGTCTGACCAACACTTAGAGTTCGATGACTGCATAGCTTCTTCAAATGTCTTTGGTATGTTATACATCACCCTGTAACAATAATCTACAGTCAGCGATGTTTGGTCATCTTCTGCAGTTTGGACATAGTCTTTCAGGTAATCTGGCCTTCTCCTGTTTCGTTTAGGATATCGTTCAGACTCTGTTCTGTCTGAGTTTTGTGTATCATTTATACCATTGTCCTGAATGTCACTTTCAGGTTCAAGGATCACACTTTCATTTGATCTCTGGTCATTCCCTGTTTTGTCCATTCTAGCGGGGTACTGCAAAATGTCCCCTGGAGTCAGGTCATTATCTTCATCGTCATCATCCTGAATAGTCTGGGTTTGGTGCTCAACTACACTTTTAGTGAGGAACTTGACCAACCTATGTTTAAGAACCCGTCCTGTTTTAGGGTAGTAGATTAGATACGACGGACTGTTTTTATCATAACCCACAAAAACCCCTTCGTCACATCTCGCATCTAACTTCTTTTTTTTTGTGCCCGTAACCGTAGCAAACTGATCCAAAAATCCCCATCCTCGACATGTCTGGCTTCTTTCCTGTCAGCATGTAATAAGGGGTTTGCTTTGTGCGTCTGACGTAACACCTATTACGAATTACTGCGGCAGCCATAACAGCATAAGTCCATAGTCTCTTTGGCAGGTTACTTTCAATCAACATACACCGTGCCATCTCAAAAAGTGTTCGCCATTGTCTCTCGGCAGTCCCATTCTGATGAGGCGAATACGGCGCTGATGTCTCATGCTTTATCATGTTTTTGTTTAACAATGTCTGAAACTCTTTAGATGTAAATTCAGTTCCATTGTCTGATCTAATTCTCTTTACCTGCCCATAGGGGGCGACGTCTGCCAAAAATCTTTCAGTTGCTTTTACAGTGTCACTTTTAGCCTTTAAAAAGTACACAAACATTGTGCCTGAGTAATCATCAGTAAATGCTAACGTGTACCTGAACCCGTCTTTAGCTTCTGGTTCTATTGGTCCGGCCAAGTCAGTGTGCACTAGCTCTAATGCTTCTTCTGCTCTTTCATCAGGCTCTCTATTCCTGGTTTGGGTAAATTTCCCTTTTATACACACTTCACAGTCTTGATAATGTTTAGTTTTACCTTTTATTTTCATACCCTCGGTAATGTTCTCTAGTTTAACCAAGTCTTCATAGTTACAGTGGCCGAGGATTTTGTGCCAAGTCTCTACATCATGACAGCCATTGCATTCGTCGTTGTCAACATGATGATCAGATGTAACACTGTTCAAATAGTATAAGCGTTCATATTCACTTATCTGAAACCTTGTCCCGTTCTTATGGATAAGCTGGTTGCAGCCCTTCTTGAAGGTTACTGAGGCTCCTTTGGCCGTCGCCGCCTGGACCGAGAAGATATCTTGCGGGTAAGAGGGAATGTAAAGTGCCCCCTCCAGTGTCGCCTTCACCTTTCGTCCCTCGCTGTCTTGTAGATAGACCTCCACATCTCCCCTCTTCAGTGCGACCCCACTCGTCCTCGTCCCATCAGCTAACTCCATGAAGTGTCTTCCAGGTGTGAACGTCTCATCAAACTTTTTGAATCTCTGAATGTCCGTAATAATGTGAGAAGTAGCCCCTGTGTCAACCATTAGGCCTCTCTGTTTCAGCCCTTGATTTACACAGTCTTTAGCTTTGAACACGAAACTATGATCTTCTGCATCAGTTACGTGTTTAGCAGTAGTCTTCTTTCGTCGGCGACAGTCACTGTCCTTATGCGTTGAGCTTTTGCAGTAACCGCACCACTGCTTCTCTTTTTGTTCTTTCCTTTCGGCCTTTGTGTAACACTCACGTGCTATATGACCCTTTTTCTCACAGTTGTAACATATGATTTCTGCATTGTCTCTCTCTTTCTTCCAGTTATTTGCCTTCATCACATTATCTTCAGAACATGTGGCCTTTTCGGTGCTCTCATAGCTTCTTAATTTAGCTTTAAATTCACTAAATGTCATTGCTTTGTCACTGTGGGTTACGTGTATGGAGAATGGCTTGAAAGATTCAGGCAACCCTTTTAACACCATTGCAATAAGCAGTCCATCACTTAATGTCTCTTCTGCATTCCTCAGAGCTGTAATGGCAGTCTCAGCCCTTATCATATAGTCTGTGACGCTCTCACTGGGCATTTTCTGTAGCGACGTTAGCTCTGTGTACAGGCTAATCACACGTGGTGGCCCCTTACCAGCGTAGTGCTCTCTCAGAATCTTCAACGCTTTCCGTCCGTCATCCTTGGCATCTCTCATCACAAGTGAAAGACTTCTGTCATCCAATACCTGGATTAGCTCTGCATAAGCTACTTCATTTTTGTCATCCAAGTCCTTGTCGTCTTCATCCGACTCGCCGGGCTCGTCCAAAATGGCGGCCCTTAGCCCAAGTAGCCGCAGGTATCCCAGGAACTTTGTTTCCCACAATTCGTAGTGTCTCTCGTCCCCGTCGAAGCACAGACGGTTCCACCGGCTTCCCACATCCCTCCTGGGCCCATAACCTGTTGCGGGTTCCATTCTCTAGGGCAGGAAATACCGTGGTATCCCGTACTTCTCATGGAGGAATAAACCACATACACGTTGTTCGACTTTTACATCCGAGGCACACGCCTTCCTTTGCGCCATCTTTTATTGACCACACACTTCCGTATTTATACCTTTCAGTTTAAGAGCACATACATATTTGATAGGGCAACAAGGGTCATCTGAACACGAGCGCGAGAGAGCGGTGATGACGTCAACGACAGCCCCGGCAAGCCCAGCTGTGAGCGCGCGCGCGAGTGTGTGACAGTTCGTCGCCAGCTTTCGTACAACAAGGAAGTGGAGGGTATGTCACTGAAGGGAAACCTGGAACGAACGTGAAGCGCTAGTTTCCCCCTCCGAGGTAAGCCCCTGAGCAGCTATGGCGTGTTTGTTTGCAGTTGGATGTCTGCTGCTGCCACAGTTGTAGCGGTTTAGCTAGCAGTCTTTAAAATGAATCGGAAGCTCGGCTATATTCACCTTGCTGTCTCCCACATGATGAAAGTGCTACTCCGAGACGTTGGAGGCTCTCGTTTTTGCCTTTGTTAATGGTTTACGGATAACAGGGCGGTTTTGATATAGCTACAAAGGTAAATAGGAAGAGAAAATGTCGCCAAATCTCACAGTCGGTGCATTAGCCTGTTCGTCATCCGTGTCCGAGTAAGCGTCGCCGGGGGCCGACGTGTTGTTTGATACAAAGCACCGGAAGCACGTCCTCCTTTCTGGCTATATTAAATTCTTTCAAGGAAGCAGAAACGGTGACCACGCTGTTAGGAGAGTTGTGCCTGTATAGTTGGATGTTAAAATATCAGAAGATTGTTAAACCAGTGAGCTATAGCATGTGACATTGATGTCACTTGAGATTTGTGAGTGTTTATGGTGATTGTGATTATGAAAGGCTAGTAACTAATCGAGATGTCGGCAGTGAAATACATTGATTGCTTTGTTGTAAGTGATGATGCACTCCTATTTAAATATCGGTTTTCTGGGTTTGCCGATCACTCAAAAAAAAAAAGTAGTCTGACGTGTCAGACTACTTTTTGCTTTCTGTTTTGGGAAATCGTCTCTCTGAAGTGTGGCTCTTCACTTCTTTACAGACCTTTGCATCTTCATCAGCTTCATCTCATACATTCTGCATGCAGAGGTGGATGATGACAGTTCTCTGAATTGTTTTTCTTACCCAGTTGAGGCACTGTATCCACTGTATCCTGAATCATCCCAGTATGATGCAAGTGAATATTCTAATAACCACTTCTCGTGTTCTCGTCTTCCATATCTGGTAAGGCTAAGAGTCTTAAGTGCCATCTCGTTTTGGACCTGGCATTCTCGAGGCACCTTTCCTTTAAGAATTTTACCTGTGTGCTGGGAACGCCTGGCAGAGCCCCTAGTCTGTAAAATCTTCAACTCCCAACTCTGGCAGAACCTCGACAGCATTCCGGGTGGAGGCTGGGCACATGAAGACCTTGTTGTAGACCATGTTCTGCAACTCCTTTGCTGAGGTGGCTGCAAGGTGGTTGACCATCATGGTGGTAACCAACCCTGAACTAGAGGTCAAACCTCTAGTTCAAGGATTTCTAACATCTCTTTGAAGGGAGCAGTCAAGTTGAAGAAGGAGTCCTATTGGCCTTTCTCAGCCTGTAGGATTTAGGAAGCAGCTGACAGATACTGGCAGGCCAAGTGGAATCCAGCCCAGGATTCCACTTGCACTTCCACACCTGAAGCAAAAAAACTCAGGCGTGGAAGGAGTTTGGGGAGGCCATGGAAAAAGAATTTCAGCCTGCCACAAAGCTATTCTAGCAAACTGTCAAGTGACTATGGAAGGTAAAGCACGGTGTATGATGGGGGCGAGGTGTTGCTGACCTCAGGATACTGGATGTCTGGCTTGTTACTATGAGTCATTTGATCCCTGTATAACCATTGCAGGAGCTTGGTCTGCATTGCCAGCAATAAGTCATACTCATTCTTGCACACATGTTTTACTCTACCAGGGCTGTCCTGGTGTCCTGTTACAGAGTCTGTTCATAGTTTTTAGAGAAGCTTTTATGTGAGTATGTGAAGTGGGTGATGATAATAATAATATAATAATGATCCATTAATATTGCCCAGCCCTAGTACAGAGTATTATTATATCGTTGAATGTTCAGCCACAGAAAAGGCTTGAAAATCGCCCTGTGACCTATCGCAAAAGTCTTTTTTATGATCAAACTAATAATGGTATAGGTCTACAATTTGCCAGTTTTCCTATTAAAAAGTGTATCATCACCCTTGAATTTTGTTCTGGAAAATCAGAGGTGGTCAAACTGGGAATTTTTGTGAAATTTGGTAAATTAATATGGAATGACCCACGTGTCCTCCTGAAGTCAAGTTGACCAACTCAGTGGACTGAATGGGCTCACACATCTTAGCCCAGGCAAAGTTGAGACTTCATACTCATTAGCAGCTCAGATTTTGTTTGTGAGGTAGTATGAAGCTGAGGACCACATCTGAATTAAGCTGTGCAGTAAAAACATGTCATATTGTAAACTAGGCTTTTTCTTGCCCTCTTAATATCTTTATTATTATTATTTATTATTAGCATTATCTCTTCTTCACTGTTCTATTCATCCTTTCAGACTGCTGACATCATCCAACCAGCTCCATGGCTTTGTGGATCAGCTGACTGTAGTTTCTTTTGAAGATGGATATGAACAGAGACAGCAGGGCCATGTCTGCATGTACTTCATGATTTCCTTCAGCGTGAAGAGATTTGAATGCTGAGCCCTCATTAGCTGCCTGTTAGTGGGATTGTCCATACCTGTGTTCAAACATGGCTCCTGTTCCTCCAGGGGTCCGCCTGCTGGTGTCCTTTGACAGGGACCAATGGTGAGTTTAAATTGGACTGGCTGTCTAAAGGTGCTATTGACATTAAATTCTGACCAGGTGTTGGTAACAACCCACCCAGTCCACAGATGTAAAGAAATCAAACCATAGATGGCCATAAATTATATGTAATAATGAGAAGTGGCACAGGGAAATGGTACAGAAACACATAAAGAAAGAAAGGTGCAAAAAGACCTGGAAAGATTTCACCAGCTGAAATCTATCAGTAATTACAAAACTAACCTCTCACTTACTGCAAATTAATATCAACTGGTTCAGTCCCAACTGGTGACTATAAAAAGCTCTCATTATCAAGATGTCACACAAGAAACATCTCATACTGGACAAAACCAATGGAGAGCTCCAGAAAGATCTAGAACCAGCAGGTATGATTGTTTCAAAGAAAACAATAAGTAATGTCACATTTGCCGTGGCCTGTATGCAAGCTCACATACGTGACTGCACTGCTGAAGAAAAAGCATGTTGTGAACTACTGAGAGAACATAGTGTGGTCAGATGAGACTAAAATTAAACTAATAGCAATGCATGAGACAGTATCCTCACACAGGAAGTGTGTTGAAGCTGTCATCACCAACAAAGGCTTTTGTATGAAGTATTAAATACATTTCACTAAGCGTGATTATTACATTATTACACATAATTTATGGACTTCTATGGTTGGATTTCTTTGCATGTGTGGATTGGATGGGTTGTCACCAACATTTAGTGATAATTTAATGTCAATAGCACCTTTAGAAATATATTTACTTAGAAATTTGGTGACACATTCAATATTTATTTTACTCGCTGCATACGTTGAAGCTGATCTTTCTGATCACCCTGTAAAGTTTACTGTACAAGGTCGAGCAGTGAGTTTCTGCCTCTTTGACGTAGTAGTTGGCTGTTGAGCCTGCAGCCGGCCAAGTGGCATTGTTGGAGCTGCGTCAGCAAAAATTCCCGGCAGGTAGTTTTACCTGTGCTTACACCTAGTTTCACATACCTGATGCTTTGTGTAGACTCGACTTTCAGGTTTCTGAAAATATGTTGGAATGTTTGTTATTTTTGGTTGTGGTTGATTTATTTATAATATTTTTGTTGAAAAGATTTTTAAAAATTCTTTCCATAATGCTGAATAAGCAGAACAGCAGTAAGTTTGATCTCTTTCTTTCCTTTTTCTTTTTTTTCTTCTTTTCTTTTTTTTAAGAGATCAGGGTTTTTTTAAAGTAGGCTTTAAGTTGTTTGGGCTCATCTTTGGCCCGCATCCAGAAATATCATCTTAGTAGTTACATTGGAATGAACAGGAACAAACCCATTTTTTGTTATCCTGACTTTGATTTAACAATTGATTTATTAACAAACGTGTTCAATAATTTTTCAGCAAAAGCAGGAGGACACAGACTTTATAGGAAACATATCTTATTTAATGTTTCTGAAACATCCGAAGTTTTCTTTCTACTGCATGACAAATGCAGTAATAAGTTACACGTTTAAGACATTTGACCCTGTGTTTGGGTTTGTAAAGGTTTCATTAGTTACACTGTCTTCACTAAGCCTTTGAAAAGTTATAGTGGGGTTTTGTTTTTTTACTTGTGTGTTTATATAACTTAGAATAATTGTGCACTCCTCTGTGGACAGCTAGTGCGTTGGTCCCGGCCACCTATTATAAATTACCAATTTAGGGTAACACTGGTGATACAGAAAGGGGCAATGATGTGACACTCCATGCATTACATGTAGGGGTCATTAATCATCAGAGCAGCTGGTAGGAAGCACAGCTTTTCTGCTCATCTACAAGGTTGAAACTGTTGCTGGAAGTGGTTGTTATTCACTTGAGCTACTTGTAATTCAGACTGCTGTGCACTGGATATATCTAGCTTTTATTATTTGAAGGAAAAAAAAGACAAATTGTTGCCCAGTATGTAAGTTCAAGAGTGCAGCAGGTTTAAACATAGAAGCCATCCCATTTAAATGTAGCACAAATTTTGGAGGAGTTGTTAGGTCTGTTGGTCCTAAACTTTGGGAGAAGCAACCTGTCACTGAGCAGACTCCTCTGGTTGTTTGCACTGAGAGAATTGCACATATTGCACTTTGTTCAGTGTTTTGTTGCTACAATGATAATAATGATTCTGATTGTGAAATGAAGCGCTGTGGATACTTTCCAGACGCACTGTAATTCACATCAGGAACTTTAATGTCTTATGTTACCCTTGAACATTTCTCTTCATACAGTTATCATCTTATATGTCTTAGTGAGACATTTGCAGCCTAACACACCTGGTGGTTTGTGAGCACTTTGTATCTGTCAGGTTTCAAGCTGTTTTGTCAGATGATGGATTTGGTCATCCTGCTGTACCCAGGATGCACTGCTGCAACATACTAACCACATGCTGTCCAACTGCTGGATAAGAGTGTATTTAACTTTTTCTCGGCCCATTTTGAGTTTCTGCTGCACAGCCTGGTAAAGCCAACCATAGTCTGTACTGCGGGTCAAATGAAATGTGGATTTTGGGCACAGCCACACCTTCTCTCACGTCTTATTTGGCTGAATTTGACTTTCTGTCTTGTGTCAGCCTCTGCTTAGAAGTGACCTTACACTCAAGTCAGACGTGTGTGAGCAAAGACGAGAGTAAATATGACTGAGGTAACGCAAACAGTAAAGTACACAATCCAGGTACAGGATATCAGGATTCTATTACAGGATGTAATAGAATTTGTTGGCTCCAGTCTCTTGTTACAGCTCCTCCTGCTTATTGTAACACATGATACATTTAATCAGTTGATGCCAGGTCTCTCTTAGAAATGAGATTTTTAATCTGCCTAAATATTTCACAGTACTTTTGCCTGTTTATTTACATATGTTGTAGCGTTGGTCAGCTAGGTGTGGCGCGTCAAATCAGTTTGCAACATTTCCTTGTAGGGCCACAAAATGTCTGCAGTGAACCTTTGTGCATTTTACAGTTTGAGATGTGGACTTTCTTTGTAAAATAACATCTAAAAATACAACAACTGCAACAATGTTTAAACTTGGGCTGGGCGGTCGACTCCATAGGCTAATGCTAGATGACTGATACTGTTGCTGCCACCAATGACAAACAGTCACCAGTCACCAGACTGGGCGACCAAATAGATTCATGTATAACCATTAGGGTAGCACTTTCACTCTCACTGCATACAGTGATGACTGATTTACCATTTCCATGATTACTTAACATAAGTTGACAAATATCATCCAATAGCTAATATAATAATAATAATAATAAGTTATAACAATTACGTGTTCTTTATTGTATTGTAATTGTGCTCACTTATTAAGTCTATTTTTTTAAATGCCTCTTTCACTCCAACCAGCTAGCTACTGTATACATGGTGTTTTTCAGCCTGTCCATCTCTAAGTGCACTGTACCCCTGTTCTTCAAACAGTCTATTATTAAACAAAGAAGAGAAATGGCCAAGTCACCTGCACCTCTCCACCCTCATCCCCAACAGTCTGAAGAAAGGTTTGATACTCTGCTCCTCCAGACCACATAGGCCAGATACTGAACTCCACATTGCCCCATCAAGGTGTGAGTTTGTTGGTAACAGCTAGAAAGCATTTAAGCACAAAATAAAGCACTGTGACACTGTTGCTCTCACAGTGGGGGGCTGTGCTACATGAACACAGCCCCACCATCCTTTTGTTAAGTATAATTTCCCTGGGGGAATTCAAAATTGTGAGTTTGGTGTCAGTTACATCTTTTTTGTAACCCACTGTATCTGGGGTAGTGCAGATGACTCATAATTATGGGCATCTCAAACCTGTGATCAAAACCTGTGATCTCCATGTTATGAGCTCCCTCATTTCTCAGAGCTGCCTTCCTGTGTGCTCTCCCTTCAGGTACAGAGCTCTCACCTTCATCCTAACCTTCTTGCTCTACACCAGTTTCCACCTGTCCAGGAAACCAATTAGTATTGTCAAGGTAAGATATGGTATTCCAGAAACAGTACATGGCATTAATGATTGTACTAATAGGTGCTGCACTGTTGTGCGATGTTTGTACACTGCTCCAAAAAATTAAAAGAACACTTTGAAAAAATAGCAAATCTCAGATGTTTGTAGCAATTATTTATATGTCAAGACCTACGTATACATATATACACACGGCCAAAATAAACTCATCATTCCAGTCTGTGCTCCATCACAGCTTGTTTACAGCCATCGCTGGTTACGACCAGCTGGTGTACATTGTCCTAATAAACACCCGCAGCCTTGGGCCCTGTCCAAATCTCCCCCAAAGAAAAGAACAGGAGAAAGCTAAAAGAGGTAGCAAAGGAGCTTGATTTGTAATCCCAGTAAGAAAGAACACTGAACTGGAATGGATGCAGTCTGGACCCGGGACAAATTTGTGAAAGAACTCAATGCAGAAAATCAACGGAGGTGGGACAAAGACTGAGTAGACGCTGAGTGGTGTGCTTTACAGCAGCAGTCCCCGACCTTTTTGGCGCCACAGACCGGTTTAATGTCAGACAATATATTCACGGACCGGCCTTTAAGGTGTCGCAGATAAATACAACAAAATAAAATGATACGACCGAGACAAAAACTGTGGTATTCTGTAAATATAATAATAAACGTGAATTCACTGTGTAATAACTTTATTAGCAGCGTCCTCCTGAAATGCACCAAAAACACTGAGAGTAACATCCTCCTCTCTGCCCCTTAATGCTCTCTGGTAGCTATGGTAACGCATAAATATTTCTTTCTCTACTGTGGCCATCATGGAGTCAGGGAGAAAAGTCTTCATGAGAAGAAAGATCTTTCAGATCTTTTAGTGAAGGGCAGGAAAGATCATGCCAGTGGAACAGGGAAGACTATATTCAATTAAACAATCAAACTGCCAGAGAAGTGAGCAGGATGGTTTCCACATCAGGAAAGTGACGCTAAACACACCTCAAAAGAGCAGCGTGTGGCTCCGTGTGTCCAAGAACCTCAGAAAACTGGAGACCTTTAACTGGCAGACTGAGTCTATAAGAACTGAAAAACTCTCAGCTGCTACTTTTTTATTTTGAATCTTGAAACTGTTAGATGCTTGATTTGAGATATTCAACAAGCAATAGTATTAACATTTTTTGTTTTTGAAATTCTCACCTCTTAATCAGTTACCCAATCACAGTAAAGACCCCTGTTTCTTCTTCCTGTGTTTTCTGTGTGGCTTTATGGTTTTGTGCTTACAGAGTGAGCTTCATAAGAACTGCTCAGCCGTCAGTGAAGCAGCCATGATTGCATCCAGCAGCAGCCAGCAGCCCTCCCTGCCATCTCTCCACACAGATGTCGACTGCGGCTGGAAACCTTTTGGTCTGTCTTATCTTGAGATGTTTTCATCTTTTTGGAATGTTTATAATGTTACAAGTTTACACTAAAGGCCACAGCATCATCATCAGCAGGTTTCTTAATACTCATGCATGCAAAACATAGATGAATGTGTCGAGCAATTAGTAAAAACCTCGCAGATAAAAAAACCTGATGTGCTGTCCTGAATTAAACACCTGTTCCTCATATTTACAGATAAAAGCAATTACAAACAGCTGCTGGGAGCCATGGACTACTCCTTTCTGTGTGCTTACGCAATTGGAATGTACTTGAGGTAAGATGGCAAGGTGTGGAGGAGGAAATGATTTTACACAGTAAATGTGAACTGGTGATGAAGAGAGAAGGCCCCAGCTGGCCAGTGGATTTGAACAAGGCACCTTCTTGCTATGAGGCAGCAATACTAACCATCTGCCACCCACCGTTATTAGTCGAATTATTAAAAATTCTCTGGTCTGTTTGTGTCAATAATTCCTACATATTCCTCCATCATTATATGTGCTGTGGTTTCACTGAAGTCCAGCATGTTTTCCATTTTTCCATCGATCTAACGATTCCCAGTCTGTCCTTCCGCAGCCCCTTGACATATACCGCTGGAGTGAGTGTGTGTGTTATGACCACTAATTTAGCAAGTTGCCAGAATAAAGTGATAATTGTTGATTCAGTATATTTATCCTCTTTATCCAACCCCAAAAACCACAAGAGAACTTTTTTTGTCTTAGTAACTCTCAAATATTTAAACTACTTTTTGCACTGAAATGTGTTGTGATGGTTAATATAATGTCATCACTGTGCATCCATCTAGCGGCATTATTGGGGAGCGCCTGCCCATTCGTCTGTACCTCACAGCGGGCATGCTGGCCAGCGGTGTGTTCACGTGCCTATTTGGGCTTGGCTACATCTACAACATCCACAACCTGAGCTTCTATATATTTGTCCAGGTGAGGCGCAGGATGATCATTTTATAGGATGATATGTGCATTTACACCGCTCAAAAAATTAAAGTAACATTTTAACACACATCAGAGCTCAATAGTAAAGAAAAAGAACATCATTCTAGATGTCTGTACTGATATAGACTGGGTATGAATAGGAATGAAAAGACGTCGTTTGATGAAAATGACAATTATAAACCTACAGAGGGATAAATTTAAAGAAACAATGAAAGTGAAAAAAGTGTAAAAAATAATGTGGCAGGCTAGTCCACATCAAGGCCTGCTCCTAATGAAGCAGTGGGTGATATCCTGGGGATCTCATCCCAGATGTGGACCTCACTGTCAGCAGCATTACTGAGCTGCTGGACGGTGAGGTACAACCTCACATGACACTGACTTGGCTCAGAGACATTACTACGACTACTACTTCTACAAGGACTCTCCAGTACACATAGGAGTGTAAGTGGATATGCACAATGACAGGTTTATGTAGCAATAAACTTGCCATTGTATATGTTTATACAGAGGAAGTGCACATGTGACCCTGTAAGGAATGCATAACAACAAACTGTTCTGTACAGTGATTCACCTTCTTGTCATTTTGCAGGTGGCCAATGGCTTGGTTCAGACCACTGGTTGGCCTAGTGTAGTGACCTGTATCGGCAACTGGTTTGGAAAGGGAAGGTAATGTCTAAGAATTCCTGGCTGTATAATGCACACTGGCTGTTAGCAGAACAAAAGAAATAAAAAGTTGGACTTTATGACCAAACAAGATCCATCCATCTATTTTCTTCCACTTAGCCAGGGGAACTCACATTAGCATGTCAGTGAAGAGATATAATCTCTCCAGCATGTCCTGGGTATACTCTGAGGCCTCTTCCCAGTATGACATGCCTGGAACCCCTAACTCAGAAGGCATCCCAGTCAGATGCCCAAACCACCTCAACTTTCCATGTGGAGGAGAGCAGCTCTACTCTGAGCCCCTCGAACTGCTGCGCTCTTCACCCTGTCTCTAAGGGAGAAGCCAGCCACCCTTCAGAGAAAGCTCATTTCAGCTCGTCTGCACTGTTGAAAAGAGCAGAAATATCCGTCCATAGGAGTTGAATAGCAATTGATCCTTGAATACATGTCCTTACTTTAGTCGTGTCTTAACTGCTTCAACTGTGGGGGCAGGTAATTTCCAGGTAAGGAAATTCCAAATATCCTGGGATTTCCTTACCTGGAATGTTCAGCATGCATCAAAACCAAAAAACTGCCCAAATACTTGTGGAGCAGACTGTATCTCTGTCAGCGTCAGCACTGTATGAACCGAAGGTCTCTGTTTCTGGGTCAGGCGTGGACTCATCATGGGGCTGTGGAACTCTCACACTTCAGTGGGAAACATCTTGGGGTCTCTGATTGCTGGCTACTGGGTCTCCTCCAACTGGGGCATGTCCTTCATCGTACCAGGGCTCATCATCATCATCATGGGCGTGGTTTGCTTTCTGTTTCTCATTGAGCGTAAGTACAGCTTCATCATGTTTTTCTGATGAGTGTTATAAGGAGTTTCTTGTTTTTCTAAGCGCACACATTCTTCATTGCTCAAAGAATGCTTGCTATCAAATGAAATGAATGCATTTAGGTTTAGTTAGCTGAGGCAGTCTGCTTCCTGTGATTGTCTTTTCAGTGCGTTGGCTCTTTGAAGAATGGACTTTATAGCTGTAAATGGATTATATTGTATTAATCTGATGGTACTGTTTTCGTTCTTCAGATCCTAATGACCTAAAAACCATCTATACACAAAATTCATCTCTAGGCAAGACTGTAAGTACACAATTTTATAATGAAGACTAGTTTGGTTCATTAAGCATGAATAATATTTCAGTGTAATATTAACTCTGTCATTTATAATTAAATGTGGAAATGAAGGAAAAAGTATTTTATTTTTATTTGCATTTGAATTATCAGTCAGCAGCCCTGTTTAGCTGTGAATGTCTCTCTTTGATTAGGTCCCAACCAAGAGTTGGAATGGAGTGAACGGACACACAGAGGTGTATCTACAGTACAAGGACAACAAAAATCAGGTGTGTCTCACAGTTTAACTTAAAACTGAGATTATTTACTGTACTTACTGTAAGGCCACGACTTATTCCATCACACATCACATGGTCATGATGGATAACCAATCCTACGCACACACCACTGAACTAATCACCAAGTATGTTGTGTGTGTGGACTGCATGTACTGTATTTCCAAACATCTATGGATCAGACTAGAAGATTACAAGCTTACAAACAAAACTTTATAAGCTTGTAATCTTTTTGCTTTACTCTAGAACAAAATCAGCCTTCTGTCCATGTTCAAATAAAACTTTAATACTTTGTCAGTGAAAAGTTTCTAAGTGGCACATTTCAGACTGTTGAACAATAAACTGTACAGGCCACATTTTGGAAGCAAGAAATGAATTTCATGTGTGCATCTAATAAGACCGATTGTCATGCAGCACCACAGAAACATGTTCTATTATGTCATTGTAATCCATTCAGGTCTGCTATTATTACAAGGATAGTATTCAAAACAGGAAGGTCAGTTCTTCAGAGATCTCTGCTGGTGGTCAGAGCTTTGGATGCTGGGTGAAATCACTGCTAGGCTGAATCCAAATGTCTGGACATGAGGAATGACTGCAGCGCTGAAGAATGCTTAGGGTGAACTCGTGTTTTAACCACTCTACTCAGGAGGTAGAAAGGGTCAGCATTAAAGGTGATGGGGGGTTGCAGTCAAGCACACTCTGACTGCAACAAGGAGCTCTGACCCTGACACTCTGACCCGGAGCTCTTTTTTTAGTATTAATGTAAGGAGATGTTTGAATTTAAATATAGTACTTATCCACATCTGTACAGTGTCATCAAAGCGAGTCCTACCCTGCAGAGCACAGTGTGTCTGCACAGACTTAGTTTTAGAAAGCAAGTTTGCAAATATGAGAAAAATCAGGACATTCGGATTCAGCCGCAGGGTTTCTATTTTTCTCCTTTTTTTCTCTTCTTGTTTGGAGCGTAGTTGGGCGAGGTTTACCAGCTTCTGTTCTTTCAAAACTTATCAGTGGGAGTTTTATCCTTAGGTCCTTTACATGAATGCTCTGCTGGCAAACCCTGCTCATCTACAGTATAACACCAAACTGCTGACATAATCATACAGTTATACTTCACATACATGGTGACACAACGTGTGTTGGTCTGTACCATCTGAGGGGAGAAATATTCATTGGTTATTTAATTAGAAAGGAGAATCTTTCAATAATTGGTCTTAAATTGCAGGTTGGCTAAGTTCACTCTTTTCCATTTATTTATTTATTTTTGTAATTTTATTTATGAAAAAAAAGTCCAGTCCAAGTACTGTCAGTGCTGACCCCTCGGGGTCCCCTTTGTTCTTCAGCTGTCCGGTGGTCTGGGTATGGGTACAGATCTTTGCTCTGCTCTCTCCCTCAGAGCTACGACACAGAGCTCCTGTTGCCTAGAGAGCGCGAGCGCATCCCCATGCAGCCGGTTGTGGTGGTGAAGAGTGAGTCGGAGCCGTCTGCCATCAGCTTCATGGGAGCGCTACGGATACCCGTAAGTTACACATGCAACCCTGTGTCCATCACCTGCGTCACTCTAATGCTTTCACTGCAACAAAGTCTGATGAAGTCTTCTATCAGGCAAAAGTCTTTTGATGTTGTTTTAAGAGTGATGCTCTAAGCAAGAGCAGGATGTGTAAGATTGTTGTGTAAGTGCTTTGTCTTGCTTTAAGATAGAAAATCAATTCAGAAGAATCATCTTGTTTAGTTGCTCTGGTTTTTAGATCTTTTCTCTCAAAGTGAGAAAGAAACAACACTGAAAGGCTTATATTTGGACAGCTTTTGGAGTGATTAGCTTGCAGTTATCTGAGTTGCAAGCTGAGGCAGATCTAACGTAACTTATGAATTAAGTCTGATTACTGTGTGCGTTTGTTTGTCTGCAGGGAGTGGTGGAGTTCTCTCTGTGTCTGCTGTTTGCTAAGCTGGTCAGCTATACTTTCCTCTTCTGGCTGCCGCTCTACATCACCAAAGCAGGTGAGGAGCACATAGAAACCCCTCAGGCACGACTTCATACATAGATTTTGACTGTGGATTAAATCAACCGATTACATAGACAGACGTCCAATATGTCTAAATTTATACGTTGGCTATCTGAAGCAGGAAACTGAATTATGGGTAAATTGGCAAAAGAGAATTCTGCAAAAATATTGGCCAACTGAGAGACTGGAGTAGTGTTTACAGCAGTATTTATCCTGTCAAAAAACATGACATCAGTCAATAGAAACATTTGAACTTTATTTATTGTCATTGTACAGTGAAATTAGCTAACAAGACCACAAAGATGCAAGAAAGTGACAAGTTTAAAAACGACAATATAAAAAAACACTATATACACAGTGTATAAGTTACAAGAACATTGTGAGGGCGTAGATAAGGCATCATTTAATAAGTAAGGGTGAAGGGGCTCTAGTCATTAAGGATGGTGAAACTGTTGGGTGGGATGATAATTGCACATCTGCCAGCATATTTCACAGGACACACACAGCTGCAGCAGAATGACTGTACGGGAGGAGTCTGCTCACACACACGCATGCAGTGGCGGTCCTAGCCTGTTTGGTGCCCCGGGCGAACGCGCCCTCTGGCGCCCCCCACACACACGCACGCGCACACACATATATGACCCTATATATGAAGAGAGAGAGAGTATGCATAGTATGCAAACGGCTACCAAACAGACATCATAATTCGTCATACAATGAGAACAGGACAAATCAACAATTGACACTGACTAATTAATATTATATTATTGTATATATTGTTTGGAGTTTAGTCTCTTACTGTTACTATTTTTACCATTTCTTCTTGGAGGAACTGTAACCCACATAATTTCCTTAGGGGTTAATAAAGTATTCTGATTCTTAATGTTTTAGGATACATGACCTGCCATTATCCAATGACACATCTGCTTACCTGTATCTTTTGCTCGTTTCTCCTTGTAGGAGCCATAATTAAATGTATTGAATTTTAATGATCACTGGGTTTTCATTTGTTTGGTTGCTATGGTGATGTGTAACGGGAGTCACGTGGGTGCTAGCGGTGACATTAAGAGGGCGTTGTCAGTCTGTCTTTCACTGGTTTGATTTTGACAGAGAGGAGGGCTGGGTAGCCGTAGTTTTTGTTGACGGCAGCACAACGAGTTTCCCCTTGTTACATTAGAGCTGTGATGTTTTAAGAGTTTGAATCGCGAGCCGATCACATTGCTCTGTAAACTTTTCAAGCACTTTAATAAACAAGCAAGCAATTCCACCTCTCGCATTATTGCGTAAAGTTGACAGCGCGTCAGGCAGATAGGCAGGCTCAGTCCTCGGCCTCTAGCGACTGTGGAAGTCGCTACACTCCTCTTCTTTTCTCTTTTTTTTAAACTTTAAAAACGGGTTGTGTGAGACTTTAAATCAACAAAATATAAAATATACATTTTAAATTGTTATTGATCCCTTTACCCCTGGTCCTAAAGTGTATATTTATTTTCTTACTCTTCTTATATTTATTGTTTGTTTACTTGCACTGCTGTAACCGGAGCCTCGTCGTCTCGTCTCTCTATATACTGGACTGTATGTAGCGGAGATGACAATAAAGTTTACTTTACTTCAGCAGAGAGCAGGCGCACCGAGGGCTCTCGCGCTCACTTTTCACGTATAGAATAGAATTTTGAAAAAACATTGGTGCAAATTATAAGTCTGTATCATAATGTCTGCTGTTTTCATGTTGTTGGTTTGTTTTTATTTTGTTTTATTTTGCGAGTTGGTTATTAGATGCTGCTCCAGCCACCCAGAGAATCCCCCGCCGCCCCGCCCTCTCCTCTCTGTGCCGCAAGCAGCAGGTGCACCTCGCAAACGGAGGGCGCCCTTACTCCCAGCAAATGGGCGACAGAAAACCGATCGGTGCCTATGCCATTCCCAATATGCGCTGGCATGATGTCGGGGCAGCATGAGTACGAGCATTTTTTTTTTTTTTTGCCGATGCCTGTGATGCCGGCGCCCCAGGCAACCGCCCGTGTCGCCCGTATCTAAAACCGCTACTGCACGCATGCACACACAAACACACACACACACACACACACACACACACACACACACACACACACACACACACACACACACATACAAACTCAGGTTACCATAAGTTCAAAGTTTGGCTACTATGCTGCAATTTAATACATACTAGATGTGTTGTTAAAAAACAAGAGGTAATTACTGATAATGTCCTGTAGGTGTGAGAGCAGGTCCTTACATAAACTGAACAGTTTTTATGAGCCTGGTTTGATCAACAAAGGCCAGTTCATACTGGAAAAAGAGAAATCTTTAGGACTGTGTGAAGATGGATTCATTTTGGTTTCTTTGGCGTTTGTTACTCAACGACCAATGAGCTTATGAATGGGCAAGGCATTCGTCCCTCCACAGCTGTTAAGACTCGTCCCAGAGTGTTGGTCAGTGAAACAAGATTAAGTTAAGTTAAGTTAAGATTAAGTTGTTCTGAATATGAATGCAAGCCTCCTCGACTTCTCATTGTTTGTGCAGTACAGCCAGCAGTGACAACAAAACGTTCTTTCAGTCCTTAAACACGTAAACTGTGGTGGACCTTGAGCTTCATGAGTTACTGTGACCTTCTGGTTTCATTTGTAATTAATCCACAGAAACATTGTCAACATGTAATATAACACCGTTAAAGAATTTTCTGTTGTCTGTTTGTAATGTAGTAACTGGGTTATGGAGATATAAAACCAGTATGTTAAACTGAAAGAGGCTGATAAAGAGTGTGGCAGAGTTGGACAGGCTTCTCTCAGTGAGCAGTCCACTCATGTGTCAGACTGTCAGCAGACTGCTGAAGAAGGAGAGCTGACATAATAGACTCTGTGTTTGTGTGTTTCAGCTCACCTGGATGCCAAAAGGGCTGGAGATCTGTCCACACTGTTTGATGTGGGAGGAATTGTGGGTATGTGCTGTTTGTGTGTGTCTGTTTTTAATGCTCGTCTGTCCCAGTGGACCTTCAGCCTCACTGTATAGCAACGCTTGGGGACAAAATTGATGTCTCAAAGGTAGAGACTGTGTTTGTTTTTAATATTATATTCAGATTTGTGATCTAGAAAATGAAGCCATGCAGTTTACTGAGCAAAAGAACAGAGGGGCATTTTCCCATAGACATGCACACTGCATACACAGAAAGAGTCTCTCCCTGCTGGCCTTCAGACAGAATGCAGGTTTAAAATCTGTTCAACTTCACTTTTCAGACCTGGAAGCTTCGTGCATGTTTTGCATGTCTGTGGTTTTAGGTCTGTGATACTTAACCCTGACAGAGACCAGCTGTCAGGGTTTATGAAGCAATGTGCAATATGATTACCATGACGTATTATGATGATTAACGACTGAATGTGTCTTTCTGTCGTATAGGGGGCGTCTTGGCAGGCGTGATCTCTGATAAATTGGGGAAGCGAGCCACCACCTGTGCAGTCATGTTACTGCTGGCTGCTCCTACAGTAAGTCTTCACTGTACTGCAACAGTCAGGAAACATCGTCCACTGTGTGCTGCAAGACTGTGAAAACACTCTTTGATTATGAAGCCTGCACAGGGGAGATTAGACCAGGTTTTTGGCTCCCCCTGCTGTGCAGCACTTGACACAGTCACTTTATTAGGTAGTAGCTGGTGCTGGTTGGCCCCGTTTTGCCTTCAGAACTACCGCGATTCTTCATTTCATAGATCAATAGGTGCTCAAAACATTTTTCAGTTGTTGGCTGATTGTCTAGAAAGTATATTTTCTGTTCCAGCCAACAACCACGCCATGTTCACAGACACTTATATCACCTCTTTTCCCTTTCTGATGCTCAGTTTAAACTTCAGCATCTTGACCTTGTCTACATCCCTGAATTGAGTTACTGCCGTGTGATTGGCTGTGTATTTGCGTTAACAACTTGTTGGACAAGTGTCCCCTATAAAGTGTCCAAGTGAGCATAATTGCTGAGGAGCAAAGATTACAACACATTTCATGCTATTTTTTTTATAGTAAAAGGCTTACATGTAAGAGTACGAGGTGATATTAGACATTAGAATGTGAGTGTTAACTGTCCTGTTTTATTCTTTTCCTGCAGCTTTACGGCTTCTCCATGATCAGTGGGTTTGGTTTGGGGCCAATGATTGGTAAGAACCAGCTATCAGTCCTCAGCCAGTCAGAGCTAGCACTGAATGATGGTTAATTAGTAGGACTGGAACAATTTTCTGTTCCTTAATTGCAATACATGTAAATGAAATGATAAAGGCATGTTAGCATATGCTGCGGTGCAAATTTCTGAAAATGTATTTCAGTAGTATTGCTCTGCAGTAAAAGGTTCAAAAGCGGCCTGCAGTCCAGACCTGTCATGTGTTGTTTGTTGAAACAGAAGCCAATCAGATTCCTCTCACACTGCGGGCTTACTCGTGGTTCCTAGGTTATTTAACAGTAGAATGGGAGGCAGAGCCTGCAGCTTTCTGGCCGCCTTCTGTGGAACCAGCTCCCACTGTGATTCACGAGACGGACAATAAATAAATTCATATCAGCACTAGAGTTATATCCCCCTTTGTCTCCAGGTGCTGAGGTCCAAACAAATTTAGTCACATGAGCTGGTTGCATTTATTACAGTAGGTTATCAGTCAGCGATTGAGTGTCCAATCAAATCTAAATAAACACAAGTGACTTGTTTACTGTGGCATGAATGATGACTCTTGTTCATTCTCTCTGAGCTGCTGATGGTCAAGGGAAGTTGGCATTATGGGATACAATGTAGTGCCTTCAGAGCAATATCAGCTCACATTTACTGTAATTACATGAACACACATTCTAATGAAGAGAAGTGCACATGCTAGATGTGACACTACCAGCAGGTTTGTGGAGGGCACACACACCTCAGCCTGCATGCATTTGTTTCCAGCAGTAAGATATCAGTGGCTGCAGAATTTCCATTCCTTACAACCAGGATAAAACTTCCTTAATCTGTGTGCTTCAGGGATGCTGTTAGTGTGCGGCGGTCTAGTGAATGGACCGTATGCGCTTATCACAACTGCAGTGTCTGCTGATTTGGTAAGGATGTTTAACACTACTGTAATTCCAGTGTGATTGTGTTTGTAAATCATCATTTATTTCATTTTAAAATCACCCTTCTCCCCTTGTCGTCTTTTCTCTGCCCCCCTTTTTTCTATTTGTCTGTAGGGCACCCACAAGAGCCTGAAAGGCAACGCCAGAGCATTGTCTACAGTCACAGCCATCATTGATGGCACAGGATCTGTAGGTCAGTACTGCTGCTCAGCTTATGTTTACGGCTTGTTTGGATGAGAATGAGGGGTCTTATTAGGGTCCTATTATGGATATCTATGATAGTAATAATTGTTAATAATTACATTTAACAAGTGCATGAATCCTCAGCCAGGAATTGGTATTAAATTTGTGCACAATCTTGTTTTGCAGCAGGTTGGTGTATGTGGCATAAACTGTTGTGCGTGTTCAGAGTAATGAGGGGATCTCATTGGCTCAGGCTAAACAATGAAGCTCTGGCTTTGTTGGATTTGATGATAATAAATGATACAAATATCAGTTTAGTTACCATTTAATGATGATTATGTTAGCATGCCTTGTGTTATTTTTACTCATTTATAATCCATCCCATGTAGAAATGTGAAGAGAGGATTCATGTACACGAATAATCTTGTTCATGTTTGTGATGTCAGGCGCAGCACTCGGCCCGCTGTTAGCTGGACTGCTGTCTGCAGGCGGCTGGGATCAGGTCTTCTACATGCTGATGACTGCTGACTTTCTTGCTCTGTTGGTAAGGCCTTTAACTTGCATCATATAAGAAGATTACAAAATGACAAAACGAAAGCAGAAAACTTGGCACCTATGTGCACATTAGCACAGAATACTGGTCACTTTGGACACACTGAGAGTTTTCCAGCTCTTTGTACAACAGTCACTGCTGCTGTAAAGGTTTTTTGTAACAACGAGCAGCTGTTTTCAGAAAATCCATCAGTCACTACCTGGTCAGCAGCAAAGAGCAGACAGATGCAGAGACCAGCTGGTGAACCAGTGAAAAGTCAGATATTTAGCTCAGGAGCTAGAGATGAGAAAAATAAGACAATGTTGTGTTTTTACCCTTGTTTCTGAAGCCTTAGGGCGGCCAATAAAATGAACTGAATGACGAGTGGTCTTGCTTGCTATAGAAAAACAGATGCTCATACTAATGTGTAACCTTGCAGCTTTTGCTACGGCTCGTGACAAAGGAGCTGGCCTCATCTAAATCCCATCCTATCTCCACTGTAGAGTAAGTCCTCCTGTTATCTTGATCATGATTATACTCAGCCTGACTGCTGCTTTTGGTGCTGTACTGTAATTCTTGTGTATCTGCATTGATTTGATGTTCAAATGTTGGGCTGCTGTTTTTTTTTTTTAAATAACAAAACCGTTATAATACACTGAGAAGTACTTCAGTGTTTATATTATCAAAAGAAATGCAGAACTTTCAAACATGAAGATAATAAAGTTTAATGCTACTCATATGGATTAAATACAACTGCATGATGAGTGTGAACACTGGCTTTGCCCCCCAAAATGAATAGGCTTAATCTACAATCACTATGATCTTTTTTTAGGTTACAATAATAATCGCTCACATGGAGAAAACAATGCTTGATTGTGTTGGTAGTCACATGACTCAAAGCCATCATGGAGCTTCATTCCACTCATTGTAGCTAATGTAGTATCAGTGGGCAAAGATGACAGATGGTAATGAATGTAAAATGTCTACAACAATCAGATGTAAAACTCTGTTTTAACAAAGAAAGAGAGCCGCAGATTAAGAATAACTAAGGATTAAATGCAAAGTGGGACATAAACAGAGGTCTGTAAAGAAGAAACAGTGCATCATGGGAAGCCCTACCAGACTAGGTCCATTCCAGTGTTGCTACAGGAGTGATCGGGGTCACCTGATCCAGCCCAAACTATATGCTTTATCAAAAAGGGAAGTTTTAAGCTTAATCTTAAAAGTAGTGAGGAGAGGGGTTTGAAAGCCGAAGGCTCTGCATCCAGTTCTACTTTTAAATTTCCTGGGAACCACAAGTAAGCCTGCAGTCTGAGAGTGAATGCTCTATTAGGGTGATACGGTACTATGAGGTCTTTAAGATAAGTCTGGGCCTGAATATTCAAGAGCTTATATGTCCAGGTTTCTTAGGCAATTACTGTATTACTGCATGTTTAAAATTTGCAGGAACTACAGCAGAGGACAGACTGATGTTTATAATGGCAAGAACAGACTGCCTTATACTGCCGAATTTCTTTAAAAAAAATCAGGGATGGGGGGAATATGAGGGCTTAATATGGGAAACCACATCCTCTAAGAGGGACAAAGTCACAGACTCAAACCGAGTAAAGACAGCAGCACAGAGGGGTCAGGAGAGCTGTGATAAGAGCCCTGGTGGTGGCAATCTTTTAATAAAAACGCTCAGGAAATTATTGCATATATCAGGAGAAGCTTAAACAGACATTCTGTGGAGCATTAAGGACAGAGTCAGTAGTGTTAAATGACACACGTGAGTTATGGCCTTTGGAGGAAATGATATTTGCAAAATATTTCTTTTTTGGCTTTTTGATAGCATCGCAGTAACAACACCGGCAGTCTTTTAAAATGTGAAACGACACCTGCAGTTTAATCTTTTCCTATCTGCGTTGTGCTCTGCAACATTCCCTCCTGACAGCATGAGTCATTAAACCAAGGCTCAGGTTTAGCTTTAGGCTGCTTGGTTTTTAAATGGAGCCACAGAGTCCACGATGGTGTGACAGCAAGAATAAAACCAGGAACTAAACTCCTTTCAGTCAGAATGGCCACAGAGCTGATTGAAAGCAGCAGAAAACAAAAAAGGGAGATAATAACCTGAAGGCCAAACAGGAGCACAACATGTAACTGCAGTACGTGTAAAACCAACAGGCCTGCCTGTGGCCAACATATTCATGCTCATGTGTAGAGCCGGTACAGAGTGTACCAGGTTTAAAAAGTCAGTGAGGCGCAGAAAGTCCTTTACCAATGACGTATTAAGACAACACACATGTATATAAAAATCTCCTGCAATAACAACATGATCAAAGATTGGCATGATCCCAGCTAAAAATCCACAGAAGTCCTTTATGAAGTTCTTATTGGGGGCATGTTTCAGTCACACACAAAACATCGAGATCATGGGAACTGAAAAAGTCCAGAAGAACAAAAGTTTTCCTTTCTAGTGATCTGGTGTTCACCAGGCAGGAGCTGGAGCTTTGGCTTCGGAAAGCTGAGAAACCCGGTGCAGCAATCTCAGGTTTCAGAGATATTCCCGGTGCAGGTTTAGCCAGAGCATAGCCGGCAGGGCCGGAGAGTTCATTACAGCTGATCATGGGTACCAGGCAGGTAACAACAGAATCCGGGAAATGGAGAGGCACAAAACAATCTTTGGAGCCATCCATGTGCTGGTCAGACAACAGCAGAATCATAGCTCAGGGAAAACCTCACCTTTACCTGATGAGTGCTCAATATATAAACACAAGCAAACTGTGTGAGTGGCAGACGAGCAGCCACACACACCGACATCATCTTAATATCACCAGTGGAGAATGAAAATGCCAGGCATGTCTTCAGTTAGACATGCCGAATATACAGTGTGGCCAAAAGTTTTGAGAATGACGCAGATGTTGGGTTTCACAAAGGTTGCTGGGTTGAGAGTGAGTTCAGTCTAATAACAGATAAAATGTGTTTCAGCTGTCATTTTCGTTATCTACATGCATGTTAGAGTCACCCACAATAATCATTTTAAAATTATTTGAAACTCTGAGTAAGAACCAGGTGGACGATGGATTACAGCAAATAAAACTGGTTTTCGAATTTTCTGGCTAAGATGCACAAGCTAAGTGTCAGGCTTTCCAAAGATTTAAAACTCTATGTGTGTTTGGTTGGTTTGGGCTGGCTGTAGTTCAGGAGGTAGCACAGTTCAGCTGCATATGTGTGATCAATTATTAATTAATGTACTAACAGGGATTTGGAAGAGAGACCTTGTATTTAGTAGTCCACATTTAAATTTTTTACTCTTTTTTTTTTTTTGTAAATGAGCAAGCTATATTGTTCTTTCTTTGTGTACGATTGCAGCTCAGATTTTCTGTCCCAACTCTGGCTGGTCATAATTTTGCCAGATTTCTATAAATGAAAGCTGCTCCATCCAAAGTGGGATGGATGCCATCTCTCTCAACAAGACCAGGTTTTCCCCAGAAATTTTCCCAATTATCTATGAAGCCCACATCATTTTCTGGAGACCACTCAGACTGCCAGCTGTTTAGAGAACATGCAACTAAATGTCACTACTGCTCCAGTTGGGGCAATCACCAGAGAAAACCTCTGATTGATGCAACTGGGTGTCATTACTGTGTTTATCCTTAGCCAACATTTCAGGTTTCCTTCACTGTCAGTTGCTCTTGGCCCCTGGAAAACGAACAACAATGGTTGCTAGTAACTCTTGATCTTGATATGTGCTGGTAACTAAATTCTGCATGCAACCACCTGCTGGCGTTTACATAAAAACTGCACATCTGAAATAACTCTTCCTTGTCTGTGAATGACAGCAATTTAAAATTATGTTGCTGATGTCTCTGTGCCAAATTCTTCTATGGTCTTGTAAGTTCATGGAAGACCAGCACCAGACATGTTACACATTAAAGATGATCATTTTTTGGCTCTTTCTTTTATTTATTTATTTTTGTGTGTTTGGTTGAGCTTGTATACTTGAGTTTCTTAAAAACCAGTCCAAACTTGGTTCATGACTGGAATATTCTTGCCCTTGTACGACTACAGTCAGTGATCGACTATGTGTTCTATCTCGGGGCTGAATGTGAACATAACATGTGCAGATTGATTTATTTCCTAAAAACAAACCAACTGTAATGTTCCCTCATGGGCAGGAAGTTCACTGGTGTTGACTGTAAAGCTTAATGACTCAACTTATCAACACAGCGTTAATCTTTGTCTCTTATTCACAGGTTGAAGGAACACTGAGCACTTTGCACTGCGTACACACACACACGCAGAGTGCAATGAAACCACCTAAGGTTGATATGGATTGTGACTGGACTGTCCTGACAGATGAAACTGATTGTTAATAAACCAGCGTGGATGCTTGTGTGCGCCTACAATCATGCTGCAGTGCTTTACTGACGAAGAGCTATGACTGAAGTTGCAGCCGCTGCGCTGAGCAAGCAGCTTAGTCTGACACTTAGTCTGAAAGTCTCATGTGCACTTATTGTACTTGCATAACTTCCCAATGTCCCTCTTAGCCCTTGAATTCAGTTTGAACTTGATGACTGGTATATCTTGCTGCTCACTTGTATGTTGGAACTTTTTCAACCTTACCTGTCCAGTTAATTTAAGGGGCTATTTGTAGGTTTGTGCCTTTTACAATGGTGACTAGCGTTGTCAGCTTTGATAGTTGTTTTTAAAAGCTATGAATCACAGAATTAAGAACAACTTCATCAAAACTGGGGTCCTTTCTGGGACTAAAATAACGTCAGACCTGCTACAAAAACAGCAAGCATGCAGTTTTTACAGTTTACTTCCTGTGTAGTTCTGTAGCAAATATACAGGAAACATACATGATAGAGTCTCAGGTAACACTGTACTCGCCCAGGACTTCATGATAAATAGCACTTTAACGATTGTGGTTCTGCCAATTAGAACCACTAAAACTGGAAACACCACAGGTTGCTAGGTCTTTGTGTCCTTACTGCCTTTTTTGTATGAATATTGTGGTGTATTGTTGGTGTTTGTATTGGCAAAATTTTCATACAGTTCATTTATTTGGTGCCATGTGAGCTGTCTGTCAAAGTTTGAGGCTTATGAGGAGGACTCTATGCCAATACTGATATTTTTATTTTTATTGTTGTACTGGGATAAATTCATATACCTCTACCCAAAACCTGGACAGAACCACTTCTTAATATCGTGCCTAGAGCTGTTAACTTTTTTGAAACATGAATTTAATCAGATAGCAGTCATCTAGAAACAGTGATGTAGAACTAATTCCATCATATCTGTTGAAGAGAAGAAGGAAAACAAAGACCAGCTGTTTTGCCACTGGCAAAGCTCCACAAGCTTTTTGTCCCAAAGTTAGACTTACTGGTTTCAGTGGCTGGCCCAGTTTCTGCTGTTTTCTCAGACCTTGGTGTCTTCCTGATGGATGGCACCAAGGGTGGCAGACCCAGACAAGTTCGTGTGGATGCTGACCAGTACAATTCTTTTCTTATCTTACCTTTGCTCGTTGAACCAAAGAGATGATGGGATTGGTTTCGTTTACATGTGTATTTATTTTGAAAATCATTTAACTTTTTTTGTTTCCTTTTCCATTGTCCTGTGGTAGTTTATGATTTTGTAATAAAATGAATGTAGCTGTCTCTCTCTCTCTCGCTCTCTACACACAGACGCACACACAGGTGTGTTTATGTCTTGAAGAAGCTGGATTTTCTTTCCTGTGGTGAATTGGGGGCTGGGGGGTTATTTATGTTAGAGGAATAAGACTGTTTCTGTTTTACAGTGGAAGGAATATTTAAAGAATATTTATTGAGAAGGACTAAACACTACATTTAATTCTTGTTCTCGTGATCTTATACGCATTAAAAATTCACAAAATGTATATCATGAATTCAAACATTGATTTATTTTTCTGCAGATTTGTTTTTTAATCATTAAGAGTGATATATTGTATGTATTTAAAAGATGTGAAATAGGTTTATGTAACTGTGTTTTAAAGGGGATCTTGCTGGTACTCTTAAGACAATATCCTTGGAACAAGACCACATGTAAATATTATGTGTCAGTGGTAAGATTAATACTTGAGACCTTGTGTGCCTTTCCTGGTTTTTGTAGGGCAATGGATTTTTTTTTAAGTTTCCATGGAAATGAACTTGGTTTGAAGTTGATTTATGTAGAGAAAACAAATAAACCATTTGCTTTTTTCACTGGTTGAACCTTGTGTTGCCTGATCCCTGTTTTTGTAGTATGCTACTGCAAGCCAGCTAAAATTACTTTAATTTGTACATGATGTGGACTCACCTGGAAGTGGCAGGTGTTGTGGAAATGGTAAGCTGACAAGGAGAATCCCACTCAGTGATACATACAGACTCTAAATTACACAGAAGCACATGAACAATAGAGAAAAGCCAAAGCTACATGATGATCCTTGAAATGAGCTAATAACACATTTATTCCATTAGATCCACCTTTCAGGCTTTGATTTCACTTCTGCCTAAAAGTTTAAAGTTGATGCTTACTACAAAGATGGGTACACACAAGCAAAATTCAGTCCATTGGTAATATATGAAGGAAACTTTGTAACGGGGCGGCCTTTTGCGGCTGGATTTACAGTGAGGAAGACTAAGATACAGTATGGTGGAAGCAAGAGGCGTTTATCTGCCCACATATCTCTAAGGCCATTTCAATCACTGGCATGTCAAGCCTCACAGCACAAACAATCCGGCCTGAATACTCTCAGCTGTTAAGGACTAAACCATTATTTTACTGTCAGGCAAGTTTTCCAAATTCTAACCTTCCCCCAACATTGTACAATACACCATTTGAATAAATAAATAGACATTTTACCAGGCGGTGGATGGAATACTTCGAGGACCTCCTTAATCCCACTGACACGTCTTCCGAGGAGGAAGCAGAGTCTGGGGATGAGGGGAATGACCCGCCAATTTCCGGAGGCGAGGTCACTGAGGCAGTTAAACAACTCCTTGATGGCAGAGCCCCTGGTGTTGATGAGGTCCGCCCTGAGTTCCTGAAGGCTCTGGACGTTGTAGGGCTGTCCTGGTTGACACGCCTCTACAATGTTGCGTGGAGATCAGGGGCCCCTGGACTGGCAGACCGGGGTGGTGGTCCCCATCTTTAAGAAGGGGGTCCGGAGGGTGTGTTCCAACTACAGGGGGATCACACTTCTCAGCCTCCCTGGGAAAGTCTGTGCCAGGGTGCTGGAAAGGAGAGTTCGTCCGCTAGTCGAACCTCGGATACAGGAGGAACAATGCGGTTTTCATCCTGGTCGCGGAACACTGGGCCAGCTCTTTATCCTCTCAAGGATACTTGAGGGTGCATGGGAGTTTGCCCAACCAGTCTACATGTGTATTGTGGACTTGGAGAAGGCATTCGACCGTGTCCCTCAGGGTGTCCTGTGGGAGGTGCTACGGGAGTATGGGGTGTCTGGCCCATCGCTACGGGCCATTCGATCCCTATACAACCGTTGCAAGAGCTTGGTTCGCATTGCCGGCAATAAGTCGGACTCGTTCCCGGTGGGTGATGGGCTCCGCCAGGGCTGCCCTTTGTCACCGATTCTGTTCATGATTTTTATGGACAGGATTTCTAGGCGCAGCCAAGTGGCGGAGGGCTTTCATTTCGGTGGCCTCAGAATCTCATCTCTGCTTTTCGCGGATGATGTGGTTCTGTTGGCTTCATTGGGTGATGGCCTCCAGCTCGCACTGGAATGGTTCGCAGCCGAGTGTGAAGCAGCGGGAATGAGAATCAGCACCTCCAAATCTGAGGCCATAGTTCTCAGCCGGAAAAGGGTGGAGTGCCCACTCCGGGTCGGGGATGAGTTCCTGCCCCAAGTGGAGGAGTTCAAGTATCTCGGGGTCTTGTTCGCGAGTGATGGGAGAAGGGAGCCGGAGATCGACAGACGGATTGGTGCTGTGGCCGCAGTGATGCGCACGCTGCACCGGTCCGTCGTGGTGAAGAGGGAGTTGAGTGTAAAAGCGAAGCTCTCAATTTACCGGTCGATCTACATCCCTACCCTCACCTATGGCCACGAGCTGTGGGTAGTGACCGAAAGAATGAGATCGCGGATACAAGCGGCGGAAATGAGCTTCCTCCGAAGGGTGGCTGGCCTCTCCCTTAGAGATAGGGTGAGAAGTTCGGCCATCCGGTAGGGGCGCAGAGTAGAGCCGCTGCTCCTCCACATCGAAAGGAGCCAGCTGAGGTGGTTCGGGCATCTGACAAGGATGCCTCCTGGGTGAGGTGTTCCAGGCATGTCCCACCGGGAGGAGGCCCCGGGGCAGACCCAGGACACGCTGGAGAGATTATATCTCTCGGCTGGCCTGGGAACGCCTTGGTGTTCCCCCGGATAAGCTGGAGGAGGTGGCTGGGGAGAGGGAAGTCTGGGCTTCTCTGCTTAGGCTGCTGCCCCCGCGACCCGGCCCCAGATAAAGCGGATGAAGATGGAAGGACATTTTACCATTTTCACAGGATTAAATGTTTTTTATTTTACCCTTACACGTTAACAATGTTACAAAAAAACAACAACAACCCCCCCCCCAAAACCCCATGCACAGAGAGTCCCCACCCTTGGCCTCTCCCAGAACCTTTAAATGGTGTCTAGATCCCTGGGGAAACATTTGGGAGAGGACACAGAAAAGGCAGGTGAGTGATCACACCTCAACAGCAACTTTTTGCACCAACCTTTACCTCTAGGCTTTGCACACACATTTGCCTAAGTTTTCCTTAATAGTAGAGCTTATTTGCTCCCAGTAACAATTCTTTCCTCCTCCCTGATGAGGAGCAGCTATGCAGGACCTGGAACAAAAAGCTACCTGCTAATTATTGAAGTACTCAATAAATATTCAATAAACGATTAAACCGCTCGTGTGCAAATGTTATTGATGTGCAAATCTATGCATATATATATATGTGTGTGTGTGTGTGTGTATATATCTATATATATGTATGTGTGTGTGTATATATCTATCTATATATATATATATATATATTTTTTTTTTTTTAATTTAACCTTTATTTAACCAGGAATGTCCCATTGAGATTAAAAACCTCTTTTTCAAGGGAGTCCTGGCCAAGAGGCAGCACATTTCCAAACAAATACATACAAACAAACAAGATTAAAAATTACACAAAACAATTACACATTATTGAGGCAGTCTGTAGGCCTTTGAGTTTAGTTTTAAAAACATTTAAAGACAACAATTCAGTCAGTTTCCAGTCTTTCTGTAACAGGTTCCACGAAAAAGGCGCAGAGTGGACAAAGGCTTTCTTACCCAACTCTGTGCGGACAAGGGGAACAGACAGCAGCAACTGATCATTTGAACGCAAGGAGTAAGAACCACTATTTGTCCTTGTGACCAAAGTACAAATATAAGGAGGCAACAATCCAAGCATAGCTTTGTAAATAAAAGTGTACCAATGCCCCTGTCTTCTAGTGGCCAAAGAAGGCCAATTTACTCTTAAGTACAAGTCACAATGATGGGTCAGATATCTACAATTGGTGATAAACCTCAAGGAAGCATGATACATCGTGTCCAACATTAGAAGACATGAGGAAGAAGCGTTCATATACAGAATGTCACCATAATCTAACACAGATAAAAAGGTTGCAGTGACAAGATGTTTTTTTACTGCAAAAGAAAAACACTGTTTATTACGGGAAAAAAAACGAAGTTTCAGCCTCAGTTTCTTTACAAGTCTCTCTATATGTGGTTTAAAGGTAAAGGAGTCATCTATCCAGACACCAAGGTATTTATATTCATGAACTATCTCTATGACATTTCCTTCAAGGGTGGACACCGCTGGAATAGGCTCTGGGACCTTCTTTGACTTAGAAAACAACATTAGCTTAGTCTTGTCAGCATTGAGAACTAATTTTAGCTGGATAAGTGAATGCTGGAAAGCAACAAAGGCTTTCTGTAAGGTTTCAATGGCCTGAGTAAGAGATGATCCATAGCAGTAAATAACTGTATCGTCAGCATAAAAATGCAAATTTGTGTCTGAGACATTTTGACCCAAGTCATTGATATATAAAAGAAACAGAAGGGGACCCAAAACTGAGCCCTGTGGCACCCCCTTGTGGACAGCAACAAATTTAGAACAAAAACCTTCAAGTTTAATGCACTGGGTTCTATTATTCAGATAATTTGAGAACCACGCTATTGCATGTTCTGACAATCCAAGGCTGAGCAGTCTGTTTTTTAGGACAGCATGATCAACAGTGTCAAAAGCTTTTGAGAGTGTTACGGGTTCGAAATTGAGGACGAGAGTAAAACAATGATGGTCCAGAAGAGGTCGGTCAAACAATTGATTTTAATGAATGCACGCAGCGTGGAGAGGTGCAAACTGCAAAACATCAGTTGTACATCTCTACCCAAAATACACTCTAGATTGCTTTTATAACATCAGGGTATTGTAACGCCCCTTCTTGCGTTTACAAGCACATAATTTGCATGTACAAAACATCCATGTATTTTAAGAGATAACTGCAGACACAGAAGTTCCCCATCCATCCAAATATGGTGAAGATCTCAGGCCTTTGAGGTCCCCATGGACTGGACATCCTTTCGTCACCTGTAACTAAGCAAACTCAAATACCACAAGAAGCTGAATACATTCAGGCCTTTGCTCAGCTACTATTTTACTGTAACCATATACTCAGGCTCTGAGTTATGATATATATATATTAACTCAATCATTTTAAAGTAGTTATAACTGCACCTGTAATAAACATGTTAATATTTGATTATGATAACCCCTATAATATAACTTATAACATAATGCCAGCAGCTTCAATAAACACTTTGATGAAATGATAATTAATGTAATGTTAAGGATGATGGTTAGATACAGTTCAGCAGTGACCTAATTTCTTTAAATATTACAATTCCCTCTCTTGATGTCTCTCCAGAGACATCACCACACCATTTCCTTGTGTCACTCCTCGACCCACTCTGTCACCTCTACATCCATTAATGGCCTCATGGGCCCCGAAACCACCATTCCCAGGTCCACTGCCTTCGCTCTGACCCTCTCTAGGCGTCCTCTGACTCAGCAAATCAGACAACCACCTCATGTCCTCTAGGTGGTCCAGTAATAAAACACCAGCTCCCACTTGAAAACACTTCATGCTTAAGTGGTCTCTGCTCCTTTTCTGGGTCCCTCTCTAGTGGAAATCTTCTCCTGTAAGGGATAAAACAAACAGCCTCTCTCTGCTACACCTTACTAACCTACTGTGTTCATCTAAGGTTCCTGTCATTATTCAAAGTTGGTTCACAACATCATGTTCTGGGCTCTATCCATTATATTAACTTTACCTAATCTCAATACTCTTTATGTGTGTGAGCAACGCTTTTAGTTCTATTAAAAAACACCCCGGGTAAAATATACACCAGCCCTATGTCAGCCTAAATGTCCGCTAGAAAACACACTTCAAAATTTTCTATCATCATTTACTCCTCTTTTTGCTTCAAGCATATACATAACATGCAAAAGTTACTGTTCATACCAGTTTAGACAAGTTTCCATTATCTACAACATTTTGTTTCACCCGACTCAGTAGTTGCTAAGCAGAAACAAAGCAACATGTGGTCCACCTTTACCCTACAAAATAAATCCATGTCATGTTTGTGTCTGTAAGCATGTTTTGCATTCATTCATTACACTCCACGCCATTCCTGCAAGTTAGGAGCTGTAAATTTAAAAGCTACATAAAGTCCAGGCCTTCGGCCTGGCCTATATTTAAATCATGTGTGTTTGTAAGCGTGCATGCGATTAACCTGCTATGTTCTCATCTTCCCTCAACATGTATCACCTGGACACTCTCACCAGTGAAGCTTAAACCCTTTTGGACGGAACATCAACTCTAAACAAGCACAGTTATGCTTTGTGTCTGAAATTAACTCAACCTGTAAATAGAGACATCACTGTTATCACAAACATATTCAATACTATTAAAATAATACTGTACAACATGTTATTAATGCAGTCATCATAAAGCAGATTATATGATAGCAATAAAAGAATCTCTAAATCCCCAATCCCAACAGGTCCTGCTTTTAAATCTTCCCTGGCTCTCCCTTCAAGTTCTGCTGTCTTAGTACAATAATTAGGTCCTCCTAATCCCATTACATCTGCCATATTGATTTCTTCATGTGTAAATGTCAGATTTCGAGCATCTGAAACTTTACTCAGTCTCTGTTGTGCTAATGATGTCATAGTGAACGCCTGCAAGTTCACATAAGCCACCACACTATGTGTAGTCAGAACTTTTAGTGAGTGTTCTCTCCCTACATGTGCTGTTTCCTATATTATTTTGGCCACCCCTGCTGCATGCTATGCACATTTAGGGTGCCTTGCTTCTGTTGGACTCAACCTTATGCTAACCTACATAAGTACCTGTCTTAAGAGCGACCTCTGCACAGCTCAGACGCCAGTTGCAAGAGCTCTCTAACATTAGAATCATCAGCTGTGACTTATATAGTGTTATTTCGGTACTTTATACTTCACACATTTTGAATATTGTTTATATGGGGAGTTCCTCTTTTTTGTGTCTATATTTATTAATATGCCTTGTGCACTAAAACTTCCTGTTTTTCAGTCTGGCTGAGCACTTGTTTGTGAGTAAAAGGTGGCCTTGCTCTACAAGCCAGCCTTCATTATTAAAGTACATAAAACAAGATAATGAGCAGATTCATATTAAAAATATAGCTTTTATTCCTAACACCAGTCCCCGTTTTTTCATTTCTCCCCTGAGAAATGAACTAATTCCTAGTTTATGACATTTAAGTTTACTTCAATACATTCCCATTTAATTTTATTTATATAGCGCCAAATCACAACAAAAATTGCCTCAAGGTGCTTCATATATACAGAGAAAAACCCACCAATCTTGTGACCCCCTATTGAGCCAGCACTTTGGCAACAGTGTGAAGGAAAAACTCCCTTTTAACAGGAAGAAACCTCCAGCAGAACCATGCTCAGGTACGGGCAGCCATCTGCTGCGACCGCTTGGCGTCAGCTAACAGAGACTTTTGAAGAGAAATACTTAATATTTAATAATCCACATTTCACTATTTTATTCTTCGGTTCAAATTTTTATTCTGTATTGTTCTTTATTTGTTATTATTTATGTTTAGATTGTTTATTGCTAGTCTTGGTTTGTTGTTGTCTGTTTGGGAGCTGACATAGTCTCTATGGATAAGCGTCTTTTGGTGGGGTAGCATCAGGAGAGAAGCTCCAGAGAGGCATCTTCCATGTTAAACACTAAAATATAACAAAAGAGATCTCCTCAACGTGTTGTATATTTTTAATATTTCCTTATTATTTTGTCATAAAATAAATCAACCAAATAACTTAAGCTGTGTGACAGCACCTTGCGTTTACGCCGGGCTGTGAACTGCCCTGAAGCTACACCCCCTTTTACCCCATTTAATTTCTCAATCTTACTTTAAACTATTCCTGACCTTCTCCTTCTCTCATCTGATCATCTCAAGTACGTCCTGTACCAAATTTGCTTCCTCTTTTCAAGTCCCACATTTAATTACAAGCTCTAATACATTTGCCCTATATGGCTATTCCGACGTGTTTCCTGTCAACTTAACAGAGTTATTCTCAAAACTCAGAGCTGAGGTTCCCCTTTCCTAAGTCTGTATGTTCTACAAGAGAGCAAGTCGGTAAACAAGTTTATCATCACAAAGGTTGTTAGGTAAAGGTCACGTAGACATTTGCTTAGTAACCCTAAAAGAGCACATTTCCTGTAGCTCATTTCCTGTAGCTAATCACATATATTAAGACCCCCCTTTTTGTGACACATCTCATGTGTTACAAACTCAAAATCCTTCACTCAGGTTAGGGAATTAAAAGAAAAGGTTAATCATATCATATTAGGTATAGATGCTCCGGGCCTTCAAACCTGTGTTTAAGGAATGAAATCAAATTAATCATCATGTCAAAATCCCTTCTTGGCTCCATCCACAGCCTGCATCCTTGAAACGTCCTATAAACAAAAGCCTGTGTGTTAACCAGAACATCACCTTTTATACTCACTTTCTCCACTTATGATCCAACCTGTGTTATAAAACAAAACTTAAAACATAACAATTATCAGTCATGTGTCCAACCTTAGTCCAGTCTTTTGTCAGTGTCCAGTCAGTCCAACCTATGGTCTGCCTGGTCCGTCCATTCCCACACATTCACTCACACGCATTAACATCGGGTATTGGTTCACTTCCGCACAAATAATCAGATTTACCACCTTCAGCAAACTCAGTTTATTTATATACTCATTTATTTTCTTTTTTGTTGTCTCTAGTAAAATAGTTCTTTATACTTTTGGACTGGATTGGCTCGCTGCAATCCTCTTAGACAGGGACCCACAATCTGACCCATTGTAATTCGGAAAAGGTCACCTTACTTTTTGTTTTCCTGAGACTATTGTCGGCGCCGTTATTCATTGTTGTCTTTTGCAGGCCTGCTTAGAACAAAAATGAGAAAAAAAAAAAAAGAGAGCTGAGTATTAGCTCATCAAAGTACAAAACAAAATCACCTGACAGGTTTTTTCTTTATAAGTGCACTGTTACAAAACCCCTTAAACATGTCCATGTTTATTAAAACTCCCTCTTTAAAAATAAAACAACAACCTCAAAAATCTTCAACAATCTTAAATTTCAGCCATAGAACACACCCAAAACGTAAAAAGCTACACCGTTTCGTACACAATATCCCCCTTTAAGCACTTTACCAAACTCACATTCAACCAAACATATAAGCACGTTCTCACAATATGTCAACACTAATTTATAAATCTCTTAATCAAATTTTCACCTCGTAACAGTCTACTTTGCTTCCTTTCCTCAAGGCCTCAATCACACACACACAGCAAGCTCCTCTGTCATCACTCACATTAGCTCTCCAACTAATTTTCATACTCAGTCACAAGATAAATACATGTTTAAACCTTATCACATTATTCAATTATTTTCATTTTCTTTCTATACTAATCGCCTACTTTTATCAATCAGTACGAGAGCACTCCTAAGGCACTCTTTTAAAACTGCGTTAATACTTTTCTTGTGTTTTTTCCATCTTTTTAAATCTTTCCATCAATTTTATTAACCATTCACACCATTCTCTCACTCATACAAGCAGCAAGCAGATCTTCATTGCATATGCTTATGTTCTTAGCCAGGTTTATTCAATGTCTCTATACATTAAACTTCATGAGCTTGTCTTTTTAGAGTTAATGCATTTTCTGTTTGTGTGTGTTATTTATGCATCTATGGCTCCGCAGTCTTTCAAACTCCTTCCCAATTCTCCAGTTAAGCAGTCAGTTTTTTCTTTCCCCGAATTACTAACCCTCTATTTTAATTTCCCACCTTAAATAAGCACTCCTAATCTTCAGCCAGGAGCTAGGGCCTGTTTTCCAGGTTCATGGACACATGATTCTGTCAACAATTCAACCATATACTTGCCTTAACATATCCATTGGCGTTACCCTACAATTTTCTTCCAACTGCTGGATCTTGAGAGTTGGTCCGGGTCTGCTTTGCTCCTAAAAATAACAAACTAAGACATTTGCATTATTATCACGGGTGCCTAAACGACCCACTAAACCACCCATTTCTCTTTTTCTAGTCAAAATACCAATTATGTCATGTATGTAAGCGTGTTCTTCCTTGCGTTATGTGGTCATGTAAATGCAGTGTAAGCTGTTTTCTTCATTGCATGCCAGGTGATCATCTTAATTGAGTGTAAGCAGTTTCTTCATTGCATGAATGTAAGCTGCTTCTTCATTGCATCCTTATGTATTCATTGCATTTTCATGTATTCATATTTAATTTATGCATCTTTTCACTGAGCTCTACATCCAAACTATCTCACTTCTGATTCGTTTCAAAAATAATCTCACCTGTAACAGTTTGTATATGTGTGTTTTCTATTCATTAATATAATTGTCAGTTATTTTGATTATCTTTACCTTTTGTATTGTTTACCTCTTTGTTGTGATGTGGTGGACCTCCCTAAAACCTCAAGAGTCCAGCGTTCAACTTCAACCCAATCATATCCTATATGCTCGCAGTCAAACTTGTCCTGGTTCACCTGACCTTGGTCCCTCTCTTCCCACTGTCCTGTTCGGCCTTCAAAGCAAACACAGTCTGTTTCTTCTCTGTCTTGATCTTTCCGTCGTCTTCTTTTACGTTAAGTTCCAGTCTGGCAAAATACCACATTCAGTTCCTTCGCCTCAGTGCCCCCCAGTCATTTGACACTGTTCTTGACCAGCCTCCAGTTCCCCCTGCATATTTTATCATGGGGTTTCCTCCATTCTGCTTCTGGAGTCATCAGTCAATCTTATTTTCATTTACTCTCTTGTTCTTCTCCAGCCATCTTTCAGTCTTCTCTTTCAAGCATGGCAAACATGAAACTCGGTGCCCAATGCTTTTCCACAGTTCTTTATCCCACTGTTCAACTGCCCAGCCTGTAATTCACAGTACATGTTGCATACATGCTGCTGCTGGCGTCGTCGGTGTTAATAGTTCGGTTCCTTTTGTCTGCTGTTGATCCACGATGTTCTGTCGGTCTTCATCAGGAGATTAGCTGGCCTTTGAGCTTCTTCTCAGAGTCAAGGACAAAGTGCCAGGTGAAGCTATAATTTTAAGCCAAAGAGTGGCCTGTTTTTCCCAATTGTGTTAATCTATGCTTTTGCTGCTGTGCTCAAGGGTTCCAGGTTTAGAGACGTTCACCTGTATTAACACACTAAAGCATATAATTAGTATCATAATCATTATTTATCTTAAAACCTCCCTTTTGCTTCATCTGCCCACAGTTAACTCTCTCTCTCTCGACTCTGGGTGCATACTTGTCACCTTGAGCTTCCCTTTTATGGGCATGCATTTCCTGTCCCAGACACACACACGGTTTCCTGTTTCTACAGCTTCTGCAGAGACTTCTTTTTTGATTTCACAGTCTACAAATAATCAGTAATTCTACTAAATCTTTATTTAAAAGCAATATGCCTTCATTTCACTCACACACATTTTAATAGCGCTCTTTCACACATCAGGACAACTAACACTTCTCCACACACATCACCATTCTTTAGGTCAGTTTTGCAGCATCAGTCACACAATCATTTCTTGAGTGGGTGTACTAAGTGCATATACTTATGTGTTTTCAATCAGTGTCAGTGGGATTTAGATTTCTATCCTACCTACAGTATAATTCCAGGGCCCGAAATATAACAATACTACTACCTGCAAAATCTAATAATGCTTCTTCTGATCGCCTTATTACTGAAGTTACTAAAAAGCCATAATGAGTATCTGAAACCACAGCGTGACATCGACAGGTTACATCATAAACATCTCCTGTCCATTTATATTCAACTACACAACACCCTAAATCCAACATGTGTATTTACACAAACTGTTATAAAATGTTAGTCAAAAAACACGGTGTGATTACAAAGAATCAATAAAACACAAGTCCTATTACTTTCAACAAGTATTACGTCGTTCAAGGACGTGTAAAGCAAAACCCCTACTCCAATTCTACATGTCTCATAAAGTAGTCATCGTATTTAACAACCGTAATGCCAACAAAGTAGAAATAAAAGCAATTCTTCCCTTAAAACACCAATACAAGTCATCCTTAACCCAGGCTCTGCAGTCAGTCATTAGCCACTCATTAGTAAACAGGAAATGTCACTGTAAAAAGTCACAGGCACCTCATTTACATAGACACACACACACTCTCAAAATAACCAGCTTGCTGCAGTGCCCGTGGCAGACAGAGACCATATATACAAAACTACAAAGTATAACAACAAATTATAACACAGAGACGTCTCATAAAATAGACAAATATGTACAAGGCCTGAAAGCGAACAACCTACCAAATTTAGAAAAAATTTAACCTTAACGGTCCAACCGATAAACTCCCTGAGTTTTTTGTAATCAATTATAACCAGTCTCGGCCCCGGGCCGTGGTCAAATCTCTAAGACCCTAAAACAATTTAAAAGCGCCAACCAACTAAACCCCTGTCGAAAAGCTATGGTAGGCTTCCCCGAAGTTGTAATTGTAATGTTACACGCCCGAAACCCGGTTTCTACTGACCAAAAAAGTGCAAACTACCGTCCCGGACGGTAAACTGACCCAGTCAGTAGCCTATTTTGGAGGTTCCCAAGTTCTCCACGACAGCCAACTCGGACTAAAAAATCCCAAGCGTCCCCAGGAAATTTGGAGCGTCACCTCCGAGAAATGCACTTCTTAGAACTCCCAAAGTTCCGTTCTAGGAAATTTAATTACTTTTGAAGACACCCCACAAAACCACAAAACCAACCACATCGGTGTCCAAGCCCGGCTTTATAATCAATAGGGACATTACTGTCACAAAATTCACCAATTCCCTGTCATCCTTAATTCCTTTACCAGTGTAATTCCTTAAACTTATCTTAATTCACTTTTCTCATACACTTATTCTCTTTACTCTTTACTTATTTTCTCTTATTCTCTTTACTCTTTACTTATTTTCTCTTATTCTCTTTACTCTTTACTTATTTTCTACTTCATTATCATTACTTCAACTTCCATTCTCATGAGATTTTCACCAAAATCAAAACAGACCTTTACCAGTAATTTTCAGTGAGTAGACTTTCAATTTTGTAATCGTCAATCTGGCACAGTTTGGAAATAATTCAACAGGTAGTGCCTTACCTTTAGATAAGCCGGCTTATGTCCACTCACTTCGACCACTGACTCGTGTCTGCCCGTTTGAGTACCTCGGACCCTCTCGGTCTCAATCTCCAACTTTCTCCCTCTCTCAACCCTCGGCCAATGCACCAAATGTTACGGGTTCGAAATTGAGGACGAGAGTAAAACAATGATGGTCCAGAAGAGGTCGGTCAAACAATTGATTTTAATGAATGCACGCAGCGTGGAGAGGTGCAAACTGCAAAACATCAGTTGTACATCTCTACCCAAAATACACTCTAGATTGCTTTTATAACATCAGGGTATTGTAACGCCCCTTCTTGCGTTTACAAGCACATAATTTGCATGTACAAAACATCCATGTATTTTAAGAGATAACTGCAGACACAGAAGTTCCCCATCCATCCAAATATGGTGAAGATCTCAGGCCTTTGAGGTCCCCATGGACTGGACATCCTTTCGTCACCTGTAACTAAGCAAACTCAAATACCACAAGAAGCTGAATACATTCAGGCCTTTGCTCAGCTACTATTTTACTGTAACCATATACTCAGGCTCTGAGTTATGATATATATATATTAACTCAATCATTTTAAAGTAGTTATAACTGCACCTGTAATAAACATGTTAATATTTGATTATGATAACCCCTATAATATAACTTATAACATAATGCCAGCAGCTTCAATAAACACTTTGATGAAATGATAATTAATGTAATGTTAAGGATGATGGTTAGATACAGTTCAGCAGTGACCTAATTTCTTTAAATATTACAAGAGGTCAATAAAGAGTGACGCACAGTACAATTTCTTATCAAGTGCCATAATAATATCATTTATCACTTTCATAGTGGCAGTGTTAGTACTGTGTTTTTTCCTGAAGCCTGACTGAAATTTAGAGACAATATCATTAGAGTACAAAAACTCCTTCAACTGGTCACAAACTAGAGATTCCATGATTTTGGATAAAACACACAAATTTGATATTGGCCTATAATTAGTCAACACCGATGGATCACCTCCTTTCAATAAAGGCAGGACAAAAGCTGATTTCCAAACCGATGGAATTTCTTTGGTTTTAATTGAAAAATTAAATAGAATTGAAAGTGGTTCTGCAATATAATCCGCTGCCAGCTTCAAAAAATAAGGTTCCATCAAGTCTGGACCAGGAGGTTTTCTGTGATCCAAAGCCTTTAAAGCTTTATGCACTTCATAAACACTAAAAGGTACAAAGTTAAAACGGTCTCCAGAAAACATAGAGAATTCTGGGCAAGAATTTGTTAAAAAAGTTTCTGCAAAATCAAACAAGGAGCCCACTGATAAAAAGTGCTCATTAAAGCAATTCAAAATTTCAGTTTTATCATTAATTGAGACTGAATCTTTTACAACAAATTTAGGAAAGGTTTGAGTCATTTTATTGGCAGAAAAGGACTTGATTACTTTCCAAAATTTCTGTGGATCGTTGAGATTCTCAGTGGTGACAGACAAAAAGTATTCGGATTTGGCCTTTTTAATAAGAGAAGTGCATTTATTTCTAAGCTGTTTGAAAACAGACCAATCAGTAGAAGTATCTGTTTGCCTCGCCTTGTCCCATGCTCTATTACGCTTGTGTATGTTATCTGCAAGTGTCTGCGAAAACCAGGGATTTTCTCGACCTTTAATTCTAACTTTCCGTAAGGGGGCATGTTTATTAACAATTTCCATAAAGCTTTCCTTAAAATATGTCCAGGCTAACTCTACATCTGGTAATAGTCCGATTTTTTCCCAATTAACTACTGACAAATCATGATGAAAAGCCTGTTCATTGAATTGTTTAAGATTCCTTTTACACACTATGCGCGGCTTACATTTTGGAATTTTAGCATTTCTACAAACAGCAACAACACAGTGATCACTTAGGTCATTACAGAAGACACCAAGCGAAGAGAATTTATGAGGTACATTTGTTAAAACCAAATCAATTAATGTGGACTTTTCAGGGCATTTAAGATTTGGCCTGGTAGGAAGATAGACTAGCTGGGTAAGATTAATTGAATCGCAAAATTCTTTAAATTCACCAGAAGTTGCATTTAGCCAGTCCCAGTTCAAATCTCCAGCCATTAGTAGTTCAGTGTAATTTAATTTAGCCAAAAGGTGCTTTAGTGAAGATAATGCCTCTTTTGAAGCAGATGGGGGCCTGTAACACCCAACAATGGTTATCGAAAGAGTATTAGCAATATCTACATTCAAAGCCAAAAACTCCATTTGTTTACATATCGATTGGGACAGAACAATCGAGGCATTAAATCTTGATTTGACATAAATAGCTACACCGCCTCCTTTTTTTGGCCTATCAGTACGATATACATTGTACCCATATATGTTAATGTCTTCATTAGTAATAGATTTAGTTAACCAAGTTTCAGAAATTATAACAACATCTGCATCTGTAGATTTAACCCAAATTTTGACCATGTCCATCTTCGGTAGTAGGCTGCGCACATTAAGATGAATATATTTGACACCAGACATTATTTTAAAATCAGAAGGAGTCTGGGAATATTGCAGTTCAGGGCCAGGATTTGGTTGCACATTTCCTGACAAAAATAGGAGCAAGACAATCAACAACCTCCGTTTCACCTTTGATTTGGGTTCAGAACTTTGATATGTTGAACCCGAGCTGAAGCCTCCATTAAATGGGCAAATGAAATAAGTATGCAAGACCAGAGTAGACTGAAGTTTAGGGAAGTCTCTGGGCAAAACAGGCATGAAACTAATGTCATGATCCAACTGAGCTGGTAGCTGCTCTATTTTTTGCAACATTATAGAGCATGTGCCTTTTTCAGAATTCTCTTGCAGATAAAGATCATTTTCAGAGATTCCCCTGCTATGTGTCCATATGCAATTGCTTATCCGAGGGTCCAAAAAGGCCAAGAGGAATATAAGAATAGTAAATACTGCCATCATCCACAATTTTAGTACTTAACAAAAGTGAACAGTACAGACCTGTGGGTGAAGCAAACCAGTTAGCTCCAGGAAAATGGCACAGGGCCTGACCTAAGCGAGTTAACTCCAAAAGGATAGCGCTTGGCCAGGCCTGAGCCGGTTAACTCCTGGAGGACAGTGCAGGGCCAGATCTTGGCCAGTTTGCTCCTGTGGGAAGATGCTGGACCGGGCCTAAGCCAATTAGCTCCTGAAGGACGGTGCAGGGCCAGGCCTAAGCCAGTTAACTCATGGAAGATGGTACAAGGCCGGACCTAAGCCAGTTAGCTCCACAAGGATAATGCGAGGCCAGTCCTAAGCCTGTTAGCTCCACAAGGATGGCACAGGGCCAGGCCTAAGCCAATTAGCTCCTGGAGGATGGTGCAGGGCCAGACCTTAGCCAGTTAGCTCCTGGAAGATGGTGTAGAGCCGGGTCTAGGCCAGTTAACTCCAGGAGAACGGTACAGGGCCAGGCTAGGCCTGTTAGCTCCAGGAAGATGCATCCATCAAATTCCAAAGCATCTACCAACCACACATTTTCCAACAATCCATGCAATATTAACTGTCAGGTTAAGAAATACGTTAAAAAATAGTTAAGAAATACGTTAAAAAATGCAAGAAAAAATATACGAAAAAATACGAAAAAATCTTTTAAGAACAACTAATTACAGACAACTAATTACAGACGGACACGTAACGAACAAAGAGCATGCTGCCATCTTGGATTCCATGTATGTGTGTGTGTCCTCTACCAGAGGCCTGGGAGCTTGAGGGTCCCGCGCAGTATCTTAGCTGTTTCTAGGACTGCGCTCTTCTGGACAGAGATCTCCGATGTTGTTCCCGGGATCTGCTGGAGCCACTCGCCTAGTTTGGGAGTCACTGCACCTAGTGCTCCGATTACCATTGGGACCACTGTTACCTTCACCCTCCACATTTTCTCAAGCTCTTCTCTGAGCCCTTGGTATTTCTCAAACTTCTCGTGTTCCTTCTTCCTGATGTTGCTGTCATTGGGAACCGCTACATCTATCACTACAGCCGTCTTCTTCTGTTTGTCTACCACCACTACGTCCAGTTGGTTAGCCATCACCATTTTGTCCGTCTGTATCAGTGTTGGGTGTAACGCGTTACTAAGTAACGCGTTACTTAGTACTAAGTAAGGCGTTACTGTAATTAAATTACTTTTCCACTGAAAAAGTAGAGTAACTAAATACTGTTCATTTTTAGGTATTTTAATTACAGTTACTTACAATGTACTTGCGTTACATTGTAAAATAATTAAACTCGCTGAATATCATTATTTAATTTCAATAATTATTCTTCTAAAGGTAAAAGTAAACTCTGCCGCTTTAACATTGCTGTAGTGCAGCTGCACGTCATTTCGCGCCAGTTTGCTGCATAGTCGTATTCTAAAGCGGAAGCGTGTGGCTGTTTTTTGAAATGGACATATTCCCGTCTCTTCACTTTTCTGAAACAAGCAGACAAGAATATTACAGTAATATGTAAGCTATGTCCTGGGGAGAAAAAACTATCGGCCGCTGTTAATAGCACGAGTAATCTACTGAAGCGCCTGACACGAGAGCATAGACGAACACTTCTGAGTGATTCTTGTTCATCATCCATGGATAACACCGCGGCAACTCCTGCTAAGCAGGCAAAACTTGATTTTACTTCAGCAGCACAGAAAGCATCTGAAGGTGAGCTTAAAAAATGATTGCAGCCTATATTGTGGAAGAGATGCTACCGCTGCGTACTGTAGAGTCTCCGTCTTTTAAAAAACATGTATTTATTATTTTAAGAGTTTAATTTCTATTGTTTGTCCACTCAAGGTTTATAGGGATTTTAAGAAGTATTTAGTTAAATTACTTATTGAGTAATTAAGTTACTTTTCTGACACAGTAATTAGATAAGTATTTTAAATACAATATTGACTAAGTAATTAGTAATTAGTAATTAATTACTTTTTTAAAGTAACTTACCCAACACTGGTCTGTATCTGGAAGTCCCACAGTATCTTAGCTTGGTCATTCTCCGCCACCCTAGGGGGTGTCTCCCATTTTGATCTCAGGACTTCCAGGTTATACTTGGCACAGATGTTCCTGTACACTATGCCGGCCACTTGGTTATGGCATTCCATGTATGCCCTGCCTCCTAGCATCCTGCATCCTGCTGTTATGTGCTGGACTGTCTCAGGGGCATCTTTACACAGCCTGCACCTGGGGTCTTGCCTGGTGTGATAGACCCCAGCCTCTATGGATCTTGTGCTCAGAGCTTGTTCTTGTGCTGCCATGATTAGTGCCTCTGTGCTGTCTTTCAGTCCGGCTTTGTCCAGCCACTGGTAGGGTTCCTGGATATCAGCCACCTCCACTATCTGGCCGTGGTACATACCGTGCAGTGGCCTGTCCTTCCATGATGGTTCGTCCACTTCCTCTTCATTCTTGGGTTTCTGCTGCCTGAGGTGTTCACTGAGCACGGAGTCAGTTGGGGCCATCTTCGTGATATATTCGTGGATGTTTTTTGTCTCATCCTGGACTGTGGTGCTGACACTCCCCAGTCCCCGGCCTCCTTCCTTCCGCTTAGCGTACAGCCTCAGGGTGCTAGACTTGGGGTGAAACCCTCCATACATGGTCAGGAGCTTCCTTGTCTTGATGTCAGTGGCTTCTATCTCCTCCTTTGGCCAACGTATTATCCCAGCAGGGTACCTGATCATGGGCAGGGCGTAGGTATTGATACCCCAGATCTTGTTCTTACCGTTCAGCTGACTTCTCAGGACTTGCCTGACCCTCTGCAGGTACTTGGTGGTTGCAGCTTTCCTAGCGGCCTCTTCATGGTTCCCATTTGCCTGCGGGATCCCCAGGTACTTGTAGCTGTCCTCTATGTCTGCAATGTTGCCTTCTGGTAGTTCGATCCCCTCAGTTCTGACTACCTTCCCTCTTTTTGTTATCATCCGACTACACTTCTCCAGCCCAAATGACATCCCGATGTCATTGCTGTATATCCTGGTAGTGTGGATCAGTGAATCGATGTCTCGTTCACTCTTGGCATACAGCTTGATGTCATCCATGTATAGAAGGTGGCTGACAACTGCTCCATTCCATAGTCGGTATCCGTAGCCAGTCTTGTCAATGATCTCACTGAGGGGATTCAGGCTTATGCAGAACAACAGTGGGGATGGCACTTGATGGTGACTTGTGCTATGGACTTGAAGTTGGCCTCTAGTGTTGTCCGCCACATCCCCATTGAGTTCCTGATGAAGGCTCTTAGGGTCCTGTTGATCTTGTACAGTTCTAGGCATTCCAGGATCCAGGTGTGGGGCATTGAGTCATAGGCCTTCTTGTAATCAATCCAGGCAGTGCACAGGTTGGTCAGCCTAGTCTTGCAGTCTCAGCTGACTGCTCGGTCTACCAGTAGCTGGTGTTTTGCGCCTCTGATATTCTTGCCCATCCCTTTCTGTGCCCCACTCATGTATTGACCCACATGACAGGAGCTTCCACATGATACTGAATCAGGTTATTGGTCGGTAGTTGGAGGGGACCCGTCCCTTCTGAGGGTCCTTGAGGATCTGGAATGTCCGGCCTTCGGTTAGCCATTCTGGGTGTCTCTCATCAACTAGCAGCTGGTTCATTTGTACTGCCAGATGCTCGTGGATTGCAGTCAGCTGCTTCAGCCAGTAGGTGTAAACCATGTCAGGGCCTGGTGCTGTCCAACTCCTCATACTGGAAACCCTTTCTTGGATGTCTGCCACTGTGATTGTTACTGGAACCTGTTCAAGGAGGTTGCTGTGGTCTGCCCTCAGATCCACTAACCACTTCCCATTATGGGTTGCGTCCTTCTCCCATATGCTCTTAGAGTATTGCTCCGCCTCCAGCCTTAGAGGTGCTGTTCTCATATTGTTCCCCTGCCTCTCAGAGTACACCTTGGCTGGTTCTGTGGAGAACAGCTGGTTTATTCTCCTGCCTTCTATCTCTCTGGTGTACCTCTTCAAGCGGCTGGCCATAGCTGTGAGTCGTTGTTTAGCAGTTTCAAAGGCCTCAGGTATGGACAGCTTGCTGTAATACTTAGGCACCTTCTTCATCGCACCTTTCTGCAGCTCCGATAGTTGGCTAACCTACCTCCTTGCTACCTTGATCTTAGCCTCTAGCCTCCTTCTCCATGGAGGGTACTGCTCCTTGTTGCTGTTCAACTTGTAGCCAAGCATCTCACTGATCACTGCTGCCGTAGTGTAGATCAGCTTGTTAGTCTCGGTAATGGTGACTGTAGGTATCGTCCGTAGTGCTGCATTAGCATGATCTAGCAGACCTTCTGAGGGTACTTCACGTAGTCTTGGTAACCGGCTATGGGGGATCCAGGTTTCAAGCTTGGCCATGATTCTGTCTTTCAGGTCAGTTCCTTTCACACTCAACGATCCTCCTATCGCACTTGGGGCTTGGTACCCAATCTCGTACCTGGTACCCAACCTGGCGTTCTGACTCCCCCTTGCCGTAGCATTTGTGTTGTACCTCGTCAGTCTCTACCTGTGAGAGCAGTCCCTTCTTTCGAATGTTGGAACACTGAGCTACTAGTTGTTTCGCCGTCATTGTGGATGTTGGGTATCGAAGATTCCATAGGTCCCTCATCCTATTCATGTAACCCCTTCCGACAGGGTTACTTGCGTAGTAGCATTCCAACAACGCCCTATTTTTGTCTCTTGCCCACAGATGCCTTCTTGTTCCAGTAGCCCACTTCTCGTCAGGGTGCCCTGGTTCCTCAACACCTGACGTGGACCTTGTTGATCCAGGTGACGTCTGAGCTGGCCTGCCTTCATATTTATCTGTTGGGGCTCTGCCACCAAGGAGTTACCTGCCTCAGTGACCTGCCTCAGTGACCTCAGTGACCTTGGAGATAGACAAGCTCTCCCCCTAGTCCCCAGACTCTGCTTCCTCGACGGAAGACGAGCCAGTAGGATTAAGTAGGTCCTTGAAGTATTCCTTCCACTGCCTGACAATGTTTTCTGTCAAAGTCAGCAGCAGTCCATTCGCACTATACACAGTGCAGGCAAAGCATCGCTTTCCCCTCCTGAGTTGCCTGATGGTTTGCCATAATCTCTTCAAGGCAGTCCCGAAAGTCTTTTTCAAGTTCTCTCCGAACTCTTCCCACACTCGGACTTTTGCTTTAGCCACTGCCTGAACTGCGTTCCACTCGGCCTGTCAGTACCTATCGGCTGCCTCCAAAGTCACACAGGCTAACCAAGCCTGATAGGACTCCTTCTTCAGCCTGATGGCTTCTTTCATCTCTGGTGTCCACCATTTCATTCGGGTTTACCACCATAACAGACACCAACCACCTTGCGGCCGTAGTTCAGTGCAGCTTCTTGAGCAGCGGAGATGCTGAACATGGTCCCTTTGGACTCAGTGTCCCCAGTCTCCCTCAGAATGCTATCGAAGCTCTGCCAGAGGTGGACCGCGGACTGGGGCCTCTGCCAGGTGTTCCCAGGGCACCCTCACTATACGTTTAGGTGCGCCAGGTCTGTGTCCAACATCCTCTCCTTGCCACCTGATACAACTCACCACCAGAGCACCCCGCTCAGGGACTCCAAGAAGGCCGGTACTTGAGTGCAAATAAGCTCAGACGACAGTCAGGACCTGTTCCCTAATCTGAAGTCACAGGGAACAAACCCTCTCATCCACAAGTGGCCGGATTAACAGGGTTGGGCCCTGATAACCCTATCCCGATCAGCATGAACTGTTCCCTTGATCGTCTGCTCATTGGGTTTTTTGAGTCTTTGGTCCTGGGTGAGGGATCAGACAATGTGCCATGGGAGACCCTACCAGGGGGCAAAAGCCCCCAGACAACATAGCCCCTTGGATCCCTGGGACATACAAACACCTCCACCATTATAAGGTAGCGATTCACACAGGGGGTATGACCAGCATTTGTTAAGTTAACCAGCTGGCTGATTGAAAGGCACATTCCCTAACTGACTATATTTCTCAGTCTGTCTCTTGCTCCTTCCTCTGGCTACAAATCACCATAAAATGCCATCAGCAGGTTTGTCGAGAAACCAGTAGCTGTGTTTATCAAGAGCTTTTTAATGAACATTTTCAGTTAATAATTTTAAGTAATTAAAATATTCAAGTCACTGGATTCTTATTTATACAGCACGAAATCGTGGGTCACTTTTGCAGGAAGCTTATGTAAAACACTTTATCCTACAACCACGTTATAGAGGTCCATGTCTTTCACTAGCTTTCCAGTAGTGAAAGTCTAGTCAGTTTCTTCATTACTCATGCTAATGATTTACTAGGAAGTGGAAAATCACAAGCTTCATCATAAAAGCGCTCATGAAACTTCTCTTTGCAGTGTTCTTTGTCAAAGTAAAGGAGAGCACCAATGATGGGTATGTGCATCCACACACTCTGATTTCAGTTGTGACTTGTTACCAAAGTAGCTCAATCACTTATATTATGGTGGCAAATTCATACATTAGTCAGTTATAACCACAGGATCCAAGATTAGACTGCATGAGTAGTTCACCAAGTATACTGTACCTTCAGCTTCATGTTAAAATGGGTACTTGCAATTACTGGAGACTTTTAGGTTGGAATATTTTCTAGTTTCTTAATCAGTGCGTTAGTTTGTAATGGCTCACTTAGCTAATCTTAAATATAAAATGACAGCTTTTTCTTTTCAGTTTGTTTTTAACTAGGTGTCTTGCATGTTATGCTCTAAAGATGAGTGGAGTATCTAAAGCAGAAAGTAATGAAATAACTAAATTATGCAAACTGAAAATGTTGTAACTCTTCATTCAGAGGAGAAAATTGTTCTTTCTGGCATTTTATTATCTGGTTGAGAAACTCTTAAACTTCTTAGAAGTTCATTTCCTCAGTCCAAACACTTTTTGACCTTAGGAGCTCTCTTAAGGGCTGAGATGCTTTGAATAACTTCTACCCTGACCAGGATTTATTGCTAAAGCTTGAGGGGAAATTCTTTTTCTAATTCCAAGAATTTTGTACTAGATTTCCATCACTAAGCGCAGTTCTTCATACTAGGAAACTGGGTGATTACAGCCCTTGCTCGTGGAATTCACAGAGGTGATTCCTGGTAATGTGTTCATTTCTCATTTCTTTTTATTGTGATGACATTTTATGCATGATATTATTTAACAATTCTAGGTGTCACCTGTGTCAGATGCTGCTGATAGCCCTGTCAAAAAAAAAAAAAAGAAAAGGGTAGAAAAACCTTCACCTTTGTTCTGCTGCATGTTTCATATGGTATACATATTATATAAATCCTTGTCTGGCACAGCTTTTTATAGTTAAACTACTGATTCACCTGCAAAGGTACTAATGTACTCCTGTACTGTAAGATTGCTTGGACTGCACTCTGAGACCTACATAAGATTAATTTATGACTATGGCTTTAATTCATCTTAAGTCATCATGAAGTAAATAACTAGAGCAATAAATGTTTTTTTCCTTAGACTGCTTTAATTAAATAAAAAAGTTATGCAATAAAAATGTACTTTATATAATTATATTCTGTTATGACAGTAGAAAATGCCATGCATAATGTATAATTAGAAAGCTGACACAAGAGCAGTTTACTTTAATTATCTAAACACCTTATTTCTGTAAACAAAGGCCTCAGTTCAAGAAATAGAATTGAAATTGGAAACAGAAATCTATCACCAAATAACATGACATGAAGTGAATTGTCATTTCAAAGAAATGAAGAAATTCAATTTCTGAGAAAATCATACATCTCAAAGCAAGACATGTTAACACACATCAGGCTGGAAACGATTACAGAACCAAAACATTTGGACCCAACCAGTTCACTGTCAGAGGTTGAATAAACAAATGCAATTCAAGACCATTGTTACACTCGAAAGAAGAGGTAGACTAAACAAGATCGCTCCAAGAAAGAAGACATGATCGTCTTGGAGGTTCCAAAGGACCATATATAACTTTTAAAAACTAAAAGCATTTGTCACATACTTTAAAAATTGCTAAACTTCAAGGGTCCATGATAATGAGAACAGGGAACAACCATCCTGTGCAAACTTGACCAGATGACACCTAAACTAGAACTGTCTGATTTGAGAAGCATTTCATTTGGAGACAGTAATAACCCTAACCCATGAATGGCCTCAGTGCCATAGATTTGATCTTTATCTTTCTAAGATTGCCCACTATCACGGGTGGAAATTGGTTCAGTAAGACAGCAATGCTCAGTATAGAAGCTATTCCATCAGGAATCCAAGAGGAATTAAGCCAGTGTTTTAGAATAGCCAAGTCAAAGTGCTGACTTTAATCCAACAGAAATGTAGAAAAATGAAGCGAGCAGGTCATTTGAGGAGACCCTCCTCAATCCCACAGTTAAAGCTTTTAAATTCCTCCAAGCCCAGGTTTAGGACTGCCCAGCGGTTACTATGAATGCTAGTTTCAGTTGTGCCTGCGCCAGGATGTCTCACCAGATACTAAAAGCAAATGTTCACATACTTTTGGCACTCAGTGACATGGATAATTTTGATATGGTGATGTGGAAATTTCAGACAATTTTCGGCAATGAATAAAAACCACGTCTAAAATGTAAGGTGGTGGTGATGCTTTAAATCACAATTTTGCAGAAATATTTAAGAAATGTAAAGAAACTTTAAACTTTTTAACAGTATATGTTAGAACAGAAGAGAGTAGGGAATGCTACGGACATCTTAAAGCAAAGGAGAAAATAACCTGAAAATTATAGTCACCAGAGTGCACTTGACCTTTTTACTTAAGTGAGGAAATAAAATATTCACAGTTTGCATTGCTTAATTGATGATGGGATTCCCTAAAACTTAAATGTTTATTAGATATGTATTCCTGGCTACATTATATCTTTCTGCCATTTTCTTAACTACTTAAGAAAAGCTAAAAGTCCACTTCCTCACAACTAACAGTTTTTAACCTTTCAGAGCTCTATTACAGACTGAGATACTTTGAATAACTTTTATGCTTACCAGGATTTACTGCTAAATTTAGAAGGAAAATTATTCTAATTCTAGGAATTTTCTTAGAATTCCATCACTAGGAGCAGTTCTTACTACTACCTTACAGCCCTGGCTCATGGAATTTGCAACTATAGTTTCTCACAAGACAGTTCCTGGTAATGAGCTAATTTCTGATTTCCTTGTAGTGCGGTGACATTTTATGGAGTAAGTAAGCAAAGTTTATTTAATTAGCACTTTTTGTAGACAGCCAGTCATAAAGCGCTGTACACGAAGGTTAAAATAAACAGAATGTTAAGTAACAAAATAGACAATATAAACAATACAAAAGGTTAAATGTAAATAAAAATTCAATGATTTTTTAAAAAGCGTATTTAGCCATTCTCAGTGTCACCTGTGTCAGATGCCACTAACAGCAAGATCGAGAAGAAAATCCAAACAGAAACTTTTATTCTTCTGCATGTTTCACATACACACGATATAAATTCTGGTCTGGTGCAGCTTGTCACAGTTAAACTACTTATTCCCCCTCAGAGCTGCAAAGATTCCAGTGTATTGTAGTTTGTACTGTAATCTACTTGCATTTATTTAGTGCTTTTCTAGTCTTACTGACCATTGCTTTAGACTGCAAATCACATTTTAATCAGCACATTTTTTATTTTAATTGTTTTACTTAATTCTACACACTTTAAGCATGTGACCTCACATTAATGGCCAATTTAGAAAGACAAATTTACATATTGTGCATATTTTTGGACTGTGGATGGAAGCTCGAGTACTCGGAAGAAAGCCACATAGTCACAGGCAGAACATGTAAACTCCACACAGACAGGCCCCAGTCAGGCTTTAGGACCGTGCAGTAGGGCACTCCACCAATAATGGAGAAAATATGATGGGGTTTAGTAAATACATGTACAGCCAGTATGATAGGTGCCAAGACAGGAATGATGGTACTGCATAAGTCAGGAGTGGCAGAGAAATATGTGAGGGTGGTGCAGGACATGTATGAGGACAATGTGAGGGTGTGGTAGGAATGACAGATGGGTTAAAGGTGGGGTTGGAATTATATCAGGAATCTCCTCTGAGTCACTTCTCAGGAAGGCTGGCTCTGTGGTCAGCATGAAGCTGGACACTCTTGCGACAGTGGCAGAGAAGAGGACATTAAAGAAACTGCTGGACATTATGGCCAGTGCTGGGCATCCTCTGCATATGGTCATAATAAACAACCAGAGGAGTCTGCTCAGTGACAGGTTGCTTCTCCCAAAGTCTAGTACCAACATACTTAAAAACTCCTTTGTCCCACACGCCATCAAACTGTTTAACTCCTCACTGGAGGGGAGGGGGGCAGGAGGACAAAGGAGGGCGGGGACAACTAAGCTGTAGAGTTTGCACAACCAAACACTAAATAAGAACTAATCACTGTGCAGTGGACTGAAAAAATGTGCAGAAAAAAAACTAAATCAACATTTTGAGTCAACTTTGAATATTATGCCTGAGTCATTTTTATGAATGTGTTTCAGCATTGCATTTCAGCCAGTGTTGTTGGGGATCTTCTCAAATTTGTATGAATTATGAATGCAGAAGAGTGCAATCAGATTTTGATCCAACATGCATTACCGTCTGGTAAACATTGTTTTTCCAACTGCTCTTTTGTCAGCACGACAGTGATCCCAAACACACCACAAATACAGAGAAAGCATAACTGAACAGAAACATGCGCGATGGAGCTCTACCAGTCACAAGCGATCTCCCCAAAGACCGGACCTCAACACCGTCGAACCAGTGTGGAATCATTTTGACAAAGAACAGAACAAAAGGACGTCATGTGTCAAAGAAGAGCTTTGAATGTCTCTCAGGAAGCCTGGAGAACGATTTCTGAAGACTACTCACATAAATTACAGTAAATTACACAAAGCTTGGTTGAGGTAGTTCAAGCTATGTTGAAGAATAAAGTCGGTCGTACTAAACATTGACTTTTAAACTTTGTTGCCACAATCTCTGTTTTTGTATTTTATACAGTATATCCATGAATATATGTCCATCCATCCATCTTCTTCCGCTTATCTGGGGCCAGGTCGTGGGGGCAGCAGCCCAAGCAAAGAAGCACAGACCTCCCTCCTCCAGCTTGTCCAGGGGAACACCAAGGCATTCCCTTGGTGTTCCCAAGGGAACGCCTTGGTGTCCAGTTTCCTGTGCACATCAAAGTTATGTGCAACTTTCTAATAAAAACACTTAAAACTAAGGTTTCACTGCTAAAAAGCAGCTTCAACTCAAAGTGTGCATTATGCTGTTGAAACTTGTGCATTCTGCCTGCAGATTTGATTTTTTAAAAGCTGCTTTCAGCTGTTTGTTGTGGTTTGGCAGAGTTTTATATGAGACGCCCTTCCTACCACAACACCTGGAGCTGGAATCAAACCACTGACTCTTTGCCTGTTAGGCAAATGTGCAAACCATTACAATATGGAGTCACACGTGTGTTATTCCTGTGTTAATAACTAACCACTTAAAAAAAAATAATAGGTCACTAAGTCACATTTCTGCTGCTGTAGCTGATGAGGTTGAGTCCCACAGCAGACGAGTGAAAAAAGTGTCAATTTTGCTTTTCTTGTGCGACTTCAGCCCACGTCTGAAACTGTTGGAATAAACTACTGCTGTGCTCACACATGTGAGCTCATGAGATGTTGATGAAACCTTACAGAAGATCTTTTCATTTAACATCTTTTGTCACCACTGACCCAGCTGGCCCGAGCTGTGACTGTCTCCACACGATGATGAAGCAGTGTGTTTGGATTTTCGCTCACACACACTAAACACTGGTTTGGGTTCATCTAGACATGCCTGCTCCACCATGTTCCACCTGAGGGGTCTTTCCAGTCACTTCAGCTGAAACAGCTTAACTAAGCACACAGAGCAATGCTGTTAACAAGTCTCCTGTCTGCACTGACCTGAGTGGATTTTTTTTTTTACAATTTCTTGTAGCGCTTAGTTTATTGGCCTGTGGCTTTGAACTTTGCCCACAATGCTGGCGCTTTAAGGCAGTAACAGGACTCTGTTTGTACATCCTGCTTGTTCCCACTGTGTGGTAAGAGGAATCAGAAGTGGCTTGTTAACACATTAAGCTGTCAGTAAGTCTCTGTTGTCTTCAAACACTTTGTTAGTCACCAACAGCTAAGCCAAAGGGAAGAGGACACACTTTATTTATCTTTTCTGCCTCTGCCTTTTGTTGCTTGGCCTCTGTGACTTGTTTATATAATCTCTGTGTATTCATGCCTGTATGACGCAAAGAGACAGTGTGTATTTATCCTAAATATTCATGCACAGCTCTTCTTGCTGCATTTTGTATTCACAATGAAATATTCTGCCTGAGTGGACTGAAGTTGTTTACACTAACCCCTCAGTGTGTGTGTGTGTGTGTGTGTGTGTGTGTGTGTGTGTGTGTGTGTGTGTGTGTGTGTGTGTGTGTGTGTGTGTGTGTACGAGTGTGTGTGTGTCTGGGGAGGGCTGGGGTGGGAGGGGGTAGGAGTACGTAACACAGCTCCATGCCTACTCTCTCTTCAGATAAAGAGGAACTCTTTCAGAAAGTACTGACGCGAGTAGCAGAGCAGTTTTCAAAGTAAGCAGATAGGTGAGTGTGAATGTTTCAGTCTAAATTTACTGTAAATGGTTCCTTTACACTCTGTTCTAACACCGTCTCTTATAGTTCTTGTTTCAATTAGCTTGGCTTGGGGTTTTTGTAGAGCATTGTCCAGAAAACAGAAAACCTTGTATCTCCAAAACCTGAAACAGAATGATGAGAATGTCGGTTTTATGACTGCTGTGGCTTTTCTTTCATGTTCTTTACTTTGTATTAATTCAACGAGGCTATAACCCCACCTCATGTTAACAGCAGCTGCAACTTGTTAATGTTACTGCTAGTTATCTGTTGTTGTTGTCGTATCTCTTCATCCGTATCTGCCTCTTTGAACTTTCACTTGTTGTTCCACAGATGATTTTACTGCTTTTGCTCTCATGTCATTTTCAAGCCAATGAAACATTTAAGCAGTGTTGTTAGTGCTGTAATTCTGCAGTAGAGCAGAGCTTTGGTGGTTTGTCAAAGTCTGAAGCTGAAATAAAGGATCTTCATGTGTGAAAATAAATTTGCTGTGAGCAGTGAATTTGCACCTGCTGTGTTTTAAGACTAACAGAAGAATATTTAACATTATTTGACTTACTGTCACATTTTAATAGAATAACATGTTTATGTATCTATGTAGCATTCTGCATGTGCTTCCTTATGACAGATGAGGTATGAAGACGGGCACCTGAAACAGTTAAAATACAACGACAGGCCAAAAATGAATAAACAACGGATATGGATTAATGTGAACACGTTCACAAGAATATAAATATTCTTGCTCTTACTAAGACAAAAACTATGTGTAAACATAACTGCTCATTGATCATTAAGCTTCTCCATGAGCTCCCTCACTCCTTTATGAACTGTCAAACTATGTGGCTTGGAGCAGTCATGCTGAATCTTGAAGCACCTTAATATTTGAAGATATACATACTGTAGACATTAGAAGTAAATATATGGAGTAGAGCAGTGCAGGAATGTGCAGTTAGGTATCAGTATTTGGACCATGACACAATTATTTGTCCTTGTGACACCACTGTAAATCAGTAATTTCAGGTTGAAATGGAGACTTTGCCTCAGTCAGCAGACTGTGTGGAGTGGAGAATAGGGGACACAAAAGCAAACAATACAAAGCGTGGAAATAAACTTAATATTAACTGAAAGCGAGCCGTTTATTACAGGCTGGTTTTAACTGTACAAAACAAGAGCCAAAAGCAAAACTAAACACTACATTAAACTGGGTGAACTAAGGATAAACATAAGAAACCCTGAACGTGAAAACATGAACCGTGAAGACTTTGCATAAGTACATGAAAATCCTGGAAAACATGGCATGAGCATAGCAGGATAGCAGACAATCGGTCAAGGAATAAATGCAGACTCAAAGACTAAATACACACAGGATGCAGTGTTGGGTAAGTTACTTTAAAAAAGTAATTAATTACTAATTACTAATTACTTAGTCAATATTGTATTTAAAATACTTATCTAATTACTGTGTCAGAAAAGTAACTTAATTCCTAAATAAGTAGTTTAACTAAATACTTCTTAAAATCCCTATAAACCTTGAGTGGACAAACAGAAATTAAACCCTTTAAATAATAAATACATTTTTTTTTAAAGACGGAGACTCTACAGTACGCAGCAGTAGCATCTCTTCCACAATATAGGCTGCAATCATTTTTTAAGCTCACCTTCAGACGCTTTCTGTGCTGCTGAAGTAAAATCAAGTTTTGCCTGCTTAGCAGGAGTTGCCGCGGTGTTATCCATGGATGATGAACAAGGATCACTCAGAAGTGTTCGTCTATGCTCTCGTGTCAGATTACTCGTGCTATTAACAGCAGCCGATAGTTTTTTCTCCCCAGGACATAGCTTACATATTACTGTAATGTTCTTGTCTGCTTGTTTCAGAAAAGTGAAGAGTATGTCCACTTCATAAAACAGGCCCTCGCTTCAGCCGAGTCCGACATCTTCCGCTTTAGAATACGACTATGCAGCAAACTGGCGCGAAATGACGTGCAGCTGCACTACAGCGATGTTAAAGCGGCAGAGTTTACTTTTACCTTTAGAAGATAAATTATTGAAATTAAATAATGATATTCAGCGAGTTTAATTATTTTACAATGTAACGCAAGTACATTGTAAGTAACTGTAATTAAAATACCTAAAAATGAACAGTATTTAGTTACTCTACTTTTTCAGTGGAAAAGTAATTTAATTACAGTAACGCGTTACTTAGTAACGCATTACACCCAACACTGACAGGATGTGATCAGGGCAAACACATGTGGAAACAGCTGGGTGGAATGAACATAATGATGCCACAGGGGAAGTAGAACTAAACACAATGAACATGGGACATCAGACCTCTTCAAAATAAAACAGGAAAGATGGACACATGACAGACTAAGACACACGGACTTAACATAACGAACTGACGAGGAATACGCACATTATAAATACACACAGATTTTGATTGTTTGGTTTAGAGTCTCAGATGCTGGTCTTTCCGTTTTCATTAACAACTTCTCCATTTCCTCTTTCCCACCTACTTCCATGTGTCTGCAGGTTATTCAAAATCAACAAGCTGAAGACTGAGGTCACCAACCGTCTCACAATGTTGGAAAAGAGAGTAGAGCGTAAGTTTGTTCCCACCGCTCTACAGTCACATTTACTGTCTTCCGTCATCAGCTGTTAAACTTGGATATGAAAGACACATTTGAAAAAGGAATACAGTGCTTGATTAGTCATCACTATCCTCATGACTTATAGCCAACTCACCGAAAAGTCAGTGATCATATATGTCACATAGAAAGTGAAACATTATGTGTTTATAACCCCGTTTTGGATTTGGGAGACAAACCTCCAACAGGTTCTGCTGAAGGTTTCTTCCTGTTAAAAGGAAGTTGTTCCTTTTCACTGTGCTTGCTTAAAGGGGGTCATATGATTGTTTGGGTTTTCTCTCTATTATTGTAACTTCTCTGTCTTATAATATAAAGTGTTTTGCAGCACTCTTGTCATTTGGTGCTATATAAATTCAATTGAATGGCCGAGGCACCCAGGATCTCTCTTCTGGACTATACCCCTCCCAGTCCACGAGACAGGCCAAACATCCAGTAACCTCATCACAGAGTAGGCAGGTAGTGGCCAGAGGTCACAGGCTGGTTTAACCCTCGATACACTGCAAGACTTACAGATGTTCATATTTCTGGGTAATTTGAGATGCATGTGACGGGATTTATGACTGACTGAAACCAGTGAAACTGGGAGACAGTTCCCTTGACTCAGTGCGGAGAGGAATGTGTTTAGCACATAACCAGACTTTCTGACCTGGAAAATATGTTGGAACAGGAAGACAGTGATGATCGATTTGTTGTCTGTTCTGGGAGGAAGTCCTGACCAGTGTGGTTCCAGTTGATTTCCAAAGACATCTTCAGCGACAGAGATTAAGTTAAACAAATGGGACACTGAGATCAGCTTCTTGGGATGGGAACAGAGGTAGGCTGGAGCCTATTCCAGCTACCATAGTACAAGAGGCAAGGTACACCCTGAATAGGTCACCAACCTCACACAGGGCTAACACATAGAGAGAGACACACTTTAGAATCACCAGTTAACCTAATCTCACTACCTGCATTTGGACTGTACCCAGAGAAAACAAAACTCCACAGAGAAAGGCCCCGGCCAGATGGTGGGGTTGAACTGAGGACCTTCTCGCCCTCTCGGCAGGTGTGGCAGGGCATCCAGCATATCACCTACTTCAGAGGGCAGACCAAGACAGTTGTAGACCCATGCAGAAGAACTAAACACTGTCTCATGCCTTGACATCCTGGTCAGGAAACTGTCTGAACTGGGATTCCCCCCTCCCACTTGTTCTTGGATCTTTAGCAACCTTCCAAACTCAGTCCACACCTTTCCTCTGCTGAGCACTGGCTCCCCACAGAGGTGTATGTTGAGCCGATGGCCCTACAGCCTCTACACCACTGTCTGCAGACCTGCTTACACCAGCAAGACCATAGGGAAGTTTGCAGATGATGATGATGACTCTGCCACAGAGACGAGGTAATGAATCTGTCTGCATTGTGTTGAGTAGACACTCTGGCTGTGAACACCACAATGACACAGGAGATGATCCTGGACTTCAGAAGACACAGAGCAGACCACCTTCACCTCTACATAAATGATGACCCTGTGGAGAGACTTCAGGATTTCACATTCCTGGGCACTGTGATCTCTTCCAACCTCTCCGTGACTGTAAACATCTCCACCATAATCAGGAAGGCACAGCAGTGTCTGCAATACTTCACAGTGCTCTGAAGAAATAGCATTTGTAAGAAGCTGCTGGCGACCTTCTAACGTTCCACCCATCCTGCATCTCACCTGTTCAAACTGCAGCCCTCTAGGAGATGCTGCACATTCATCCAAACCAGGACCAGCTTCTTTTGACAAGCCGTCGCGGTACTGAACACACACACACACACACACACACACACACACACACACACACACACACACACACACACATCACCCCAGCACAAGACGAGTGCAATACTTCAGAACAAACCTTGGACGTCTGTATAGTCTGGTAGTCCAACTCCTCCAGGATCACAGAGCAAACAGTCACCATCTACCGGAACTAAATTCCTTGTATGTGTCTGCACATATACTTGGCCAATAAACACAACTCTGATTCTTTCTGATTACCAGAAGCTTTGCTGTGTCTTTCAAAGTATTTTTGTTTATGTCTGCCAGCACAGCCTCAAGCAGATATCAAAACATGCCATTATCAGAAAATTTGCTGCATCTTTCCCAGCACAGTCTCAACAGCATGGAGGGAATTCCAGGAGACAGGCGGTTACTTTAGCACAGGAATGTCAAAGTCATTTTACATCACGGGCCAAGAATATGCTTTAGGTCATGGAAGATGACGGACCTAACACCGTTGGCTGGCACTCACACTTGACAAACTAAATCCAATAGAACACCTCTGAAATATTAAATCAAACCATAACTGAGCCTCCACCATGACAAAAGGCTGTAGACACTTACTATTTTAAAAGTGTACATATTTTATATTCACTTCTTAATCCCTGTTTAAGGGCTCAGTTGTTTTTTTTCTCGATGTTTCCGTTCCTAAAGAATGACGTCTTCTCAGTCACTCATCCACTCATCCACTGAGACAGGTTCTAATAAATCTGTTCATGTATCCACAGGGGCGTAATTTCCAGGGGGGTTAGGGGGGATATGACCCACACAATAATCAGACCCAACCAATATAGCCCCCCCAATAAAATTATGAATTATCTTGTATAAATAGGCTGTTGGTTTTCTTTACTCGTTTCAGTTATTACCAGCAAAATAGTTGCATGTTTAATCATCTGGGAATTTACCCAGATTTATTTATTTATTTAGACAGAGATCTTGAACCCCCCAATGTTCAGCACAAAGTTACATGGATGTGTATCCACAGTCATGGTTCTCGTCTTCGTCCCAGAATTTTCAATTTATGTTGTGGTCTCATGATTTGGTTTCTTTTAGGATTTGAGACGATTTATGATCTATTTCTATATCTTGTGCTTTAGAGTTTTAGATTGTTCCCTAGAGCTTTTTAGTTTTGTTTTCTGTGCTCTTCTGAAGATGATCTTAGTTTCTGTTTTTGTGTAGTCCGTCCTAGTCTTGTCTCTGTGATTGTATCCCTTTCTGTCCCCATTGCTGTGTCCCTGTGCTTTGGTTAGCTAGCACCCTGTCTCCATGCTCCCTGTTTAGTTCTGTCAGGTTAGTATGTTTTAGTCCTGGTGCCAGGGATTATTACTTCCTGTTTTATTTTGATAGGTCCTCGTGTGAGTTATTGTCTCCATGTCTCATTAGGTAGATTGAGTTCAGCTGTAGTTAACAGGTGTCTTCACTCTGCCCTAATCTCCTCTTGTGTATTGATACCCTCAGTTTGCTTCTGTTCTGTCACATCCTCCTTCTTGCTTTGTGCCTTGTCTGTTCCTCCAAGTTCCATGGTTTCCATTAAAGAGTGAAAGTTTTTGGTGTCTATGTTTTGACCTTCATTATTTTGTACTCTATTTTTAACCAGATACGGACTTCTATTTATTTAGAAGCCCACATCTGGTTTGTGGAGAGCAGATTGTTGTGTTTAATGACTATGATTTGAATCACCATTATGAGACTAAACACACAGAGAAATATCAGAACCTAATTGATATGGAGCTGGAAAAATTGCTCATAAGGCTACACTTTTTTACTGAGATTTACACCTCCATTGATGGAGTTGTCATGTCATTCTCTGTTACGAGTTTATTAAAGTGTTTAGTGGATTCTGCCCCTCTAATATGCTCAGAGAAAAAAAGAAGAATCTGAAAATGTGCCCCTCTCTAGGCAAGCCATAACACACAGAAGGCATCTGTAACTGAAAGAAAAAAAATAATCGGGCAAGAGCACCGAATCACAGTTTGTTGCACTTTTGTTGGGGCAGAAAATGGTGACAGAGGCTAACAGACAGCTGTCAGGAGGACTGGCCTGGACAAAATGTTAAAAACAACATGGAACCTCAAGGGTTTTGTGAGAAGGAATGAAAGATATTCCAGAGCTCTCAGATGTGGAAGGCTTACTCATTGTTCATGTGACACGCTTTGCACTTCTACCTCAGATACTGAACGTGGCTTTAATACACTACTGTCCAAGCTCAAAAAAAGGCTAGATTTCTCCTACTAACCAAGATACAACCCAGAAAACCTACACATGAAGTAAATAAACTGCAAGCAAAATGACAATAGCATTTTCCATAAAGTTAAAAAAATATGCCCGTTTCTCACAACTCTTTTGGCGAATGTTGATTAAATAGTAATAAAATGTTGATGTTATTACTACACCTATTTCTATTTCTATATACTAAATTAATATTGAGCAGAAGCAAGTTTAGCTTATTAATATGACTCCACAAGACTTGCAGTTTCTCATCTCTCGTCTGTTTCTCAAGGGAATTTCTCCCAAGACAATTGAGCAAAGAAACAATTAGAAATTATTTATTTAGGCACTTTGTTACTGACAGCCTTTTGCAAAAACACATTGTTAGTATTAGTTTAAGAGTGCATATTTATGCAACCAGGTTTTTATACGTTTTTCATTTTTATTTTCCCCCTTAAAGGATTGTTTTTCAAAATGAACTGTTTTCTGAAGTGTCATAGCAATTCTCTGGAATTCTGTGGCTAAAAACAGGTTTGACATGAAAAGATAAGCCATGACATGAACCTCTATCTGTATGGAGATTTATCAGATCATGATAAGTTGATGCCCCACTGTGTGTGTGGTCTGCTAACCCACCTTTGGAGGCGGTTAACTTTGTGAGATCATTAGAGTCTACTGAACATTGACCTGTTCAGAGTATAAAAGTGTGTGCTGTCATTTTATACTTACACAACATCCAGTGTAAGGTCATGCACCAATGCCATTTCCTCTAGCAAGCTTCTACCATGTTATTAAGTGCAAGCGGGAACTTTGTTCTTCTGAGGCTGCCGACTTGTTCACCGTGCTGCTAGACTTAGTTTTACCAGCTTGTCTGATGGCGTCTTGGCAGGCAACATAAAGTTATACAATATGATCAATAAATGTTGTGATAGTCTTACTTTTCTTATTCTTTTATTCTTTTATCTTTTATAATATAGGACTTCTAGGAGTTTATTGTTAAAGTAATTACCAGCAGGAACATTTTATCTGTCATTGTTTTGCAATGATTGCAATGATTGAAGCAAGGCTATAATTATATGCTATAATCTCCCGATAACAAACGTGCATTTTGTGTTTATTGTGCTATCTTTAATATTTAAATTTGTTTGATAATCTAAACATTTAAGTGCGACAAACATACAAAATAGTAGTAAATCAAGAAGTGTAGTTATCACACCTGTTTTATGAACTGTGTGGTAACACTTTATATTAAGGTACGAGTTCCACAAGAATTATTAGCATAGCATGCAAAAAAAACCAAAACAAAACATAAAAGCATAACTAGAACATGGTTCAAGATTGCGTGATCCAGTAAGCTTGTAAGCTTTGTCAAAAAAAAGTACATTTGAAACTTCAAAAGTTTAAAAGTAAAGACTGTGTCTGTTTTCTGAATCCAAGATCAAAGTGGTAGAAACACATTTTTTTTCTGTTGTATTGCAAATAAAGTAAAGCAGTTATTCAGAGCAGCTAATGAAGCTCACTAACTCTGTGATGCACGATTTCTGCACTGTGAGGGCATCTTAGTGATGTAATCATGTGTTCAGAACAAAGTGAAGGTTTTTGCCAGTTTTTGATGCAACAGCAGGAAACAGTTCTAGCCTAAGAACAAGCCAGCAGGGCGGATCAAGAGCACACCATGAATGTTGGCTTTAAACACAGCTGTTCAAACCTCATTAAATCCTGACTGTGATGACCTCTCAACATCACACTTTGGCAAAACACACCTCAAGATTTCTCCATGAAAGATATGAGAGTACATCCTCTGCCAGTCCTCTGTCTCTTTGTTATAAAGAGAGCGATAGTTATTTCAGAAATGCTCTTCCTTTGCTCGTGCTCCTTCATATGAATAAAGGTCAGTGTAAACTACAGCATAGACTGAGCATGTTGCTGCAATCCTTCAGTCAGCAAGAATGGTCACTGAAGTTAAGTGTTGTACACAATACCTTGCAAATGCTAACTTTACAGAGGTCTGACATGGTTTTAACGAATAACTCTGTCTGCAGTGGAGGGGATGACGGTGATGGAGATTGAGAAATGTCGCAATGACATCAAGAAGCTCCGTGATGAGATCGCATCCAGAAACAACAGGTAACAGCAACACAATGAATTCTCTGCTCCTTTAAGATAATAGATCAGTATTAGTGTGCTAAGCCCAGGGACGGTGTTAGTTAATGCACTATTGGAACAATTAAAAACAATTAATCAGTCATTATAAAATCAGTCAACTACTATTTCTCCATGAGCAATTTGTTTAGCTGATTTAACCTTAATAGTAGTACGTGTAGCAGCAACACTTCATCTTTTAGCTGCTTTCTTCAGAGGTCAACACAGTGGATCATTTCCCTTCTTCCCACCCGATCCCGAGCATCCTCCACGGTCACACCAATCATCTGCGTGTCCTCCTTCAGGACAAACCATCCAAACTTGCCTCTTTTGCTTAGTATCCAATTTGCTCAACCTGAGCTGTCCCTCTGACTTAATGTCATGGAGCAGCAACACTAACAGAAATAATTAGGAGTTCATGTAAATGATGAAGGTTATGCTAATAAAATGGTCTTTTGTATTATGATTAATATTACAGAAATAAACTGTTGTGATGTTTTTTTTCTTTTTCAGTAATTTTCTGGACGACAACAAGAAGCTGAGTCCTTGCAGAGCCATCCCCTCTTACCCCAAAGTAAGGCCTTTACTCCATGTTCACGTGTCACACCTCCACAATGCTCAAATCACAAATCCACAAATGGAGACGAAATTTGTCAAGACAAAATTTAATGTGTCTAATTTTCAGAGATTGGCCACCTTTATTAACACTGATCAGGATAGAGTCGATGTCTCTTAGTTTTAATGTGTAAAGAGTATAATGAGTGTGGATAGTATTATGATCCACGCTTACTTACTATGCCCCCCAAGCCAGATAGATGTAAACAGGGTTAACTGCAAATCAGCTGCCTGCAGTGCATGCTGTCACAGCAGACCTAAGATGCCCTGAAAAGCCCACCTTTGATGTCTGGCTGTGGAGGCAGTGAACCCACATCACCCACAATATGTGTCTCTCCTCTCTTCTTCTCTTTGTGACTCCTGTGTGTCCTGTTGTCCTTTGTGTGTGTGTCAAGTACCATCTGTCTAAGGAGACAATGGAAGCTCTTAGATTGCCTACATTTGATGCTTGGCAGTGGGAGCCCAATGAGGTGAGATTAATACACTAATTCTTTTATTTATCAAGGACAAGTGATTAGCCAGTGAATGTGATTTTAACAATTTTCTGACTGTTAACTAGTTAGCACTTGTTTTTGAGTCTTGGCTCAAAGTAAGAAAGTAGACGGACATTATCACTTAAAGAGAAGTCCACAGAGTTATCACCACCTGACTAGAACTGTGCCTTACTCGGGATGAGCAGTTTAATAAATCTTTCTTTTTCCCATTTTGATGTAAAAAAATGGTCCCTATGTTTCCAACAATGTAACCGGCTTTACAGAAGTTTAGTCAGTTATACTAGGACAGTAAACATCCCTGGATCAGGTCCAAAGCAGAAGATTTTATGGTAAAACTTGAGATCAAAATTCTTTCCTATGCCTGAAAACAATCATATACAGCACTGTTTTGAATGGGAAACAAGACTAAAGAAAAGATATACATATACATTTATTATTTTAATGTGTTGCTTCTCTATCCACTCCTTTGTTGCCTTGGTGCTAAATTTGGGGTCATTATCATGTGGGAAGACCAATCCAGAACTCATCTTCAGTGTTTGCTGAGGGCAAGAGGTTCTCGTCCAGTGCATGGCCCTGTCCTTTAGCCCGTCAGTGCGGAGAAGTCGTCCTATACTCTTAGCAGCCCCAAAGCACAATGTTTCCATGTCCATATTTCTGTGCTTTTTGGGTCAAACTCAGTATTTCTCTTCCTCCAAACACAGCAGGGCTAGGTGATGCCAAAGAGCTTGATTTTGGTTTAATCTAACCACATCAGTTTCTCCCAAACCTTCTCTGAATCATTTACAACATCATTCACTGACAAACCAAAGACGGGCCTGTACATGTGCTTTCTTGAGGAGAGGGACCTTGGAAGATCCATTCAATCCTCTACACTGTAGAGTCTACAATTGCCCTTACATCATTAACTGTGTAGTTTTGGGCTCCACCACCATTCTCATGATCATCCTCAACCCATGAAGCAAGATCTTGGAGCTCCAGACCAAGCAAAACTAAACATTTAAACAGAGTTTAAAGACACATTGCCGCTACAGGTATCAGTCATAGGCGTTTTAGTTTTAGTTAATAATAATAATAATAATAATAATAATAATAATAATAATAATAATAATAATAATAATAATAATGTATCCAAAACATAAACAAATGCACTTCATTTTTTAAAATAATAATATAAATGACTAACAATGTCTAATTATACATAATTATATATTTATACTTAATTTTATGTTCAAATTGTTAAAGGACAGTAACATCTGTTGAATTTTAAGAATAAGCAGACCAAAAATAACATCCTATACTCTGCACTAACAAACTCCTTTGTTGTCCAGATGCTGGGCTGTCTGGAACATATGTACCATGACCTGGGCTTGGTCAGAGACTTTAATATAAATCCCATCACACTGAAAAGATGGCTGGTGAGACCTTACAGTTGGCTCTACCTTGTTTCTATAAAATATACCTCACATGAACAGAAAATAAAGAAATCATTTCCAAAAGCTAATATTTCTGTTTGGGAATTTCTGTGATGAAACTGTTGCTTTCTCTCTCACTGTAGCTGTGTATCCATGACAACTACAGGAATAACCCCTACCACAACTTCCGCCACTGTTTCTGTGTCACCCAGATGATGTACAGCATGATCTGCCTCTGCAGCCTTCAGGTAATGTGATTCTCCGCGACTTTACCACATGAATTTTCTTCCACTGTACCCGTCATGGCCCTCGGGTCGTTGACCCAGGATTTAGAGTTTGGGGATATTTAGGGGTTCTCTGATTTTGTTTATGTTTGTTTTATAGCTTTGTATTCTGTAATCTCAACATGTTGTTTTTTTGTTATGGTATTATGGTTATATTGCAATTATCTAATTCAGTTCAGTTCAGTTATATTTTATTTATATAGCGCCAAATCGCAGCAACAGTTGCCTCAATGCGCATTATATTGTAAGGTAAAGAACCTACAGTAATACAAAGAAAACAGAGAAAACCCCAACAATCATATGAGCCCCCATGAGTAAGTGCTTTGGTGACGGGGGAAGGAAAAACTTCCTTTTAACAGGAAGAAACCTCCTGCAGACCCAGGCTCAGGCAGGCTGTGGAAGCCACAGATTAATAATTATTAATTAAACACAGAGTGGTCTATACATAGACCCAGCAGCTTAGACCTACTGCAGTGTAACTAATGGAGGAATATATATCTATATCTATATCTATATCTATATATATATATATATATATATATATATATATATATATATATATATATACATATATTTGTCTCAGCCCTCCCTTGCCCTTAAGAATTTTAGTTTTGGATTATTTGCACCTTTTTCCTCAGTAATAAAGCTTTTTGGTGTTTTACTTTCTGCCTTTAGAGTCCTGTATTTGGGTCTTTTTAATAAAACCACTGTGCATATTATGTTTTAGGAGAAGTTTACTCAGATGGATATTCTGGCTCTCATGACAGCTGCTGTGTGTCATGACCTCGATCATCCCGGATTCAACAACATGTAAGAAAAGACACAGAAATGCAGCAATAGATGGTGCTTCTCTGTGTCATCTGTCCCTGCTTTCATCAATGTCCCATTTCCATTTCTTCTTTTTTGCCCATTCTATTCTTGTTCACATGGAGCAAATAGATGCAGACACTGGAGTCATGCCAGTTACACAAACAAAAGATCAATTCAGTAGGACAAACAGAGGTGCAGTATTAAACTGAGAGGATAAGTCAAAGATTTAGGAATATAAAAACAAACTACATCAAAATAGCACAAATAATTGTAGTAACAGGATAGAGGATGAAAAAAAAGAATAACAGGTATGAGTACAAACAATTTGTAAAAGACAAATCTACACACTGATAGAGAGCTGAGAAGGGAATGAGACATAGAACATGAGACAATTACCTTTCAAACTAACAGGAAGTTCTTTGTGTTTTCAATTTTCTACTAACTCAGTCTTCAGTCTCTCTCCTCCTGTCATCTCACGTTTGTCCCTGTGCCTCTCACTCCTCTTATTGATCCTCTTTGTCATAACTCCCTCTGCAGGTATCAGATCAATGCTAGAACGGAGATGGCCCTTCGCTACAATGATATTTCTCCTCTGGAGAACCATCACTGTGCTGTGGCCTTCCAGATTTTCTCCCGGCCTGACTGCAACATATTCATCAACTTTGACCCTGAGGCCTTTAAACAGATACGGCAGGTACTTATGTGCAGCTGCAGAAACAGAAGTATTGTTGGGGTTAATACATGCACTACAGTGGCAAAAATAATAATATAATTATTCGATGAGATCCTGCACAAAATATTTGACTGGTGCTTTATACTGCCATTAAAAACATTTGCACTATTACTCTTTTTGGTTAAGGCTGATGAAGTCCTTGGACTTCAGGACTCTTTCTGCTTGGGCCAGTGATGTACAAGGTCTTCATCTTTGTTCGATCTGGTTTTTATCCCTGCTTCTCTGACCTCGTGTCTCTTGAGTCTCTGAAAGTCAAGATCACCTGATATTCTTTCCACTGAACCTTTCAGTGAGAGATGACAGGGGTAGTTGTAGTTCTCTAGCTCTAGATTCCCAGCCACCTGCTGAGGTACTTGTTGATCTTTTACTTCATTCCTTCCAGTACAGTAAATGGGACAGCATGCACTGTCATGGGCTACATTAACCTGGGGAACAGGCCATGTTGGCCTTAAACTCCCATGTAGTCCACATCTATCAGTGTTCTTCAGCCATCCTTCTACTTGCTTCTCAGTGCTATGGACATTGTGGCTGTCCCTAGTGGTTGGGGTGGCTGTAGCTTAGGAAGTAGTGCAGGTCATGTGCTAATAAGAAGGGCGGTGGTTTAAATCCTGGCTGCTCCAGTCTGCATGCTAAATATCCTTGGGCAAAATACTAACCCCAAGTTGCCCTCTGATGCATCTATGAATATGTGTGAATGTTAGATTGTGCTAATATGACATTTACAATTTGCATTTTGTTTTAATTCACATTTTACATCCAACTGTTTCAAAATTAGATTTGAATGACTAATTAAGACTATTTCACACCATGCTCTTTATCTTAAACTACATCTACAGAAAATAGTATATGACACTGAGTTCTCCGTGTGTCTATACTGATTTATTTCCTTTGTCTTGTTTATCAGGAAACTATCACATTGATCCTGGCCACAGACATGGCACGCCACAGTGAGATCCTAAAAACCTTCAAGCAGAAAGTTGACAACTTTGAATACACAAATAAGGAGCATGTTGCCTGTGTAAGGACGCATTTACAAATAAATCTTGGTGCTGTCACACCTACAGTTAGGATCAGCTAATCTGAACCAACAAATACATAAATTATAACACATGAATTAAAGATTAATGTGGAAAACTCACTAACTGGACAGTTAGTAAATCAGTATCAGTCTTGCAATTACAGACAGTAAAATGAAAATAATGTGATTGGTAACTCCTGCTTCACTTTGCTGAGCAAACTGGAAGAGAGAGAGATTAGTCACTTTGTTCCCCAACCTGTCCAATGGATAGGATTACTGAAAAATATGCAAACAGAACATGTATTCAAATGGATCAGAACTAAAAACAACAATGTACTTAGCTACATCAGCATTCATGGTAGCCTTGACCCTCTGACCCTGTGTTGTGTGCAGCTGAAGATGGTACTTATCAAATGCTGTGACATCTCCAATGAAGTGCGGCCCATGGAGGTGGCTGAGCCTTGGGTCGATTGCCTGCTGGAGGAGTACTTCATGCAGGTAGGTATAGCAGAGTCATGGAGCATTTGAATACAAGCAGGCAGCATTCCAAAGTCTGTTTTATTTGGACATGGAAAGTTCTGGTTAGCTGTGGTCCTATATACTAAGATAGAGTGATGCTACAGAATTCTAAAGGTTAATAAATAACAATGAGACACCTGGAGTCTCATTGTCTAGTCTAGCTTCATTTACTTTAGTAGGAGGCCAAAAAGAATAAGTAAATGAGAAAGAGTGAGCTGCTTATGGAAAATATGTGTTTGTGCTGCTCAGAGTGACAGGGAGAAGGCTGAAGGACTTCCTGTGGCTCCGTTCATGGACAGAGAAAAGGTCACCAAGTCAACAGCCCAGATTGGCTTCATCAAATTCGTCCTCCTCCCCATGTTTGAGACTGTGATGAAGGTGAGTGGACGGTGACAGTCAAGGACAAACAAAATAAGAGAGGTGCAACATAGGAGTGGGTCCTTGGACCTTTGAAGTGGCTTGCTCTCTTTATAATTCTTCATATTGGGTAAAGGGTTCAAATTGAAAGAAAACTAGTTGCTGCTTTAGGCTAACAGCTTTCCTATTACACCTGAAGTGAGACGATTATCTACTTTGAATTCCTGAATTTTCAGTATTACCCTGCTAATTTTAAGAATGTAGCAAACAGAGATGCAACAAATATATGTGAAGGTCTACCATGTTTATTCCTCTGCATATTATTAGACCTTTTTTATAATTTCATGTTTTGCATTACAATACCCCAGAGACACAACAACTGACGTATTTAAACTGTACAGTCTGAGGCAGAAATATTTCAGTAGCTAACACATTTATTCAAACTGCATGTCACTGCTGTTGTACAATAAAATCATTTGTGGAAATAGTGTCCTGGACTTTTACAAACAATTCTACAAGTTTAGCAGGTTCATTTGGAAGTGATGGTGATAGACCTGAAAAGACTCGGCTTAATGATTCCTCTGCAGAAATGAAGCTTTTGTTCCTGCTGGAGAATGTTAACTGCTAAAAGGAAGAAAGATGTTTCAGATGAATCGAAGCATTATGTCACAGGGGTGTTCTGTTGGATTTAGGTCAGGGGCCCAGTCAATAGTATCAATTCTTTGATCTTTACTGGCCTACCACCAAACCAGTCATGCAGACCGTGTCACCACTGTCACATATGCCCGGGTGAACCTGCCAGTGGCTGACCTGCCAATTCTGGTATTCTATGGCAAAGTGCTGCGCAGCGAGCACGGAGCCCAGTAGAGGACATCGGACCTTACCTTATGAAGTCTGTTTGTGATTGTTTGGTCAGAGACATTCACAGCACTGGCAACGCTCAGCCTGTTCTTCCTTCCACAAGCAAATCCTGTTTAGGCGCTAAGGACCTTGTGTTGCCCTGCCCAGCTCTCAGAGAGTAACTGCCTATGCCCTCAAATTTAATCTATGCTCTTGAGACTGCCGTGGGAGAAACAGCAAACTTTCTGTCAATTTTATAAATTGATGTGAAATCCTATAGTAGTTGGAGTCCAGCTTTGTGGAGTCCTTTATAAACTGTTTACGATGAGCCTGAGTCTGCAGAGGGTCCCAGTGTTGTGGAAGATGTTATTGCTTGTTCCTGTACCAAAGATGCCACGCCCCAGTGCCCCCCAGGATTACAGACCTGTGGCATTAGTTTAAGACATCATGCAGACCCTGGATAGACTGATCCTCGATCAGCTCTGACCTACGGTCAGGCCACATCTGGACCCCCTTCATTTCGCTTACCAACCCCACCTCGGAGTTCAGAATGCTATTACTTGCTCAATCATGTCTATGCCACTTGGAACAGCAGGTGTTAGGGCAGGTGGTCCTTGAGCAGTTCGTGGAGGGGCTCCCCTTGGAGACAGCACGGTGGGTTTGCTGCCACGAGCCGGAAGAGGAGGACCACCTGGCCACGCAACCAGAGGAGGCAGAGGGTCACTGGAACTGGTCTCGTCCCACTGGCTGGCTGGCTCCCCAGCCCTGCCCTGGCAGAACCGCCGCTGCAGCTACAGCCCACTAACACCACGCAGGGCGCACCGATGCCAAGGCAGGGGTTTTGGAGATACGGGCGGCCGGGACACCTGTGGTGGGAGTGTGCCCACTGATAGACATGGAGCAGGTGTTCAGCGTCGCAGGGGCTCCAACACCCTCCTCCGGTCCAGGATGACCGGGGGATATATGCCCAGGGGATATATGCCAAGCTTTGGTGGAAACGGGCTTCACAGGCATTGTTGGATGCAGAGTGGGTGGAGGTCAGGTGTGTGCATGGGGACATTCACAGATATCCCCTAGTGGTGCTGTAGATAAAGTTTCAGGACAAAATACACAGAGTAAAGGCTTCAGTTCTGGGGACAGATTGGCCGGGATTTTAAGAATCTATTGGGCCAGTGTGTGGGGATGCATTTACAACCTGTCTCGCACACTAAAAGAACTGTACAAATTAATGGGCATTAAATCTGTTCGGACCAGTGTCTACCACCCTAGACTGACGGGTTAGTGGAGCGACTCAATATGAGTTTAAGGTCCATGATTCGTAAGTTCATTCAGAAGGATGAACACAACTGGGATCCCCTGGATAGAGCCTCTGTTGTTTTCAGTGCGAGAGGTTCACCAGGCATCCATGGGATTTTCTCCCTGTGAGTTACTGTTCGGCAGGAAGCCAGCACATCCAAGCCCAGCTAAGAATGAAATTCAACACGTTTTGGACCTGAGAGCAAAGCTGCACACTTTGGGGAGGTTATCATGAGAAAAGTGCAGCAGGCGTGGATATGAACTGAGTCTCACAGGCGGCTTGATACATCAGCATTCATGGTAGCCTTGACCCTCTGACCCTGTGTTGTGTGCAGCTGAAGATGGTACTTATCAAATGTTGTGACATCTCCAATGAAGTGAGGGCCATGGACGTGGCTGAGCCTTGGGTCGATTGCCTGCTGGCAATAATACAAAGAAAACTGAGAAAACCCCAACAATGACATGATCTCCTGTGAGCAAGTGAATTGGCAACATCATGGCAAGATTCGTCCAGATGCTTGGCTACAAAATGAACAGCCACAAAAAGCAGTATCCTCCATGGAGAAGGAGACTAGAGGCCACACAGAGGGAATACTGGAGATGGAGATAGAGCAATATTGGAAGAGCACAAGGAAGGAGGGCGCAACAAAGGCCAGACTTAAAGCCAATTGCACAAGTTGCCATCAAGTGCGGGATTTACCGAAAGAGATGCTTTTTCCCCACTTCTGTTCTGCATAAGCCTGAATCCACTCATTCAAATAGAATGGCTACAGATACCAACTACAGAATGGGATCTGTAGTTGGTATCTGGGATCCTCTATATACAGTGGCTTGCAAAAGTATTCGGCCCCCTTGAACTTTTCCACATTTTGTCACATTACAGCCACAAACATGAATCAATTTTATTGGAATTCCACGTGAAAGACCAAAACAAAGTGGTGTACACGTGAGAAGTGGAACGAAAATCATACATGATTCCAAACATTTTTTACAAATAAATAACTGAAAAGTGGGGTGTGCATAATTATTCAGCCCCCTGAGTCAATACTTTGTAGAACCACCTTTTGCTGCATTTACAGCTGCCAGTCTTTTAGGGTATGTCTCTACCAGCTTTGCACATCTACAGACTGAAATCCTTGCCCATTCTTCTTTGCAAAACAGCTCCACAGCTGCCCTGTGACGGCCTTTGAGGTTGTCTAAGAGAATATTGGGAGCAACAACACCATGAAGTCCAAAGAACACACCAGACAGGTCAGGGATAAAGTTATTGAGAAATTTAAAGCAGGCTTAGGCTACAAAAAGATTTCCCAAGCCTTGAACATCCCACGGAGCACTGTTCAAGCGATCATTCAGAAATGGAAGGAGTATGGCACAACTGTAAACCTACCAAGACAAGGCCGTCCACCTAAACTCACAGGCCGAACAAGGAGAGCACTGATCAGAAATGCAGCCAAGAGGCCCATGGTGACTCTGGACGAGCTGCAGAGATCTACAGCTCAGGTGGGGGAATCTGTCCATAGGACAACTATTAGTCGTGCACTGCACAAAGTTGGCCTTTATGGAAGAGCGGCAAGAAGAAAGCCATTGTTAACAGAAAACCATAAGAAGTCCCGTTTGCAGTTTGCCACAAGCCATGTGGGGGACACAGCAAACATGTGGAAGAAGGTGCTCTGGTCAGATGAGACCAAAATGGAACTTTTTGGCCAAAATGCAAAACGCTATGTGTGGCGGAAAAGTAACACTGCACATCACTCTGAACACACCATCCCCACTGTCAAATATGGTGGTGGCAGCATCATGCTCTGGGGGTGCTTCTCTTCAGCAGGGACAGGGAAGCTGGTCAGAGTTGATGGGAAGATGGATGGAGCCAAATACAGGGCAATCTTGGAAGAAAACGTCTTGGAGTCTGCAAAAGACTTGAGACTGGGGCGGAGGTTCACCTTCCAGCAGGACAACGACCCTAAACATGAAGCCAGGGCAACAATGGAATGGTTTAAATCAAAACATATCCATGTGTTAGAATGGCCCAGTCAAAGTCCAGATCTAAATCCAATCGAGAATCTGTGGCAAGATCTGAAAACTGCTGTTCACAAACGCTGTCCATCTAATCTGACTGAGCTGGAGCTGTTTTGCAAAGAAGAATGGGCAAGGATTTCAGTCTGTAGATGTGCAAAGCTGGTAGAGACATACCCTAAAAGACTGGCAGCTGTAATTGCAGCAAAAGGTGGTTCTACAAAGTTTTGACTCAGGGGGCTGAATAATTACGCACACCCCACTTTTCAGTTATTTATTTGTAAAAAATGTTTGGAATCATGTATGATTTTCGTTCCACTTCTCACGTGTACACCACTGTGTATTGGTCTTTCACGTGGAATTCCAATAAAATTGATTCATGTTTGTGGCTGTAATGTGACAAAATGTGGAAAAGTTCAAGGGGGCCGAATACTTTTGCAAGCCACTGTATATATAAAGGAGGTGGCCGCAACCACCAAATACCTGCAGAGGGTCAGCCAAGTCCTGAAGAGCAGCTGAATGGGAAAGAGCAGCTGAATGGGAAAAACAAGATCTGGGCAATCAACACTTACTGTATGCCCTGCCGGTGATTAGATACCCTGCTGGGATAATAAGCTGGCCAAAGAAGGAGATAGACGGCAATGTATGCTAAGCGAAAGGAAGGACGCCAACCACCGATGAGACAACGAACATCCATAAGTACATCAGGAAGATGGAAACAACTGACATGTGCTTAGTGAATACCTCAAGCAGCAGAAACCCAAGAAAGAAGAGGAGCAAGGAGAGGAGCCATCATGGAAGGACAGGCTCCTGCAAGCTGGACTGAAAGACAGCACAGGCACTAACCGTGGCAGCACAGGAACAAACTCTGAGCACAAGATTGTGTCTAAAATTCTGAAGTGACATAACATGAAAAAATGTGGAATAAATGAAGCGCTGTGAATACTTCCCAGCTGTTCTGTATGTGCTGTATGTTCTTCCTCAGATGTTACACTAAATTTCTTGGATAAAGTGAATGCTTTGTGACCAAAGGTCTTGTTCAAACAACAAATGACATTTCCCTGAGACACTATAATGTCTTTTACTTAAACTGATATTTGGTCTCTGAATTGTAAGTGGAGACCCAACTCCAATAACACTAATCAGAGAAGTGTCTTGATGCATGCTAAATCCTCCCAAAACGTTGATTCTGTTCATCTGGATGCAGCGTGTTCAGTGGGAGAAACATTTCATGACTCATCCAAGTTACGTCTTCAGTCAAAGTTGCATAAAGTCGGAAACTAGAACCACTGGTGAGGTCAGTTTCTTGATCATAAATATGCAAATTGTCATGACCACTGATCAGTGACCATTGATCAATGATCAATAACAGACACATTTTCCCTAAACATGGTGTCTCTGTGACTTTCAAACTCCAAATCACACTGCGCCAGAATCGAGGAATTGTTCACCAGTGGTGCTAGTGTCAGTCATCATGTAAATGTATCCTTTACAGTCAGAGAAGTTAACATTTGCTCTCTGTGTAAGTGTGCAAGAATGGGAGAACAGGAAGTGGTGCAGAGGTCCAGTAGCAGATGGCCTTAAAGGGAGATTAGCCAAAATAGATTTTTTGTTGGTGATGGTGCAGAACTTTTTGATCACCTATAAGAATGAGTATATAAAGCAGTTTAAACTAGCTCCACCTCAAGCACCTGTTACCGTAAATTTGTGCTTTAGCAGTGACACATCAGCAATAATGATAAAATGGAGGATAATGCATAAACTGTCACAGTAATAATTATAAATTCCAACCAGGAAGTTCCTGCTAAAATTCCAAAGTGTTACATTTTACAAGTGTAAACCTGTCTATGCTAAGGATCTAAATGGACTGCTTATTGTTATACACTGTTACACTGTCTCTTGACTTCACACATCTTGACTCTTACGAGTTACATAAACACAAAATAATGAGGCGTTTGCAGCTTTAATGCTGACTGCATGTGTGTGTGTGCATCTGTTAGCTGTTCCCACAGATTGAGGAGGTGATGGTAAAGCCACTCAGAGAGTCAAGAGACCGGTACGAAGAGCTCAAACAGATTGATGATGCCGTGAATGAGGTTGGAGGATTTTTACAAATGTGTGTGTTTTTAAATGTGGCTGCATTTAATTTGTCCGATGGGTCCTGAGTGTACTTTGTAAGTGAGAAAGTGTGTTTCCTTCAGGTGCAGAAAAAGAAAAGTGAGAATTTAACAATGGATGGTGAGAAGTGAAAAGTTCTGAAAAGGTAGGAACCAAACACAAGTGTTTGCTGCAAGGTTTCAGTCAGACTATGTATGAACTGCTTTCTTTGTGATCCATGTGTTTCAGGACCAGTGAGCACAGAGCACAAGTACAGTGGAATAGTGAGATGTGTTGTTCCACTGGGAGCTGTAAGACCTTCCATCACCCTGTCCACTCCTCACATGGAGCAGCATGAAGGGTGTTGTAGTTTCCAGTGTGCCACAGGAAGATGATGGACGATGTTTAAGAGCAGCTTCTTAAGCTGCTACAGGACTTGAGGACCAGAGGGACTCTGAATTGAGTGGTTTTAGTTGAATGCTAGCATTCGAATACCACAGACTACTTCAGTGAACAATATTTAGATATAATTCTTGTATTGTGTTTGTTTTTTTTGTTTGCTTTTACAGATGTACAGATTTTTATTGGCTTTTGTTATTTTATACAAAAAAGTAAAAGTATAATCTTAATAGCAAAGTTCTGTCTGGACTGTTTCTTTCATTTTCAAACAAAATAGCCAATTATTTGTCATGGAAAGGCAGCAAAAGAGAAGAAGAAAAAAGGAGGGCATAGAGAGACAAGGACAAAATACAAGAGAGGGAGAAGCCAAAAGTTAACAAAATGCAGTAAAATGAAATGCTTCCTAATTCTTCCTTCTTCTTTTGATTGCTCCCTCTCACTGGATCATCTACATCCATCTTACCCTATCCTCCTCTGTCACACCCTCTCCATATCCCCCTCACTTCAAGGGTCATTATGGCGCCAGTGTGTACGGCATGCCATCTGCTGCATCTTTTGCTCTCCACTTTGTTTTTGTTGTTGTGTGTCAAGGAAAATGTCAAGTGTCTACCGATGTATGACCACCAGACACTTCTAAAGCTTTGTCTGCTGTAAAACTAGTGTAGTTCCCCCATGAAGGGCAAGAGTTTTTACCCCCACTCTTATCTGGGATACTGGCTTTTCTCTACCAACCTCCAAGCTCACCTCACTGGAGGAAGCGTCACAGACGTCAGGGTAAGTGAGGTGGGCGAGTAGCTAAAACGCCTGTTTGGCCTGCTGTCCCAAACTTTTCCTGGCCCAAAAGGAATCGGCTCCTCACCTCTTTGCTTTGTTGCGCTCGTTGGATCAGGTGTTCTCTATCATATCGATCGAGACCATCTCCCCACTCTGTGATGTATTACATATGAACGCCACCCCCCACCCTGGTCATGGTGCATGGGCACCCCGGCTATCCAGGCCATGCCCCACAGCTTACATATAAAACAGTTGTACAGACCCGAAACTCGCAATCGTTTTATCTCTACTTGGTGCAATGTGTGTTTGTGTACTTTGTGTTGTGCCATGTGTGGTAAAGTCCGTGGGGTTCTAGTGTGTGGTGACAGTGTGGGTACGTTTACTAGTGATGGTGTGATGAAGCCCTGGGAATGTGGCGAATCTTTCTGACCAACTGCTTCGCCAAAAGGCAGATCACACGAAGCCCCGTTGAACGGCTCCTGTGGAAGTACTGACATCAGCTCATCATTAGATTTACAGCAGCCCTGCTGTGATAATACATGTGGGCCACGTACCAGTGGATATGTAGGGCAGGCTAGGCAGAGTGTCTTAAAGAAGTATCTACACATCCAACCAATGGGGATCATTCCCTGTACATATGGAATATGTAACGGAGTGGAGAGAGAGTCTCGATGTGATAGAGAATAAATTATTTGACCAAAAAACCCCCAAAACACACACACAGAACAGCAAAAAGCATCTCACCAGCTGTCTGCACTGTGGTGCACAGGTAATGACGTGAGCTTCTTTTCTCGCCGCCTGACCTGGGAAAGGAGGTGTTGCAGTAACCCAAACTCCAGGCCTCAACCCTACAGTGTCAGGACAGCTATGCATAAACCATGTAAAACAGAATAGGCCCAATTTCCTTCACAATTACATGAAACAGTCATCGAGAAAATGATTACTTCAATTTATTGCTGAGAGCCTGTGAAACCCTGAGTTTCATTCATTCTCATAACTCACTCAACTTTTCCTACCAGTCAGAATCGTGTTCTGGAAAAACCCTGAGGAATTCCTCAGTTGCTGTTACCACACACTGCATGCATGCAATCAGAAACCTGCTTCAAAATGTGAACAGAGAGCCAAACTAACCCGTAGACAGTGTGAGTGCATATGGTGCATTTCCGTAAACAGCACGTTTCCTTCACTGGTGATGGTGGAAACATAGGGCAGACTTTAATGATAATGTTTCTATAACATTTTTCTTTAAAAATAAGAGAAATTTGAGTCAAACATAAGAACCCCTCATCGGGCCTGTGAGGTGAAGCTCACACATTTTATCAATGCATCAAAACAAGGAAATAAATGTTCTTCAAATGTCTTCAGGCAAATGGCTGAGTCACCGCCTCAGTTTCCTTCTTGATCCTCTTGTTGCCCTTTGCTCTTTGACCCCCGCTCCTCTTCAGGTGCTGCTCCTCCAGCCTTTCTTGTTTCCTCTGGAGGTACACCGCCACATTGTCAAAGGTCACCTTGTGCAGCTGCTCAAAGCGGTTATTAGTCCTTAAGGAGGCTGGTATGTAAGAGAAGGTACAGTAAGTATATGTCTGCATCAGTATATGAAGAATATAATAATACTGACAGATGTCCTGATGCAGGCTCAATCATCCAGGTAAGGAAATCCCAAAAGGTTGATTCTGTTCATCCCAACGTAGCGTTTTCAGCAGGAGAAACATTTGGTCACTCATCCAGGTGACTTCTTCAGTCTCAGCTGACTGAAGGTTTCCAACCTTATATACAGTACATTTGCACAATGACTGGAACCAGCCCACTGAATGAACAATGGGCTGGGAGGTCTGTTCCTTGATCAATAATTTGCAAATTTTAGGCAATTTGCCTAAAAATCTTAGAAATATGGTACCAACCAGATGTTTACTCTGGGTTGTATTTCCTTTGAGGAACCTTGGAGTCATTTTTGACCAGGACATGTCCTTCAACGCACATATTAAACAAATATGTAAGCGTGCTTTCTCCCATTTGTGCAACATCTCTAAAATTAGAAATATCCTGTCTCAGAGCGATGCTGAAAAACTAGTTCATGCATTTATTACTTCCAGGCTGGACTACTGCAATTCATTATTATCAGGATGTCCTAAAAACTCCCTGAAAAGCCTTCAGCTGATCCAAAATGCTGCAGCAAGAGTCCTGACAGGGACTAGAAAGAGAGAGCAGATTTCTCCTGTATTGGCTTCCCTTCATTGGCTTCCTGTTAAATCCAGAATTCAAAATCCTGCTCCTCACATACAAGGTCTTAAATAATCAGGCCCCATCTTATCTTAATGACCTTGTAGTACCATATCACCCTATTAGAGCACTTCGCTCTCACACTGCAGGCTTACTTGTTGTTCCTAGAGTATTTAAAAGTAGAATGGGAGGCAGAGCCTTCAGTTTTCAGGCCCCTCTTCTGTGGAACCAGCTTCCAGTTTGGATTCAGGAGACAGACACTATCTCTACTTTTAAGATTAGGCTTCAAACTTTCCTTTTTGCTAAAGCATATAGTTAGGGCTGGACCAGGTGACCCTGAATCCTCCCTTAGTTATGCTGCAATAGGTGTAGGCTGCTGGGGGATGATGCACTGAATGTTTCTTCTTCACTCACCACGTGTGTTCATACACCTCTCTGCATGTAATCATTAGTTATTATTAAACTGTGGCTCTCCTGCACAGCGTGTCTTTTTGTCTTCCTCCCTTCACCCTAAAATGGTTGCAGCAGATGGCCCCGCCCCTCCCTGACCCAGGGTCTGCCGGAGGTTTCTTCCTGCTAAAAGGGAGTTTTTCCTTCCCACTGTCGCCAAAGTGCTTGCTCAGAGGGGATCATATGATTGTTGGGGTTTCTCTCTATTACTGTAGGGTCTTTAACAATATAAAGCACCTTCAGGCGATTCGTGTTGTGATTTGGCGCTAAATAAATAAAACTGAATTAAACTCACCTTCAAGTGTCTCCCAGTGTGGCCTGAAGGCTTTAGTCACTCTGTTAAGTTCAGGTACATGAGCAACACACTAGAGGGACCCAGAGAGCAGACAGGTCAGCCAGAGTCAACACACCCATACACATTTATGGGAGAGAATTAAACTGGGAAATTTGTAAATGGTAAACGATAGCAGCAGCAGCACAAATGATAAGGAAATATTTTTCTGACTGAATGTTAAAAATACAGACTATATTTATTACTATACACAATGAAATGTTGGCCAATATCCCTGGAAGAGAGAAACTACACAGACGTGTCCAGCAGAACACAATAGGTACAGGGTACAGCTGTACTGCCCCATGTCATAGGATCTGATTCGCTGAGCCGGTGTTTCATCAGAGTTAGTGCCTTGTATCACAAAGGACAAACTCATTTTCAGTACTTACAACTACTGTCATATATCCAATATGAACACTGGATGTGTCCAGTCTACAATCTCACGTATCCAGTGTATGAATGTAACCAATACAGAGACTCCAATCATCTGAAAATATCTGAATGCAGTTTCTTCTCTACATGTGTAATGCTCAACAGAGAACCAGAGGAGAAGTTTTCATTATGAATGTATGGCCTCGTACCTCCCAGGAGCTGTGTGTCAGTGAGTAGATTTGAAGTGGTGCGTCACTAGAGTCCATTAGCACCCACAGTCGTCCTTCCGGGTCAAAGTTCACGTCCAGGGGACAGCAGGGCAGGGAGATCCTGCTGTGCGGCACAAGCTTCTCCTTGCCCTTCTGAGTCAGTGTGAAAAGCTGGAGTATGGGCACGCTGAGAACACATGGGGACATGCAAATCATCAGTGGAGCCCCTCTGTAAGACTCTAGATTTAATTCTGAAACTCTGGATTTTCTACTACAGAGACTTGGCTTAGTTTTTTGTCAACTGACAAAAGCCAGATGCTAACTGAATAAAAAGTAAAGCACAAGGATAGAAGCTATGATGAAATTTACTGACACTTTTGTCAATGGATAGAAACGAGATCGAATCAGAACTAATCTGTAGTTGTGTAGAAAGGCGGACGAAGTGCTTGGTGTTGGCTCTCTGCAGTACAGTAACATTTCCTGTTACAAAGCACAGCAGTGTTTTATGTACCTTACCTGTGTGGCCCATTTAATTAAACACTTTTACATAACGTCTTATTTGATAGTGCAATTCACATTGGAGCTCTGCGCGGGGGACCGGGGACCAGAGCCCTGCGCGGGGGACCGGGGACAAGAGCCCAGTGTGGGGACCGGAGCCCTGCGTGAATCGCACAGGATGGGTGGGTTTAAAGTTGCTGTAGGTGGGAGCTGGCAGCTAAAAATAGACAGTGGGTCCCAGGATTGTCCGCAGGATGGACAGTGCAACTGATTCTGATAACAAAACTAAAGGTGAAGAAAAGAGTGGAAAATCTAATGTTTGCAGAAATCGTTATCAGTAGCGGTTTTAGATACGGGCGACACGGGCGGTTGCCTGGGGCGGCATCGTGGTGGGGGGCGGCATCACGGGCATCGGCAAAAAAAAAAAAAAAAAAAAAAAATGCTCGTACTCATGCTGCCCCGACATCATGCCAGCGCATATTGGGAATGGCATAGGCACCGATCGGTTTTCTGTCGCCCATTTGCTGGGAGTAAGGGCGCCCTCCGTTTGCGAGGTGCACCTGCTGCTTGCGGCACAGAGAGGAGAGGGCGGGGCGGCGGGGGATTCTCTGGGTGGCTGGAGCAGCATCTAATAACCAACTCGCAAAATAAAAACAAACCAACAACATGAAAACAGCAGACATTATGATACAGACTTATAATTTGCACCAATGTTTTTTCAAAATTCTATACGTGAAAAGTGAGCGCGAGAGCCCTCGGTGCGCCTGCTCGCTGCTGAAGTAAAGTAAACTTTATTGTCATCTCCGCTACATACAGTCCAGTATATAGAGAGACGAGACGACGAGGCTCCGGTTACAGCAGTGCAAGTAAACAAACAATAAATATAAGAAGAGTAAGAAAATAAATCTACACTTTAGGACCAGGGGTAAAGGGATCAATAACAATTTAAAATGTATATTTTATATTTTGTTGATTTAAAGTCTCACACAACCCGTTTTTAAAGTTTAAAAAAAAGAGAAAAGAAGAGGAGTGTAGCGACTTCCACAGTCGCTAGAGGCCGAGGACTGAGCCTGCCTATTTGCCTGACGCGCTGTCAACTTTACGCAATAATGCGAGAGGTGGAATTGCTTGCTTGTTTATTAAAGTGCTTGAAAAGTTTACAGAGCAATGTGATCGGCTCGCGATTCAAACTCTTAAAACATCACAGCTCTAATGTAACAAGGGGAAACTCGTTGTGCTGCGGTCAACAAAAACTACGGCTACCCAGCCCTCCTCTCTGTCAAAATCAAACCAGTGAAAGACAGACTGACAACGCCCTCTTAATGTCACCGCTAGCACCCACGTGACTCCCGTTACACATCACCATAGCAACCAAACAAATGAAAACCCAGTGATCATTAAAATTCAATACATTTAATTATGGCTCCTACAAGGAGAAACGAGCAAAAGATACAGGTAAGCAGATGTGTCATTGGATAATGGCAGGTCATGTATCCTAAAACATTAAGAATCAAAATACTTTCTTAATCCCTAAGGGAATTATGTGGGTTACAGTTCCTCCAAGAAGAAATGGTAAAAATAGTAACAGTAACAGACTAAACTCCAAACAATATATACAATAATATAATATTAATTAGTCAGTGTCAATTGTTGATTTGTCCTGTTCTCATTGTATGACGAATTATGATGTCTGTTTGGTAGCCGTTTGCATACTATGCATACTCTCTCTCTCTTCATATATAGGGTCATATATGTGTGTGTGCGTGCGTGTGTGTGTGGGGGGCGCCAGAGGGCGCGTTCGCCCGGGGCGCCAAACAGGCTAGGACCGCCACTGATCGTTATAAACAAAGAAAGGACAAAGTAAAGGTAAAGAGCTGGACTTTGCTGCACTTCTCACAACACAAAGTGCTTGTGTTTAGTTTTCAGTCTTGTGACTGACCCTGGTGGGCAAAACATTACTCCACTGTGACCACAGATAGTGGACAGTCGGTGGTACTGCAGGACAAAAATGTTTTGTTTGTTTTTTCCTCATCTGTCTTGAGCCCAGACTACTTGGATCATCTATCAATGGAGGAAAAACGAACACATGAAAAGAAACTACGACTTTGGGGAAGTGTGATCCATATTCTGCCCCAGCAGCTTTATTTAAATCCCTGAAAGTGGCGACATCTCTCACAGAGTGACATATACAGCCATAATAACAGCCTTCAAAGTAAGGACAGCAACATGTATTTTCAATCTGGATGGTTAAATAGTGCCATCATGTAGGAGGTGAAGAACAAGAGAGTGTTCATCGTTAAAGCAAAGGTAAGCCCTACATAACTAGCTTAAACCAACTACCACACATAAGTTAGCTACTCCTCGGCCTCTTCCTCTGAAGCCTAAACACAATCGCTCAGTACACCACTCCACAGTTTCATTGCACATGTCCATCTGGCCTTTACTTAGAGTTTCTATCCGATTTCTCAGGTTTTTTTTAAATCTGATTTAGTGCTTAGATTAAATTAAAGAATTATTGTGGGTGATTTTAAAATCCATCTCAACACAGCATTTAATCTATTAAAATATAAGAAATAGCTCTAATATATACAAATAGCTCAATTATAAATATCAAGACTATAACGGAGGTGAAATATATATGATTGAGATTTTACTCCAACCTGTAAAACTTCATTTGTTATTTTACTGTAGAGCAAAAGGGTAAAACTGCTGCACTGTGTATTAGATAGAGGAGTTGTACAGAGAGACACAGGCAGGAATCATTTCCTGTGTCGCTCAGTGGTGCATTATGGGTAATCTCTGTCTCACTGAACGTGCTCCTGTGACTGGCCAGCATGTCACAGAGTGGGTGGGAGGTATAGTTTAGCATCGTCCTTATCTTAGATGACCTCCGCCTGCCACTGAGCATGATGATAAATGATAACTGTATTTGTTGTTCCATTACTCATTTTTCCTTTAATTTGGCGCTCATCTGGTTACATTTGTAAAGTTGTATATAGTGCACAGTCCAACAACAACAGAGTCACACACATGGAGACTCACCTGTCACACTGCACAGCTACATACTGACCATCACTCGAGCTGGTAATTCGGCACACTGTTGGATCCTGAGCATTAAAATGAAAAAACAAACAAACAAACATACATTGGATTGGTTCACTCTGACTACTTGCCCTTTTAACAAAGCGACTTGTTTCGACAGATTTCTAATATGAAAAGGTTTGGTTGGTGAGATAAATCCACAGGTCGTTTTCAGCAGTTTCCCCAAAGCCTCGTATCAACTGTCATGATGATCCATGGATTTAACTGTTCAGGACCCTGTTTGCCAAAAGCAATGCATCTTTGTGGTCAGGAGTATTCTTAACAAGTATGTGAGTGAAAACGTTCAGATGTCTCCTAAAGCTGTACAGCAGCAAACAGACACTGCATACAGACAATTGTCAAGAAGTAAGAAATGTTTCAGACTTGGATGTCTCTGAACAGGTTTCAGTAATGTGCTACAGTGACACCTTCGTCTGAAATGGAGAGAAATGTGCCTCAAAAGTGCTACAAATGTCTGCAGTATGATCCATCAGCAAAAACTAGGAAGTGTGCAATGATTTGTGTGTAACGTCTAAGGACTCACAAGTGTGTGCTTTAATCTGCATACAAATACTAACCCATTTGAGCACACACAAAACAATTTTACAAATGCGTGCACCCAAAGCTGAATAGATGTTGATCACAGTTCAAGTTCAGCTTCATAAATCGGATCATTTTCTTTGAAAAAGCTGTCTGTGCGTGCACATATGTAAAACTACACACACTTCCCTTTTGCTCACAACATCTTAAATGCAAGTGGGCGAATCGCCTCACACGCACAGATCACTTTGCACGCCCATGTGGGGTTGTGAGGCACACTGCCAGCTTCACACAAATGTAAGCTGTGTTCAAGTCCCAGTGTGAAGCTCGGCTTCCTGCTTTCTTTTTCCAAAAAAATTTATTTTTCTAAATAAACAAAGCTCTATTAGAAAACAGAGATTTACCAATTACAGACACTACACAGTTCAAAGATTAACAAATGGCTAAGCTGCTTCTACATGCTGGGCGTTTTTCTGCAGGGAAAAGTCAGTCAGTGCACAGCTGCAGAGGGAACATCATATCTATACAGCACATCACTGTGGCTCAACTGGAAAGAGTATATGTATATTTTCAATATAGATATAATCCCGGTAATGTGTGATAGCACTTTGAAATTAATGTTAACATTTTCTGATAACAGCAGGCTAACATTGATGTTAGCTTACTATAAATCCCAAACACTTCAGGATGCAGCAGCAGGTTATTTAAACCATATATTAATCTTTAAAGTTTACTGTGTACAGTCTGTAATTTGTAAACCTATGCTTTCTAGTAGAAGGATCATTATAGGGCACTTTATGGCCATATACAAAATACAGGTATGAGTGGAAGCCCAGATGTCCCAGTTTTACACTGGGACTTGAACGCAGGTTACATTTGTGGATGTAGTTTTAGACATTTGTGTGCACAGGAAGCTATTTGAAAGAAAATGATCCGATTCATGAAGCTGAACTTAATAAATCCTGTGTAAATCATCACCAACAGAACTGAAGCACATGCAGTCCTCAGAAGTCACACACATCACTGCACACTTTTGTCAATCTTAGTTTATATGCTATGCATTTTTAACACTTCTGAGGCAATTTCTCTCCATCCAGCTACATCGTGCAGCTTTAGAGAAGCCAAACAGGTTAGGCTGGGCTGAACCTGTGTTGTAGTGTCAGTGTTACAGGATGAAACACACTGGATACCTTGTCTTTGTCAGCCTCAGAGCTCGTGGTCTCGTCAAGCTGTCTGAGGTCCAAACTCTGCAGCTCAGAGCCAGATTCATAGTCCCACAGCTTCAAAGTCCCATCCTGGTGAAGAAGCACACTGACACTCAATTGCAGGTGATTTTTATCTGTTCAGTCAAAGTACTTCAATAAAATCCAACCCCAGCAAATGTGCATGTTTTTGGGTTTTGACTTGTTACTTTTTTCCGATCTCATTCACATGATTTGTTCATCAGTAGAGTACAGTGTGTCAAAAGACACAAAACAAGACATTGTTTCAATAAAACAGATTTATGACCCTTCTATTCTCTGACCACTCTTTTTTTTATGTTGATGTAGAGTGAAGCTCATAGAGAACTGCCCATGACAGGTAACATTGGCCTGGCATGCTTTACAACAGTGGGACAAACTGCAGAGAAAACTCATACATATACTGGGAGATCACGCAGACTTCATGTCAGATGTCACATACCCCTGATCCAGACAGAAGCCAGTGTGGATGTGTTGACAGGATCTGCAGGGCGCTGACAAACCTGAGAGAACACACAAAAAACACTGAAGCAAACCTCACCTACACGCTGCTACAGTGACACCGTGCACAGACAGTGTTTTCCCTTTCTGTTAACACACTCACTGACGATGTCCCAGGCAGAAGGACTGGATGTTGTATGGAGACCTGAGATGGCTCACTCTGATCTTCTCATCACGGTCAGCTGTGATGATGTACTTGTCATCCAGCGACACTGTCTGAAAGACGGCACAAGAGCATCTTCAACAGACATTCTGATAAAAAATACACTGATGACTACCCAACGGCAGATTTCAGTGCAGTATGTTGTCAGACAGCTGCCACTAAAGGCAAGAGCAACAGGTAACAACATGCTATAAATGACTGATGGAAACGCATACATAAAACACACATACTGTTAACATGTTTGTTTATCCACCGTGAGGAATCAGCAGCCAAAGCACTTCTTCTTTTGATAAATTTATTTATAAGGCACTGAATGATAGTGGTGTTCCTTACTAGAGCTAGCAGCATGGATAGGTGGCCCATCTTCAGCCCGCCTTCTTTCTGTGGCTCAACCACCGAGAACGCGTACACATCTCCTGATTTGTCCGCCACCAGCAGCTCATCCTCAGCCTGGGTGAACACCAGCGACGTGCACCTCCTCACCACCCACCTGTTAGACACACACAGCGCCGTTCTGAACACTTCCGTGCAGCAGATGAAGCTACTGAAACTGAGTGACAGAGGTGAAGTCATACCTGATGCTGATACAGTGCCATGAAGGCTCACAGCTAAACAGAACTAGTCTCTTGGTGTCATCAGTCAGTGCCAGGAGCTTTCCAGATGGAGATACAGCAAAGGCGAGGACTTTATCACTTCCTGTTTCTTCTGAGGAACCGCCATCACTGATGAACAGAGCAGATATTTTATAGCTATATCCTAAAGCCTGACGTAAACTTCTGTGAGATTTCTCACAGAAGTCTAAATGCTGCATAAATCTGCTTCTACTCTGCGTCTGTGTTTCTCTTGTTTGTATTCTTATTTTCATTTGCACAATACAAACACATTACCAGCCCATTTATACCTGTTCTTCTCATCCTTTGTATTCTTAGGCTTCTTCTCAGCAGTGCTGCAGTCAAACACAAATGGATCTCTGTGATCAAGTACAGGAGAGTAAATCAGTTACAATTCAATCTGAAATTCTACTGCCCTTTATCCACTCAACAATCATATATTTCAGCAGCAATAAAGTAACAGGACAGCTGGCAAATGACTTGTTTCTGTGTTTCTGTTATTTAAGTGTTACATTTGGATTTAGTTCATGTTAATTTGTCCCAACACAAGTTGCTGATGCAAATGAAATAATGCTTTCATTAGGCTGGTAAAGAAAAAAAAAAAGCTTATAGGAGAGCAAACACCTACACATGTACCAACAATTTGTTGCTTTTTAGCATTTTATCTGTGGACAGCAACACTTAAAGAGGAGCAGAAAGAAACCAAAGGCTGCCAGACACCAAGCAAACCTAGGCCTCTGTAACAAGAGCTCAGTGTTTCATATACAGATAGCTCAACCAGGAGAGCTACAGCAGTGGCAGAACTGCTCAGTAAAACGTTATGTGTAAAAAAACGCATATCAAGTCTATAACCTGTGAAGAAACATTTCTTCACAGCATCGCATTGAAAAGAAGGTAGACTTATTACTGCTAGAGGCAGTCAGTCAAAAGATCCCATCATGAATGTACTCAGAGGGTTTGAAGCAGCTGAAGGTGGTGGCAGGCGGCAGAGCATCTCAAAGGAGGAAACTATTCGCTAATGCTCATCGGTTCCAGACTTCAAGCAGTCATTGACCGCAGAGGATGTTAATCTAATGTTCAAATAACCCTCAGAACTTTGCTAGCTCAGTTTCTGTTGAGCCTGTGAAAATGGAGGAACCCCTTGAATTAAAGCTGAGAGCTTTCAGCTTGTTCCCCTGTTGGTGTGTGCAGGAGCAACACTGCAAAAACGTGATCACTGTACACGTTTTTGTGGAACCAAGTGTAATTCGTAAGTGGCGGTTTTTATCATTTGAAACCATCGTTGTGTCATGATTTATATATCTCTACACAATAAACAAGAGTTACCTCCTATCCACAGATTCTCTTGTACGGTTATCCACAAGTATAGATTCAGCAAGGCTAGCGCTTGGTTGAGTGGGGTGTAAGGGTAACACGCACTTTTTTTAAACAACATTAAGTATGACCTCCTATTTTAGAAAGCCCTAAAAGCAAGCTAACCATACGTCCATGTTCCAGTGTATTCGATCTAACGTGAAGAGCTGCGAGCATTTCTAACACGGAACCAATGAAAGAGATTTAAAGTCATTCAAACCTGGCTTCCTTTGTATGTACTGCAAACAGTTTTTTGTCGCAGGTGACAATAATCCAGTTTCCACAGAAACCTACAGCACTCATGATGCTTAATGCGACTGGGCGTCCATGTGTGCGACGGGAAACTGCCGTATTTTGTCGCGTACGAAATACGTCACAGAACGCCCCTTGAGTACGGAACACACATAAGAAGCGCGGCCGTGTCCACAGGAGAAGAAGAACGAGTAAAAACAACTTTAAAATCGGAGCGAAACCTTGAAAAATAAGATTTAAAGACTGTTCATACTTCCAGCACAGGTAGCGCTTAGCTTGAAAGGTGGGGAAGTTTATTGCTGAGGTATTTTAACATTGCTGTGATGCTGTTGTTCAGGTTTAGGATCTGCTCATTGCTTCATTGTGCCCAGCGCACGCAGGCTGTACAGAAATATGTACAACAGCTCGAGGCAGTTTATATGTGAGCACTGGCGCCTGGCAGCATGACAGCCCCACCCTGTCAACGAGGCATCTGTTGTTACAGTTTTGCTCATATCCATCATACCCACGGGGATACCAACAGTGAATACTTTTTTAAACGGCATTTGTGGGAAACTTGCACCATGTCACTGCATCCAGCCACAGGGAGGGATGCACAGGGCAACGCAAGCAAGCTCTAAATGAAACAGTTTCCCTTATGAAATAGAGCAAGGTGCTGGTGAAATTTCTCCATAAGACCCAGTGACAGAAAAGCCTCATAAGAAACTGGGTCTGTTGTCAACAGTTGTGGCTGTGGCTCAAATAGTAAAGCGAGTTGGAAGGTTGGTGGATGAATCCCTTGCCCCTCCTGTCCTGTGTCAAAGTACCTTTTAGCAAGATGCCGAACCCTGAGTTGCCCCCAGTATGTCCAAAAGAGTATATGTATGTGAATGTTAGGGTAAAAGAGCTTAAGTATAGATAAAGGATGAGTAACTGTGTTACTCCCTCTCCCTGGCAACCAAGGGACCCGGGGGATTGAATCCAAAGCTGGTACAGCTCCACCCTCGCTGGGAGACAGACTGACCTGTACTTTGGGTTTTTCCCCCTTTTTTTGAACACACTGCACCCTCAGTTTTATTCATGTCTGTGACAGTGTTGTTTTTATGTTAAAAAAAAGGTTCTTTTCTGGCACCTCTTTGTGCAGGATGGCTCGACACTTTTTATCGGAATGTCTCTGTGGACCCTGCTGGTGGGACACCTGGTCCTCAGGTGCCTGGAAAGGAGGACCCTTAAAGCCCACATTAGCTGTGTCTCAATTCAGGAGCTGCATCCTTCGGAGGACCCGGCCTTCACGGTCTACGTGGGCCAAGTCCTCTGAAGACTGAGAAGGCTGGAAGTGAGTGGCTGTGAAATGGGACGGTCTAGCCTTCAGATTTGTGTCACCAGCTGTCTCAGTGGAGTTTAATAAACTCAGCTGTCTGCTCCTTGTTACTTATAATATAACAGGACACTGGAGTAAATTCTTTACCAACTCCAAAAGTAGAAAAGTTGTAACACTATATAAAATATAAATAAAAACAGAATACAGTAATTCATGATTATAATTTCTCATTTTGAATTTGATGGCAGCATCAACTCTTAAAAGTTGGGATGGGGAGAACAAAAAGCTGGAAAAGTAAGTGACATCAAAATAAATATCTTGTGCCATTGATTATGTTAACTGGCCAGGTCAGTGACATGATTGGGTGTAAAAAGAGCAGCTAATGCATAATTTATGGTCCCAGAAACACGTCTGTCTACATACATGTTTTTATTCTGACAGCAAGAGGAAGCTGTTCACCCACTTCAGATGTGCTCCCATGAAATCCTTTAAGATCCTAATTGTACATCGCTGGGAGCAGATGTAAAACTAAATACAGCAAGAAAAGCATAGACAGCATCTGTCGTGGACATTTTTTCATTACAATTAACAGTCAGTTTCACTTCAGCTCTCCAGGTACTTATGAAAAACGGGCTTTCGTATATCTTCCCTCTTCACCGCCCTGGCTGCTTACTTTGTACAGCACAAGCAACAGCAGCCCACAGACTATTCATACAAATTGTCATAACATTGTAGCAACATTTAGCCCTATTGAAATTCTTAGACGCGTGTCCCCCAACTTTACATGAACATATATAAAGTATACAGGTATATTAAAGAAAAGAATAATAATACTAATAATAAAATTAAAAATGTAATAAAAATACTAAACGTGTTAAAAATTATAGAGAATTTAAAACAAATAGTTTAGTATTTACAGTTTGTGCAAAACTGTGCAGTGAACATTCAAAGTGGCATTGTTTGAAGTGACAGTGTGTAGAGTCCAGTAACTGTAGTGAGTGTGTTCAGCACAGTAAAGCACTGTGTTGTACTGATACACGGTGGCTGTGGTGCTCATGCTCAGATTTAGGTTTTATCAAGTCTGGCAGAGATGAATTTGTATTTAAGCTGATGATGCTTAGATTAATTCACTGAACTCCAGCTGTATACTGTCAAGTGTAAAGTGTAGGGGATGAAACTGCTGACATCTTGTTAAATTCAGTTGTTTAAAGACACAAAGAGCAGCAGGTCAGCAGATTACAGCATGTGTATAAAGAAAATCTACAGAAGCTCACATTAGAAACTAGAAAGTGCATTTTCTGAAGAAACTGCAGTGTGAATGCTTGAATCTGAATGTATGCACTGAAATGAATTAATTGCTGAATTTAAGTTAAAAATGTTGAATGAGAGAAAAAAAAACTGAATTTTTAACCTGAAAACAAAAGTGCTAAACTGCTAAAAGCTGAAGTGCACAAAGAAGAAGTTGGAAAATAGCTGAAAATGTTTTCTGAAGAAACTGCAGTGTGAATGCTTGAATCTGAATGTATGCACTGAAATGAAACAATTACTGAATTTAAGTTAAAAATGTTGAATGAGATATGAAAAAAACTGAATTTTGAAACTGAAAACAAAAGTGGTAAACTGCTAAAAGCTGACAATCACACAGAAGAAGTTGGAAAATAGCTGAAAAGTTTTTAAATAAAAATTAGAAAAACCTAAGAAATAAGAAAAGAAAATTTAGAGTCAAAAAACCTCTGAATGAATATTAAAACTTCATATTTTTTGAATAACTGAATGAATAAAATGTGATCCCTCTACTTGGATCCACACAGTTTTAAAGGTTTACATCTCTGAGCTTTGAAAGACATGGTGTTGGAAAGAGAAGAACGATGGCGACGTTTTGAGGGTAAAATGATGGCTGTAGAGCAAACACTGTGGAAACAGCAGCAGTTGAAAGAGAAGTGTTTAAGATGAATCTTGGCACAGTGAGAGACAGAGCTTGTTAAGCAGGCAGGTGTGAGCCTGGTTGCTATAGTGACTGCACCCAATGGCTCCATACACACGCACACAGACATGGACCTCACTTTTGCTGCTTAAAATGAACAGAAAAGTCAGCCCCAAACAAATCGTTCCCAAATTAAAAGTACAAGTCGTATTGACGAAATTCTTTCACCGTGAGCGACAGCAATGTCTAGTCTACTGAATTCTCAGTTTTCATGCCTGTGGAGTTTATTATATGGACGTGGTGACAGTGTAAAGACAGCATGCTCTTCTGATTTTCAAACGAACTTCCTGAGCCATTTTAACATTAGAGTCTATGGAAGAGTTGGAGGGAGTAGGCTGCGCATTGGTGACATTTATGAAAGAACCATAACACCTAGTACAATAGTAAACACATTGGATGAAAGAGGACAGCGATGGCTACGTTTTGAGGGTAAAATCATGCCTGTGGAGCAAATGCCACGGACACAGCAGCAGTTTAAAAAAAAGATTTTAAGATTAATTTTCGACCTGCTTCCACTCTGGCAGTTGAGCTGTCTCACTCTAGCAGCAACATTCCGTCCCATACACACCCATTATAAACTCTGAAACGGCTGAAAAAACATCATGAAACTTACAAAACTTAAAATATAATAATAATAATAAAGATTAGAAGAACAATACTGTGAATGCTTTTACAAGCATTCACACTAATTATTGGGAGTCGATCCTTCTCCCTATGTGGAGCCATTACAGTCAGTTTTAGGGTTTTCCGACCTGCTGAATCCTACTTGGAAATGCAGCTGGAAACCTGTGTGCTTATTGCAGCAAACACAGCAGTCTTCTCTGTGTGTTTTACTTTATAAACTGATTTATTGTGAGCAGCACGATTGTTAACAGACGGTGAATCCATTACAGTCACAGCTTGTTGTCTTTAACAGTCTCAATATTTTTGTTTGTTGTTTGTGTGGATTTCTCCAAAATTTGTGTTGAGTTATTCACAGTCACAGTATAATAAGCAGTTGTGACCACAGCCAAATTGGCCAGCAGGTGTCACTGTGGAGATGGGTTTCAGATTGTTTCGAGGAGGACGCGGGGATAGATGAGATGGAGGCAGGTGATCCGCTGTGGCGCCCCCACAAGAGTGAGTCTCGCTTATTTACACGAGGAGAAGCCTCCAAATGTCTGTACTGACACAACCTAAATCATTTTATAGTAAAAGTAAAAAGAAGGCCTATCAAATCACGTTGCTTTTAAATCCTTTAAAATCAAAACATTGTTTTTCAAAGTTCCATTGGTATCACGGAACTGTTGTATTTAAGCCCAGTTTCCGACCGGAGAATAATATTGGGAACACGAAATGGCGACTTTCTTGTTTCGCATAGGACGATTGGGTTCTCTCAAGGTAACAAGAACTGTACTACCTCTCAGTGTTTTACTGTATCGGTGTTGTGTTTAGCTGTACTAGTACAGATACAACACTTGGACTCAGTCACATCAACGCTGGCGTCTGTAGTACAGACCAGACGACAACTGTCGGAACAGGACAGGCCAACCGCAGCACCGACACATGACCCTGAAACTGTCACAGTTACAGGTCACATCGTTTGTTCCTGTTGTTATTGGAAAGAGACGAACTACTTTGAAAAAAGGGGAAATAAATGATCCCTGTGCTCTGTGATAGTTTAAGCCAGTTTTATCACGGTTAGGACTGATTTTTTCTTAGGGTGGATGGATTGCACAGCATACAGGCATAAAACTGTGTTGTTGGTGGCTGATGGCTCGTGTCAGATGATGATGATGGTCCTCATGTACTTTTCGTCCCTTGGTCCAAAATGTGAACATCGGCATCCTTTGTGTGCAGGTGTACAACTGAGTCTTATCCTGTGGTGGCTCTTCCATGTTGTGGATGGCTGTTTGGTTTCTCCTTTGTAGAGGTCCCAGCATTCCCTGCTGCACTTGACAGTATACATGTTTTTAGCTTGTGTTTGGGAGTGTTGTCCTTGGGATGAACCGACTTTTAGAACCCTTCCCAGGCGTGTCAGCCCCAACTCGCACCTTTCCTCTGTGACTTGATAAAATAGGTGATAAACTAACATGATAAAGCTAAAATGTCTTCACAGTCTGATTTTATGAATAGATGAATTCACTCATCAGGCATAACATTATGATCATTGACATGTGAAGTAAAAATATTGATTTTTGCTACCATTAATAGGTGGAATTTATTGGGGAGTAAGTGGACATTTTCTTCCCAAGGATCATCTGTTAGAAGCAGGAAAAAACAGGGAAGCGTGAGGATTTGACTGAGTCTGATAAGGGCCAAAGTGGGATGGCTAGACTACGGGGTCAGAGCATCTCCAAGTGTGACGGCACTGTGATGCTTTCGGTAATGTTCTGCTGGGAAAACGTGAGTCTTTGTGGGTATTCTCTGATGGCCGAGGTCTCTTTCAGCAGGATAATGAATAATATCCTAATAATAATGAATTCTTCCACAAATCAAAAAAGGTTCAGAAATGGTTTAAGGTTCACAACAATGATTTTGAGGCGCTCACTTGGCCTCCAAATCCCAAGATCTCAGTTCAGTCGAGCATCTGTGAGACGTGTAGGACAAAAAAGTCAGATCTATGGAGGTCCCAGCTCGCAGCTTACAGGACTTGAAGGATCTAACATGTTGGTGCCAGATTCCACAGCGCACCATCAGGAGTCTGGTGTAGTCCGTGCCTCGGCCTGAAGTCAGGGTTGTTTTGACAGCTGAAGGAGGACCAGTACAATGTTAGGAAGATGATTATAATGTTACAATTGATCAGTCTAAGTAAGAGTGCTCAAAACGAGCAGTGTGTACAGTTTAGGTCAGAAGTTTATATACGCTCATCACTGGGCATGAATGTCACTCTAATTTGACTTGTTCTTTTTTCCAGGGTGGAATGATTGTACAGCATATATCTTTAATGACTTTAAAGTTTGAATTTATTTTGGATTTTCCATACAGAGTCAAAAATATACATACTGGCTTGAATATATGCATACACTGACACCTCAACCAGATGCTTTTGGTAGTCACCAGTAAACCTCTGGCATAATTCTGGCTGGATATTTGACCAATCTTTCTGGCACAATTGGTAGAGTTTATTTAAATTGGTTGGATTCCTAGGATAGATCCAACTTTTAAGTGTAGTCCACAAATTTTCAATAAGGTTGAAGTTGGGATCTTTGGGAAGGATATTCAGTAAGTGTAATGTTAGCCTGCTCTATCCATTCTAAAAACACTTTTGATGTGTGTTAAGGATCACAGTTTATTCAGGTGTGTTGCAGCAGGGACACATTTAAAGGTTTCAGGACTCCGGCCCTCGAGGGCTGCAGTTTGACACCCATGCGTCCATGTGTGTCCATGTTTGACACACTCGTTGTTGGTTTGAGGTGAAGTCGGAGAATTTGGAGGTAGACCAGAGATTTCTTATTAGGTCAGCACCCTCTCAGACCATGACAATGTAAAACTCACTTCACGGTGGACAGTGTTGATGGTGTTCAGGCAGTTTCCTCTTCGTGGCAGACTTTAGCCTTGGTCAGATAAATAAATGCTTAGTGGTGGTGGATGCAAAAATGGTGCAGATAGACTTAAAGTGACTATAAAGAAGTTAATGTGTGTCTGGTCTTTTCAGACAGGATTAAGAAAATAGGACACTGCGAGAACCAGTGAAATTATCACAAAAACGAGCCTGAATGTGTGGTTCTGTATTCTCACCGGACAATGTTTTGTTCTCTTCTGCAGCGTCTCCAGTTGGAGAACTTGGGAATCCTGAATAGTTCCCCAGCTGCTTCGTTCTGCACCAAGACTGAAAAACCAGCAAAACCTAGGAAGAAGACCAAGACTGCAGGCAAGAAAAAGACCTTTGGGTTCTGTTAACTGCTTTATGCTGTGGCTTTTTAAGTTGTGCTGGGTGGTTGCTTTTGTTCATTCATACAATAATACATATGTGCACGATGAGTATATGTGTACTTTCAATTATGATGCCTTTAAAGCGTAACATGCACTTCTTTCCACAGTGAAGCTAATGTGCCATATGATTTTTACATTTTAGAGCATGTGGTACATTTTAATCATTTTAATTGAATTCAGTATAAGTCTGTAAGGGATAAAGCTGCTGCTGTTTTACTCTGACTGTGACATGTTGTCGTTAGTTTTGTGGTCCTTCTGTCTAATAGCCAATTTTCTAAATTTGTACGAAGCTGAATGATCTTAAACATATTATTTCTTGATAATCAACATTCCCCGTCTCCTTTTAATACAAAAATGGGAAATAAAACAATCCCTGTCATCGGTTGCCAGCTAAATAGTTTTGTTTTGTCTTTCTTAAACATTGGTACCAGCCCAGATGAGCCGTAGATCCTTGATGATAAAGCTCTTTATTTGGTCGGTCCCCTTAGTCCCTGTAGTGGTGGCCACAGGGGATTATTGTTGTCTTCTGTCATATCGATCCCCTCCATGTCTTCCTTCACTACATATGTCAGCCTTCTCTGAGGTCTTCCTCTTGACTCCATATTGACCATCTTTTGTCCGGCATATCCTCGATCCCTCCTGCACCTCAAAGCCATCTCAACTTTGCTTCTCTCACTTTGTCTCCAATCTGCTCAACCTGATGTACTGATTTCTAATTCTGTCACTCCTAATGACTTGAAGTCTTCCAATCTTCAGCTTCAGCTGTACCTCGTGCCTCCATGTTACTGCCATCATCTCCAAACCCATACCGTCTTGTAAACCTTCCCTTCGGCTCTTGCTGTGATGCTTCTTTGATGTATCACCTTTGGCGCTCTTTTTCACCCACTCCACCGGTCCTGCACTCTCACCTGGGATGGCTGTAAAGCAGGTCATCTACTAATCTGAGGGTTGCTGGTTCAATCCCTGGTCTGCATGCCAAATATCCTTGGGAAGGTTACGAACACAAAGTTGCCCTCTGATGCATCAGAGTATGAATGTGAATATTAAATAGAAAACACTTACATAGAAAAAGCATTTGCTTGTGTGAATGAGGCAAGTTGTGCAACGCGCTCTATAAGAACCAGTGCCTTTACCATTCATCTCTCTTGTGCATTATCTGTTGTTTGGATAGTTGGCCCCTGGTATTTCAAGTGTTCCACCTTTGTTCCCTCTGTCCCTCTGCTCCTTGCATTTTTACCATTCTGTGTTCGTGTCATTCATACACGTGTTCCTGTGGATTTTCGTTCCTCTTCTGTCCAGATGTTACCTCACCTTCTCCAGGCTCACTTCCTCCTGTTTTGTCTGTAAACAGTCCACAGGGATTCCTCGTTGACCTCATCAGCCAACCTGTCCATCACCACTGCAAACAAAAAGGTCCTCAGAGCTGGTCCCATGTAATCCCACCAAAACCTTGAACCCGTCTGTCAGTCCTACTGCACACCTCACCTTTCCACAGGCGAAAGGTGAGGTGTGCAGGTGAGGTTTAGAGATGCAGACTTTTGGTTGTCCCTCTTCTCTTCAGTGTTCATGCCTGTTTTTAATGTTGTGCAGCTTGAAGCCCTAAAAATCCAATATTGGTTTACAGCATGTACCTGCTTAGAGAGTCTCTTAATTCTGATTCTTTTGATGATACCATGAACTGCAGCTGACGCGATATCAAAGTCTCCATAATGTTACGTTATTCTGAAATTGTTCCACAATTTGCAGAGGCAGTTTTTAGAAGTTGGTGATCATCTGTTCATCTTTACTTTTTTTAGAAATTCCACCTCATTAAGATGCTCTCTTCAGTCATGTCACTGACCTGTTGCCAGTTAAACTAATCAGTTACAAAATGTTTCCCCTGCTATTTCTTTTTAGTAACACTTTTCTGTCATCAAATTCAAAAAAAGCTTATATTTTTCATAAAATTGTAAGATATGTCAGAAAACATATCAAATGTTTAAACGATGTTCTGTTACGTATAAAATAGGTTTGTGAGGTAACAGTTCCAGATTATGGGATTGGGGAAGTACATTTAATTCTAAGTGGGATTTAAAAGTATCTAAAAGGAGTTGTGAATGCACACCGACAAATCAAATTGAATATATTATTTTTATTATTTAACTGTTCATGTTATATTTACCATTTTCTTCAGCAGCAGAGGCTCCAGATGAGAGAGCAAACCTGTTAGCCTACAAGACAGCAGTTGCCTTCCCAGTTAGACTTTCAGGGCCTGGATGTTTCCCAGCACAGTCTGTAGATGGAACGGGACCAGCGGTTGTCTCCACTGCAGAAAGCATTGTAGCTGCACAAGCCATCACTCCTGTTACTGCTGCCAGTGAGCAAGTAGCTGCTGAACCAGCAGCCGACTCCGATTCAGACTCTACCGACTCCGATTCAGACTCTACTGACTCCGATTCTGACTCTGACTCTGAGGATGAGAAGAAGAAAGAAATCAAGGGCTTTGCACCAGAGGCAGAACCCCAGAGGATCACAGTCACAGGAGTAAAGGCAGGCACTAACGAAGCTCAGAATGAATATGGGGCTCCTATCACACCTGGTGTAGAAACACCAGCACCCTTAGGAGCAGCTCAAGCTACAGTGAAGGTACCCAGCATTGGTTTTGAGAAGCTGGTGAAGTCAGGCCCTGAAATCATCACTCGAGAGGTGACCGGGTCTGATGTTTCAGCCAAAACTGCTGCAGGAGTGATAAAAGATGCTGCATTTCCTGTTGATGCTCAAATAGAAGCTCCGGGCGAAGCCGTTGGTGAGGCTCTAAAAGACCCGAGGTCTTCCTCTGCTGAAGCTGCTGCTGTGGCTGGAGGTGAAGCTGCTGAAGCTGGAACAGAAGACACCCTTCCTGCTGAAGCTGCTCCTGTGGCTGGAGGCGAAGTTGCTGAAGCTGGAACAGAAGACGCCCTTCCTGCTGAAGCTGCTCCTGTGGCTGGAGGCGAAGCTGCTGAAGCTGGAACAGAAGACGCCCTTCCTGCTGTAGCTGCTGCTGTGGCTGAAGCTTCAGTCTGTGCAGGGAGCACCGAGGAGCAGATGGACCTTGCTCCTATTGTAACTGAAACTGCAGGAGAGGAACTGCAGACAGAGGCCACAGCTGAACACTCTAAGGGTACACACAACACTACCCTGACCCTCAAATCTTTACCTCCCTCTCTTTTTATTTATGGCTCTTCTAGAAATGACCATTGTTTTTCTGCCTGTGCCTCCAAACACAGTCTGAGTGCTGTTGCTCCATTAACCAGGCGGCAGCTCCCCTCACATGTAACAGTTCATGTTGTATTTTAAAAGTATCGTCCGTGTTTTCTATTTAATGGCCTCCTTTAAGCTTCTCTAGGTGCTGCTTTTATTATCAGAATGCTACTATGTTTAGCACTGTTTGTCCAAGACAAATTTCCCACATGGGACAATAATGTTTATTCTTATCTTCTTAACTTACAGCAACTAAAGCGATATCTCTGATTGCCTTGGATTCAGTTTGTTAGTTACATGGGAGAGAAAGAGTAGAGAACTACTTCAATTTTCATTAAATTCTAAGTCATTACAAAGAGATCCTAACATAAATAAGGGAGATGCACTAGTTTAAACTTGTCTATAATATTAGAGAATACTTTGGGATATGCAGCTTGTTTTTCTCTGACAAACCCCACTGGCAACATTGATGTTCAGGTTAAAGACAAACGTCGGAGGTTTGTTGTTCCTGGTTCCTGACATTAGAATATGTCAACTTTACACTGATGTTGATTGTTTTAAGTTCCCTGAAAGTTCTGCTCATCCACGTAAGAGAACTGAAAACGTAAACAGGATGAAAACCTTTATGGAGAATTGGGTCATCTTTGCAGCTTGAACTGCTTGCCAATTTAGTGCTGGCAAACAATAACAGGACTAGAAAGAAATAGACTGAAATCATCTCAGGGACATACTGTAGGCACATGAGAACTGGCACAATATCATGTTTGTGACAGAAGCAAGCTTCATTGAGTTTTCTTCGTTCTTTCTGGGATAGATTATATTGGAGTGCATGATGTCAGTTAGTGTTTTCTGCAGCTCCTGACCCCTCCCATACCCTCTAGTCACAGAATGGCTAAAATGCTTATTTCCTGCTAATAACATTGAAGCGATCATATGGCTAGTGGACATATAGGGAACAAAGGTTGAGCTGATTTCAGTTGTGCTACAGTGGTTACTGTACTCTAATGTGGAACACTTCTTTTTTCTTTTTTAATATACACTACGGGTCAAAAGTTTTAGAACACCACAATTCTTCCAGTTGTTTATTGCAGTTCAAGTCATTCAGGTCCAATGAACAGCTTGAAAATGTACAAAGGTAAGTGGTGAACTGCCAGAGGTTTACAAAAAAAAAAGTTACCCAAAACTGTAAAATAATGTACACATCAGAATTATACACAATGGCCTTTTTCAGGGAACACAACATAGGTTAACAATTTAAAGCTGTTCTGCAGCGAAGGAGGCTGATCAAGCCTTGAAAGCTGCTGCTACTAATTCCTGCAGGTGTTCAACCTTTCTGGATTACTTCCCCCTCTGCCTGCATAAAAGCAGTGTTGGAACACACTGTGGTACCATACCCTCGTGAGCATCAGTTGAACCGTATTGTACTGCAGAAAGTAGAGTGTTGCTACAAAAATAGCGAGAAACGGGCAGTTAAAAATGGAGGAGAGATGGACCATCATAACACTTAAAAAATTCTCCTACAGAGAAACTGCAAAGAAAGTCAAGGTGTCAGTGTTTCTTTCACCATCCAAAGGCTCAGAAACAAACTGTGACAGGAAGAGGTCTGGCAGACCCAAAGACAAAATTGAATCAGAGGACAAGTTTCTGAGAGTTAACCGCTTGTGTGCTGGCGGCTCACAGCACAACAGCTTAATAGTAGTCGTAGTAAGCCCCAAACCCCATCGAGCTGGTTTGGGATGAACTGGAGAGAAGAGTGGAAGCAAAGCAACCTACAGGTGCCACATTTATGGGAACTTCTGCAACAGATATTGGAAGAATTTTGTGAAGAATATTTGATTTCTATTGTAGAGAGAATGCCATGGTTGTGTGCCGCTGTTATATCTGCCAAAGGTGGCTACTTTGAGTCAAAAGTTTAGAATACATTTTACTCTGTAAATAGATTCTATGATTTGTTTTTTTTTTTTTTAACTCCAATTGCTCATTTGTACCGTTCAGAGTGCAATGAGACATTGAACTGCATAATTTTTAATGAAAATTGGGATGTTCTAAAACCTTTGACCGGTAGTGTATATCACGAGGTGGAATCTTTTAACTGTTCCTGTTAATCATGAAAGAATCATTTTAAATTGGAATAAGTAGTTCTTCTCTAGTTCTGCTTTCTACTGTACACGCTGTGGGTCGATGCTTGTAGAGCTTTTTGGCTCTTTTCATCCATACTCTGTGTTATGCTACTGTTGGAGGATTTACTTGACTTGTATACTCAAACTGAAGTTAATTGTTGTGAGGATCAAGAGCAAAGGTGTATGTGATTAAAGGTTTGTCATCAGATGAAATTGCTTCTTGCATACTGCTACACTAAACCTGCTTGTGCAGTCTTCCCTTTGACTTTGTGACCAACTGAACTCTTTCACAGTTTGATTGTTCTTGTCCTAGGACTGCTAACAGTGTCTGTTTTCCCTCACAGAGTAGTTGACTGCTATTTTCTCATGTTAACGTCTGTTCACATGGGCTCATTTGCACCCTTATCTTTGTGTGTATGGAATGTGAGTTACAGGTGCCTGAGGTAATGTTGAGGTTACAGATCATTGTCCCCGGTGCATCAGTGGCTCATGATTGTAGTGTAGATGAATATACTGCTCTTCCCTAACAGCAGCTGGACGAGGAGAAGCTGGGAGTGGCTGGAGTTGGTGAGAGTACTACAGGAATCAGGATTGCAGGCCCTTTTTAAAAACTGTTTGAGTCCCAAAAAAGAAGAAGAGTGCAAATCCTACATCAAGGCCGTTGCTGCAGTATCTTCACGGGGTTTCAGATGATCCAACTACACGGCTGTTAGCTGTGTTTGAAGTTGGAAGTGTCCCACACATCCCAAGACTGTATTCCTGCTTCCTGAAGTAACCTTCCTTCCCCCGCTCCTCACCTTGGTCATTAATTGCACCACTTGTTTATTTCACTTTTTGAAATCTTAGCTTTTGGTTTATCTGGAATCGTATTCGATAAGTGTCGATAAGTGTAGGTGGAAAAAAGTTTTTAATGTGTTTTCATTTTTTTTTTTTTTTTTTAACTTTACTGTCACAGCATGCTGGCAGATTTACAGGAAATCCCTCTCTCTTGTATCTCTGTTTAAGAGTAACATAGCGCTGTGCGGGGGTCAGGCATCTTTTTTTTTTGACTTGTTTTGTTCCATTTCTTTTCTTACCTCTGCAGTATCACTCTTTCTCTATGATGGGCTGTTTTACTCTCTGGAAACATGTTTATCTTGACATCCTTTTTCCAGTCACAAACATGATGCTCCTTACGCTAGTGTCTCCATACTCCATTGGGGGTTGCTGCCATTGTAAAAATCTGTGGCCACAAACCTCCTTGTGTTAGCATGAGTAATGTGGAAATGTGCAGTCCCCTCAAAAAACACATACAAAACTGCATCTTTGTTCTCATTTTTAGAAATTATCAAATGTGGTGTGATGAAGCCCTTCAAGCAGCAGTTACTACTTTAAAATCAGTAACAGGGACACAGGACTAAACCTAGTACTGCATTAACTGACCTTGTTTTATTTCTGTTCCCATACAAGACATTTTGTAAAGCTCACCCTTCTACCAGTTTTCTTACATCTTTCTTTCCCTCCCCCTCCTTACTGCAGAAGCTGCGGCCGTGCCTTCGGAGCCAGAAGAACTGTTTGATAACAGCACTTACAAAAACTACCAGCACCACAGCTACAACCCCTACACATTCGCAGACCTGGATGTGCAGATGGCCAAGTTTCGTCTCCCTCAGCCCTCCTCTGGCAAGCCTTCACCCAGGCACTAAAAAGAGTTGATATGACCATAAGTTATGGCTTAAAGATGACAGTGATGGCAGTGTGTCCTTTTTTCATTTTCCCCCTACTTCTGTTGTTTTTAAAGTAAATCATTAAAGTCCACACATAAGAATTGAGGTCTGTTTTTTGCCTGACTTGGTTGTTTTGTCTTGTATAAAGCAATTGGTGTATAAAGAAATGGGAAAGATCAAACAGTTCTTTTATCATGCTTTTCTGCCTTAGGGGCATCATTTGAATAGAGCTGAGTGTGCAAGTGGTTTATCTGTGGTTCTATTTTAATGATTACAATTTTGACTCCTTTAGCATGCCTGCATGCACATAATGTTCAAATTATCCATACGCATTCGTTTAGGAATAAGCACTCAGCAGTCTGTTGTGTTTCACGCATTAGTATGTTGATGATTAGAACATGTGTGTATATAAAGGAACAAAGTATAAAGCGAGGGAAGTGAATCGCTTTTGCTAAGACAAAAAAAACAGCAGGGCGCAGAAGGACTCGCAGGCAGCAGGACGTCATGTCTCCGCCCACCTAATACATAATCATGAGTCCTGCGCCCCTGCGTGCCCTTGCGCGATGACGTAACGCGACAACTGCGGGTCCCGATTGCTGCAGCCGCTTGTCAGTGTGACGAAGATTGGCACTCAGGTAAGCTGTCACTCAAAGTCCCTCTTTTTCCGTTCCCTATCAATCAAACAATCTGGGCCGCACGCAAAAATGTCCCAGGGCGAGGAGCGCGGACTTAGTCAGGGCAGTAGAGGATGTTTTTTAGAGGAAACAGAAGCGGCAGAGCTGTGTGAAGGATAAAAAAAACTGTATACATGGGAGGGGGGGTTAAAAAATATGTCGGCGTTTTGGGGGCTGAGGAGGATTGTGGAAAAGCAAAGGGCGAGCGCTAGAAACGAGGCCCAACACTTTACCACGTAGGGGAGGGGAAGTAGAGGGCAGCTGTCCCCGCATGATTGATTGACTGAAAAGGGGAGGAATTTAGGATCAACCGGGCTAGCAATCCAATACTTAATAATTTCTTTGCTGCCCAATTATTTCATATAGCTGACAAGAAATATAATTTAATTTAAAATGCATACTGTTAAGCGACCGACGCGGTCTTATTATTTGGTAAAATGGCTTACTTCGAATCAATCCGCAGGAGGGTCTTTTTCTGTACCTGGCTAGATTGGTTAGCTAGCTTGTTTTTTGGCCGCGATTACCTTCGCTAAATATGGCGCTTTGCGTTTTGGTTGCACTACCAGCACGAATACACTTTGAAGTTAATACTTAGCTACGTCGAAGACGTTAGCTCGGCCATATGGTTGCTTATTTGACTGAAGCCTAGGTTGGCTTCGTGAACTAGCGCAAATGTGGCGTTTACGTTACTGGATAATTGTTAGCTGTACGAAAACGACCGTTTTTCCAGTCGGGCTGCTTTGTTTACGAGTAACGTTAGTCGGGTTATAGGAGAGTAGGCTAATATTAGGCCAAAGGATTTATTTCACTTTAATGTCCCCTTGCCGCCACGGTTGCCAAAGCTAACACGAGCTAAAGGCTAAACCGTGGTGGGTGTGTTAACATCAATTGCAAGACACGCTAAGATAATATCAGCATTATTATTTGTACAACACCCCTTAGGTTCATGATACCAGCCTCTTCTTGGCTTTTAGAAGTGAGCTGGATAAGCTATATGCAAAGAAGAGTAACGTTGGACCCCGTAGTGTGCATTCGCTACGAGCACATATGAAGACAACATTCGATTATATCATTAGCACCTTGTCATTTCTGTTCTAATATTGACATTTTGTATATATTTTTCATCTTGGTGTTACAAAGGGGAACAGTATTATGTCCATACTTCTGTATTTTACCGTAACAATGCCAGCCTAATTAACAAAGCCAGTAACACTGATAATAGTTTAATAGTGAAATCAGAACAGTTCTGTCATTTGAAGCTTATGTGCAAACACCTGAGGCAGTCTAACTGAAACTGTGTGTACTGTGTAGGTTGGCCACCAGTCCCTGCACTCTATAATGCCCCAGTGTTTGCAACATCTGCAGTGAACGTGATGGCAGCCCACTCAGTCTCCATAGATAAGTACCCAAAGGGAGAGCAGCAGGTGGGTGAGAGGGACAAACTTTGCTTGGACTTGCAGGGAGCTATAGTCTGCTCTTTTGAGATACTAGTTAACTAAAGAGAATAAGCACAACAGCAGGACAGGATACTGTTTGTAATTGGGACATCTAAACATTCTAGGCTACAACTTTGAGTGTTCTGGACTCTTTGCCTAATAGATAATTTATTGTTAGTGGTGATAAGTCAGCCTTGGTAGCAGAATAACGTGAACACTTGGTGCATGTAACACTGGTACGCAATCAGTGTCAGTGCTGTTACACCAGTTTGAGTAATATATAGGCTGTGAGCTTGTCTCTGAAACTCAGTATGGGAGACATCAGTAATGCATTGTAAGCCTCATTTCCTCCTAGTATTTATCTGTATGCATATTTGTAAATTGCTTAAAAAACATCTTTATTTAGGTGCCAAAATTTGTGGGTGTTGAGAGCTAAGAATGAACTATGACTAAGAAGAAATGTTCCTCCCTACGCAGGCAATCATTTTTGGTCTATTTGTGTTCAATCTAAGTCATTGTTGGCTGCAGTCACATGGTTGGGGATGGGATTTATGCTCCTCGAAGGGACTGTGTTGCTGGTAGGCAGGCACAGTGTAAAAAGGGAGAAAGACTTTGCTCAATGAAAGTATTTTGCAGAGCCTGTGCTCACATTTCAATTCAATTCAGTTTTATTTATAAAGCACCAAATCACAACAACAGTCGCCTCAAGGTGCTTTATATTGTAAGGTAGGCCCTATAGTAATACAGAGAAAAACCCAACAATCATATGACCCCCTGTGAGCAAGCACTTTGGCGACAGTGGGAAGGAAAAACTCCCTTTTAACAGGAAGAAACCTCCGGCAGAACCAGGCTCAGGGAGGGGCGGGGCCATCTGCTGTGATTGGTTGGGGTGAGAGACAGAAGATGGGATAGAAGACATGCTGTGGAAGAGAGACAGAGATTAATAACAAGTATGATTCGGTGCAGAGAGGTCTGTTAACACAGGCGTATGGAAGTTAGGGGAGTGTATTCTCAGTTGTTATTCTTTGGACAGCAGAGATGGTAGTGTTTCACTTTCTGGATCATGAGGGTTCTGCCAGACCTATGCACTGGGGACTTAAAAAAATATTTCAGAAAAGGGTTACAACCTAATGAATCTTAATATTTTCCCATTTCTTTTAACAGTTTGTTTGTTTAAAGTATGGAGATGTTAGCAAAGGGAATGGAAGAAGCAAATCGGTCATTGTCATCTTATTTTCCTTTTATACTGGAGGTGGGAACTAAACTCTCTGATGTGTTGCCTGTCCTGCTGTGTGTTGAGATATATATAAGCATTTATGCTGATCTGTCTGTTCCACCACTCAGTTAACATTATATCAGGTGGACAGTGCTACAGTAATGATAAACAAGATAAAATTGTACCTCCCACACTCATTCGGTGCAGTCATTGGCAAACTCTGCGGTGCCTGCAAAACAATGTCAGGTAAAATAGTGGCATTTAGTTCATGTGCGATTCTTATTATGTATCCACCCAGGAGTACGCCTAGTGCTACTTCCAAGGGAATGTTGTCAAAAGCAAACACAGGAGGACACTGACATAAATAACCCATAATGCATTGTAACAGTGAAGCACAAAGTTGCATGACAGAGGCAGCTGGGATTAAACATCAGAAACTATCTGTTAATGTTTTTCATTGTATGTTTAAAAATATATATATATTGTTACTCTGTTCATTTAATGGGGTTGAGTGATCGCTTTAATGTGTCTCCTTTTGGCAGGGAGGCTCAGAGGAAGTGATGTAAACCCACAAAATGGTGCTCATGAAAAAAGCTATACCACTGTTTATTCACACCAATGTCTGTTGAACAGCAGTACAGATTGTGTCTGCAGAGTGTGGGAAATTTTATGCTGAAATAGACTGAAGTGATTCTGTCTGCCGCAGATACACAGCAGTTATTTTTCCAAGTAACATGATGTCATCGAAATGCATGACTCCAAAAATGTGACTATCCATGATGACGTGGCTCCATTTCATCAGTCGTACAAAAATGAAGCCAAAATTTCCCACTTGTGAGGGCTGCCATCTTGTACTTCAGGAGTCAGAGTCTGTGCAGTAGTGACTCTTAGTGGAGGAGTTGTTGGTCTCCTGTCTACAGCCCCACATGATTTAAACGTGAGCATATCCCATGTGCTTTTTATGTAGCCGGGGTTGTTCAGTTTTAACATCTCTGCTGGTGGTTTTACTGCTCCTCACGACTCAGGAAATTAAGGCAAATAAAGCCATGTTGGTTTAATTAAAAAGGCACACATCTTACCATACTATAGTTGTATACAACATCTAACATCCCTTCCTTCATCCTTGCTAACGTGTTAGCTGGATTAGCAGTTAGCACACACACTGTTAGAAGGTTGTTGTTATACACCAGTGTTGCTCATAGTCGAGATGTTTGACTAATTAGTCAGTGTAACTTTGTTACCCTGATTTTAGACAAGAGAAATGACAGCTGCATACACACCTCAGAAACACAGTGTTACTGTAATTATCTAAAGATTCAATGTTGCCTTTTGAGATTTTAACATAAAGAGAACTGGAGACTTACACTCTCTGAGCACTCTGCAGCCTGGTAACATGGAAACTTTCAATTGGATCTTACATTTAAAAACACATCAGCAGAAAGTTTCTTTGAAGTATAACTTTTTTCTTTTCATTTAACAACATGACCCAGAGTAGCAGTAGTTGTTAGTGTTTGTTTTTTAAATCAACAGCTGCATTTACTCAGGCAAAAACAAGTGAGGGAGACTATCAGAGCCAAGCTGGGTCTGGATTCTTGGGTCCAGTGGTTTGTAGAAACTTCCTACTATTCTTTCAACACAGCTGTCCTGTGCCAGATGTTCATTTGACCCACTAGGGTAGACATCGTGTCAGAAACATCAGGAGGACTGAGGTTCATTAGAGGGATCAAGAAGAGCTCAGGCTTCACCATCAGCTCCCTCAAAGGGAAGTCTTCAGATCTCCACCGTAGGCCTAAAAGGAGGACAAACCCAGCACTTAAACAGTGTTTCTGAACTTTTACACAATGGTGTTACATTTAGTTCAGTAGAAAATTATTTAAAATCTAAACATATAGTAATTAGAGAGGTGTTGCCCTAATATGTTCAGAAGCTGAGCACAGCAGACATCATCAGTTTTCTTAAATCCCAAACTGAGTAACTGTTTATGCGCTTAAAGGTAAAGAGGATAATGGTACATAATGATACCAATTACATGGATATATAATCCCTTTGACTTTCTTTCATGAACTTCCTCAGTAAGGTAGCTGCAGCCTTCACTGACGGTAAATAATCTGGCAGTTTAGCCTTTGTTCTTTTTTTAAATCAGGTCATTTTTTGAGTTACTATAATTTTGCTCCAAAGTTAAATAAATGAATTTAGCATAAAGAGTGGGCATATTGGATGATTCATCTGTCACTGGGTGGTGCTGAAATCTGAGAGCAACTCCGGTAATCAAAGAATCATCACAGTCAAATGTGAAGTTTATCCCTTAAAGCTCATCCTTCCATTATCCTGACACACTTTGGTTCTGAACGTCTTATATATTTTACAGTCTGCAATTCTGATGACAGCTGACATGCAAAGTGTTTGTTAAAAAACAAAGCTATATAGAGCAATAAAATAAGCATTAGTTCTTTCCATGGATTTTTAAATTGGATTCAGGTCGTGTGATTGGCTGGGCCTGATGGCAGTTGATTTTTATCAGGAATGTCGGTATATTTTTCCATTCATCCTTCCTTCAGATATATGAAGTGTGCGAGTGCCGTATGCTGGAAAAATGGCCCCACACCATGATGTTCTCACCTCCAAACTTCACTCTCGGTTTGGGGTGTTTGACTTTCAAACATGGTGTGTATTACAGCATCCAAAGTTTTCAGTTTTGGTCTCGCCTGACCAGAATATGTTCTCCCAGTATTTCACAGGCTTGTCTAAATGTTGTTTAGTCAGGCTTAAAACACACTTCAGCATGCTTTTTCTTCAGCGGTGGAGTCTTGTGTGGTCATTGTGCATACAGGCCAGTCGTACCTGCTGATTCCAGATCTCTTCTCATAATTCTTTTGACTCCCCTGTCTGAAATCTTGCAGGGAGCATCTGGTCATGGCTGGTTTTGGTAAAACGATGCTCTTTCCACTTCCACATTATAGCCCCAAACAGTACTAATCACTAGAACAGTCTTCAGAACTGTTCTTGTAAGCGATGCCATCAGTATGTTTTGCAGGAACCATAAGGTTGCGCAGGTTTTGAAAGAGCTCATTGGTTTTACCCAGTATGAGATGTTTCTTGTGTGACACCTTGGTAACGATTCAGCTTTTCACAGTCACCAGTTGGGACTGAGCCAGCTGATATTAATTTGCACCAAGTGGCAGGACTGCTTTATAATTACTGATAGATTTCAGCTTTTGCACCTCCCTTTCTTAATGTGTTCAATACTTTTTCACAGTTGTAGGGAAAATGGATTTGTGCTTTGAGCAGCAAAATTGAGTATGTGGGTTGCACCCACGAAAACTCACCAAATCTTCCCTTCCAAACAGCATATTCTTCTATTGATTGGTGTCATTTATTGATTTGGATGATTGAAGTCTGCCATATTGGCAGTTTATGCATTTGCCAAACAGGGCCTCAGTAGCACGTGATGCTCCTCCACATGCTGGTCACCAGCTTAGTCGTATACCTGCAGGGTGGCTGGGCTCAGAAGGTAGAGCAGGTTGGAAGGTCTGTGGTTTGATCGCTGGCTGCTCCAGTCTGCATGCCAAAGTATCAAAGACACTGAAGATGGATACTGTGTGTAAATGTTAGACAGAAAGCACTTGAATTAATATGTGTGACTGGGTGAATGAGGCATGGTGTAGAAACATGTTCTTTCTGTTAGTCCAGTTTACTGCAGAACACCTTATTGTCAGTTTGAAACAGCAGGTTGTGGTTATGGAAAGTAAACAGTAGACCTTCTCTCAGTATCTAGACTCTGCCTCCAGTTACCAAGGAGATACACCCAAAATTCTCTAACTGTTGCTGCTCATCAAACTTCTAAGAAAGGTGACTCTTTGAACCCAGATCAACATGATGAGTAGTAGTAATGGCAGTACTAGTAATCTGAGGTGAACTTCTTTTGTTTTTGTTTGAGCCCTGCCCCATTTGCTAACAGAGAGGGTGGGCTTTATGACCTGTACTGCAGCCTGACACCAGGGGGCAGTAGACACTTTTTGGGAGCTGTCAGGTCGTCCAGGTTTTCTGTAGTCATTTGTGAGTAACTTGTTGATCTCAGAAAATAGTCTTTATGCTTGAAAATTCCTATGACTTTGAAAAGGAGTGCTATTAAAATGAAGCTCAGCCACACGTTGTCACATGTCGTCTTTCTCTTGAACGCTCCATGCTGTAATTGTCTGTTTCTTGTCTGTTCTCACCTTCCCTGCAGATGCAAGGCATCATAAAGGTAGACAGTGATTCGGAGCAGAAGTTTATGGAGGGTACGTTGGGAGAGGTGCCCAGCCTGGCACCAACAGAGCCACAGACACCCATGGACGCTGACAAGGCCTCCATATATCGGTAGGAGTGTATGTTTGTGTTTGTTTAAATAGAAAATCAGACATTCTCAACAGTAGCAGTATATGCAAGCTGTTTAATTTAAATTAAATCAAACTATATATGAAAAAAAGTTTGCACATGCATATTTTCATCATCTTCCTCTGTAGTCTTCCTTCTCCACCACTGCTCTCTCTCACGCCTCTTTTTCTCTTCATCCTCACCTCCAAACTGACTTCCTGAACTGAAGTCAAATCTTTAACACATGAAAATGTGCATAGACATGATTATTTATTCCAAATGTTGTCCTAATTACATATCATCAGCAGATTAGACTTGTAACCCTGCTGCCCCCTGATTGCTTACAATGAGCATCATGTTAGCTTATAACCAGCTGTTGTTTAGGCAGCAACAGCTGGTTATAAGCTAAGATTATGCCAGCTGATGTTAGACTAGTGTCCTAAAAGGGTCCAGATAAAGAGTTTGGTTACATCCTCACATCAAATGAGAGTTTATTTTCCAAGCGTTAGAGTCCAACAACGTGAGCTCCACTTCAAAGAAAGTTTCACCAACACTGGCAAAAATATTTTTGGTTACTGACAGAAGAGTTCAGGATATCCTCCACACCTCACCTCAGGAGGGAAGCAGGTTGAATGGTTGAAAGAGTTTAGGACTGTGTGTGTATACGTGTGTGTAAATATACATATATTAAATGTCTGATGTCAACAACAAGTTCTGATTCATTTAGGTCTCACGTCCTGCTGCCAATACTTTTTTTGTTTTTCCCCGTCCCTGTGGATTTTCCAAGTTCTTACTGAGGAAGCTTGAAGTGATCCTTTTTCTGTGTGTGTGTCTGTGTGTGTGCCTTTCGCAGGCATCCTCTGTTCCCTCTGTTGGCCCTGCTGTTTGAGAAGTGTGAGCAGTCCACGCTGAGCTCTGATTGCATCACCTCAGCAAGCTTTGATGTGGACATTGAGAATTTTGTCCGTAATCAAGAGAAGGAGGGGAAACCTTTCTTCAGCGAAGACCCTGAACTTGACAACTTGGTGAGACATTGTTGCTTCAGAAAGCTAAACCCTATTTCACAGCATTTATGTTTGTACATGCAGAGGGCTATGTAACCTATACGAACACGCTTGCATATTGTCTTCCAAACAACCAACAACTTGAAGCTCAACAGGGATGTTGATATACCGATTGGTTGAAAAGAAAGGGAGTGACAGAAGGTCAACACAAACCACAAAAAGTAAACTATAATAAAAGATAATCAAGAACAGCATGAAAGGCTTTGGTGGACACTTTTCATTGTTTTCACTTCAGCTCTTTGTTTGTTGATTTCACTTCTCTCTGAAGGGCCAGCAACAGTAGAAGCCCACAGACTTGTTGTTTGTGACAGTAAACGGCTACAGGGGCCAGAATCGGCCTGTTAAAGACGGCCCACGGGATGGCTTTGGAAATGTGAAGGAGGGCATAAATTTTAGACTTTTAGGTTTATTTTCCTACTGAGAAAGACCTCGTTACCATTCATGCTACAACAAATAAGTAGTAATTAAATCTTCACAGGGTGGCATCGTGCTGTATTGCTTGTTCACCGGTTTCTACCAGTTAATAAGAATTCCTTGTGAAAATGATGCCACAGTGGGTATTATTGAGTGGTCAGGTCTGACTTGGAAATTCTGTGCTGTGATCAGAAGCGACTGTCATAGCTGGACCTGACCTTTGACCTCCCTGAAATGCCCTCAGGTAAACATTTGTTAAACAGAAAGATGTTGAGCCTAAGAACTCTTTCCATTCCTTCTATCTGAAGATGGTGAAAGCCATCCAGGTGCTGCGGATCCATCTGCTGGAGCTGGAGAAGGTGAGCGACCTGTGCAAGGACTTTTGCAGTCGCTACATCGCCTGCCTCAAGACTAAGATGAACAGTGAGACTCTGCTGAGTGGTGACCCGGGAAGCCCATACTCACCTGTACAAGGCCAGGCCCAGAGCTTCTCACCCACCAAGTCTCAGGTATGCAGTGTAGGTGAACTACAGGCGTCACCACCAAACGCCTCAGGTGAAGAGTTAGCTACCACTGATCAGTGCCCCTGCTGGGGTATATTAGCCAGTTAAATGGGAATACTTTAAAAATGGCGTTGTAAGAGTTAGCAGCATGGAAAACATACATGCGCCTACTTTATTTATGCATGCTCTATTACACAGACCCCCAGCTCCATATCAGGGACCATTAGTCCCCAGGGTCAAATTGTAGTTCCAGCATCGGCCCTTCAGCAAGGAAACGTTACCGTGACAGCTGTCAACCCCACCCAGGTGGTCGCAGGTATGTCATCTTGGCGTACGACCCCTTCCTCAGGTACTGCACTAATGACTGTAGCCGAAATATTCACATGTACCAACAGGACTCTTTGATCGAGTCTTCTGCGCTCAGCTGAGCAGGTTAGAAAATTGTGTGTTTGTATTTCAGGCGGGACTGTGTACCAGCCAGTCACAGTCGTAACTCCTCAGGGCCAGGTGGTAACACAGGCTCTTTCTCCCGGGACAATACGCGTCCAGAACAATCAGGTAATACATCTGTCTATGTTGCTGCCGTGCTATTAAGTGGAATCCCTGTCATTGAATTTTACTGCTCCCACTTGTGATTCCTAGAGTATTTAAAAGTAGAATGGGAGGCAGAGTAAAAGTGTATTGAATTAAATGAAGACAAGCTTAGAGGTGTTGGAGGGCATCACGTTGTAACTTTGCTGTTACATTGTTATAGAACAACCTTTACTGCGTATTGACTATGGCAGATAATGTGTTGTCTGCTCCTAAGAACAAATGATGTAGCTTTTTAAGATTGGTGCCCTGTCATTAAGGGCAAATAATTCAAAATTAGAGCTGAGGTCCTTGATTAAATGATGTAGAACAGTATTGTAATTTAACATAACCTTTCATTCTGTTGAGATAATTAAAAGATGGCTAAACAAACATCTGTGTACTCAGCTTCAGCTGCAGTTTCACCAGGACTTGAACCTCTTTAGTCATGAGGACAATTCAACCAAGAACAAGCGCGGCGTTCTTCCAAAACATGCCACGAATGTCATGCGCTCATGGCTCTTCCAGCACATCGGGGTGAGTCTTTGTGCATAGATCATCTGCCTGTATAGAACTCAAGTCCTTACAAAATAGTGATGCATTTCAACCCTGTTCTATTGTGCAGCATCCATATCCCACAGAGGATGAAAAGAAGCAGATTGCTACTCAAACAAACCTGACACTTCTGCAGGTCAACAACTGGTGAGTTGCTCTTCATCCCAAGAAAATACTAACTACATTACTATTTACAGTCATGTTTGTGATGGCAGGCATTTTTCTACTACTGCTATGATGCCTTCCAGTCAGGTTTTAGACAGAACCACAGCGCTGAAACCGCTCTGACCAAAGTGTTTAATGACATATGTCTGAATACAGACAGTGGAAAAATGTCAGTTTTAGTTTTACTGGATCTCAGTGCAACATTTGATACAGTTAAGAAAGAAAGAAAGAAAGTATACTTTATTGATCCCCATGGGGAAATTCCTCTCTGCATTTAACCCATTCACTCTGTGAAGCAGTGGGCAGCCATTGGGTGCCCGGGGAGCAGTGTGTAGGGACGGCACCTTGCTCAGGGGTACCTCAGGGTAGCCGTTCAGTGGATTCGAACCACCGACCTTCCGATCATAGGGCCACCACTCTACCTAGTGAGCTATCCCTGCCTAAAAATACTTCACCTGTCCGGTGGAGGACCCGAACGCTGTGAGCAGGATTTGAACCTGCGCGGGGAAACCCCATTGGATTTCGAGTCCAGCGCCTTAACCACTCGGCCATCACAGCCATATCACAACATATTACTCAAACGACTGGAGAACTGGGCAGGTCTTTCAGGAACTGTACTAAACTGGTTCAAAACATACTTAGAAAACAGGAAATACTTTGTATCAATAGGTAACTTCACATCTGAGCAGACAAGTATCATGTGGAGTTCCCCAAGGTTCCATCTTGGGACCTCTTCTGTTTAACATTTACATGCTCCCACTGGCACAGATTATAAAGAACAACAAAATAAACTGTCATAGCTATGCAGATGACACACAAATATATATCACAATGTCACCAGGAGACCGAGGCCATGTACAGGCTCTTGGTAAATGCATTGAGGAAATTAATGACTGGTTGTGCCACAATTTTCTCCAGCTAAACAAAAACAAAACTGAAGTAATAGTCTTTGGAGCCAAAGAAAAACGATTACAGGTCACCAGAGAACTTCAATCTATACACCTAAAAACCACAAACCAGGCGAGAAATTTGGGTGTAGTGATGGATGCAGACCTAAACTTAGAAAAACACATTAAGATTATAACAAAATCAGCTTACTATCACCTCAAGAATATATCAAGGATCTGATGTCTCAACAGGACCTGGAAAAACTAGTCCATGCATTCATCTTTAGCAGGCTTGATTACTGTAACAGCATCTTTACAGGTCTACCTAAAAAATCAGTTAGACAACTACAGCTCATTCAGAACTCTGCTGCTCGAGTCCTCACTAAGACCAAAAAAGTGGACCACATCAGTCCAGCTCTGAGGTCTTTACACTGGCTGCCTGTCCGTCAGAGGATAGACTTTAAAGTTCTGATGCTGGTCTATAAAGCTCTGAATGGTTTAGGACAAAAATACATCATTGACCTCCTGACCCAGTATGAACCTTCCAGATCCCTCAGGTCATCTGGATCCAGTTTTTTATCAGTTCCCAGAGTCAGAACCAGACACGGAAAAGCTGCATTCAGCTTTTATGCTCCATATATCTGGAACAAACTCCCAGAAAGCCTCAGATCAGCTGAAACACTCAGTTTATTTAAATCCAGGTTGAAGACCCACCTGTTCTCAGCTGCATTTGAATAAAGCACCAAATCTGCACTGTTTTACTTTTAAGCTTAAATTTCAAAACTTGTTTTTTTTTGTTTTTTGTTTTTTTCATTTTAAATCATGCTTTTTATTTGTTTTTCTTTTTTAATGTCTCTGTAAAGCACTTTGAATCACCTTGCTGTTGAATTCTGCTGTATACATAAACTTGCCTTGCCTAATTGTTGTAGTATAATTGGTCAGCCAGGTAATTGTGCGGGGCTTCTTGTGATCAGCTGAGGGTTTCTTCTTTACTCATCTCGTTTCACTTTTCACTCATGAAACTCTGACTTGTTCCCATAGTTTGCCATTTGACCTCTCTGCTTTTTTGCCTAATGAAAACAAAACAAAAAAGACGATATTTAACTTTGTCCTAAGTTAATAACGGCAACTTCTTTAAGTACAGGTAGGACGTGTCACCTTTTTGGCTAAGTTTAAGGAGGTTACGGTGTATTTAATATGTACAGGACATCAGACAGTTCCTATTCTTTGTGTCCTTCGAGTCAGGGTGTGTAAAATCCAGCTAACCATACAGCTGTCCATACCTGTCAGTGAGCCTAATCAGCACCTGTTAGCGTTTGAAGTGCAAAGGTCTGTACAGCCAGCATCACCCTGTGTCTGCAGGTTTATAAATGCACGGAGACGGATCCTGCAGCCCATGTTGGATGCCAGCTCTTCAGAGACACCCAAAGCCAAGAAAAAGACACCTCAAAACCGGCCACTGCAGCGCTTCTGGCCTGATTCCATCGCAGCAGGAGGAGGGACCCAGCAGCAAGTTACCATGCCTGATGGTAGGCAGCACAACACCGTATCGAGATGCTTTTGTTGTTGTACTTGGCCCATTATATTAGAGTTAATGCAGAGAAACAGACACACACTAGTTAATGTAGTGATACCAGCAGATTTCCTGCCCGCTGCTGCTGCTTGACAAACTGTCGTTCTAGTTTGGCAACAAATGTCATCACTGTATCACAAATGTTGCTGCTTTTAACAAATTGCTGACAATGTGACTAGGACTGCAACATTTCATAGCTCGATTGTTTAAAAATCCTTGACACAAATTGATTCAATGCTTTGTTTAATCTACAGCTCTGTAGCACTCAGGTGTCACTATTAAGTAGCTTAATGTGGAAAGCACAGAGGCAGTTGGTACTGTTACAGAGACAGTGCGCTCAGGTAGAGAAAAAAAGATTTTTCCAGCATCCAAAACAACAGTGCTGTTGCTATGATTGCCACAGGAAGTTTTACTAGGAAAAAGCTGGCAGGAGTTCTTGAGCAAACCACCTGATCAACAAGCTCCAGCATGAAGAACAGCGAACTTTGTAAGCTGCTCTGTCCACCCCTGTTTGTTTTACACGGCAAAAAAAATCTGGACTACAGAAGTTAAACAGATGAACTGTTAAGTAAAGACGTGAACTTAGTCTGATACAGTTTTAGTTTAAATAAAGCAGATGCTGAAGGCTCACAGCAGCTCTTCTACTTTATATAGTGAGAGGAAAGAGGGCATGAGGTGTAACAGACCATATTCATTTCAAGGCTGCAAGGCAGACTGAAACAAATACAGTTTTAATTCAACAAAAAACAAAACTGTAAGATCATATTGGATGTGTGTTTTACATGATAAAGCAGAATAAAAGCACACAAAGCAAACGTTAGTCATTTCCTGGAAAACAACGAGACATGTTCGTGACTCGTGTCAGGAGTTTCCAGCCACAGCTTTTCCCTTCTGCCTTTTTTGGTAATAAGCTTTTAAAAAAAACTGTCTCAATATTTTAGGTACAATGGTGACGATGAACGTGGAGGGTCTGCAGAGCCTGACATCAGACGGTGCCACGCTGGCAGTACAGCAGGTGATGCTGGGAGGCCACAGTGAAGACGAGTCGGGGGACAGCGGAGATGAGGACAATGACGCGGACATGGCGGGGCTGGGCCTGGACAATAGCAACTCATTGCAGTAGAGGACAAGCACCGCCCACACGCAGAGGACACACAAAATGAGTTCGACAGAACAGAGGTGCGTCCGTTTGATTTCCACAGAGCACAGGACACACTGGGACGGACCCTGCCTCCACCCTGCTGAACGGCGGTTGTTGCTGCACGTGTATGTCAGGAGTGTCATTTCACAAACAGTTTTTTATTATATAAATGATGTAGGTGAGTGCACTTTTTGTATATTTAAGCTCAAAAAGATGAAATCAAACTGAAAAACAAAACAAGTGTTAAAAACACCTGAGACAAGTTTGTATACTCCGTTAATAAATGTTGACTTTTTTTGTCCCCGCCCCCGTCCCCCCCCTGCTCCCAGCTAGATTGTCATTTTGGATGAGACCACTTCTGTCTTGTTCTTGTATCTCTGGTTTGTCTTGACTTTTGCATGCTTGTGTTTTAAGTAGATGTGTGCTCTTATGACTGACTCCATGGCTCACACTGCCCCCTGCAGGCAGAGTAGAGCACAGGTGGAGAGATTAAAAGTAAATTAGAGGAGAGATGCTTATTTTTCTATACAAACATATGAAATGAGTGTTTTTTTGTTTGATTTTTGGTTTCATTTTTGTGTTCTCCTGTTTTGTAAGAAATATTTATGTACAGATTCATAATAAATGCTGTGACCCTGTTTTCCAGGGTTCTTTTGAAGTTTTCTAAAAAACAGAAAAAGAAATTGAATGCTGATGAAAATTACTATTTAAATTGGTTTTAAGCTTAAAATATTAACAAGGCCTTATCTGTGTTCTTTTCTAAAATAAATCTTACCAAGAAGCACAAAAAGGAAGTATGACCCTTGGAGAAATTGGCCAAAAAGACACTAAACAGTGGAACACTTGTGGCTCCGTAAAGCATATTTTTACTTTGTGTACTGCAGTATCACGGGAACCCTCTCCAGCAGCAAAGCGACTGCAGCGTTCCCGTCTTTGTTTGGCCCACAATGTGTATACCATACATTATGTCTTTTAACCATCTTACAGTAGTAGCGTAGGTGTCACTTTCTAAAATGCACAATCCAGAACACTATGCTAACCACACAATCAGGAGGGGTTACGAACTCCATCAATAAGAAGCAGTGGACTTTTTGCACGCATTTAGCTTTTATTTTATGTACACGCTACATACATGCTGTTGCATTGAAAACAGAGCAGCTGGAAACTTGGAGTCATTGCCCTCCTGAAGGAATGATCCCAAGGGCTGCAGCTGCGACCATGACCCCCCGCCCCACTACACACACACAGTGAAGGATCTGAAAGCTCCATCAGTTTGACATTACTGCACATATTGGGGTGCCTCTTGTTTAAATAACTGTAATGCTGTACTGTAAAACAGTTGTTTGTAAGTAGTTGCAGTAACTCAGTTTTTATCCCTCTTGTAAAGTTAACTTTGTTCATTTGATTCAGTCTGAGGGTTTAATGGCTACGCGTTGCCCTCGCTGAACTCTGTCACCTCTGTCTAGCTTTTTTGAAGCATTCACTTTTCTCTTGTACTTCTCGCTCGTCTGTTTTGCCTTAGAGCTTTCTATTTTGGAATAAATGATGCCTAACTCTGCCGTCCACTGTCTCTTTACTCTTTTTCCGTCAGGTTCTCCATCAAACAGGACTGCTTCAAAGTCTCTGTGATAATGTGTACAGTTTGTCTCTACAGGTACTTGTTGCCAAATGTGGAGACATGTGTATAGTCCGGTGAGAAGTCACTGTGGGGGATTCAGTTTCCTGTTTTCAGAGCCTCTTCTTTCTGAAATGTACGGAGATGCTTATTAATACATATAAAATGCACTCGATATGTTTTAAAACATGCAGTTTTATCTTTACTCCGGCTGCAGTGCTCAATTTGAAATCCTCGTGGCTTTCCAAAGCCTGTGGATTTGCACAAATGTTAACCATGTTCCTAAACACCAAGGATCACAAACCTTAATGGCTGTTGCTCTGAGGTCTGTACTCATGAAGACATTTGAGCGTCTGGTACTATATCATGTCAGATCTATCACTGACCCTCATGTGGGCCTCCTTTTCACTTACAGAGCCAACAGGTCAGTAGATGATGCTGTTAACATGGGACTGCACTGGAACCTATGCAAGTGACATTTCTTAGTACTGCTTTGAATACAATCATCCCGCCTCTGCTGCAGGACAAGCTCCCCAGCTGATTGTTCCTGCTCCCACCTGCACTTCCTGTCTGACAGAAGGCAGCATATGAGACTGGGCAGGCATGTCTCAGACTTTCAGTGCATCAGGGCTGTGTACTTTCTCCTCTGCTATTCTCCCTGTACACCCAACACTGAGCCTCCAATCACCAGTCCAACAAACCTGAAGTTTGCAGATGAGACCGCCATCATCGGGCTCATCTCAGGTGGAGATGACGAGCTCAGTGCTGCCAAAACAATGGAGCTCATAGTGGACCTCGGGTTGAAACTAGCCCCTCAGATCCCATCTTCCTGCATGCCTGCCCAGTGGAGACAGTGAAGTCCTTCCACTTCCACTTTAATTGGCTGCAGTCTGCCTTCCCTACAAGACCTGTACACCTCCAGGACACTGAGACAGGCGAAGAAGATTGCTGCCGACAATTCAGTAAAGGCACTTTGCACATCATGCCGTACCTTACATGTACCTTGCATACATATTTCTTCATTTTTAATTTGTGATCTATATCTGTAGGTAGTTAGTATATATTCTCTTTGTGTGTATTTCTTTTTCATATTTGTAATATTTACATAGAAATGTACCATATATTCTATCTCTGTACCACTGTTTGTTGGGGGGGGGGTTTGCACCACGACACGATGATAAATTCCTTGTTTGTGTTCAAACTTCGCAATGACAGTGATTCCGTTTCTAAATATAGCGTCTTAAACAATAACATGAGAAGTAATTGCATCTTTGTATACGCAGATTGTTACAAACTTTGAATAAGTTATGTCAGATGATGACATCTGATGCATACATTTTTGCATTTTCATTGCATAATAAAGCGCTTTGTGTATCTGTTCACAAGCTAATCAAAACGCACCGACTAAACCCGCTATGTGTGTAAAGACATTTAAACCAGTTACGCGTAGATGAGCCTCAAAAGAATGCTGCATGTGCATTAATAGTAATATTACATTCATAATGTATCAGTCTGAATCCATTTTTAGCTCTATAGACATTGTCTGCTGGATGTGACAGACAGGATTAGTACTTGACTCAAGTCAAGATTTGCTACATCAGGACCTTAAATATGGACACAGGTTTTTCTCACTGACCTCCATCTGTTTGTGGATCCAGCTGAGAGCGTGCGTGATGCGGGTGTAAACGCCCGGCTTGTTTATGTGAGCACAGCCAATGCCCCAACTGGTTGCTCCAACTAGCTTCCACACAGACGAGTCCTCACAGGCAAGCGGACCGCCGCTGTCCCCCTGGAAACACCAGATAGGTGAAAACATACATACACCCCTTTTCCATTAGTACCTAATCATGTCGACTTGCCACGGATCGACACTACTCGACTCGGATCGACTGGTTTTCCATTACAACCCTTGTACCTTGTTTGCGTGCTTGTGGTCATAGCAATGCGTACAGTGGTTTAAATCTGTGCTCTCTGTCATTCTCCCTTTCAGACTCTCATCTGTGCAATCCACCTCCTCCCCATAAAACTGATATATCTCATTTTAGTGCAAAAGGAAACTAGCTGTACCTGACAGGAGTCAATTCCACCATCCAGGTATCCTGCACAGATCATCCAGGAGGAGATTAAGCCCTTGTAAACCTCTGGTTTGTTGCAGTTCTGGTTGGAGATAAGTGGTACCACAGCTGAGCGCAGAACGACACTAGTGTCTCCTGTTAAAAAGAAGAATTTCAACCATATAAATGTGGCCCCATCCCCACAAAAACATCCTAAACAACACCCAACTGAAACAGAATACAAAATAAGCTTTAGATTTCTACACTCACCATCTTCCTCTGTTGCACCCCAACCAGAGATCCAGCACAAGGTGCCCTCCTTAAACTCCTCTCCATGGCTGGGCAGGCAGATGGGCTGCACAGAGCCTGCAGGGAAAAGTGTTACTGATACATGTCAGACTTATTCATACAATCTGATCTATGGGACTCCAAGGTCAGGAAGAAAATATCCTAGGAGAGAAAGTAAAGCAGAAGGGAGGGAAGAGTGAAAGATCCCTAAACAGGACTGAAAGGAAGATTATCTGATAGCTGTCACGTATTTTAAGTTTGCCAGACACGGAATGATCTTTGATGCAGTGCACTGTGCAGTTTATAGGTCTAAAAGCACAGTACGCAAAAAAATAAGGCCGTCAATAATTTAGATTTACCAGTGAACAGAGAACGTACACCAACTCAGCATGGGGCAACTGGTGTTCAGTGTGCAATCACTGTTGGAAACCCATTTGAAGTGGGATGTGTTCTGATATGTGCTTTTATATGTAGTAAAATCTATACTAATAAGGATGCATTTACTGTTGTATGTAGTGAAATGTATTTGCATAGTCATGCTCATTGTTCACTTACAGTATGTGCTGAAGACATTCTAACAAAGATGCACTTACAGGAATATGAAGTAAAGTACTTTCTTAGAATAAAGTTACTAAACTACAAAGAATGTGAATAACAAAAGTAGTAAATCTGGCTGGTCTGGGGATTGAACTGCATCCTGTGAGTCTGCCAATGAAGACAGCTGGAACACTCTAGCTTTGGCTACAAATAATGAGTGTTAGGGAGTGTTGTCAAGGAAAAAAGTTGTAGCGAATGAGATGTTGAAGGATACTAATACCATTAACTTCAAGTGGCTTGGCCAGTTTCATCAGTGCGATGTCATAGTCGAGTCCTTTTTGTCGGTAACGATTATGGTATACGATTTTCTCAACAGCCAAAGCCTGGGCCCCGTGAAGCGGCTGCTCTGTCAGTCCCACATAGACTGACCACATGGAGGAGTTTACAAACCTAAACACAAACAGCAAGAAAAGATCCGGGGGGGACAAAACGAAAAAAAGACATGAGCACACAACAAATAGGGTAGGCTCAGTCTCAGTCTGTCCCAGTTGTTCCATCAGCCTCAGTGTGATCTTATAAGTGCTGCAAAGTGTGAACAGTAACAGTGACAGATGATAACTGAGAAAAGTTTATGTCAATCTAAAATGTTCCTGATGTTGGCATTTAATAAATAAACATACTGAACGTGACAACAACCATTGTTGGCCAGCAGCGTGGTACATTGACTTGTTCTTATAGAACCTTTCTGCTCTACCTGTACACTCAAAGCATTTTAGACAACATCAGTCATACTCTGATGGCTGCATCAGAGAGCAACTTTGGAAATGATCAGTAGCTTGCCCACAGGTTTTTGGCAAGCAGACTGGAACAGTCACCAAACTAGCAACCCTCTGATTAGCAGATGAGCTGCTCTACCTCCTGAGCTACAGCCACTCCGAGTGGAAATTATGTTACTGAAGACAGAGTAGAAGGAGAGGAGGAAAACATGTTTGAGATAGAGAGAGAAAAGGAAACATTGTTCTCCAATGCCGGAGGTTTCTTCCTGTTAAAAGGGAGTTTTTCCTTCCCACTGTCACCAAAGTGCTTGCTCATAAGGGGTCATATGATTGTTGGGTTTTTCTCTGTATGTATTATTGTAGGGTCTACCTTACAGTATAAAGCGCCTTGAGGCGACTGTTGTTGTTATTTGGTGCTGTATAAATAAAATTGAATTGAAATTGAATATTGTTGTTTTGGAATGCCAGGAGACATCTTTTTCCAATGTCTACTGAACATCTAGTGTTGTTGTCTGTACGACCTCCATGTATGGGCTAAAATGTGGTTGTTGTGGACGTCTTTTCACTGTCAAACTTCAACTCATTACAGACATGTTTTTATACTGCTTCGATAGGCTCTGTAGTCTCATGTTTCCAGAGGGTGGAGGGCATGTTTTATGTACCGAAGCAGTTATGTGTGAAGGAATGCAGAGTGATTAGCGAACAACTCTAAGATGTCGCGTGCTCTGGATGCTAAAACAAAAGTGAGCAGCTGCACTGTGGATTTCGAGCTTCTCACAGGCGGTTTGCAAAATGTGTGCATGGATAAAGACTGTCAGGCAGATAGTCTGGTTCATACAAATACAAATCTTCTTGTACTGTCCATTGCAACTTCTCTCAATCCTGCTACCGATCACAACCACATTCACTTCTTCTTACAAAGCTCTTCACAATAAAACAGGATGCTTGTAAAATTGAACCATGTAGGATACAAATGCTCTTTTAAACGTATTAAACACATTGTACTCCATGTTTTGTGCTCTATATTTCCCCCCTGGGCCGAATCATTAGGCATTACAATAATATTTCCTATCTCTATGCTGATGACATTCAGTTATACTGTTCTTTCAAAGTCTGAGTTTTAAATTGTCTTGTTTAAGTAATTGCCCAGCAGATATCAAGCAATGGTTAAACAACAACTTCCTTGCCAGGAAATTTTAGGTTTCACTTTAAAATGTTGGTTTTAACCTTAAGGGCACTACAAGCTCCCCATTTTATATCTGATCTGCTGAAACCTCATCCCCCTTCCCGAGCTCTGAGGTCATCAGGTCAGAGGCTGCTGTGGATAGTAGTGGTGTGCGGATCGATACTGAAATATCGATTCTTCCGATACCAGTAATTTATGTTCTATAATCGATTCTCATATTAAAATGTCAATATTTTAGTACTTTGGGGTAAATTTGTAGTTTTTCATTAACAGGAACACAGTGGAAAGAAACTATATCATTCGGATCGTCTAAATTGGAAGGAACTACTTCCTCTTACGCCTTTCATAGTCATGTGCGAAACACGGCTGTATAAATGTGTCGCAGCCTCTTGGCGTGCACACTCACAACAATGGCTGAGTGTAAACTGAGTCACGTGTGGACGTATTTTACCTCCACAAACAGCTAAGAAGCGGTTTGCGATACATGTGGCAAGACAGTGAGGTGTTGTGGTAACAGCACTGACCTCGTCAAACACCTCAGAGTAAATCATATCACAGAATATGACGAGCTTGGGGTGAACTGAAGAGGAGGAGAGGGACAGGTGCTGCCAGGGCGAGACAGACGTCTGTCGCGGAGTCCTTTAGTGCTGCAGGCAGGCAAGGTGTTCAAATAGCGCACAACTTCAGGTTTTTTATTTCTATATGATAATTCTGCATTATTAAGCAATAAGAACAAGTAGTCTGATGTCTATAATCATTATGAAGCTATATTATTATATTATTATTACAGTTACATAACACAGTTAGCACAAAACATGGAGTACAATGTACCACCCTGAATTTTACTTTGTATCGGATCGGAAAGGAAATCCGTGGTATCCATAGTGGATAGAGTGATCTTTATCCAGAAGTGGAAATTATGCTTGTTCATGAGGCTGTTAGTCCTGTTGTCCAGCATTAAACTTACTTACAGTGTGTCAGTAAAGGGTGACCTGCACTTCTTACCCGTGTGTAATGGCCCCATGGTGGGATCGTGGATTTGACACCTTAAGGTTTTGAAAGTGGGGATACATGATGAGCATAAGATTTCTGACAGCAGCTTGGCATCTCAGTTAGAAATGAAATGTAAAATGTTTTTGGAAGTATAGCTAATGTATAATTTGACTTCTAAGGTACAACAAGGCCGAGAGGACGAGGAGATGGTTTACTACGTACTACAAAAACACTATTTTTAATCTTTGATCTTCCAACTGGATCTTTCTGTTCTGGCTTTAGTGTCTCCGTTTATTGAGTCATACTTTGGGAATCACCCTGTTGTGGTCCCGGGGGAAAGGGGAAGGTGTGACACACTACAGAATTATACAAGCAATATGTTTTGCCTGTATCAGTAGATCTAAGAAATAAACCTGTTATGAAATTCTAAATTAGAAAAAAAGAGTTAACTGAAGTGCAGCTTTAATTTATAATTATTGCATGAACTGACCAGGAATCCCTGGTTGTTGCACAAATAGTACTACTACTACTACTACTGCTACTGCACAAGGGCCTCAGAGGGACATATGGCAGCAAGGGTTAGAGGTCAGACACCTAAGGCCTGCAGGTTGGGGCCCTTATAAGAGATTCTAACATGTTACAGCTGATAAGGAGCCATAAACTATCCCCACTGTTCAGAAGCGATTACCAGTTTGTGGTTTTCTTTTTTACAGACACAGAGAGTGAGAGAGATCATGTTCTACATTACTTTTTAAAAAAAGGAATTTTCAGAGCTGTACATATATGAAGCAGACTTCATAGAAACATGGGTCAACCCTGTTTTTGGCATTGAGTGTTAAATTGTGAGAGTTTGAAAAAAACTTGCAAGTTCCTACATTTACACTGTAGAGCAAAGAAAAGTTAGACGATGCTTGTACTATTGAAAATAACTTTACACATAAAAACCACGTAAACAGACATGAAAAAGGATGTGTCTGTAAAACTGGCTGTAACCCCTGAGAGCTATAAGAAAGACTGTTTCTGCTATCAAAACAGTATGTGTTGTTAATCCTGAACCATTCTTGGTCAGGACACTTACATCATCACAGGAAGCCCATGTTACTCCACACACAGTTAGAAAATCCCAATGTTTGACCATAAAATCCCAGAATCATTCTGGGACAATAATTTCTGCAGCAGCAGAAAAATATCTTTCCATGCCACTGTGCTTTGAAAATAGAAAATGTTGAAATTTATTTAAAATGTAAAACATAAAAACAACAAAGACTTAAGATGTTAAAGATGTCCTGATGAAATCTGTGAATGTTTAGATTCATTGGTGTTTCCATCTGAGAGTCTACAGAGCAAACACAGAAGTTGGATTTTAGAAATACAAGACGGGAACACGAGGCTGGAGAAGTAAATGCATCACAGAAGCTCCCTGCATGTGTTCAAATAAAGTACAAGTGATTTGCAATAAACAAAAAAGAAGGTCCATGAGACTGTTCACATCATCTAAGAAAGGCTCGAACAGAACCTCGAATGTTAAAGTTCACTTCCTGTCTGTGTGGTCATTGTATTTTTATCACCTGAGCTAATATGGAAGCTGTAAAAGCACCCTGGCTGAAAAAGAAGTACACATTTGGAGAAATTGTGCTGTAACTTCAAGTTTTCCGTCTTTTCTTTGAGAAAAGAAAAACAGATAAGTCATAAACTCCTTGGTATGTTGATATCATGTCAGTAATTCACACAGACATGGTGTCATAAGGCGAGCTTAACAGTTAAGGTACGGTCCTCCATACAGCCTGTAGTTCAACATAACCCTGACTGCAGTTTGGAAATTTAAATGACATTACAATTATTGTACATTACTCTAAAATCAGTGCTGTGAGAGTGACTTTAAGATCACATCCAGCTTTAGAACAGAATCTAACATTCTTGGAAATAGCTCTAAGATATTAAGAGAATATGGCAAATGCAATCACAGGATGGCAAAAAAAAAGAGATCTTCTTGTTTCATTGGAACAGAAAAGTACCACAACAAAGAATATGTGCAGCTATGTAAGAACAAGTATCTGCTTTGGAGTTTTTCATGTTTTGCATGCAGACTCAGGGCTGCTGGTCTCCTCTTGGCATTTTCTTATTTAAACGTTAGAACCTCAACACTGCTTTGCCTTTTGCCATCAAACATTTCTTTCAGCCATCTGAAACACTGGGTTGTGGGGCAGCTGGTAAGGACTTGTGTATTTCTGGAGAGTCTGCAAAGCTGTTTTGGTTGAAAAAACTCTGCACGCTTCACTCGTCAGAAGGCCGTAATTCGGCTCATTGGTCAGATCAAAACCGTCTCCCGCTCTCTTAGTGGCCGAAGCGAGAACCTGCCTCTCTGAAAGGACTTTACTGACAGTCTGGGAGGAGTTCAAGATTGCAGCCTGGGGTTACAGTCAGGTCGCTATTTCCAGAAGATGAAAGTGAGGCAGGCGAGAGTTTCCGCTCACTCTGGGTTGCTGGGGTTGAGCGAGGGTGGGGGTCATAACCCCCCCAAACTGCAGTTTTACATGGATCAGGTTAAACCCAGGCCTCCTCCGCTCTCTGACTGGTAAAAGCGAGAGTCTGCCCTTCTGAAATTGCTTTATTGATCAGAGGTTTTTCTCACTGGTGAAGGGTAGGGCCACTTCTATTTTAAATTGCTTTATTGGGGAGGAGGGGAGGAGTCCCAGCTCAGGTCGCACTGTGAGACAGAGACAATGTCATTTTACCCACACTGGCTGCTGTGTGAAGACACATTTTTACTTTTCTCGGGGCTCCTTGCTCTGGTATGACCATCTCACACTGACGTGGAGTGTGTGTAAGTCTGACTTTGATTCTGATTTTCTTTTTTCCGCATTAAAAAAACACACAAATAAAATGAATTAAAGGCTTCCAGCGGTGCATGCACCTTCCAGCTCTCTTAATCCTCACTGCCCTCTGTTGTCCCACACTCTCACAAGTATAGTAGAATGCAGGATTTGGTCCTCACAAAGATAGCTAGACAGGAACACACACACGCACACACTTGACTAAGAACGTGGCATTTTTTGTCAAAAAAGTCTTGCACGCATACAGGCCATCTGCACCTCATGATTCCAGGTGTTTCTGTAGCTCTCCACAACTGGTCCTTCACTCTGCTTTTGCACATACAATTCAGCCAGAATGGACTCAGCAGGCTCAGATTCTGTTCACTGTGCCGTAGTCATGCAAAAGAAACAGCTTTGCCAGCTTTGAACTTCTGCAATGACCCAAGAACTGAGAACTCACCAGAGAACTCTGGAGAACTCGCTCAACACCTGTTCGAAGTTAAAGGTGTGATGCAAACTCTAGTTACAGGTGTTCTGTCTAGCCCACCTGTTTACCAGAACTCTGTATCACCTGTTGAATTATGGCTGTTCTGCCTCCCGAACCCCCGGAAAGGCCTCAGCCTAAGCCTGAAGTATTCTCGGGTGAGTTAGAGAAAATTGGTGGTTTCTAACACAATGCTCCTTAGCGTTGTGCCAGCAGTGCTGGAGAGCAGGAGACAATTACAAAGGCTTCTGGGTTTGGCCAACTTCTATCTAGGATTATCCAGATTTCAGTAAAGGTGCCTCTCCATTAACCAGTCCCACCTCTCCCAAGCACCCATTTCAGTGGAACTGTGCAGTCCAGGCCACCTTTGATAAAACAACTGTTTGCCACAGTCCCTTGTTCTTATACAACCTGACCTGAGTAAAAACTTCATAGTGGAGGTGGACACCTCTAATTCAGGAGTGGGAGCCTTCCTCCCACAGCAAGATGCAGGTAAGATGCACCCATGTCCCTTTTTTTACCCTTTTCGCTTCACATTTTTATCCCGTAGGAAAAACTATGACATTGGTGATCAGGAGCTGCTGGCCATTAAACTAGCTTTGGAAGAGTGGAGGCATTGGCTGGTGGGCTCAGAGCATCCACTCGTAGACTGGACTGATCACAAGAATTACTTATCTTCAAACTGCTAAATGACTCCCATCAGACCAGGTGGGCCCTGTTCTTTACTCTCTTTAATTTTTGCTAAACTTACAGACCTGGTTCTCAATATGTAAAGCCTGTCGTTCTCTCTAGACATTTGGTCTATCCAGACAGGTCACACGAAAAAGAGACTCTTCTGCCTGTGTCCTGTGTTGTTGGCTCCCTAACCTGGGAAACAGAGTCCGAGATCCGCTTGGCTGGAATGCCGAACCTGGTCCTGGTATGGGCTCTCCAAATTGACTATATCCCCATGGGAGTCTTATCCAAAGTCATCTATGAGGCTCACACCGCTAGATTCACTTGCCATCCTGGCATCAGCCGAGTCACTAAATTACTCCAGCATCTGTTCTGGTGGCCATCTCTAGCCAAAGATGTCCACAGAGTTCTAACCCGTTCAAAACAAGTGCTCTACATCTGCACCCGCAGGGCTCCTGAGGCCCCTAAACACCTGGTCACCTGTGGTCTATATCACTTTGGATTTTGTGACTGGGTTGCTGCCATCTTCAGGTAACACTGTCAGCCCTTACAGTCATCATCAAGAGTAAAAGAATATTTACAAGATAGTGGTGAAACCTGCTATGGTTTGGAGATGGTGGCACTGACAAAAAGACAGGAGGCAGACCTGGAGGTGGCAGAGCTGAAGATGCTAAGATGTTCATTGGAAATAAACAGAACGGGCAGGATGATAAAAGAGTCCATCACAGGGATAGCTCAGGTCGAGCAGTTTGGAGACAAAGTTAGAGGGACCAACCTGTGTCACGGACCCAGCTCCGGGGACTCGGGGACGTGAGCAGTGTGGACTACTGTTATAATTATTGCTGTTATTTTGTGATGTGTGTGTTGTCTGCACTGCTGCTGTTCTTGTGATTTCCCCATCCTTGTATGTATAGGCAAGTGGGTGTGTCTGTGAGTGTGGCTGAGTACTGGGTTTCAGGTAGGCCTGGTGGGCGTGTCCTGTCTAGAGGATGGCCACACCTGAAGCAGATGATCACACACACCTGCAGCTAATGAAGCGTTGTTGGGGACTTGTGGGTGAAGACACGACACGGAAGTCAAGGGGAAAACACGGGGATTTATTCTGTGAACTATTTACACCACTGTAAATAAACGCACTGCCTTCATCATTAAGTCCTGCATCTTGGGTCCTTATTCCTCTCATCCCCACGGTCTGCCACACAGACCGTGACAACCTGAAGTGGTTTGGACACGTGCAGAAGAGGGATAGTGGATACATTAGGCAAAGTTGGAGCTGCCAGGCATTAGGAGAAGAACACTATGGATACAACAAAGACTTATGCTTAACAGACATAAGCATAATACTGTTTTTATGCCTGCTCAACAAACAGGCCTTTGTTGTCAGTATTAAGAAGAACCAGATGTTAATGCTTGTAGAGAATGTAAAATATCTACATCTGATTGACTCACCCATACACACAATGTGCTGCAGTGATGACCCAGTATGGTGATATGATGGAGCCTCCACACAGGTGTTCATTCCTAAAATGGAGGCTAACCTGCCAGGGGAACTGGCCTTGTTTCGAGATGTTACCTCCAACAATACGTGTCCTGTACTGAGGCCTGACACCACAGTCTGAGGGCACAGAGAAATAAAGTGTCAAGCAGTTATAGTGTCACCACCCATCCAGAAGGTTAGTACTGTCCTATAGTGATAGTGTGTCGGTTGGGAACGAAATTTCTTTTAGAGCTTTTGTTTTTTTCTTTTTTTTCCTCTCTCTTTTTTTTCTGTTCAAGTTGTGTGTGATTGGTCGACTACAGGACATCTGATAGTCCACATCAAATAGTCATTGCTATGCACTGAGCAGGAAGGGGAAGGGTGGGGGGAGGGGTTACAGACTCAGCACACACCAAGCAAGGGGGGGAGGGGGGGGGGGGTTAGAAAGAGTATAGCCACTACAAAGACAACGAGCTGTGACACATTAAATTTGGATACACTTCAGTTACACTGACAGCAGAAAGAGTTGCTAAAATTGTTACATGGATGCTGTTTTTTTAGTTTTACATATTTTAATTTATGTTATGTTGTTTTATGTTGTTTGATCTTCTGTGTTGTTTCACTGTAAATAGTTCAAAGTTTATGCATATTGTACATACAATCAGTGAATGGATCTTTTCGTCTACCTGATTATAAACTGGTTAAAGTTTGGTATTTATTTTTGTACTTGAAAATTAATTTTTTTGCAGCATTGTCGTATGGTGAGGTTAATAAGCCAAATAAATAATAAACATTTGATATGTCTCCTGGGCTTATCCATTTCAGGGTCACGGGGATGCTGGAGCCCATCTCAGCTGCCATATGGCAGGAGGAGGGGCTTACCCTGCACAGGCCTGTTGCAAGGCTGACACAGAGAGACAGACAGCCAATCACACTTACACAAGTCAGAATCACCAATTTAGAATTTGAACCCAGGACTTTCTTCTGTGATACAACAGTGCTGACCACTGACCCTTGATATAATGTGTGTTTTGTAAATTAGTAATTTTACAGAGTAACGACAAACTAATGCAACAAGTAGCGTAAAGAATTTGTTTCTCCAGTGAAGAATTAAGGAATGTAATGGATTACTTTTAAGAAAAGGTTACTTTTAGTAAATGTAATTAGTAGCAATGAAAGTGATGAGTAATGTGTAATACCTTACATTTTTGGGGTAACGACTTCAATACTGCTGACCAAAAAAAAGCCACTACTACTACTACTGCTACTTTGATGAAACCTTGCTCTGTACAAAAAAATCTTGAAGGAGAATATCTGGCCATCAGTTTAGGCCCTGCATCTTAAGCCCTTAGGCCCTGATTATGCAGAAGGTATGATCTGAAACATGCCAGCAACTCCACTGCTTAAAGCCTAAAAGAAGGGGAAAAAGAAGAAACAGATTTTGGAATGCTTGGCCTGCTGAAAAAACAATTTTCTACCATTTATACCGATTTAAGCATCACATTTAAGCATTTAAGCAATGCTTAAATCAGAGTAAAACAGTTAAATTTGGTTTATTAAACATTAGGTCTCTCTCTTCTAGGTCCCTATCAATAAATGATTTAATAATTGGGCAGATATAGAGAGATAAAAGCCAGAAGGATAAACAAGATGTTCTCCATCAAACCATCCAAGATGTTCTTTCAGTGCCAGGGGAACAGTATGAGAACATCATCACCAGGGCTGGAGGTGGAGCACTACTGGGAGAGCATATGGGAGAAGGATGCAATGCATAACAACAATGCTCAGTGGTTAGTGGATCTAAGAGCAGACCACGGTTGTCTCCTCCCTGAACATGCTTCAGTCACATCCAAGGGAGACATCCAAGAAACAGCATGAAGAGTTGGACAGGACCAGGGCCTGCATGATTCACTCCAACTTGCTCAATAAGTTAACTGCACTCAATGAGTGTCTGGCAGCACAAACTAACCAGCTGCTAAAGCATTTGATGCACCCAGAATGACCAGCTGCAGGCCAGATAGTCCTGATCCTCAAGAATCTCCAAAAGGGACTGGTCCCATCCAACTACTGGCCAAAAATCTGCCTCAGCACAACATGGATGCTCCTGTTAGGCATCATAGCAGCTAGCATGAATAGGCACATGGTTCATACTCTAATATCTAGAACTGTACAAGATTAACAGGACCCTAAGAGCCTTCATCAGGAATAAAATGAAGATGGGCGGAAAAACACAAGAGGTTAACTGTTAGCAAGAGGTTAGCTGTTCGGCATAGGCCTAAACCCCCTCAGCCAGATCATCAGCAAGACTGGCTACAGATACCGAATTCAGACTGGAGCAAACACCCTCTACATGGATGACATCAATCTGTTCGCCAGGAGTGAACGAGACATCAGTTCACTGATCCACACTACTAAGATCTAACAGAAGTGACATCGAAGCTTCATCCGGTCCGGAGAAGTGTAGTCAGATGGTAACAAAGAGTGGGAGACACAACATTACAGACATTAAGGACCTCAGAATCCCAAAGGCAAATATGAACCATGAAGAGGCTGCTAGGAAAGCTGTAACCACCAAATACCTGCAGAGTAAGGTAAGTCCTGAGGACTCAGCTGAATGGGAAGAAAAAGATCCAGCCAACACCTATGCCCTGCTGGTTGTCAGATACCCTGCTGATACAATAACTGGTCAAAGGAGAAGACAGAAGACACTGACATCAGGTCAAGAAAGCTCCTTACCATGCCACGAGGGTTTCACCCCAAGTCCAGCAGAAGCAGAAGAAAGGAGGCCAAGGACTAGTGTGTGTCTAAACCACTACCCAGCAGCAGAAACCCAAGAAAGAAGAGGAGCGAGAAGAGAAACCGTTATGGAAGGACGTGCCCTTGTACAACATGTACTGGCAGATAGAAGAAGTAACTAATATTGAGAAATCCTAACAATGGCTGGACAAAGCTGGACTGAAAGACAGCACAGAGGCACTAATCATGGCAGCACAGGAACAAGCTCTAAGCACAAGATTGAAAGGAGATGGAGCCTACCACACCAGACAAGACTCCAGGTGCAGGCTTTGCAAAGATGGCCCTAAGACAGCACATAACAGGAGAGTGCAAGATGGTAGCAGGCAGGGCATACATGGAACGGCATAACCAAGTGCCTAGAATAGTACACAGTAACATCTGTGTCAAGTATGGCTTGGAAGCCCCTTGGAAGTGAAAATGGGATATGCCCCCTAGGGTGGTTGAGAATGACTAAGCTGAGATCCCGTGGGACTTCCAGACACAGACAGCCAATCTGGCACTGACACTGCATGAAGAGTAGGCTGACTAAGTATCAGGTTATGCTTTATAAGCAGGTAGTATATTAGAAGGGATTTGTACTCTTCTGGATTTGTTTGTACCCTGGAAGCAGCCATGTTTGGGTTTTAGCATGACATGTAGAGGAGGTCAATTGATCCTCTGACTTGTGTGTTGTAAAAATATGGCTAAAATAGATTACTTTATTAAAGCTTTTATCTCATTAATAGTGATGATCAATAGTAGATCATTATGAGACTGAGATTTGACAACAGCTTTATGGACACGTTTAAAGTATCCAAGCAAATTTAAGTGAAATGGGTGTTTTGATTCATGTACAATGGAACTTGGTTCAGCTGTTCCTAGTTCTTCTCTACCAGATATCGGTTTAACATTTGAACAGTAAAAAGAGTTGCTTAAATTACTGCTAGAACATGATGCAAGGAAGCAAAATGCAGAAAATGAGAAGCAGTTAGCAATGGAGAGAATGTGTTTTGAAAGCTGTGGAGAGATATAGGCTATATTTGAAAACTGAAATCTTGTTGAGCTGCGGAATTCTTTATTTTACCCTTGGACTGAAAAGTATTATATTTTGTGCAGCCTGACACTGTTGTCAAAATTTAATGAAAATGATTCAGAAAACTTTTTTCTCCTTGCTCGAACACGTTGCACATCAATGACAGTGGCTCGATTCTGCTGACACTCTAATGCTACAGTTTGCACTGGAAGTTTACTTGTCTTTGTTTTCTGAAGAAGACAAAGTTCAAGGTTCAAGGTTCTTTATTCTAAGTTATTATATTGTAAAAGCAGCTTTCCTGACGCTTACAGGGAACGGTTTGGGACTTGGAAAAAAAGGAGAACAAACAATCTTGAGTTTATCTGTTCACATCATGCACTGGTAATCTAACCCTGTAGGCTGGGTTAGGGTTACTGGGTTATAGTCTTGGAACAGTTTAAAATTTGGATTCTTGAGGCTATAGTCGCACATCAACAATTAAAAAGCAAACACTGCTACTGAAGCTGCTGCTCTAGCAGATGATTATATGGTGGCACATAAGTGTGTTTTGGGGGATTCTCATAACCCTGGTACTACAGTGGTAGCAAGTGCTGATTCTGTTAGCGTTTCTGTCCAGTCAGGTGGATCAGAGGTCAACTTATACAACCTGGACAAAGTCTGTAACTTTTGTCATAAAAAGGACCACTGGAAGGCTGCTTGCTATGCTCTTAAAGCTAAATATAGACAAAATAGTTTTTGTTTGTTTTGTTTGTTTAGACTAGATTTCAGAGGAGAGTGACACAGGTTCCTCTATCCTAATTGTAGGGGATGTATATATTTGCTCCACATTTTATAGCCTTATTTCAAAAAAAGCATTGAAGGATTAAAATCGATTACATTTTCACCTCACACCTTTCTACATACAATAAACTCAAAATTCTTGCAAATGTATTGAAAATAAAAAACATAAAATGCACAGGATTGTATTGAGGGATAGATCAGGGAAAGGGTAAAGAAAATGTTCTGCAACAAAGAGCACAGCAGCCACCATCAATCATAAATGAAAGAACGTTGACCATGACTCTTCCTACAGCTGGCCAACCAGCCAATCTGATCAATAAGGGTAGAAGACCATTAGTCATAGAGGTGACCAAGAGTGTTGCTCTGTAGAGAGCAGAACCTTCCAGAACGACTGCAGCTCTTCACTACTACTCAACTACTCTTTCAAGGATGTTTGATATGAAAGGAAGGTTGGAGATTGGCCTATAATTAGCTAAGACAGCTGGGTCTAGAGATGCTTTTTAAGTAAGGGTTTAACTACAGCCAGCTTGAAGGCCTGTGGTACATAGCTGATTATTAGAGATAGGTTGATCATATTTAAGTTTGAAGAATTAATTAATGGCAGGACTTCTTTGAGCAGTTTTGTAGGAATGGGGTCTAAAAGACACGTTGATGGTTTGGAGGAATTAATTATTGAAGTTAACTGAGAAAGATCAATTGGAGAAAAAGAGTCTAACTTAACATCAATGGTACTAAAAGTAGCTGTAGATAATATTACATCTGTGGGATGGTTATTGGTAATTTTTTCTCTAATGATTAAAATTTTATTTGTGAAGAAGTTCATGAAGTCATTACTAGTTAACGTTAAAGGGATGGTTGGCTCAAAAGAGCTCTGACTGTTTGTCAGCCTGGCTACAGTGCTGAAGAGAAACCTGGGGTTGTTCTTATTTTCTTCAATCAGTGACGAATAGTAAGATGTTCTGGCTTTGCGGAGGGCTTTCTTATAAAGCAGCAAACTATTTCTCCAGGCTAAATGATGAGCCCCTAAATTTGTGACACGCCATTTCCTCTCCAGCTTACGAGTCATCTGCTTTAGGCTACGTGTTTGAGAATTACACCACGGAGTCAGGTACTTCTGATTTGAGGCCTTAGTTTTCACAGGAGCTACAGTATCCAGAGTCGTACGTTGTTAAAACAAAATCTAGAGTGTGATTAAAGTGGTGGGTGGGTTCTTTTACATTTTGAGAGAAGCCAATTGAGTCTCATAACAGATTAAATGCCATGTTGAGGCTCTCATTTTTAGCATCTACATGGATGTTAAAATCACCCACAATAATTATTTTATCTGAGCTGAGCACTAAATCAGATAAAAAGTCTGAGAAATCAGAGAGAAACTCTGTGTAAGGCCCAGGTGGACGATAGATGATAACAAGTAAGACTGGTTTCTGAGTTTTACAGCTGGGGTGGACAAGGCTAAGCATCAGGCTTTCAAATGAATTAAAAGTCTGTCTGGGTCTTTGGTTGATTAATAGATGAAAATAGGTGTGGCAAGCTTGTAGCATCATACTTGAAAAGATGTAAAACTGTAAATCCTGTCCAAGGTGCTTCAACAAAGCATTGAGCAAACACTGTGAATACTTAAATACGCATGTTATATTGTTTCACTTTTTTCTCTTTGTCATGATGGGGTATTGTTTGTAGAATTTGGAAGTGAAAAGCTAATTTAATCCATTTTGAAATAAGGCTGTAACATGACAAAACACAGAACAAGCAAAGTGTGTGGAAAACTTTCTTATATAATAAAAACACTCAATAAAACAAATGCTGCATGCTTTCTCACCTAGACATTTTAGAGTTGTCACCAGCCCTGAGCTGCACTGTGTCTTACTGTGGTGAAATAGAAACCATAGGTCAAATGACATGGAAGCTCAGCCGAACTGAACACGTACAACAAGTTAAAACACTCTTATACCTTAAAACGAAAGCTTCAAAATACTGTGATGGTGTACTGGACTAAATGACATCTTTTATTAATCTCATTCCCTCTAAGCTTTAATATGACCTGTTCTATTTCTGCTCTTTAAATGCTCAGCCACTGGACAGCTGTAGATCACGAGGTAATTGGTGGGTTGTAATTCGATGTCTGGCTCCTCTGGTCTGTATAGTAAAGTGTTCTTGGACAAGATACTAAAGCCAGTGAAGTGTATGTTTGCACACTATTTTACCAAAAGTATTTGCTTTGGTTGGGTGAGTGAATACTTTGGCAATATCATGTATGAGTTTTTTATTATTAGCAATTTTTAATAACACAGAATTTATTTAAATAGTGTTCTGTAGCAGTCAGTGGTTATCAGAAGTCTTTGATGTTGTCATGTGTGACCCCAGGGTACATCTATAGAGTTCAAATGTGTATCGCAGTGGTGGAACTACCCGTGGCTGATATAGTAATAGTTTGTCTCTTTTGAATTTGTAATGTTTTCATAGTTTAGTGAAAATATTTATAGAGCTCATTGCTGTGTAACAGACCTTTTTGGAGAGTATTTTGTTTGATTGGTTAATATTGAGGCAATACATTTTTTTATTTATTTATTTTTTTAAATTCTGATTGGCTAATTGGATGACAACAGCAGTGTTATCACTTTGGGGAAAATACACACTTTCCATTTACTCAAACAGGACAAAAGGTGTGTACACCTGATAGATGGGGCGTTCTGAAGTTTGATTATCTGTGACTTGTTCCAGTGGAAAGACATCAGGTCACTCTGAAGGTCCTTCTCAATGTAGGTCAGAGAGATGAAGAAAGACTCTAAATAACTGAAAAACAAAAGGGTCAGGGTTATGTTCATACTTCAAATATTTCAAGTATGGTTAGCTCCTCCAAAAGTGACATGAACCCCTGTCCTAAGCAGTACAATTATGAGTTTTAGGTGTGTGTGATACTAACTAAAAACTTCCCAAATCCTTCATAGTCTGACATCCTGTGAGACTTTCATGTCTTGGATCTGTTACAGCTCACACAGATACATTTCAGGGTTTGACAGGCCTGTTTGTCATTTCCGCTGAAGGTGATGCACCTTGCAGAATTTTCCTTGGTAAACCCACGGTTACTGTTGTTTCAAAACCATAATTACTCTGTGACCTAAACCATCTATTTCTTACTGTAGTTGGAATGATAAAAGCCCTGTAAACACAGTTGTTTTTATGCTCCAACTAAACTCTTACTGTACTCTCTTATGTACAGTAAGAGTTTAGTTGCCTGACACTTGATGTCTTTTAAACGTGCTATACAAATAAAGCTGACTTGACTCTTACTTTAATTTTTAAATACATTTTTGGTTCAGCAGTCTTTATAGTTTATCTTCTGCTGCCAGCATAAACCAAACTACCCAAATTCATTTTGCAGCATAATAACAAGCCCAAACATCGAACCACAGTCGCAAAGAACCAGATGTAATGGCCCCAGAATTTAAATCACTGATGTGAACAGAGCAGGGGCAGGGACACAAGGAGGGAGGGTTCAAGGGAACAGGCATTTAACCAAGTAAGCAATCCTTTCTTTCAAGCATTATTTTGAAGTGATGTCAGTTACAGATGATGTTGGACACAAACTGAATAAGTTTTCTTCATATTTTTTGACATATAGTATCTCTAGTACTAGTACTATATTATCAGTATCTCAGATGTTACAGTATTCATGGATGTTCCATCTTCCACAAGTTAATAAACAAAACACATCCCAGACAGTTTCCCAGTCTATTGAAGTAACTGTACTGTAATTTAATTGGTCAAATGGACCACTGGTCCACCACCTTTGGAGCAGTGGGCCACTTTTTAAAAGTCCATCCAAAACAAGAAAATGTGCTAAACAAAAAAAGGACACGAATAAGAAATGTATCATCTCAGCCTGACAACTAGACACTGCAGAAATGAATGAACCATTGGTGTAACCTGGAGTATCCAAGCTGCTTGCAGGCAGCTCTGCCCAGCCTGTTGTTCCAATCTTCTGAGCAGACTGTCCTCCATTTTCCCTGGATCTGAACCTGCAGGACTGAACTTCTGCCACTCAGACGCACTGAGAGACAGACACATGCGACACAGACAGGAAATTACAAGAACGGAGACGGTACACTCAAATACATAGAGGACTATCCTGTTTTCTAAAACATAGAACTGCTGTTCTGGCATCTTCAGTTAATGCCAACTGAGCACATCTGATCTCAGAAGCTAAGCAGAGCCAGGCCTGGTTGTATGGGAGTCCACCTGAGATCCCCCAGATCCTGTGTGTTTGTCCTGCAGGCTGGCATTGCTGTGAGCTGACCACACGGAGAAACTCACACAGTAATATGAAAACAGTGTCATCCTGTTTACACCCTCAACACATCCTTTTTTCTTCTCATGCTTGTGGTGCTGTAGATGTCACTAAAGTTGTGGCCAGGTCATTTCAAACTGTTAAAAAATTCCAGCAGAAGCACAAATATTTCTGCACAGTTTGCACAAAATGTGTCTGCTAGCTCAACTTACAGTTGCTGTATTTCCATATGTGGAAATATTAAAACACTAAACGACACTTCCAGTCTATATGGTATGGTTATGTGTGTGTGTGCGTGTGTGTGTGCGTGTGTGTGCGTGTGTGTGTGCGTGTGTGCGTGTGTGTGTGCGTGTGTGTGTGTGCGTGTGTGTGCGTGTGTGTGTGCGTGTGTGTGCGTGTTTGTGTGTCTTACCACAGCCAAGCTCGTCTTCCCCATTTTTACAGTGAAGTTTTCCGTCACACAAGTAAATGTTGTTGATGCACTGAGACGAGGAGCCACAGTGAAACCTCCCCGAACAGCTCAGGCCCACTGTAGGCACAGATGAAACTGTAGATAAGGAAGGTTCTAGAAGTACTGAATGATCTTGTTCAGTGTTTGGTAATACTGCAGACATAAAGAGAAAAGATGGGCAACCTGCAATCTTTCTTGTGGGCACCAGGGAGGAACACCTCTGCTGGTCTGTAATAACGTATTTTGTTGCTTGTGTGGAGTAAATGTTATTTTTGTTTCAGTATTTTATGTATTTATTGATTATTTACTGAACATTTTAATAATTTGTGTGATTCTGTCTGAGTTGCCATGTTAAGTTTTGTGAATTAGAGCTTTGATAAATAAAAATAACGACCCACTAAATTCTGTCTCTGTCATTCTTGGTCATTCCTCACACAGTCCTATAAAGGTTGTGACCACCAACCACGTGACATATTGAACGTGCAACAATTCTGACACTTCAGTGGCTCATTTTTGCAAAATGTAGAGAGTTACCACAGCACTGAGCTCCTTACATCCAAGGCCAACGCTGAGCAGGACAGCCACCCCGAGGATGCAGCAAACAGCGAATATCAGAACGGCAAAGCGATGGGCTAAGATTCTGCTCTTCCAGCTTTTATCCATGTCATCTTCTGTGGACAGACGGGGGTTAGTGAACATTTGCTGTGCCAACAATATACAATATGAGCACCTGAGTTTTAAAGCTTTTCATCTCCAACACTAAATGGCTCTTAAGTTTAGGCTTTATTACACTGACTGTGTGCTTTATTTAGTCATCACATTTTACATCTTGCATTTTAATTCCTGAGCCGAGGAAACACGCTGTGTCCCTTTGCAAACACTGATCTAGCAGCAGGAAGATTATTTTGACATTTTTCCAAGACAATTGTCAAAATAATTTTCTTCAATATTACTCAGACCTTTTTGATAGAAAGCAAATTGTAAAAGTCGTTTTAAAAAGGGAGGCGTAAAGACGTTCAAGTAACAAAGAGCTGAATCTGTAAAAGATCTTTTGTATTGTATTTAGTTGGATTTTGTGCTGATCTCCTTTTAGTTTTACCCTTGAACAGTAATATTATGTCATACAAGTACATATTCACCCCTAGAGTATCACAGCATCTCACCATGCATAAATGGCTGCACTTTGGTAATGGGCATGGCTGGACTGGGTGGAGGTTGGGGATCTGCGGGTTTAGTGCAATAGTTCCCTGACTGTGGCTCAATAACAAAGCTGCCCAGGGGGCTGATGTTCAGACTGGTGGGGGTCTCGACAGTAGGGAGGTCTTCTTCTGTCACCGAGACCACGTCTATCGTGGAGGAGCCTGGTTGCTCCGGTGCGTCTTTCTTTGGTTCCTACGCGTAAGATTGAAAAAAAAAAAGGGAAAATCAGATACAACTATAACAATGTTCAGTTTATTTGATAAACTATGTGACATTTACAGCCAACACAAGGCTTGCTAGAAAAATGTTGGTGTGACTGTCAAACTAAAACGTCTAAATACCCAAATTTGCTGTAAACCAGAACTAGCTTGGGCTAGCAGCAACATCTGAGCCTGATGATTAAATAGTTGAATTGTTTTCCTAATTGAACTATAAGTCATGGACATGACTGCTCAGGCCCACAGGTGAGCTGACACTGGCCGCTATAACTGTTTTAAACACTGGATTAACAAGTATGCAAGTATGTGTGTTAAAACTATATAAGTAATGAATGCTGCTTGTTAATCAAACTTGCTAAACAAGGCAGATAACAAAACACTCCACCCTCTCATCAAAATATGATAAATTGTAGCACAAACAAACAAACAAACAAACAAACAAACAAACAAACAAACAAACAAACAAAACGGTCCCTGCCAAATTGCTAATGTTGAGAACTTAAAATGCAAATTCCAGAAACCGGTGAGCAGTGGTTATGTCCACCTGTCAACAATTTACATGAACTTGATTCTGTTCATCTGGACGTTTTTAGTGGGAGAAGCGAGTCGTCACTCATCCAGGTGACTTCTTCAGTCTCAGCTGACTGACCCCAATCTTATAAACAGTACATTTGCACAATGACTGCACCACTGCACCATTAGCACCACTAACGAACAATGGGCTGGGAGGTCAGTTCCTTGATCATTAAGATGCAAATTTTATGACCATTGATAAACAACAACAAACATCCTTTTCAAAAGGTGTTTGAATGAACTGAGAAAGCTCATCTAGCTCAGCAGGAAAAGTCTAAGACCAGGCAACAAAGGACGTTTGACTTATTTGCTGCGTGCTGTTCGTTTGGCTTACTTATAGTAATGTGGCACTCACATCACTTAGTAACGACAACAACTTCCGGCAGACATGGGTACGTGCACGATTCTGCCAAACTAGAAAGACTATCATGAGAAAATTTTGTGAGAGGTGAGAGATGGAGGCAGATGAAACCATGGTCTCGTATGATGTTACATCTCTCTTCACTTGCATCCCAGTCACTGAAGCGTTGGAGGTAGTTCGTAAGAGATTACAGGATGACCCCAACCTCAGCAACAGGACCACTCTCAGCATCGACCAAGTGCGTTTGCTTTTGGAACTGTGTCTTCTCTGTGAATGGTACTCATGGACATTGATCATTGGTTGCTGATCAATGTCCATGAGAATTTGCATATTAATTATCAAGGAACTGAACTTACTGCCCATTGTAAATTCAGTGGTGCTAGTTCCAGTCATTATGCAAATGTACTGTTTATAAGATTGGAAACCTGCAGTCAGCTGAGACTGAAGAAGTCACCTGGATGATGACGAAAACATTTTAGCCCAATGAAAACGCTACGTCCAGATGAACTGAATCAACCTTTTGTGATTTCCTTACCTGGATGATTGAACATGCATCAAGACAATTTACTTGAACAGACCTCTGATTAACAGATGAAATTCTATTGGCTGGGATTAGATGAGCCATCATGCAGGGGGACAACTGTGATCTAGGAGGCAGGTTGTGGTGAATGTATTAATCTGTCAAACACTCTTTATCCCGAGTTGATTGGGGTTTGATTATAACCAAAACAATTCTTTTTTCAGATTAAATTTATTTACATTTTTGCCCTTATTATCCTCACTTTTCACTTTCAGATTGGCTGGCCCAGGCACAAAAATCTCTTAAGAGAAGGAAAAGATTGACAGTCTGGTCGTAAAAGTTGGAGCTTTACATGATTAACAACAAGTTTTACAAGAATCTCTGGCAAATAGCCCTGAAATGAAATATCTCTCTCGTTACTTTCAGATAAAAGCCTGACTAACAAAGTGGTGTCTGGTCACCTTCCTGAAAAAGGCACGTGCTACTCAGCTTTTGGCAGCAATCAAAGCTTGGTTTATAGCATATAGCATATACTTAGGGCTGGATCCTAAAACCTTCCTTTGTTATGCTGCAATATACAAAGGGACACGCAACCTCCGGGTGGCTTCCCCTGATGCACTCAATCACGTTTTTTACTCTCTATGAGCTCACACAATGCTTTTCATTTAATCATTAGTAATTACTAACTTCTGTCTCTCTTATTAATTTCTGTTTTCTGTCCCGTGTCTCTCCACTCACCTCCAACTAGTGGTGGCAGACGGCTGCCCCTCCCTGAGCCTGGCTCTGCGGGAGGTTTTTCCTTCCCACTGTCACCAAGTGCTTGCTCATAGGGGTTGTTTAATTGTTGGGGTTTTCTCTGTATTATTCTGGGCTCTTTACCTTACAATATAAAACGCCTTGATGTGACTGCTATTGTGATTTGGAGCTATATAAATAAAATTGAATTGTTTTTAACAGAATTGTCTGAAAATGACAGATATCTTTATTTTTCTTGATTTGCAAAAAAACACATGTCTCTTTGTTGTTGCCTTGTAAATGTAGATTAATGAGATTTTGAATATATGAATTTAAAATTTTATTTATATCACTAAACATATTTATAATTCACCGTTCAGATCAATAACAAACTGTCAGAAAATTATTTTAGTGAAAATATGTTCAAATGGCTTAAAATAATGTAAAGTTTATTTACATAGCCCTGTTTATGAACACAATTCACAAAGTGCTTTAAAATACAGAATAAGAAACAGCAATTAAAATGGTGTAAATAGTTCAAACTAAATAAAGGAAAGCCTGAACAGCTGTGTCTTCCAAGTCAACTGTATATGATCATCGTTTATTATTTGACATTTACAACCTTTAGATTAAAACACAGTAGCTTTGTTAGTCACTCTGAAGCCAATTCTTGGCAACATTACAGTAATTCATGTCTAAGGCATGGATGTTACATAACCCCTGGTGGCCTTCAACGAAAAAGAAAATACAAAGTTTCTCATGTACTCTATTTTGTCCACTTACTGTTGAGGTGGATGATGTGTTATCAGCACTAGCAGCAGGACCTGTGGGAATAAAGAGACAGTGCTACAGAGAGGTAACTGGAGATGTTACTGAGAGAGTAGATATAAAAGTCAAGTCCTAAAGACAAAAGCTGTATGTAGTGGATTCCTAAATTCGAAATTATGTCCAACGTACTGATCTTCTCACAGTCTTCAGTCATCATGCCATCGTCCACACTCAGCTACACTTTGACTAAGACCATAAGACCTCAAACTCCCTAATATCTCTTCATTACGGTCACTGTCTGTTTCCTTTTTCCTCCTATCTCTTTGTCCTAATGGCTGCCCTCCTGCTGTGCCTCCGCTCTGACACAAACTGACACCTGAGCAGGTAAATGTTCCCACACAGCATGAAGATCAGGTGATGCTGTATCTCCTGCTCTGTGGGTTGGGTTACAGAATGTATTCGAAGCATAGAGACAAGGGAGGAAGAAGGCTGTTGATCACCTGAACACTGATTCCTGCAAACAGACCTCTCTGAATAAGCAGGAAGCAGCTGGAGAGTAAATAAAGCACATACACCTCTTTGTGAACTGTGGAATTCAATTAAACGTTATTTACATATTGCCAAATCACAACAACAGCTGCCTTAAAGTGTGTTATATTGTAAACGCTCAAAGGGTTTACACGACATGCACTCCCTAAACATACTCTATACTCCCAGGTCCAGGTATCACTGCCCCCAGGGGGGCAATCAGGCCCCAGACCCAGGAGATGTTACCCTTTTCCCTGGGGTGGAAGGATGCAGGCCGCCCCCGGCCCGCCAGCCGCAGGGAGGCCCAGACCCCAATTGGACGGCCAACTCCTCCCATCTGTGTCTGTAATAAAAATTCAATTCAATTCAATTTTATTTATACAGCGCTAAATCACAACAACAGTCACCTCAAGGCGCTTTGTATTGTAAGGTAGACCCTACAATAATACATACAGAGAAAAACCCAACAATCATATGACCCCATCTGAGCAAGCACTTTGGCGACAGTGGGAAGGAAAAACTCCCTTTTAACAGGAAGAAACCTCCGGCAGAACCAGGCTCAGGGAGGGGCGGGGCCATCTGCTGTGATTGGTTGGGGTGAGAGAAGGAAGACAGGACAAAGACATGCTGTGGAAGAGAGACAGAGATTAATAACAGATATGATTCGATGCAGAGAGGTCTATTAACACATAGTGAGTGAGAAAGGTGACTGGAAAGGAAAAACTCAATGCATCATGGAAATCCCCCAGCAGCCTACGTCTATTGCAGCATAACTAAGGGAGGATTCAGGGTCACCTGGTCCAGCCCTAACTATATGCTTTAGCAAAAAGGAAAGTTTGAAGCCTAATCTTGAAAGTAGAGATAGTGTCTGTCTCCTGAATCCAAACTGGAAGCTGGTTCCACAGAAGAGGGGCCTGAAAACTGAAGGCTCTGCCTCCCATTCTACTTTTAAATACTCTAGGAACAACAAGTAAGCCTGCAGTGTGAGAGCGAAGTGCTCTAATAGGGTGATATGGTACTACAAGGTCATTAAGATAAGATGGGGCCCGATTATTTAAGACCTTGTATGTGAGGAGCAGGATTTTGAATTCTGGATTTAACAGGAAGCCAATGAAGGGAAGCCAATACAGGAGAAATCTGCTCTCTCTTTCTAGTCCCTGTCAGTACTCTTGCTGCAGCATTTTGGATTAACTGAAGAATTTTCAAGGAGTTTGTAGGACATCCTGATAATAATGAATTACAGTAGTCCAGCCTGGAAGTAATAAATGCATGAACTAGTTTTTCAGCATCACTCTGAGACAAGATGTTTCTAATTTTAGAGATGTTGCGCAAATGAAGGAAAGCAGTCTTACATATTTGTTTAATATGTGCATTGAAGGACATGTCCTGGTCAAAAATGACTCCAAGGTTCCTCACAGTGTTACTGGAGGCCAAGGTAATGCCATCCAGAGTAAGAATCTGGTTAGATACCATATTTCTAAGATTTCCAGGGCCGAGTACAATAACCTCAGTTTGATCTGAATTAAGAAGCAGAAAGTTAGCGGCCATCCAGGTCTTTATGTCTTTAAGACATTCCTGCAGTTTAACTAATTGGTGTGTGTTATCTGGCTTCATGGACAGATAGAGCTGCGTGTCATCTGCATAGCAGTGAAAATGTATGCTATGTCTTCTAATGATGCTGCCTAAGGGAAGCATGTATAATGTAAACAGAATTGGTCCTAGCACTGAACCCTGTGGAACTCCATAATTGACGTAAGTGTGTGAAGAGGACTCTCCATTTACATGAACAAATTGGAGTCTATTAGATAGATATGATACAAACCACTGCAGTGCAGTACCTGTAATACCTACAGCATGTTCTAATCGCTGCACTGAGGTCTAGCAGGACAAGCACAGAGATGAGTCCACTGTCAGAGGCCATAAGAAGATCATTTGTAACCTTCACTAAAGCTGTTTCTGTGCTGTGATGAGCTCTGAAACCTGACTGAAACTCTTCAAATAAGCCATTCCTCTGCAGATGATCTGTTAGCTGTTTGACAACTACTCTTTCAAGGATGTTTGATATGAAAAGAAGGTTGGAGATTGGCCTATAATTAGCTAAGACAGCTGGGTCTAGAGATGCTTTTTGAGTAAAGGTTTAACTACAGCCAGCTTGAAGGCCTGTGGTACATAGCTGATTATTAGAGATAGGTTGATCATATTTAAGTTTGAAGCATTAATTAATGGCAGGACTTCTTTGAGCAGTTTTGTAGGAATGGGGTCTAAAAGACACGTTGATGGTTTGGAGGAAGTAATTATTGAAGTTAACTCAGAAAGATCAATTGGAGAAAAAGAGTCTAAATGAATATCAATGGTACTGAAAGTAGCTGTAGATAATATTACATCTGTGAGATGATTATTGGTAATTTATTCTCTAATGATTAAAATTTTATTTGTGAAGAAGTTCATGAAGTCATTACTAGTTAACAGAGCTCTGACTGTTTTTTCAGCCTGGCTACAGTGCTGAAGAGAAACCTGGGGTTGTTCTTATTTTCTTCAATCAGTGACGAATAGTAAGATGTTCTGGCTTTGCGGAGGGCTTTCTTATAAAGCAACAAACTATTTCTCCAGGCTAAATGATGATCTAAATTTGTGACATGCCATTTCCTCTCCAGCTTACGGCAGCATCAGGTAATGTTCAGATGTTGATTCATGGTTTTCTTCACTTTTTGTTCTACTGGAGAATATTTTTAACCTCCTAGGACCTGACGTCCACATATGTGGACATCACATTTTGGGTTATTTCGACCAAAATACTCAATTTTGCTCTACAAGGGCCCGATATCCAATTACGAGGACATTATACTGCTACTGTTCTATTGAAATTTTAAACGAATATCCTCATATGTGGCTCTCATTTTTCTTAGAAACAAAAAATAGGTAAAAAAAAAAAAAAATCTGCTAATTCTTTGTTTTTACATTCATCAGGTCCCAATATGCCCAGATATCAAAGAGAAATTAAAAATGCATGCCGTGGAAGAGTTCGGGTCTTAGGAGGTTAAGGTTATCTGCTATAAAAATCCAGACCAGGAAAATCTCCTTCATGTTTTTCTGTTTTATCATCAGTTACTTTGAGACAAAGGCTGTGATGCTTACACCTCTAATGAAGTCTCACAAGTGTCAGTACTGATAAATGATCAGAATTATATTTCTGACTGTCAGAGGCAAAACTGAATCGAATTGAATCGAATCAGGACCTTGTGAATTGGAATTGAATCAGTTATAGAAATCAGTAACGATACCCAGCACTAGTTAGATCCTATCTGAGATGAGACAGACCACAGTCATTTATGCTGTTTGTATAAGCAATTCTTTATTCATTAAATACTGCATCCATGGTGATTGGATGGTACATGGAAGACAATCTTCAGAGGCATGTAAATACACCAGGAAACTCTCCAACACAAAAACATCACTATTACAAGTTATGGGATTCTCTTCACTGTTGCAGCCTGAATTCATGATCAACATAAAGACATACGTATAACTTCACAGTCAGTACAGTGCGGGGTGTTAGTAAAATTGCCCAGTATTATTAAACACAATGTCATAATTTGCAAGACTGTTGTGGAGCGCTGGTTAAGTTTTTTATTGTTATGTTCACCATGAAAAGTAAAACATTAGGCAGAACTGGCTGATCATGGTCTTAATTAGTGATCACTGTGATGTTACAGAAGGTGTGATTAAAACAATGATTTGCATTTATGTTGTCCAGTCTGCTGCATCTGGCACATGTGAAGAACACATTTCATGTCCAGGATTTTATATGAAAGTCATCCAAGTAATTAGATTAGTAACTGGTTTGCATCATATTTATTACTTAAAATGAAACACACTAACAGTATGGTCGGAGCTAAGAGGCTCCTTTAGCTCTCAGTTTAGACAGTAGCATCTCATTCTTCCGACACTCCTAGTGGGGAAAAAAGGAAAAAAGTTATTATTGTTACATGATCATTACATTCAGAGGGTCATTGTTGAAAATTATTATAGCACATTTCCTGAAATACAGATTGTGGCCTTTATAGACCTCAACAGCAGAAAGTAACAAGCCTTTATTTAAGGCAGACCTATAGTAGAAACTAGGATGCAATGATCATTTTTCAGTATAAAGCCTAATTTCAATCCACTCAATCGTGACCTGTGACTTACTGCAAAGTCTTTTCAATTCTGAGGCGACTCTTTATGGTAATCAAAAAGACAGCTCAAATCAAATCTGCAAATCTTTTTGATTAAAACATTTTTCATTAGAGTCAGGCCAATCAGTGGGTTGATATTATTGGCTGATGTTAGCTATGTAATGTTAGCTATCGACAGTTATTATGGGAAATACACAGGAAAAAACCAAGATATATATACACATAAAAAAACCACCACCACCAACAACAACAACAACAACACACAAAAACGAGACATGGGAGAAACACCTTTTGACAATGTTATTTGATGGCACTGCACAGTTTGTCCACTAGATGGCACTCTTCAACTCTGTGTTTGGAAAGCTACAACTGCAGACACCCAATTCAAACACTGGGAGGCATAAACAAGTTGTGATGGTTGTGTCCACAACCACACAATTGAAATAATCCGGTGACATTATCTATATTTAACATTCATATTAAAACTTCATTCTACTCCCTTTTGAGCATGCACATTGTGTAGCTATAGAGATAGAGAAAACTTGAAGTTTTTTTCTTCTTTTCTCTTGTTATTTCAGTTATATTTGCATGTTCAAAATAAAATTCTATCTATTCAAACATAGGTAAGATTTACACTCCCACTTTTTTCATATTTAACTGTGTTTGCTGAAACAAAAGTGTTGCTTTATTGACTGCAAACTATATAGCACACAATTCATGTAATTTATTTGGTTAATTTGTTTTAATATATTATGACACACTGTTTTCTAAATGGTGGTGTGCACATTTGTTTCACATTGTCTTGTGATTGATTTGCATAATTTGCAGTGAATATTTTTTCTGTTTTCTTGAATTATCTGACTGCTTTTTTCAGTCTTTCCTGGTTTAAACTAAAGAGAAGGCTGAGGATGGCGCTGGTTTGAGTGCAGAAGCCCACCAAACAGCTGACTAATCAGCTGATCTACTCCATGGCAGGACTGCCAAGCACAGACTCACAGCCTGAGTTGAAGAGGTATAGCTTGTTACCAGAGAGACAGAAGGCAGGAGAATAAACCAGCTGTACTCAACTCTACTAAACCATCTGAGGTATACTCTGTCATGATTCATGCCTACTGTCTGGCACCACAAATGAACCAGCTGCTAATGGATGAGACACACAAAGAACAGCTAACTGAAGGCCGGACATTCCCGAGTCCCATGGATCCCCAGAGGAGACTGGTCCCATCCAACTACCAAATATGTTTTCTCACTACCACATTGAGGCTCCCGTCAGGCATCATAGTGGCTAAGGTGAACAGGCTTATGGCTCGATACATGAGTGGAGCCACAGAAAGGAATTAGCAGGAGCACCACCAGAGGGGCAAAACACCAACTACTGGTGGACAGAAGGGTCACTCAACAGTGCAAGACCAGACCTACCTGTGGGCTAAGCCTATGACTCAGTGCCGCACACATGGATCCATGAATGCCTAGAACTACAAAAGTTCAACAGGACCCTAAGAGCCTCTGTTAGGAACTCCATGGGGATGTGGCGAACATCACTACAGGCGAGCTTCAAGCCAATAGGACGAGTCACTATCAAGAGCAGGATTTACCAAGGAAATGCTCTGTTCCCACTGCTGTTCTGCATAGGCCTGAACCCCTGGACTGGAATGGACCAATGCCAACCACCTCCTCTACATGGATGACATCAAGCTGTATGCCAGGAGTGAACAAGACATCGATTTACTGATCTACACCAACGGCATTGGAACGTCTTTTGGGCTGGAGAAGTGTAGTTGGATGGTAACTACAACTAAGTAGTCAGAACTGAGGGGATTGCAGACACTGAGGTCAGCTACAAGTACTTGGTAATCCCACGGGCAAATGGGAACCACAAAGAGGCTCCAACCACCAAATACCTGCACACAGTAAAGCAGGTCCAGAGGACTCAGCTGAATGGAAAGAACAAGATGGACCTCAGGTCCTCACTCTGAAAAGGGTGGAGTGCCCGTTCCGGGTCAGGGACGGGAATGGGAAGTATCTAGGGGTCTTGTTCACAAGTGAGGGGAGGGGGGAGTTGGAGATCAACAGACAGGTCACTGCAGCCAATAAGCGGTAACCTGTCCGTCACGGTGAAGAGAAAACTGAGCGAAAAAGCCAAACTTTCGATTTACCGGTCAATCTACGTCCCCACCCTCACCCTGTGTTCACGAGCTTTGGGTAGTGACTGAAAGAACAAGATCATGGATACAAGTGGTGTAAATGAGCTTTCTCTGAAAGTTGGCTGGCCTCTCCCTTAGACCTCCCCTCTCCCTTAGAGACAGGGTAAGGATTTTAGACGTTGGAGAGATTATCTCTCTCGGCTGGCCGAGCTGGAGGAGGTGGCTGGGGAGAGCGAGGTCTGGGCTTCTCTGCTTAGGCTGCTGTGCCCACGACCAGGCCCCGGATAAGCAGAAGTTCACAAAGTCATTAGCACTTAGAGCTATAACTCTGAACTGGTTTTCTTCAATTAGTAACGGTAATGTTGTCTTTACCTTACAATATAAAGCGCTTTGAGGCGACTTGTTCAGATGTGACAATATATTATATAAAAATTTAACTGAATTATTGACCTGTTGTGGTAGTAAAGTTTAGGTAACTTCTCTGCATTGTGTTAGCACATGGCATTGAAGAAAATGATAGTAATTCTAATTTCTTTCTTATATTTAAATGTTGTATAGTTACAGTACATTCAGATAGAAATCTACTAAGAATTTTTCCCAGTGTTTTGTATTTCAACCCTGTAAGCTTAAAGATCTAGAGGTGGTCAGGGAAGAGAGGATTTTCAGGGACTTATTTTAAATGCTTTTATGCCTTAAATCAGGACAAGTGATTAAAGTAATGAGTGGGTTAATTTGAGAGAAGATGACTGAGTGAATAACTTTCTGTTGAATGTAGCTTTCCAAACTGAGACTGCGAGAAACTCAGGCATAAGTTCTGTGGCATGACTGCGGTTTCTCACATCACATCATTCTGAGGTCATTTTTCAATAAAACACCAAACTATGAAACATTTGTCAACAAACACTAACTGTTCACTTTTATAGGCACATCCATTTATTACTAACGCTGTCTAACATGGCAGTCGCTGGTTGTGATACTTTTTTTGCTTCACAACCATTCTGAAGGCTACAGTTTGTATCTTCCAACACGATTAGGTGTTATAATGTTTTGTGAAACCCATCTTTATCCCTAAGAATAATAGCTCACTATAGCTTACTGAATAGCATTCATCATTCATTATAATGGTATGCTCTAACTTTAAATGCCCTCTCAGAAACAGCCAGCAGCACTTAAGCACATGCTTTTCTTACCTCTTTAAAGTCCTTGACAGTTTTGAAATACAGCCTCTGCTTGTCAAGGAGCTCTAGGTACTCATCATTCAGCTGATCTCGCCTCATCTTGTTCTCCTGCTTCTTTTTCTCCATCTGAAAAACCAGAGAAACACATGCCATACCAGTACTGCAGGAATCTGTCTCTAAACAGGACAAACTTTGCATCATTAGGCTGTGACATGCGGTGCAGGTCTATAGCAGTACTGCCATATACCCTGAGCTCATTATCTTATCTGTAGTCAGCATTGTCAAAAACAGGCTGACATTTTTTTAATTCTATAAATCTGAACAAATGTGTGTTACTGATACTGACCACTAAATCTGTGATTTGGTTCCATCCCTATAACGCACGTTTATAAAGAGAAGAGCAGCAGAATTCCCCTTTTACAGAAAGACTTGTACCTTGATGCGATTCTGTTTGATTCCCTCGACTATCTGCTCCATCTGTTTGAGGAACTGCTCTTTGGCAGCTGAAGACGACATGGCTCTGAACAAGAGTAGAGGACGTTAGCACTATTTCACTGCAATGAGCTAAGAAACGTACTGATAGAAAACTATTCACTGGAACAACATCAGTGTTAGACGTGACAAATGAGCAGAATTATACTTACTGTTGGAAGTTGTCATGAATAGAATTCAAGAGGTTCACCTACAGAAATTAAAATTTTGTTATGAATAGCATTAAGTACAAGTCTATTCGTGACACTTACCAAGGTGTTTAATCAGTCACATATCTCAAGTGAAACAAATCATAATTCAAAGCCAAATGCTATCAGAAATTTTACTGGCAATCATTTCGCACCCTGCTGACAGGGGTCTGCTGTGGTTACTTACCTCCTTCTCAAGATAGACTTTCTTATCATCCAATGTATTATACAGAGTGAAGAATTGCTTAGTCTCTTTGTGAGTAGCAGAAACTGAAAGGCACAAAAAGAACAAGCATTTATTTATAACTCCTGATTTTTATGGGATTCATTTATGACCTGCACACAGCAACAGCACTGGTCAAAGCAGATGAAGACGAGGAAATTACCTTGACTGTAGAGTTCAATGAATCTCTTCTGATACTGTGTCAGCTCAGCTCGGCTTGGCACCTCATCAATCTTCCTCTGCAAGATGGCAATCTCTCGGTTCCTCCGAGCCTGTGGAGAGTGAAGCGATATATACATATTAGAATGAGTGAATACGTCCCTGATGTAGCTATCACTTGGGCGAGCTACATCGATCACTAAACAAGACTTTGTCCACCACTAAATGCGGTTGGTTAGTGATCGCCAGTTTGTCCATCTGTAACTTGAAGTCTCCCCTGCTTCTAAAATCATTTGTGAAAGAATGGGCTGTTCTCAGGAGCTCAGTGAATTCCAGCGTAGTACTATGATAGGATGCCACCTATGCAACAAGTCCAGTCGTGATGTTTCCTTACTACTAAATATTCCACGGTCAACTATTGTTGGTTTATAACAAATAGGAAGCCACTGGGAAGGACAGCAACGCAGCCAGGAAGTGGTAGGCCATGTAAAAGTCAAGAGCTTGCAAATGCAAAGCCTCGGATGCAGCTGGTTGGTCATGGAAACCCATTCCATGAAGCTCTTGTCTAGGTTTGGGGGTTGCCAAGTGTAAAGTTTGGTGGAATGGGGGATTATGACGTGGGGTTATTTTTCAGGAGTTGAGCACATACCCTTAGCTCCAGTGAAAGGAGACTTTTTGGATAATTTCATTCTCCTAACTTTGTGGGAAAAGTTTGGGAGAATGCCCCACATGCCATCCCAGCCTACCTTCAAGTTTGCGCGAATAATATATGAGTGAAGCCTTACAGACTCAGCTGTTGCCCGGATTAACAAAGTATGTGTCCGTTATTGAGGAACCAGTATTGAGAAGTGGGCTAATGGAGCAAGAAGGCACAAGGGATGAGAATAGGGAGCTGTTGGAATATTAATATGCAAGTAATCCTTGTGGAAGGGGTTACATGAAGAGCATGTAGCACCTATGGATTTTCTGACACCCAAAATCTAGACTAAAAGTAAACAACTACTAGGTCAGGGTTCTAAGGAGCTTGGAATGAAAAGCGTCTGGACTTCTTTAAGTTGCTTGAAGACGTTTCACCTCTCATCCGAGAAGATTCTTCTGTTCCAGGGTCAAATGGTGGAGAGTCCCAGATTTAAGCCCTGTGGAAGTGTCCCTCCCAAGAGGGACAAAATGACCCCCTGATGATCCTCTACCTAATCACATGAGCCAAGGTGTGAAAACGGGTGTGGGTCACAATCAGCCAGGGTTTCAGGTGAGCTCACTGTGAAACCTGGCCCCACCCTATCATGTGATTTCCTGAGGTCAGATGGCCCAGGATGTGAGTGGGCGTTAAGGCGTCTCAAAACTGGATTATAGATGGCAGACAGTTGGTGTCGTAAACCACCGCCTCTATTCAAAGATGGTCGCTCACAGTGGACATAGATGCTTCTTTCACTCCTCTTTCAAACCATCTGTCTTCTCTGTCCAAAATGTGAACATTGGCATCATCGAAAGAGTGACCTTTGACCTTTAGATACAGATGGACTGCTGAGTCTTGTCCCATGGAGGTGGCTCTTCTATGTTGTGCCATGTGTTTATGAAGTGGCTGTTTGGTCTCTCCAATGTAGAGCTCTGAGCATTCCTCGCTACACTGTACAGCATACACTACGTTGTTAAGTTTGTGTTTTGGAGTTTTGTCTTTGTCTGAGTTTTTTAGAGTGTGTTGCTGGGTCTGAAGTAAACTGGGATGTCGTGCTTGGAGAAAACTCTCCTGAGTTTTTCCTGATACACCGGCTACATAGGGGATGACAATGTTGTTGCGTTTGTCTTCTTATCCTCCCTCGCTGGTGTCTGACCTCCTTTTCTGTGCCTCTTTGCTGACTTGATGAAAGCCCAATTAAGATAACCACATGTTTTAAGCGCTTCCCTTACATGTGTGTGTTCCTTCTTTTTCCCTTCAGGCAGTCAAAGAGGAGGTACTGGTCCATGAGTGTGGGCTTCCGGTAAACTTCAATGTTGACCTTTCCATTCTCCTCAATGTGCACAGCACAGTCCAGGAATAGCAAACAGTTATCCTTTGTGTCTTCCCTGGTGAACTTGGTGTTTTTATCCACAGCAGTGATATGAGCAGTGAGGGATTCTACTTCGTGGATTTTGATTTTGACCCAGGTGTAGTCCACATATCTGTACCAGTGGCTGGGTACTCTCCCTTTAAAAGAGCCAAGAGCCTTTCTTTCTACTTCCTCCATGTAAAGGTTGGCTACAATAGGTGACACTGGGGAGCCCATGGCACAGCCATGTTTTTGTCTGTAGGTCAGGGTTCCAACATCTGGAATAAGCAACTGCCATCACAACTAGAGATGAGGTCCAACACAATTCCTGCTGCAAGTAGGAGCCAGTACATCAGGTGAGGGGGGAGATATCATCATCCCCACCCTCTGAGATTAGGTACCAAGCACTAAGAACAACTAGTGCATTGGAGACATTGAGTGCAAGAGAAGCGGACCTAAAAATAGAGGATCATAACTAAGCTGGAAACCTGGACCATCCATAGCCAAATACCAAGACTACGTGACATACACTCTGGAGGTCTACCAGAAGATGTGAACGAAGGATTATGGACAATCCTTGCTGTGACGATCACTGAAACAAACCAGACACCATGGCAGCAGTGATAACTGAGACAATTGGCTCTAAGATGAACAGGCACAAGGAGCAGTACCCTCCACGGAGAAAGAGATTAGAGGCCAAGATCAAGGCAGCACAGATGGAAATCAGTTAACTATTGGAGCTGTACAAAGGTGTGAAAACAAGTACAGCAAGCTGTCCCTCCCCAAGGCCTTGGAAACAGCCAAGCAAAGACTCACAGCCTTGGCTTGCCGTCAAAGAGGTATACCACAGAGATAGAAGCCAGGGAGATAGTTCTCCAGTGAACCATCCAAGGTGTATTCTCAAGGAACAGCCCCAACAAAGCTTCTAATAGATGAGACACACCGAGAATGGCTAACTGAAGGCTGGACAGTCCTGATCCCCAAGGATCCCCCCCAGAAGGGACTGGCTTCAGCACAACATGGAAGCTCCTGTCAGGTGTTATAGCGGCTAAGATGAATGGGCAATAGTTAAGTGGGGCCCAGAAACACCAGAGGGGCAAAACAGCAGCTACTTAGAAAGCCATACCAAGTTTTATCAGAATTCATTCAAAACTTTCTGAGCTAGCGTGTTTACAAACAGACTGATTACACAGACGCATACAGACACTACCAAAAACATGACGTCCTTGGTGGAGGTACAGGAGATAAAGAAACAGCTCTCGGTCCTGGGGCCAATTTACTTTTCATCATAAAAAACAGCCTTTTTACTCAGCTACAGAGCATCACAAAGAGATAGGTTTGACTCAGGTACTTGTATAGGTAACTTCCCAAGTGCTTGCTCAAGGGGGTCATTTGATTGTTGGGATATACTCATTATTATTGTAGGGTTACAATATATAGTGTCACAGACATGGGGGACAACACCCCCTTTCCTATTGGTAGAAAAATGCACCACTGTCAACCAATCAAAATATGATATGGCAACACACGGCATTTGGCTGCTTAGGAAGAGGGGAAAGTTTTGGGAGTGACAGTGGTGAAAGAGAGCGAGAGCAATAGCGAGTTTTGTAACGTGAGAGATTTTAATCAGCTTTTCAGCCCCGGTTTCCCCCCAAAACCCCAAAACTAAGTCTTCTCCCAAACCAACAAAACACAAACCAAAAATCAGCAAACATAAATCACAAAGAAAGAACAATATAGAAGTGTACCAAAGACTAAAAAAAGTGAAGTCCATGGTTTAATAACTGGTTAGCAAACTGATTTACTGTTTACCAGGAGGTTTATGTTAGTTTAAATCACTGGTTCTCAAAGTGTGGGGGCGCAGAGTTCTGACAGGTGGGGCGCAGGTTACCTGGCAGAAAAGTCATGTGGAACTAATGTTTAACATCGGAATCAATTTTATGGGGGAACAAAGAAATTCGCGGCATTCAGGTTAATAATATGCGCAACCGCTGCAGCCGTGTGTGTTAGTCGACAGCCGCAATAAAGAAGTGTACTAAAAATTGCAAACACGTGGTCGGGTCTGTCGCGCATCGTTTACAGTGGTGCTGAAACCCAGGATTGGGGCACGAGAGACCCGACCACCTGTTCGCACTTTTCAGCACATCTTTACAGTCATTACTGTGGCTTAAGAAGTAGTTACCATGAGCAGGCGGATCTTCTGTAGTTTCTCCCTCCCTGTGTTGTACTGTTTGTCTATCAGTTGGTCCCTCTCCTAAGGAAAGAGAAAGTGCTGTAAATCAAGATTATCTGAGTGGAAAGCTCAAGTTCACTTTCACCTACTCACAATCTAGGAAAGGCAACAATGACTTTATACTGTAAGAGACAACAGCCAGTCTATGATATGTACCTTCTCTTCCTCTGTATCCTGTCCTGATGCAGACTTTAGCTCCTGAACGTTCCTCTGCAGACGAGCCATCTCTTCCTGCATACAGAGCACAAGCATTAAGAGGAAGAAATGCTGCTAGTGACCATGAGCAGGATACACAGTGACAGTGATTGCATTGATGCTCACTCTGCAGTGTGTGCGGAACTCCTGCTCCTGCTGCTTCAGGTTCTCATTCATCGTCACCAGAGCCCTCAGCTTATCGAGCAGCCTGTTCAACAAAGAAACATTTGATCAGAAAGTCACCGACTGATGAAAGGAGACACATTTTGTCACTGCCAGTAACCTCATGTGTTTTAGTACAATTGTCACTAAAACTTCCACAGTCGATTCAAACTCTAGCATTAAATATAAGCTGGTTGAGGCAGAAACAATATGGACTTAATTCTGATTAGAGAATCAGAGTCTGGAGAAGGAATAGTTTATTCTTCATACAAATGGAGCAGCAGGGAGTACATACTGGACATGGGGTGTCTGTGTTTGTGGTGTGCTAACAGAGAAGACAGCAGCATGTGTTAGTCGAGCACCATCGAGCTTCCCAGAAAACTTACTTAATCATTACTAAACAATGACATGGTAGGAACTGGTAAATGTAAACCAGTTAATAACACATTCAAACAGACTCATCAGGCAACACAAGAACAACCATGAGACTGCTTACTGAGCAGCACACGGATGCTTCCCACCACATGGAATGCAAAAGTACAATTAGCTGCCATAAGAGCTCCCCTCGACACAAATGAGCAGGTCTATTAACAGGAAATAAACCTGTTATTACTCACAGCTGCTTAATAAATGCACAGAGGGCAAAGTCCAGTGTCTGGTAAGGCCCAGAATCACGGGTTACATTTGCTGCTGCACTGCTGCAGCTGAACAGGCAGCCAGTCATTTGATTTTAAAGAACTTCTTCACCACAAGATGTGACTGCTGTTGTTTACATTGGACTTTCAACACTGAGGAGATGTCTTCATATATCACAGCATGTGCAGCTATAATGATACGCGATATTAAACATCATTTTTTGATAGAGGTGATTCATCTTTTACTTGTTTGTTCTAAAAAAAAAAAAAAAAAAAAATACAAAATAAATGACATTGGGCTGAGCTGATGGCTTGTTCGTTGAAGGTTCTTCGATCGTTAGTTGATCTTAGAACCTTGATGATAGTTTCAATGCAAACGAAGTGTGGCAATAAAATCAGAATAGCAAAAATCCTTCATTTGAACTTAAAGTTTGGAAAAATGCAAAGTAAATGATTGTTTTTTATATTATTTTTCAGTAAATACTTTCTGTCAGTTTTTCCTGGAATAGTGTTTACATGTGTTAAACTCACAGCCGGCACAGAGAGGATATTTGGGCGTGAGTTTGAAAGTCGTTCACCTTCTGTGGGGGGTTTGAACGATCACCTGATGTGTGACTAATGAATTCTCTGTGAAGCCAGCGACCGTCTGCTCTTTCTTACCTGTCTGTAAAAGTTGGTTTGGCCTTAAAATAACTGCAGTGATTTATCAGAGAGCAGAGCGTGAAAGGAGAGTCCAAAAAATAAAATACAGGTGGTTCACAGCGGGCAATTTACTGCATTTTAAAACGGTGCAATCCATGCATTATTAGTAAAACTGCTGTTAAGCCATCTACATAATATATTTTTTTACAAATAGTGTTATTAAAGTGTTTATTTATTCATCGTCAGGATTCAGACGGGTGCTGCACTTTCAGTTCATGCTCCAAAACCCTCGCATGTGGCTGAATTACAACAATTCTGCAAAGACGAGCGGGCCGAACCCCCCCCCCCAAACCACAGGAAGGGGGCAAACACTCCACCACTGTAGACATCTACAAGAAGCTGCTCAAACCAAGTCTGCAGATTAAAGGGTCAAGCCCATTTTAGTACAGCAATCACACACTATGTTTGTCAATACAAAATGTGGCAAGAAAATGGATCGAACATCAGTTACAGAAACGATCGCCTTCAAAAAAGGGCTGTACAACAAAAACTGACCAACATCAGAGCAACATATATACTGGCTCCCTGCAGAACTTTTCTTTCCCTAGCCAAATAGGAGCACCTCCCATCTCTACTGAAAGGGATTCTGGGAAATGCAGTCTTCTAAAGATAGTATGTATTGAACGCTCTTTCTTGGCAGAAAATTAAATCCATAATTAGCAGCTCTCAGATAATCCGTGGCTGGCAATAAATCACTTACAAAATAACCCACAAAATGCTGTCATCAAATCAAATAGAGTGCAGTAAAGTTACAACATAAAAGCCCATCAGTAGGTGCCCATCTATTTTTGACAGCACATTTTACCTTTATTTTTTATTCTAATGTGGACCAGACAGTGTCCACATTACAAAGGCGCTGTGTAACTACCAGTACATTCAATTTTACTCTAACAAGAATATATACTAGGTGGAGAACTGGTTGATGTATTGTTAAAAAAAAGTGTACAAAAAGTGTATATTCAAAATTTAGATTAGAATCCATTTCAATGCACGTGTGTGTGAATATTTTAAGTCCGCAGTTCTTGAGAATAAAACGTTAGCAGATAACAGAAGGACCGTTTTGTTGACTCACCTCCTGTCAGCCTGCTCCTCCACTTCTTCCAAACACACCAACTCTTTCCCCAAAGTCTCCGACACCTTTGTAGCCTGCAAATTAAAAGCTACTGATCAAAGCATCTGAATGGCTGATAGCTCCCTGAAATGTAAAACATATTTCACTGAACGTTTTAGCTGAGTTCTTTGCCAAACAGTTTTGACTATTTCTATTTCAATGTGAACAACTCTACATGTACATTCATGCGGAAAAGAAGGCACATCCTGATGATGAGAGGATGAGATGATGGATGGTGTCCTAGGGAGTCTCCTCCCAGATCTGGACCAGAGCTTCAGATGGACCAAAGAGGTCAGGCAAACGTGGGGCCCAGGCATTGGTCCAGGTGCTGTTAATCGAATGCAGACCAACGGTCTTAAAAAAGCAAAAAATGCTGCCCCTCAGTGGAAAGTGTTATAGGGTTATTATTTTATTAAAAAAAAAAAAAAAAAATCTTCCCAGAAGTGGACCCAGCTCAGACAAACTCCATAAATACTGGCAGCAGCAGCTGGTACCAGTACACCCATACACCAGTGGTATCAAAATCCTACATCACCTTGTTCTCAAGTTATCGCATTTGCAAGATTTTCAGAAAACTTGACCCCTGACATTTCTGATTTCCTGTCCTGTGGTGACAACAAAATAGGTCACTTCTTAAATCCAAAGGTGATTTTGTGTCCCAGCTCATTTTCTGAAACACTGTGCATGTATGTGTGTGTGTTAAACAATCACAGTGTAATATATCAGGTGTTGTTGTTCATTTGAAGATGTATTTAAATCATTTTACAATCTGGTAAGGACCAGGTGTTTTTCTATCATTAAGAGGCTGTACAACCAATGGATCAGATCCATACTGGGCAGTGAAGGAAACCTTGACCTGAGCTCACCTCCGTTAGTTTCCTCTTGTCCTCATCACAGCCCATCTTCACCTCTGCATGCTTGGCTTGCAGCTGTGGCCACAAAAACAGATACAGTCAAAGGAAGCTCTGACACTATTACGACTGACACAACGAAATCACTTCATGCTTTTGCTACATTAGGATCAAAAGTTTGTTTCAGTTACCGAGACTGGTTTCAGATGTGAGGTCAGTATTAATAATGTAAAAAAATTAAAATAAAGTGTTGGACACAGTTGAGGACGGCACATTCATTAAACCACAGTGACCTACACACCTCCCCCAGCTCTTTAGTCTTCTGCTGGATCTGTTTGTTGAGTGAGGCGACCACCCTGTGGTGCTGCTGCAGTGGGCCATAATGCTCATGCTCCTCTGAGGACAGCTCTAACTGCTGCAGGGACACAAGGAAGACACAACAGTCAGCAAAGCAATGCTCTTAGAAAAATGAAGAAGTTACCATTAGGTGACATTCTGGTTTGGATTCATGCTAACTGGTGATTTTTTCACTGCGTTTGATCAAGAAGAAAGTCCGAATGAACACTTTAAAAAGCTGCCAACACACAGCAGCATCTTATATACAGCTGGTGTTTAGGACAGAACTGTACTATAAGATTACCCTCTCTTTGACTAACACAGTAACTGCAGTCTAAACTTGGAGCAGATAGTGTAGAGCTGCTTACCTTCTCAGCGTACTCAGAAGCAAACTGTTTGATCTCTTCAGACTGCAGCCCGACGAGCTGACCCACTGCACTTGCTGTCAGCTTCCCCTGAAAACACAAGCTCAGTCACTACCATAGTGCAGCGGTGAGGAAAGTCAGCAGGAATCAAAGAAAAACCCAACTTTGACTAACTCCATGCAATCAACAAGATTATTCAGTGGCAGCTGAATATCAGACCAGTCACTATTTGGCTCCTTTACATATATTTATATGTTTGGGTCGTCCGGATGCAGAAATGTTCTGCTTCTCTGTACCGTGTTTTATTTACATACCTCCTCAGTTGCCATGGCAGCCATGTTGGTCATCAACGTTTTAATTCGCATCTAGGAAAAAAATAAATGTCATTTATTTGTTGAACACAATATGGTCTTATTTTATTATTCCAGGCTTTTAACAGACTGGTGAAACAGATCACAATAACCTGAGAGCATCCACACGCTGGCTTTGATTCACACTAAAGAACTCTGAGTTTTTCCTTTTCATTAGTGAGCTATAGATTTTTGTTGTACTTCTAAAATGGCAAAGCCCACACCAAACAGCATTATTTTAAGGCCCAGGAACAACAGGAAAATCAAGAACAAGGGCACGAGGACAGGAGACAAAAGTGCCTTCAGGTGACTTACTGTTGTGATTTTGTGCCACATAAATAAAACTGAAGTGAATTAAATGTTTAAACTGAAAGGCTTAGCGTATCATTTTTTGCCCTCTACTGTACACGTGTGCCTAATTTGTCTTTCTGTATAAAATGCTCAGTAAATAAAGTTCTCACTTCCTCTACTGCCTGCAGGTCCTCTTCCTCTGACACGTCAGCCATCCCATGAGATGCTGCCTGAGAGCCACCGGCCAGTGAAGCCTTCCCCTCATCGACCTGAAAAGAGGCAAAAAGAAGAGAAGATGAAGAACGGAGCAAAATCCTTGCTGACCAGAGAGCAGCCAAACCTCCCTGCAGCTCCACCCACAGTGGAACCAGCTACAGTCAGGCCTTCAGGCGCCTACCTTGTCTTGTTTGCTCTGCTTGCTGAATCCATATCGCCTGGAAAAAACAAAAGCAACGAGTATGAGATATGACTTCAGATTGGAATAAAGTATACTCTTCTTTTTACCCCAAACCCCCAAAATTCATTTACATCATGCGATAAAAAAGTATCAGCACAATAAAGCGCATGAATCCATCAGGTGGACAAACTAGATGGTTCCCCGATCTGCAGCGTCTGTTTAAACAACTAAAAAACATAAAATAAAATGCAGGAGTGCAGTGAAGCAGCACCACAGTCCATCATGCCAAAATAAGTGTGCACTGTTTGCATTCTCTGACAAACATGTTGAACCACAACACAGGGTGCTGTAAGCAGATGCTGCCCCCCCCCCAGCTTCACACAGTTATACAGTACTTACAGCAAGAGCTCTGACATTCTAGTACAGAGGCTAGTACAGGGATGGATGAATGAAGAAAACAAAACAATATATCAGATGAGACACTGAACATTGTCTAAGTTTAAATCTCAGGTTTTTAATTCTTGACTCGTTTCCTATAAACTAAGAGCTAGGCTGATACACTGAGAGGAATTAGACACAGAAGGTCAATTTGTGGCGCCCAGAGAAGGAACAGCCCAACGACTGATCCAGCACACAAAACCTCTGTATTCCTATGCATTTACTGACCACCTTATTAGGCACATCTTGGTGGAGAGCTACCTGAAATCTATGTGGTACAGACTGAACGGTGTAAGAATGTTTACATTATGTAACTTCTGCAGATTTGTGACCCAACTTTTAACCTCATCACAATCAATCCTTCTAAAATAAGACATTGTAGTTCTCTTCCCTTTCTTCTGCTGCTTTCTAACACAACATTTAAGCAGGTAGATGGCTGAGCTCATCTGAAACTTTCACCATGTTATATGAAATGTAAAAACATTGGTGGCTGCCGGTCCTACCCCTCAGCCTCGTAGGAGATGCAGCATCAGTTTTAATCTCCTTGTTCTCAAAGTTGGGTGTTCACGCTGAGGTGACAACAACAGCCCATCAGCCTTTAAAGCTGAAGGGTAAAAAGGAATAAGGAACCAGCTAGAGCTGCACAATTAAGCTAATTTTATTCTTAATCACCAGCTTGGCTTCCCACAGTATGTGTATGAGGAACCAACACTGACAGTGCGTGTTCTGCCAATACAATGCAAAAGCAACACTGTTTGATGATGCGCCTACATGTGCTAACCAACACTTGTCTAAATGAATCAGCGACAGATATACAACAGATCAGTGAAACAAAAGTCGAATGTCTGGCGATCTTTTTTCAGTCTTCAGCGTGATGAGCTCCTCCTGAAAACAGCCTCAATTCGCTGCTCTTAGATAAACAGAAGGGAAGATGCAAAATCCCTTTGCTGAGATTGGGTCAGTTTTAAATGCATTAAATTTGTAATTGGGTGGTGTTTACTTTAAAAGAACAGTTTAACAGATATGTCCAATAAAGCGAGCAGCCAGTGCACATTTTAGTCCTATTATTACTATCCTGCTTAGTCTATAAACATCAGAAAATATGAACAAAGTCCAGCGGAGAGAAAAGCAACAACAACAAAACGAGGGCACCAACAGCCTTATAAGAATAAAAGTTGATCTACAAATGGCTCCAAAGAGAAATGACAGGGTGATTTGACATAACTCAGCGCTTTCTATTTACACGGAAATACAAATAAATGAGACAGACGTCTTACAGCCACTTTGGCAAAAGATGGATTAACAGGGAAAGTGATGTACATCCCGGATGTGAAAGCTCACCTTCCATATTCCAACAGAGTGGAGTGGACCCTGGACTCCTCATCCAGCAGCTCCTCTGCATTCCTATGCCTCCTGTACTTCCTCTGTGGTTTGTACACTTCCTAGAAAAGAACGAGGCTCATTCAAAAAAGCCTGACAGTTATCTAAACAACAGACCTACGATTTGACTTTGCTGATTACGCAGGTACATTTCATTTTAGTGTATCGTTTGTATCAGTGTAGTCACTCACCAACACGTCCAGCACTGCCCTCACTGCTTTGTCTTTCCTCTGGAGGAACTCTTTATCCTGTCACAGTACAGTGAACAGCACCTCTTACACACAGGACGTTTAATGACATGTGGCCGACTAACACTTTGACTAAACACGTTTCTATGACTGTGAGGGTTGTGATACAGCGGTCATTAAAACTTGAATACCGTGTTAGACTTCTGACACTGAATCCCATTCCTACAATCAGACAAGAAGTCCCAACGTTACTTTCTTGCCTTCTTGTGATGTTTACCATATTAAAATGCCTTTGTGTCTCATTACTTTCAATTAGAGTGTGTACAATCATCACTAAAAGCCCATAAATCTTCCTTCTTATCTTGATATTATATATTTTATTGCCTCATTTTTCTGTCTGACTTTGTATTTCATATATATCATGACTACTTTGTTTTCATAAACTCGGTCCAGTTAAAACAACCACACTTCAACTTAGGTCAAGATGTAATTAACCAGAGGAACTCCAGGTGGGCTTCTCTGGAAAATCTTTTGTAGTGTTACGCCTACCTACCATTTATTATTTTTTGTTTGTTGAATATGAGAATAAGCCCAAGAAAGAGGAAGCAGGTGAGAGAAAGAGTAGAAAGGGGGAGGTTTGCTTTGGAGAGTAGAAACAAGAGAGAATATGTGTGTGAAGGAGACAGGCAGGAAGCAGATGTCTAAATACTCGTTAGAGTTAAAAACCTGCACTCGACCACCCAAAGAAATGGAAGGTGCACAGGAGAGACGAAGAGACTGCAAGCAGGGTGGAGAAGAGAGCGAGAAGGATAGCGGCAAGAGCGAATGGCACGGTTGACGAGACGGTAGTAAGACCTGTTGCCTGTGTGTATGGTATGGAGATAATGGCACTGAGCAGAGGTCATTAACAACTAAATTCTTTGTTTAAGTGATTTTATGACCTTTGTATACAAAGATGTGTCTAGTAAAGCTACGGCCTGGTCTTCATGCTGAATGTCTGTTACCTCTGGAAGGCTGTGGGACTTCTGGAACTGAGAAATGGAGTAGGCTCTCACATAATCTCCCATCTCTTCCCGCGTCTCTATGGCTCGCTTCACCAGCCACTGGCATGAAACAACACACAGCTCATCAAACACAAGGATGAACCAGCAGATACAGACTGGCCATGTCCATGCTCCAGCTGGACCTGCTAGCTGTACTGGGTCTGATGCCAGCAGCAGTCAAAGCTCATTAGCTAATACTAATGTTACTCACACGCTTCCAGACGGCTATGAATACGTTCTTTAAAGACAAATCACAAACATCATATCAGCGTTCTGAATTCTGTAAAGTATGAAACCCTGAAACTGTGATGACAGGAAAACGTCAGCACTGCATGTGGGTAAGTATGTGAGGGTGCACCTAGGGGAAACACTGCACACTTTAAGTAGACCACTTAACCTTTTCATTAGCACTTTCCTCAGATGCATTAAGCACATTAATGCATCTGAGATTAGTTTGGTTGAATTCTCCGTATACCTGTATGACCGGGAAAATGTGGATAAAATCCAACCCTTGGATCTGATGGGGTTCCAGGCGATGAGGACACTTCATCTTTGGTAAAACAGAAACAATTTTCTCTGTCAAGGATCTGCAACGAAACAGCACTTGCCACTGTTAGAAAGGAACCAGTGTGAAACTGCAAAACCCAGACAAAGAAAAACACTTAAAAGGATGGAAAAATGTAACCAAATATCTGATGACATTATCCATCTGAGCTGCTCTTAAGTTAGCAAAATTATTCATTTTTAACTGGATTCAAATGTGGCTCGTATGATGTGTCACTTTAAATTGATTTATCTGGACCAGCCTAGAGAAACCCGGAAAGAAATCAGCCAACACTCACATTTTTTGCCCAATAGTTGAGTTTTCTTGGAAAAGAAGATCCACGTCTATGTCAAAATTACAGGTGGTGATGCACCAGGTCATACCCCCAACCACCTGTAGAGGAGAACTGTGAGCTGAGGTTTTCTCAGTTAAATGCACAATAACAATAAATACTTCAGTTCACGGTAGTGGTGGTCTAGCTAATCAAACAGAGAGAAAAACCCTAAAACAAACCAAAGAAAACCTGTAGTTTCTCTGCTTCCAGCTCAACTTCTCTTCCTGTATCAGTGCTGATGTGGTGGTATTGTCTGAATGGCGACACCCATCATTCAGGAGAATACTGCAGTGCCTACCTACACCTAAATGCTGAACATAAATAGAAGTGGCTTTCCCGCTGCCGGTAATATCATCAAACATGTTGGCTTTACTCAGACCTTCATTCACAAGGCGTCACCACAGTAGGTAGCTCAGCAGATGCCCTTTCTGCAAACCCAAAGGGATTTGTTTCTCCTCTCAGAAATCAACCAGAGATACTAAACTCGTTAAGCAAATATCTAAACAACTACAGCATGGGATCAATGCTAAATGCAGTTTTCAAATATCTGGAGTACGTTTTTATTCAGATTTTACTCCAAAAGTTCTGACATAAAGGAATGATTCATATCTCTGCTGACTTGATGTTTCTATGTTCATATAAGTGCCAATCATCAGTTGCCAGGTTGCAGGGGCAGTAGCCTAAGCAGACAACCCCAGACCTCGCTCTGCCCAGGCAGAAACACTGCTGCATTTCAGGCCAGCCAAGAAATATCATCTCTCCAGCATGTCTTTGGTGCACACCGAGGCCTGCTGCTGATAGGACAAGCCCAGAACATCTCACCCAGGAGGCATCCTTGTCAGATACCCGAACCACCTCAACTGGCTCCTCTCAGTGTCGAGGGGCAGCATAGCAGCTCAACTATGAGCCCCTCTCCTCACCGTAGCTCTAAGGGAGATACCCTTAGAAAGATAACTAGTCTCCTAGTTCCCCAAAGCGTGATGCTGCCATCACCACATTTCACTGTAAAAGAACGGCTTCTTCTACAGCACCTTTCTACTCTGAGCACTCTAAGTGCTTTACTTTATTCACAGCAGAACTTTTTTCTCTGCTTCTCCTACATACGTGCTTCTAACTAACATTCACACACATTCATACTCTGACATCACAGAGCAATCTGAGGTTAGTTTATTGCCTAAAGATATTTGGCATGCAGACTGGAGCAGACAGGGATCGAACTACCAACCTTCGAATTTGTGGGTGACCTGTGACTGTATAGGCCAGGTGATAAGCAGTGCCTGGTTTCCATCTGTCATGACGCTTGGCATTCAGGCCAAAGAGTTCAATCTTTGATTCATCAGACCAGATAATTTTGTTTCTCATGGTCTGCGAGGTGTGTTTTGGCAAACACCAGGTGGGCTGTCATGTGCCTGGCCACTCTACAGGTGTGATTGGTGGAATGGTGGTTAAATGGTTGGCTTGGTTTGTGCTCTGACATCTACTGTCAACTATGGGACCTTATATAGACAGGTGTGTGAATTTCCAAATCATGGATTATCATCTAAATTCTCCAAAGGTAAAGCTGTAAATAATAATCTACATGTTATTTATTCATTTATCTTTAATACATTTGCAAGAATTTCAAGCAAACTTTATTTACTTTGTCATTATGGGATATGGCGTGTAGAATTCTGAGGTGAAAATTAATTTAATACATTTTACAAAAATATTTTTTATCTGGGACGTTGTATCTTGGGTCAAGGTTTTCACCAGGCTGCTTAAAGTCATTCTTTACCACCAGGTAAATGCACCAGTGATTATTACCCACAGATTACGCTTCCTTTCATATATCACATGGAGCCAGCTGTGGTGGTAGAGCTGATCAAGCCTGCAGCCCACATGCTAAAGTGTCTTTAACCAAGATACTGAACCTGGGTTGCTAGCGATGCATCCATGGGAGAGAGAGAGAGAGAGAGAGAGAGAGAGAGAGAGAGAGAGAGAGAGAGAGAGTGTGTCAATGTCAGAAAGTGCTCAGATAAAAGCTGACTGGGTGAATGACAGTTGTCAGAAGGCACTTTGAATGCTCAGCTGAGTAGAATGATGCTACATCAGTACCAGTCTGTGTAGCCAGCAAGTGCTTGGTAGAGAAGTTTGTTTACTTTTTGGTCACACATCACCTCCTCACTGCCTTTATAGTCAGCTTGTACTCGGATGTGTGTTTAGCTCAATTAGTGAAACAGTTTTTTGTTTCCACCTTTAGCAGGAACAAGTTGTATTAATCTGATAAAACCAGTTGGGATGGAAGAAGAGCAGAGAGGAAGAAAAGAGCAATCAGAAGTCCAGCGTATACCTTATCAAAAGGTGACAATCCTTTAATCCGGGCTCGGAAGTATCCAGCTGCCAGCAGGAGCTCCAGGATCTCTGTCAGCTTCACGCTCTGCTCTTCATCCTCCCGGGTTTCCACCTGCAGGCCAGAAACACTTCATAGCTCACATATGGCTGAGGTCCTACTGTATTGGAATCCGTCTGCTCTCAGACCTTCACATTTACTCTTCCATTTTTTGTTACTAAAATTACTACTAGCACGATTTTAAACGTTATTAACTCAATCCCAAAAGGTTGATTCTGTTCATCTGGACGTAGCGTTTTCACTGGGACAAACGTTTCGTCACTCATCCAGGTGACTTCAGTCTCAGCTGACTGCAGGTTTCCAACCTTATAAACAGTACTTTTGCACAGTGACTGAAACCAGCCCACTGAAAGAACAGCTGTGAGGTCAGTTTCTTGCTCATTAATCAACAGAAATAACTTTTTGGGATTTACTTGCGTGGATGATTTAGCATGCATCAAAACGTTATTAATTCAACATTAACAAACTAGCTTCACCGTTAGCTTCGGTGTTAGCTTGTATCGATATGCGTCCGCAGTGTGACAGTTCAAATCCATCATGTTGAAATCTGATCCAGCTACTTTGTACCTGGATGAGGTTGCCGTCTTGGTCATACTGAGCGCCTATTTTCGACCCGGTTCTTACTCTGTGGAAAACAGACGTAGCCACCGCCATGTTTAACTGCACTGTGGATGACAGTCACGTGACCGTAGCATATGACAGGAAATATTCAACGCAGCGTTTCCGAGTGTGTCCAACGGAATGTATGTTATATCAGCGGTCCCCAACCTTTTTTGCGCCACGGACCGGTTTATGCCCGACAATATTTTCACGGACCGGTCTTTAAGGTGTTGCGGATAAATAGAACAAAATAAAACTAGTACCGGTACCGAAAAAATGAAGATTTATTCATAACACACGTGAAAAGACCCAGGAAAACCGAGTTAACGATAAAAACGATAACAAAATAACGCTGAAAACCGATAAAAACCCTGAAAACCATACATTTCACACCTGAGCCTCAACTCTCGCGGCCCGGTACCAAACGACTCACGGACCGGTACCGGTCCGAGGCCCGGGGATTGGGGACCGCTGTGTTATATAATAACGACCGAGTGGTTCTGAGTATGAGCAGCAGATGGGGACACAGCACTGAGCTGAAACAGCAAACGGACTTTCTCCACTAAAGTTTGTTGAAGTGACTCAAACTATAAAGGTGCCTCTGGATGAACAGATAATCAGCTTTGCAACAACAACAAAAAGATTCTTCAGGAGCTTATTGTTTGATAATGTGACAGTATGTCCAAACTATTATATTGTCACAACCACAAGGTACAATGAGAAATTATAACTGTATTAGACGATTCTTTCGACCAAGAAGGAGCCATGGCTAATAAAAGAATAAAAACACAAGAGTATTATCAAATGTGGGTCAAACATTTAGGAAACGCAGTGTACACTCTGAAGCTGGTTAGTGTTTATTATGTAACGCTCATAGAATAATTATGAATTCTTAAACATGTCTCCGCATCATCGACAGGAACATTTTCATCTCTTTATTTAAGATGATATTATTTATAAAATGATAATATACAGTGTGAAGTGGGACCCCCCAAAAAAACAAACCCCAACATATTTTGCGACAGTGAACAACACTGTCGCAAAACCTAAAAATCAAACTGAATCTTGTTGATTTGTTGCAAAAGGAATCGGGAAGCAAGAGTTATCAGGCCTTATTTCTGTTTTTAAAAGAGGGGAACCTGTTTGGCAGGATTTGAGTTTTTTTTTTTTTGAGCGTTGTTCCAGACCATACTCCGTACCAGTTGGTGGCGGTAATGCACCTTTCAGTTGTTTGCCAACCGCCAATACAAATGTCAGAAGAAGAAGAAGAACACTGTCGCAAGTTTCGCGACAACGGATTTTTTTACGGCACACGTGGGGCATGCAGTCGTCCCAGTTTAGTGCATTGAGCTCCGGCGGTTGTTGCTTCAGCATGGCTAAAGTTTCGAAAAAGAAAGCGAGTAAAAAGAAAACACGCTCCGGAGGTGCGGAGCAGAGCAACGAGGGGCATCCAGACGTGATTTACGACGATGAAAAGGAGGAGGATGCGACTGATGAAGATATTACTGTTGAGGACGAAGACGGGTACGATGAACGAAAACGCCAAAAGCTGCTGGAGGCTATCGGAACTCTCAGTGGTAAGAGGAAGAAAACTCTGGGGGAGAGGTCCGAGGCGGCCGTGCATATGTCCGAATTTACGGTCAACGCAGAGGGCGAGGGCGACAAAGTCGATTTGTCGGACTTGATAGGGTCCATGAAGACAACTCCTGGACTCTCAGGCAAGAGCAAGAAGCGGCTGAAGAATTTGGAGCAAAGCAGAAAGACCATAGAGTGCCCGCTAAGCAAGCAGGAGAGCGAGAGGATAAGGAGAGATCTGGCTTTTCAGAAGGTTTCCAAAGAGGTGAGCCACTGGAAGAGTGTCATCAGACAGAATGAGAGGGCTGAGCAGCTGGTCTTCCCTCTCAATCAGGAGCATTCAGGCCCCAAGCCCATTGAGAGGGTGGTGATGGACTGGAAGGCTCAGACTCCGCTTGAGCAAGAAGTTTTCACTCTCCTGTCTGCCAACAAGCAGCCTATTAATGACCCCATTCTTACTCCCACTGAGGAGGCTTCCATGAAAGCGATGAGCCTGGAGGAAGCTAAGGTACGTCGTGCAGAGCTGCAGAAGGCCCGGGCTCTTCAGTCCTACTACGAGGCCAAGGCGAGGAGGCAAAAGAAGATCAAGAGCAAGAAATACCACAAAGTGCTGAACAAGGCCAAATCCAAGGATTTCCAGAAGCAGTTTGATGAGATGGTGAAGAGAGACCCAGCTGCTGCGCTGGAGGAGCTGAATAAGATGGAGATGGCGAGGATGCAGGAGAGGATGTCACTGAAGCACCAGAACAGCAGTAAGTGGGCCAGGTCCAAGGCCATCATGGCAAAATATGATGAAGGTGCCCGCAAAGCTATTCAGCAGCAGCTAGAAGTGAACAAAGACCTGACCCAGAAGTTGGTGACCTCACTGAACAAGGAAGAGGAGGAGACGATGGAGGAAGAAGGTAACGCAGACGTGGTGCCTGACTTTGTGAATGATGCAGAGGAAGGACTGGATTTTTCAAATCCTTGGATGACTGGAAAGCTCTCTCAAGACTGTGTGGAGAAGGAGACAAGTAATGCTGTGACTATTAGAGCTGAGGAAAATGTAGCTGAGGAAGAGGAGGTGGAGGAGACAGAAGAGGAGGTGCTACTCAGAGAATTTGATAGCAGGAGGAAACGGCGTCAAGCTCAGGAAGCCGACGCAGCTGTGATGCTTATGGAGGAGGAAGAGGAGGAGGAGGAAAACAAAGATGCTTCTGACAAAGAGGAAGAAGAGCTTTCAGAGTTCACAAGCCTTTTCAAAGGAATAGCAGAGCGCTGTGGAGAGGCTGACACAGCAGCTGAGCTGGAAAAGGAGCTCAAAATCAGGTGTCAAGAGGATGAAGAGCTTCTCACTCAGGGCAAGGAGGCAGAGGAGGAGGAAGCCACAGATAAAGGACCTGTTGTTCCGCAGCATCCTCCAGCCACAGAAAATGGACAAAAGACGGGCAAAAGCAGGAAGAGGAGGAAAGGGATTGAGCTGAAACAAGTTCTCACCAAGGGCGCACAGGTCCTCCAGGTTTCCTTTGCTCCCACCATCGAGGATGCAGAGGACTCGGAGGAAAAGCTGGACCAGAGGGGGCTCATTAAAGAGGCCTTCGCTGGAGATGACATCATCTCTGACTTTCTGAAGGAAAAGAGGAAGCAAGAGGATGCAGGGAAGCCTAAGGTGGTAGACCTGACACTACCTGGGTGGGGTGAGTGGGGAGGGGGAGGACTGCAGCCATCATGCAGAAAACGCAGGAAGTTCAGGAGAAAGATGACCCCACCCACACCCAGGAAAGACAAGCATCTACCTGGTGTCATTATCTCTGAGAAGAGGAGCAGCTCCATCAGGCTCCATCAGGTCAACGCGCTGCCCTTTCCCTTTGAGAGCCCCTCAGTCTTTGAGAACACCATCCGCTCTGCGCTTGGCCGCACCTGGAACACAGAGCACACTGTGAAAAAGGTCACCAAGCCCAAGGTCGTCACCAAGCTGGGCGCCATCATCGAGCCCATGACTCGGGAGGAGCTAGTGAAGGACAAGAACGGAGCGTCTGCAGGAAGCAGCAGTAGTGTGAAAAGAAAACCTTAAGAGCTTAAATGATGTAAAGAAGCTGTTTTGTGGACATTATTAAAACATCGCTTCACAACATTTCTTTCCCTGCTGCAGTGGAATTGATCTGTAATGTCAGAATATTTGAAGTGACTAAATATCATTAATAATTTTTTTCTGTTTCAGGGGCTGATCTGATCAAATGGTGATGAGATCTTTTAAATGTTCTATTTGTTATTTGAGACGCGCTGTAGAAAACAAATATCTCAGAATGTCGAGATGTCTGCTTTGTAACTTCTTGGAGAAAATTTGCTTTTTAATTACACTCTTATACTGACTGTTGGTGTTTTTTGTTATTTTTCCTGCCAATTTGTATTGAATCAATCTTTTATCACCACTATGGCATGTGTGCTATAATGTCTAATCTTTCCTGGAAAAGGCGATACCTGTGGTACAACACACAGGCTGGGCTCTCTAAAGAAGGTTTTTCACATGAAATGAAGTGTTTGCAGATTCAGAGTCTGCACATTGTTGCTGCCAACATGTGTTTCCTGTTCAAATTTCCCCAGTTTCTCTTACACGAGGCTGTGAAACATTTCGAATGTGTTGAAATGTGGTTTGTGAGTTTTCTCTAATGGAGACAAATCTTTGTATATTGCAGCATATTCCCAGGTTATTGTGTGTTATACTCACCAGTTAAATGTAACGGTATACAGTAAGTATGATTTTATTGATCCCAAAGGGAAATTAATATAATTATAATCATCATCATATGCATTTAAGTACTCGAGAAAAATGTAAATAAATAAATACTGAAACATATACAATATATGTTACTTTATATTTCCACTGACTTCACTCGAAGCGGGTGGTCTGTATTGGACTCCACTACATTTGTGTGAGAACTTTAGCTTTCGTTCTGATTATATTAAGTCCCATGAAAAGATGTGTTCGATTTGTTGATTTTTAAGATAATTAGAAGTTGGGCTAAAAATAGGACTGTACATTACATTAAGATTTAATGTGTTGTGTCACTATAAACATGAGTACATCGCATTGCTGTTTAAGCTTCTGCTCACAAGTAGGATAGTTAAGATAAGCTCAGTCTTAAACATCTAGAGCAGTAACATACAAAAGACGTTAATACATTAAGAATTCATTTAAACATACATGGGAGTGTTGCAGCTTTGTGCATTGAAACACAGCAAGTATTCAAGTTAAAGTATCAAAACAACTGTAAAAATACTCAAGTGAAAGAGCTGCATAGTAAATCCTACATAAATAGTAAGTATTAGCAGGTAAACATAGTTAAGGGGTCTGTGATACACATCGTTAGATTACTAATATTGAGGCAACGATGTGTAATCCATGTTGTAGCTGCTGGACTTTTATATACAACCTTATGAGCTTACAGGGTCGTTTGTAGCTCAAAGATCCATTTTTTCTCTTAAATGTAGTCAGTGGAAGAAGGAAGTAGCATACAACAAAAGTGTTAGAAATGTTGAAATTCTATTTATGGTGCTTTCTTAAAGTATTTACTAACAGAATATTATCCTGACATCCCGTATGGTTACAGTATTCAGTCTAAATGTAATGTAGCTTTTATTTCTTTTGGAAATTCAAGTGTTGTTAAAGCAGAGTGCACACAGCCCACAGGTACTTTAGTATTTCATATGACAGGTACAAATGGGAGACGAATTAAAAGAGTTGATCCTGAACCCTGAAGTAGGAGATCAGGCAGCACTGTTGTTGTGGGGGCAGTTGGCTGTCCTGGTCTGTGTGGGAATGCTGCCATCTATTGTACACAAGGGTTCACTGTTCCTACAAAATGTTTGTAATCACACATTGTGTGCTTCATCGTAATGTTTCACCCGAGTTTAACAGCAGGGGGAGGTTTCAGTATGTTAGGTCAACATCAACAAATGAGGGAGTGTCTTTGAGAAGAACTGCTGTCTTCATCTCATGTTTGTTAATGTAACACAAAGTGGGAATTTTCACACACACTCTTTCAGTACCAGTCAAAACTTCACACACTCAGGGTATTTCATTTTTTTTTATTATAATTATAGTAAATGGTCACAATAATAAAAAACAAACTGAATTTATAAGTGACCTGATGTAAATGAAGTTTTCTTCACTGAACCAGAGAAGGATACCTGTGTATATTTGAGCTCACTTGTAAATAATTCTTTGGGTTAAATCTTGAGCGCACTGAGAGCAAAACTAAACCACAAACAGACTGATCAGCTTCATCGGCAGTTTCACACTTTAAATTTATTATACTTAGATAATATAATCATGCAGACTCTCAGATATGTCCTCAATTTTGACTGATGGGGACCATTTACAAGGAGAAATCAGCTCATCCAACTGGTTCTTTCAGCTGCTCCCTTATTTCAGCCGTCCTGTTTTTTTAAAATAAGTATATTAATTCTTAATCAGCCCTGCGACCTGTCCAGGGTGTAGCTCGCCTCTCGCCCTAACACAGCTGGGATAGCCCCCCCACGACCCTGAAAAGGATGGATGGACTGTCTTCATGTTCTTCATGAAATGTAAGAATAACTAAAGGCGTGGACTACAAGTAATGAAGCCGCATGCAGCATAAAATTAAAATACAAGACAACTTAAGTCACAGTGTGAATCACACAGTTTGGTCTCAGTTACAGGTTCGGAGTTTCTTCACTGCCTCAACAACTGAAGAAATTTAAAGTCCAAATTTTAACCTAGTTAATTTTAAATCAGTGGTTTTGCAATTACACAAAATGATGTCGACCTCTGCGCCTGTAATTTTAAGGATAATCTCAACAAACACCAAAAGCTTAGCTGTAGCATCCTATCGTATGATGGATTTGTACTGCAACCATCTGAATGATTTACTTCCACAGGCATCTGACTGCACTTGCCGTAGCCTGGTCCCATTTCATTCAGTCAGTGAGCTTGCTTATTTCTCCTGTCTGAAAGAAGAGCGTCCAACAGCAGCATTTTTACAAGTTAAAAGCTCATTTCTTCTCACTCTCTTTCCCTGCTAATATTCATTTTTAAGGCCATGCAATGGTATATCTAAAAGAAAAGCCATTACAGTTTGGTTACACCTTCACACATGGGTGAGAGTGCATGCGTTGGCACCCGACATCTCTGTATTTTTATGATAGACATTCGATTAAAGCAGAGCACTCTGTAATGGACTGTGCATCAGTTCAGGTAATGTTGTCAGCTTGTATGTCGGCGAGGCGATGAAGAACTCGATTAGAAACCTTATAGTTACTAAATCAGTCATTCTCCAGCTCACTCTTTATTGAGCCACTTCTTTGGGGCAATTACTACAGCTTCATACAGCTTCCAGCAATGAAAAGAGACCCAGGCCTTGGACTTACTCCTGCCTATTGAACCTCAACAGGATCAGACAGTTTTTCTCGCTCGAACCAATGAAAGCTCCCGTGGCTGTAAATCAGAGATGTGGGCTTTTGAATGGAAACGGGTCCCATGATGGAATGTGATTTTCTCCATCGCACCAATTTGTGAGATCTGCTTAAATATTTGTTCAGGGATGAAGAAGTGTGTATGCCTATCAGACTGAGCACCGAGGATGCAATCCCAGCTTATTTTCTTTTGCAGGGTGGTGGGATGGCTGTGAAATGTTACAGAAAAAAAGGGCTTTCTTAGATAAGACTAATTACTGCTGAGTGCCTCAGACTGCGTTAACAGTGGCTTTGTCCTGCTTTTAGCAGGAGATGTGCAGCTGCAGTTTGAGTTTACCTCATAATACAGCAGCATGAAACAATCTGATAGAGCACTCTTTCCCATTTCCCCTGTAATCTAAAGCCCAACTCCATTCCCACCCTGACAGGTGTAAGATTAACTTAGTTAGGTGCAGAGGCACTCATGCGCGCCAAATTAAATTAATGGAACAAATTTCCCTCCTAATTAAGATGAAAATACGTGTCAGTTATAACCTTGCTGAGCACTAATTATGTACAAATGATTTATCATCTGTTTCGTCCTGAATAGAAATAGGCTCACCTCTTCAATAGCCCCGGCTGGCTGTTAAGAGATGGGTCCTGATTAACTGTGACAGGTTGTGCTGCGGAGAAGCTGCACATCTCGGGGCCAGCCAATCAGAGACAGCCTCAACTCAGACTCTCCTCCCTTCCATTAAGCTACATTGAGTGTGCAGCTGAGCATTGCTGTGCCTCAGCTCTCCTTCTTGTTTCGCTCCCTGGAATGAAAATAGAGTATATTCCAAGAGGGCCGTTGGTTGTGGTGGTGGCGTGGAGGGGTTGCGGGTTAGCTGATGGAGGTGGATGGCCAGCAGGTGAATCCCTCCTTAGGCTGGATTAGCTCATTCCCCCCTAACAAGAAGGAGATGAGGCGTTTTTAACAGACCCTGTGAAATAAACTGAATAATGAAGAATACAGCGAAGCTCATACATCAATGTTTAACGCAACGTGGTGGATAATTGCTTGAAGAACAAAAATAGTCTTGTATCACTATTTACCAACTTGAGACCAGCAGGTGGTGCAATAGGTTAAACCTGCCTTTGTAAATTCCTGTGGGCTAAAATATAAAAAATAAACAGCGCCATCGTAAAATTATAGTCTAAGCTGGAAATTCCAGCTTATTTCCTCATGTCCTGCAAGTACAGATATGTTTCAGCGGGCAGCAGCACTGATTAGCATTAGAACCAGGCTCCCTTGTGATCCTAAGGACACACTGGCCAATCTGTAATCATTGTTCTGCAGGCTTGCTCACAGGGGATATGGTACACTTTGTCATTATCATTCAGTATGCCACACACATGCTGGCATTGCTTTCATGGTGCCGCCAGCAACAGGACATTAGCATTTCCTCCTCATAGTTCCAAGAATGTGCACAGACAATGATTCACCACAAATCAGGGCTCTGGTTCCATTGGATGGACATTAAAGATTTTTCTGCCTGCTGCTGCAGGAACAGAAAAGCTCCCTTGTTCCGTGTCTCATTTGCTCCTGATGTGATTCTCAGCCATATAAATGTCATCATGTACAGGTGTCAGCTCCATCCATTAGGGATCATTTAACTTTGTGATTTTGGATTTTTTACACTGTTGTTTGCTCATTAGATGTTTCATTGTTGGTAAATGTCAGACTACGTGAATCGGGGAGGTAGCAGTGTTCTCGGGCTAATTTCTTCTTCCCAGAGCCGAGTATTTCTCCACCATACAGAGCTTAGGTAATGCACATTCAGAATCATGCCAAGCACAGAAACCAAACTCTGAGCAGCATGCACATTGTATATGTATTGTCTATCCATAACTCTTTTTTGTTTTGTTTTTTAAATTTTGAAATATTTTCCCTGATGTTAAAAAAAAATCACAGTTTTGTACATGTTTAATCCCTCTCGGGCTCTAAATAAACTCACACTGAACATACAAGAATTTTTGTTGTTCATTCTTTATTGTGTCCCCAAACTTGTGATGTATATACTATGAAAAGTAGAGCAGAGGCCATTTTCTTGTTTCCCATTTGAATCCTTCACACGTGCAGTTGCTGAACACGCTCGCCAAACAGCCTCTCCCTTTTCATGACGGCTGTCCTGGGATTGGCAGATGGCACAGACAGGGAGGGGGTTAGAGGTTAATTCTAGACAACAGAGAGGTCACAAGGCCTATTATTTTTGAGATGGGACTTGCAATGGTCCAATGGGGATGACTGTTATGATCAAGGCCCAGCCCCACCTCTCCATCACCATCCACAATCAACACCACACACACGATCACTCACATTTAAAGTGAATGAGCCGACAGAGGACTAATCATGAAAAGGTCCTCAGTGCTCGGCACAGGCAGGATGATGAATTGTATCCTGCCTGTTCGACTGTGTAACGGGGCCTCCAAGTAGCTCTTGACAGCTAATTTAAAGCTCCCTATATCCTCCTCTTACTTCCCTTTATCAATCTAATTATTAGAGTTAAGTGAGTGTCCCTTAGGACTCTCTGATAGTCCAGCACAGAACCTGCTGAGTCATCTTAGTGGATAAAAAACACACATAAAGATCAGTGTAGCAGCATGGGCTAAAGAACAGTGCGCTGCAGCCATGTGAGGAGCACACTCTGTAGGCCTGAGGGTTTTCTGAGGATTGAAGATATCAGACAGAAGTCAATTCTAATTGTATTTGTATCATTGTGAATAATAATGCAATATAATATTATCAAAAGATAAGCAATGAATGGATTCTAGTACTTCTAATGGTGACCGTAAACCTGATATGTGTCATGACCCGATGGTAAGCACACACACAATGTAAGTACTTTTAACTCAGTTTCACTTAATATTGTACTACTTGTATGAAGTAAATAAATAAAGATGTGTTGTCATGTTTGGAAAAAGCACTGTTTTAAATTTACATAAAAATGGTCTAAATAATAATAATAATAATAATAATAATAATAATAATAATAATAATAATAATAATTATTATTATTATTATTATTATTATCTGAGACTTTTTAGAGCTGTACTGTTGCTTCAGCAAACTGAGAACGTATTCAGGGCTCAACTAAGAAATTGCTGCTTTTGATCTTTGGGAATGTTTTAAAGAAATAACAGAGAAATATTAGCTGTAACTCACAGTTATGTCCTTGCGTGTATTTAAGTATAATAATGAGACTTTCAGTAGTACAGCATTAATGTTTAGGAGTCACGGCTGTTTTTATACACAATAATAATATAGATATATATTTTGTTCACTGGAGTGTGGGATCAGTTTCATTTAGCAGTTACAAATGTATCTTCAAATGAAACCAGCTATTTATCTATTTATTTATTTATATTTTTTATTTCTAAAATGTATATTTCACAGTTACATATTACTGTAATAAACCATCACATCTGGTTATTTCACAACTTAAGGCAGCAGTAAACATAGTAGTATGACTGTTTACCTTTTAATATTCAATAACATAGTTGGTGGAAGTTGAAGATGATCATTTCTATTTAGTTTAGTCTTCCATAAAACTGCCAGGCAAGCAGCAACTCGTCACATTTTTTAACAAAGTGTAAAGCAGCAAGCATCACTCGTGATTCTTACCAGCCGAGGCAGCCATGCTTGTTTTGTGTTTTCCAGTAAATTCCTGTGATGTTGTGCCTGTTTCGGTGGGATTTTTCAGTTCGATCAGTTTAATGTGTGGATGAATCTAAGAAGATTAGCCTGGCTTACGTGATGCAGCTTGTTAAAGAAAATGCATGTGTTTAGAACAAATATCGATTAAATCCATGCTTAATATATTCTTGTAAAGACACATTTGGATTTTTATTGCTAATACTGATTTGATTTTGTTACAGTCAGATTTTCGCAGATTAATTTTTTGCAGTATACTTAAAGAAATTAATACTTTTTTCAACTTTTTAACTATCCTTCATCCTACATAATGCTCTTTGTTTCTTGTAAGAAAAGGCTGAGATCTCAGTAGTGATTAATGGAGGTTAATTGCACATGATGAAATCATGGTGTGGTGTAATTCATGTGAAAACACAGGAGAAGACATTAGTGGCACTTGGTCAGGTGGCAAATCAGCTGTCCACTGAGTGGGCTCTTGAAATGCTCGTTGAGATGGAGGACATGTGGGGGAGGGGGGATAGGTGTCAATCCTGAGCTTGAGGGTACACCAATGTGGAACTTCAAGGCAAATGAGGGGCAGAAACTGGAATTAATGCCACATAAGAGGCTGAGACTCTGGGCCATATTGCATGTGACTGGAGCAGGTCTTTTATGCTCATAGTGCCTGTGGCAATGGAGAAAAGTGCTTAAGCATGGTGAGACATTTTTTCTATAAAAGGACTGCAAACGGATTGAAGCACATTTGGTTCAGATTGTGTTTTTCTCATGGTGCACTTGACTAGTGTCTTACAGGGGCTGGTTAGATGCATTATGGGTCTCAAGACGTTGTACACCCCTCTCACCTTCTGAACCTCCCTCCAAGACATTCTGTCTCAGATGATTGTCTGTCTTTGAGGCAATTAGCTGAGTTTTAAAAATCATTAGTGTGCATGTTGTGTAACTTAAATGTGTGGTTTTCATTTAAACCATCCTTTGAATATTCTGCGAACTGTTTCCACATAAAAACAAATGTATAAATAATTAAAGTTTATTAATAACATTACACACATAGTTACAGAACATTAAAAGGATTTGTTAAATAGCACATGCTGGACTCTGAAACTCCAAGGAGCTCAGTGAAGACCTAAGAAGGATGATTAAATTTATACCACTTGGCAATGACTTTTGTAGCCATTTCTAAACAGGATAAGATCAGTTCAAACAATTGTATGTAAGTACAAGTTTTCTGGATGTGTCACCACTTTGCCGGGGGCTGGAAGGAGATCCAAAGTGACCCTCAGATGGAAAGAAATTGTTTCAAACTGTTAACTCTAACTGCACCTTGAAGCAACTGTGAATTGGTGCTGTATAAATAAATTGAACTGAACTTCATGTCAATCAAACCTCCCAAAATATGTAGAAATCATAGAGGACACAACTTTGCTGGACTCAGTGAAGGTACAGCACTCTTTTCAACCACGTGAGCACTAACAATTACTGCTTAGTGTAGTACAGTCCAGTTTATCATATAGGACTCGTGTTTAATTCTAATTTGAGTTTATTCCAGGATTTTAGTAAATATATTAACTAAATATATTAACAAACAATTTCCCTCAGTTCAACATTTCTTCAGTGTTAAGCTTTCTACAGGTATTTTTAAGATCCATAGCATGTAAACTCCAGTTAACAGATAAAGTTAACCAAGTGCTATAGCTGACAAGAGAGCATGGCAAGCCTCTTTCTGCTAAGACCATTGTGTACCTAGGTATAATCCCCAAAACACCATCATGAGTTGCAGGTCTCAGTATGCTGATTACAAAATAGCATAAATGAGGATTAAGAGTAATCCACACCGCACGGTGACTTTCTCACTTTTTCATTACTGTAAGCCAATCAGACCACAAACAAATCAAATATGTGGTAAATAAAATAAATAAATACAAAGTTAAGTGTATGTGTATATGTGAGGATTCTTTTGAGTGGATAAAAACTAGAGTACAACGCTGAGCTGGGTATTGTGGCTGTTTTATTAAGCTACAAAAGATAAATTTAATTGCTCACTAAATTAAACATGGCCATTGCCCCTTCCCTAGTTATTGAGGCATAAACATTTCGCATGAAGCGACTGTTAATTAAAAAAAAATAAAAACAATCAACAGTTGAAACTATTTCTACAGAAGAAGATCCTCTCTCTCATCTGTCTCTGCTTCTGCACAATTAGAATATCACTGGCATTCTTTTATAATCCAGAGCGATTCATTCTCTGGGTTAACCTTCCGCACACATCCAATCACATGACACGTCAATTTTTGTGACGCGGTTACATCATGCCTTTAAACGCCTATTGGCTAGCCGTTCAGCCGGAAGTAGTCACAATAGGGAGAGAAAACTCTTTTCGTCTGTTTCAGTTTAGTGTTACACGACGAGCAAAAGCCATTGAAATGAATAAATGTGTAAGAACAAGGTGTTTGTCGGCATAAGGTAAGAGCTTGGACCTTAGCCAGTGTGCTATCACGTACACGACACGTTCGTTTTAGCTAACTATTCAGTGCTTACGTACACACAACGGACTTCACGTTAAGCTAACCTACGTTACCTCGACAGTTGCTTGTTTTCAAATGTGACTATTTAATTGGGGTGTTTAGTTGTTTCTTTGACATGTTTTGGTCGCCACCAGGTAGTAAAGGACAGGTAAATGGGGGCTGTGTTAATCGGTCTAACGAGGGCAAAAGGCTGCGGCAGCCCTGACGCCTGCTAAAAATAAAGCTTTAAAGATACAGATACGTGGTACGAGGTATATCTGCTCAAACTGTCTGTAGATAGAAAAATGTCGCAGCATCACAGCATTATATTCAGCATTGGTTAATATAGCTGCTACAGTGGTATGTAAAAGTATTTGTCCCCTTCCTGATTTCCTGTGTTTGTTTAGTTTTTTTGTATGTTTGTCACACTTAAATATTTCAGGTAATCAAACAAATTTAAATATTAGACAAAGATAACACAAGTAAACACAAAAAGCAGTTTCTAAGTGAATGTGTTTATTATTTAGGGGGAAAAAAAGGCCAAACCTAAATGGCCCTGTGTGAAAAAGTTATTGCCTCCTCCCCGTTATAATGTAAATTAGCTGTGGTGGATCACCTCTTTGGAGAATCGGTCAAAGTAATTGAGAGCTCTCAGCCAAAATATTACAAAGACAGTCAAAAAGCTGTGGGACTTCCATGAACCACAGTGAGAGCCATTATCCACACATGGTGAAAACACGGTTGTGAACCTTCTTGGGAGTGTCCATTTGACTAAAATTACCCCCAGAGTGGTAATGACGACTCATCCAAAAGACCCCAGAACAAGAGCCAAAGAACTGCAGGCTTCACTTGCCTCACTTAAGGTCAGTGTTCATGACTCCACCATAAAGAGACTGGGCAAAATGGCCTGCATGGCAGTTCCAAGATGAAAATCCTGGAACTGCCATCATCTCATCTCAGTTTTGCCAGAAAACATCTTGACGATCCCCAAGACTTTGGGGAAAATACTCTGTGGACTGACTCGACAGAAGTTGAACTTCATGGCCCATCACAAATCAGGAAGGGGCAAACACTTTTTCACACCACTGTATGTTAACCGCTTAACAAAGTTATGTTAAATACAAGCAAAACAGTGCACAGCATTAGGGCATAGAGACTGTTTATCTGATGACATTAGTACTATAGGTCTATATAATAATGGATTCTGATTGTAGTTCTACATACAGGCTACTATAAAGCAAACCCACAACAACCTATCTGCAGTTGAATATGACAGCAGCTGCTACTTTGGAGCATTTAAAAAAGCAAGAGCAAGAATTAATCTTTAATTCAGTTCAATTAATTAAATCAGTTACTTTTCCTCACAAGTGTACTGGCACTCCTTTGTGCTTGCATTTTGCGCAGTGCTAGTATTAGCAACGATAATAAAGTGCTTGAATTGTCGGTAATGCTAGTAAAATTGACCTAGCCTTTCAGGACAGCTTGAAAGCCATGAAGGAAGTTAAGTTAAAAAAAAGTTAAGTATCTATTAGAGCTGGGCGATATAAGATTTTTTCATATCACGATATGTTTTTTTCATTTCAGGCGATAACGATATATATCACGATATAAGCCAAATAACTATATTTGTAAGATTTAAATGTGCCGTTGCTCACAAGTAAAATGTGAAATAATCAGCAGCTTGTCTTGATTTTACTATTTATTTCTCATAATAAGTTCAACAGGGTAGATGTACTTAAGGAACATCAGACTTTTTCAGATAAATAAAGGCAAATATTGCAAACTACACAAAAGGCAGCCGCTAAAGCGTTTAAGTTTCAAAATAGAACAAACAAAACAGACTACTAAATTGTCAATTCCACTTAGAAACAAAATATTAATTCTAAAAATAAATCTGTTTGTTTTACAGAAGAACAGACAAAATTGACTAACTTAACTTAACTGTCAATATCAAATAAACTGAGAACTAAAAGGAAATTTTCAATCTCTCCTTGTATAGCTTTCTGAACTTTCTGAATCCTTTATCATCCGCAACTGAAAATAGTTGTGGATGAATACTATACCTTTCTAATGTGACGTTGTTGTCCCTGGCTCTCTTTCTCTCCCTCTCTCTCCCTCCCGCTCTGTTCCTGTGCTACTGCGAGTGTAACTACCGCCCCTCCCCCCTCTTCCCAGCGCAAAGCGCAAGGCTCGTGTGCGGAGTGAAGCGGAAAAGAAGTGCGAGAGAGAGAGAGGGTGAGAGAAAGAAAGAAAGAAAAAAAAAAAAAAAACCCCACGGGTCGCGATAAGGAGCCGGCTCGCGTCGTTCACGTCAAAGATCCGGCTCTAAGAGCCATTTCGTTCGCGACCGACACATCACTACGAAATACTACTACTACTACTACTACTACTACTAATAATAATGTGCGGCTTGGCACTTGTGCTGTACGTAACAAGTCACGTGACGTGACGCTGCGGCTGTGATTGGTTCGGCTCTGCGCTTCTTAATTTGGATTGGCTGTTCTTCTTTTCTTTTTTTTAAGAGAGCAAGAGAGAGATGAGGTCTATCGCAATAGTTTAATTTTTCTATCGAGAAAAAGTTATTTCGCAATACATATCGTTATCGTTTTATCGCCCAGCTCTAGTATCTATGTTTGCAGGTGCTGTGGAAGTGCATCTGTCAGTCTCCCTATGTGAGACTTGATTTTGATGCTTTAGGTGGATGCAGACTAATTTGTCTCTTTTCCACTGGTACCCACTCGGCATGACTCGACTCTGCTCGGTTTCAGTCATTTTCCATTACAACTGAGTGCCAACTAAATGTGCGTGAAGTCGTTATAGCAACACGGCTTAAAGTCCCGTGACATCATTTCTATCTGAGAAACAAATGCGACACAACAATGGAGGAAGTCATGGCGATGGTATAGCTGCTGTTCGGTCTGTGGCTCTTTACCAGACTTGAGGAACGTGGTTTTGGTGTTTGTGGAGTCATTTCCCTCATCAGAGGGTTTCAAAAATAGTGGTTTGGATTCTTTTGCAGGAGTTGCTCTCAGAGAGTGCATCCTTTGGAAGCCCCCCCCCCCCCCCCCCCCCCCCCCCCTGTTTTTTTTTTAAACTGTTCCTGAATTGTATCCAAATGTAATATGATCCTTTTTCTGTGGTCACCAGCTCTCCACCAGTAAAATCCACCAGTAACATCTTCCTGTTCCTGCTGATACTGAAGCAAAGACCTAAAGTCCTGCTGAACACTTTATTATATGTTATGTGTAGGTCCTGTCTTGTTATATCCTGTATGTTACCTAAATGTTGTGCATCTGCACTTTATTGTTGTCTATGTCTACGCATGGGACAGTGTGAAACGTAATTTCAATTCCTTTGTATGGCAAGTACATCTGAAGAAATTGACAAATAAAACTGACTTTGACTTTGACTTTGAAGTCATCACTGTTCTAATAATCACCTCGGCTCGACACAGTTTAACAGCCAGTAACCAAATATCCACATGCATACATGGATGGTGGTTACATAATAGTGTATTAGTTTTAGATACATGAATTCAAGTTGCACAGGTTGTATACATGCAGTCAACCACTCATTCTATCTATATACAGGTCATGGTTTTACAGTCACCTCTATGCATGGTTACTGATGGTACAAGACTACATGAATGAGCACAGATTACAGGAATTCATGATCATGGAGTATAGTTGGGTGGTTTGTGTTGTAATTACAAGCAAACATGGAGTATGTAGACTTTTCTTAACATACACACTGACTTTTATTTCAGAAAGATACAGAAAGTTTTAACGTTAGAAGCCGTGCATATGATATCTTACACCATAAATCCTTTAGGTTAAAAAAAAAAGTTCTAAAACTTACTATCCAAAATCCTTAGGTCACCCACTGCATGTAGCACCCAGCTAACCTACCTTTTTTATGATGTTCTGATTGAAACAGAAATCAGCCTAATTATTCATTTTTTTGTCTGTTCTTGTTTTTCAGCATGGTTTGGGATGTCAGTGGAGGACATTGACCACACTAATGTTTAAAGATGTCAGACACCATCTATAATTTGCTGAATTAGTGTTACGAATGTCTCTAACCTTGACGACGATGAGCGGAAGAACAGTGACCGGTGACCAGCAGCAGTGGTCGAGGTCTGGAGAGATGCAGCATTCTCGTGGACCATACATCTCAGTTATCACCAACAGGTTAGCTCTGTGTGCTACAGAAGGTCACCATAAGAAGAACAACAAACTCCCATAGTGCTATTTTTACTGTCTTTGCTGTATGTTACATAGTAAGGTAAATCTTTCATTAGTCTTTTATTCATTGAACATTGTAGCAGAGAAACTGTAATCTGAGGCTAAGTTGTCCTGCTAAAACTCAACACTGTATGCAGGTAATCTGGGTGTGACCTGGGTAACAGGGTAGCCAAGCTGTCCACTAATGGTCTGTCCCAGCTCCTTCAGTATACTTTTAAAAGTATTCGTGAGCAAGGTGAAGCCCAATTCGCCACTGGTACAATTCTGGTCCAAGAGAGTGTGAGTGTGTGCATGTGAATGAAGTGCTTAAAGTACAGAGAAAAAAGATCTTTGAGTGGTCAAGAAGACTAGAAAACACAATAGCACCTAAATACCAATCCAGACCAGCATCCTGACGCCTTTTACTTTGCTCTGCAGGACGACCAACCTGTTGATCCGAGGGGCCATGTTGTTCTCTGTGGGCGTCTTCCTGGCCCTGGTGCTTAACTTACTTCAGGTACAGAGGAACATCACCCTGTTTCCCCCTGATGTCATAACCAGTATCTTCTCCTCGGCCTGGTGGGTGCCGCTCTGCTGTGGGACAGCTGCAGGTGTGTGAAACGTTTCCCTTTTCAAAATGAGTTTCAAAAAAATGTATTTTAAGTGGCAGGCGAGATAAAAAGGGAAAGAAAAAGTTCAGATGGAAACCACAAAATGTAGCTAGACAAGAGGTTGTGAACCTCCTGCCCTGGTGCTGCCTGTGGCTCTTTGCCCATCTCCAGTGGCTCCCTCTGGAGTTGAAAATGATTTTAACGTCTTTGTTTATCATTGCTGTAAGTAATTCTTGATGTTCTCCAACTCTGTGATGTAGGGTGTAGCTAGAAGTGATACTTGCAACTGAAGTGGTATTTACCTAGGCTAGCTTGCGCTCTAGGATAGCCGCTTCGACGAAAGCTTCGAGTCCTTAGCAAAAAAGTTCTGTTTTTGTGCACAGTGCTATCAGTTTTTCATTATGACTGGGAAACACTTCAGGAGCTGTGTTCATCAACCAGTTTGAACTTTGTAATAATGTGTGGTCTTGCGGACACCACTTTGCCTTGTGTCCTTTTGTTTACTCCCATAACGCTCGAGGAAAACAAAGAGAGAGAAGGCAAATCTAAGCTCAGATAAACAACAATAAATGACTTATTACATTGTGTCATTATTTATTTAACAAAAGCTAAGCTAAAATGCAGAGTAAGAAACAAAGAACATCCTTAATGTTTTCATGGTAATTAAGAGGGAAAGAAGCATTGCTGTTGCTCTGAGATTTACCTTTTTTTTGCAGATTTAACTGAACTCTAGAAGATCTAAGCAGACAGATCAGCTTAGGTACTTAGGCACGAGTACCAGTCCTGGCCTTAAATTTAAATTGATGTCTGCTGTCCTTGATATAGCCTAACATTGCCCGTTACCACATCAGCCGTGCCTGCAACAGTCCAACATAGTGCATCCCTGTACATTTCACAACAATACTTTAAGGTAACCTGCTTAGCCTGCACTGCATCTACCATGATTTCCAGTTTATCAGACACCACTGAGTAGGCCTTACCTCTCCTGTCCCGTCTTTCTTACATCTTTCTCCATGTCAGAGTGCACTTATCATACTTTTCTTCTTCTCCATGGGAAATACACACTCTGTACAGCTCACAGACACACTGTGGTCCAAAATGGCACTTGTCTGTGCTCTGTTTGCTTGCTCATCTTCTACAATGCTAGCAAGAGCTGTCCTCTAGACCTTGAAGTTCTGCGATGGTACTGAGCTAAAATCTCCATGTTGTTAGCTGAAAACGACACCAAGCAGCACACTAAAAATGAACTCTCTGTATGGCAATAAGTATTAAACTGCTTTTCAGGTTAGATTACTCACTAAGTGAAGGGTACTGGAAAGAATATCGCTCCAGTCTCCTTTATACCTCCAGTGAAATGAATCTTAAATGCTCCACAGCTACAAGCAAATTACTGAGCATGCAGAAAAGGTACTAACCTCTGGGTGCAACAGTGTCAGCCTTTACCTTTGAACCCGTCTGAAGCTCATTGGACGCTGTCCATCTGTGTCAGGCATAGACAGATCTTTCCCAGTCCTACTTAAAATGAGCAAGTTACACAGTAATAAGCAGAATATTTTGTGAGCACTCACCAGGTGCATGATGGTATTCAGTTTATGATACAATTAAGACACACAGTTTATGCATTTTCTGAATGTTAAAACGGTGTTCCACATAAATTTAAAGGTAGAATTCAGCAAAAACTGAAACTATGTTAACTCATGAAGGTAGTCACCTGAGAGTCTCAAATTTAAAATGTGCGTATACTAGGTATACGCACATTTTTTATTTTTACTATTTATAATTAAGTTTATGTATTTTTTTTATTATTTCATTGATTTGGACAAACACAAATAGGACTCAGAGTTGCATGCCAGGCTTTGTAGCCATTCTGTTTCAGAGATACATGCTGATTAAAACTCACAGGTGGTAAAATGTTAGAGATTTACACCCACTAGTAATGTTGACAGCCTAACTGATGCTGTGTCACTTTTGTTATAGGGCCCTAATGTTTTGCATCTGCACAGAGATTTTAAAGTGTCTCTTTGATAGTGAAGGTTATCAAACTAATATGACATCGAAATGTATTTATTGATCTAAAGACAGAAGGTCCCTGAGTCACTGGTTCTGGCCAATCAAATGCTAAAACCTTTCAGACACATGCACTAACTGTTTGTATGATGAAATGCAGTGTACTTGAGTTTGAATTGGGGTTGTCAAAAAATAAATGCAAATCCATATTCAGATATTAATCAATACTGAAAATGTATATTAATCTTAATTTGCATCCGTATTGATACAAACTGGCTTCCTGTAGCTGACTTCACCCTGCAGACAGACAGCTGCTCCCACTAACATGTGTCAGTGTTCATGACTGAACAACAGTTTGGGAAACATTTCAAGAGGACAGTAATGCTCCTGCTTCAACAGCACTGCTGAGTCAAACAAATAATCATTTTCACAATAAATTTGTGATTTTTATAGGGGTGGCTGCAAGATACTAACCCCAAGTTGCTCTCTGATGCATCCATCGGAGTGTGAATGTGTGTGACTGTAGTTAGAAAGCACTAAGTACAGAGAAAGTGCTTGTGAGTATGGGTGTGATTGGGTGAATGTGGCATGTTGTAAAGAGCGCTTTGAGTACTCTGGGATAGTAGAAAAGCTCTGTATAAGAATCAGTCCATTTACCATTTATATAAAAGCATACTTGATAGTGCTATGTGGCATTTTTAGAAAAATTATGCACACTATACAATTCAGTTTTATTTATATAGAAACAAATCACAACAACGGTTGCGTCAGGGCACCTTTAACATGACGATAACTGTGCACGCACACACATCATTACATTGAAGGTTACAACATACCTGCCAGGCTTTTGGTTTATTGAAATGCTGTCTTCTGGGTGTGATGCTGCCGATGGAAATGTAGAGCAATGCCTGCTGCTCCCGAGTGGCTCAGCACAGAGCACAACAGCCCAAGGCTGTCTTAATCCCCAGACACACATCGTCGCCCACAGGAGCCTGTCATTTCCACCTGTTGTTGAAATACGCAGTACTTTGTATCCCAGAGGACGGCTTCTGCATTCTGTTGAAAGTGCAGAAATAGATTCGCAGCTGTAGTAGCTAGGTTAGAGCTTTCGTAGATGTGTGCTGCAATGAAAATAATCTTTTTGTTTTGTTTTTAAAAATTCTAAGTTGAGTTTCCTTGCTCGATCAGAAATGAACTTATTTTTGCATGCTGTTGTGCTTATCGAACCATTATCGTTGGCATTTTTTACCAGATTAAATGACAGAAATGGGAACAAAGTGGGTTTTGTTGTTGTTGCCCCATGAAAGGAAGACCCAGAGTCACCTCTGCTGCTGAGGATAAATGCATCCGAGTCACCAGCCTCAGAAATCTCCAGTTAACAGCAGCTCAGATTAGAGCCCAGATAGATGCCACACAGAGCCCCAGTAGCAGACACATCTCTACATGTTCAGAGGAGACTGTGTGAATCAGGCTCTTTTGGTCAAATAGCTGCTAAGAAACCACAACTACATGTATGGTTCCCACTAGAGCAGGGCGATATGGCCAAAAATAATTATCACGATATATATTTGAAAATTTGCGATAACGATATAACTGACGATATAATTGATGCGAGACAAAATACAACTCCACAACTTTACTAGCACAAAAAAACACCATCCATTTATTTTCACTTAAACAAGAAGCTGTTTTTTTATGTGCATTAAAGCTATATAAAAATTTAACAGTGCAAATGCAAATTCCTTGCTGAAAGTTTAACCAAAAGGCATTTCCAGTAGAAATGGGCTGACATATCCTGAGCATAACCATGTATAATATCCACTGAAGTTAAAAAGAGTTGCTTTGCAACATTAAACTGCAGTGTGCCAAATAAAAAAGTCAAATACATATTTTTCGGACCATAAGGTGCACGGGATTATAAGGCACATTAAGCGAAACAAAGCAGTCAGATAAATCAAACTTTATTCAACTCATTCTTCTTGCTTCCTCCACTTCTGTACCATTGATTCATTAATGCTGTATTCTATCACAGCTGCTCTATTCCCATGTTGTTGCAGTATATTAATGACTAACCTTCTATTGTGGATGGATTATCTCAGTTGTTCTCCTGACTAAAGTTTGGTCCGTTTACAGCATCCTGCTATGCGATTGCATTTGTCTCTAACCATCAGGAAACTTCAGGTTAACTTTTATTAAGTGGAAAAGTGTTAGCGTTCATCCTCCAGCTTCACTGTTTATGTTATGCTAACATAGCTGTGTCGCTAGCGATCACGTAGCACATCATTACATACCAGCTAGCCCAACTTCAGTAACCTTACAAACGTCACTGCTGTTTAGTTTCCTGTCTTCATTTATGTTGGAAGTGATAGCAGAGCTGTACGTTTGAATTTTTTCAGAAATCTCTCAGTCAGAACATGCTATATCATGCTTAGGTAACTAGCGAAACTAGCGAGCTAACTTCCGCTAGCTTCCTGCTAACTTCTAACTCCGTTCAGTAGCGGTTTTAGATACGGGCGACACGGGCGGTTGCCCGGGGCGGCATCGTGGTGGGGGGCGGCATCACGGACATCGGCAAAAAAAAAATGCTTGTACTCATGCTGCCCTGACATCGACCAGCGCATATTGGGAATGGCATAGGCACCAATCGGTTTTCTATCGCCCATTTGCTGGGAGTAAGGGCGCCCTCCGTTTGCGAGGTGCGCCTGCTGCTTGCGGCACAGGGAGGAGAGGGCGGGGCGGCGGGGGATTCTCTGGCTGGCTGGAGCAGCATCTAATAACCAACTCGCAAAATAAAACAAAATAAAAACAAACCAACAAACACGAAAACACCAGACATCGTGATACAGACTTATAATTTGCACCAATGTTTTTTCAAAATTCTATACGCGAAAAGTGAGCGCGAGAGCCCTCGGTGCGCCTGCGCGCTGCTGAAGTCAAAGTAAACTTTATTGTCATCTCTGCTACATACAGTCCAGTATATAGAGCAGGGGTGCCCAATCCCAGTCCTCGAGAGCTACTGTCCTGCAGCTTTTAGATGCAGCCCTACTCCAACACAGCTGAATCAAATGGTTTGATTGCCTCTTCAGCATGCCATCAAGTTTGGCAAATGCCTGATAACAAGCCATTCATTTGATTCAGGTGTGTCGGAACAAGGATCCATCTAAAAGCTGCAGGACGGTAGCTCTCGAGGACTGGGATTGGGCACCCCTGATATAGAGAGACGAGACGACGAGGCTCCAGTTACAGCAGTGCAAGTAAACAAACAATAAATATTTAAGAGTAAAAAAATAAATATACACTTTAGGACCAGGGGTAAAGGGATCAATAACAATTTAAAATGTATATTTTATATTTTGTTGATTTAAAGTCTCACACACAACCCGTTTTTAAAGTTTAAAAAAAAAAGAGAAAAGAAGAGGAGGAGTGTAGCGACTTCCACAGTCGCTAGAGGCTGGGGATGGAGCCTGCCTATTTGCCTGACGCGCTGTCAACTTTACGCAATAATGCGAGAGGTGGAATTGCTTGCTTGTTTATTAAAGTGCTTGAAAAGTTTACAGAGCAATGTGATCGGCTCGCGATTCAAACTCTTAAAACATCACAGGCTCTAATGCAACAAGGGGAAACTCGTTGTGCTGCGGTCAACAAAAACTACGGCTACCCAGCCCTTCTCTCTGTCAAAATCAAACCAGTGAATGACAGACTGACAACGCCCTCTTAATGTCACCGCTAGCACCCACGTGACTCCCGTTACACATCACCATAGCAACCAAACAAATGAAAACCCAGTGATCATTAAAATTCACTCCCAGAGGGAGTGTTTGCCCAGGGCGCCAAACAGGCTAGGACCGCCACTGACTCCGTTAAATGTAATAAATTCTGTTTTCATGTATGCCTGGATCTTAAACTTCATAGTTACACCTAGTAAAGCAGCAATGCTGATCATTTTATTAAAGATGAAAGAATTTAGACAGTTTTTAACTCTTAGTGATGCTGCAGTGTTTGTTTGACTTTGGGACCTGAAGCGGAGGGAGTTTAGGACCCAGATTACTCCCAGATTTACGAGCACCTTAGTCCGACAAATACGGCAATAACGGCGGCCGCTTGCATGTTCTACAAAAAAAATGTGCTTTGTTGTGTATCTGACGGACAAACACCAAACCAATTCCACATCACTGAAGTGGCACCATTTTTACAAACTAATTCTGGTTCATCCGTTTCACTCAACAATCGGCCATGTGCGTATGAAAACAAAGGCACTGCGCATGCGCGTTTGACCCATATTCTATCGCGATATTTCATTTTCCTATCGTTGCCTAACATTATACCGGTATTACCGTTAACGGTACAATATGGCCCAGCCCTAGTTCCCACCATGAAGCATAGAGGAGGCATGATGGTTGGGGTGGGGGGCTTTTCTGGTGACACTGGTGGGGATTTATTCAATCCCCCAACATGTAAATAGTCATGAAAATAAAGAAAAATCATTAACTGAGAAGGTGTGTCCAGACTTTTGACTGGTAGTGTACATACAAACACGAACCACTGTGACCACACAAAAACTACTGTAGAAACGCGTACATCCAAACCTGAATAAATGGTGTTTAAGGACAAAGTTTAGCTTCACAAATCAGATTCATTTTCCATTTCAAAAAGTCTTCTATCCATGAATGTAAGCTGTGTTCAAATCCCGGTGTAAAACTGGGACATCTGGGCGTTGTTGGTGTTTGTTTTTAATAAACTGGACGTTTCTTCTTCTAAATAAATAGAGCAGCTCTTCAGCCCTCTACTAGAAAACCTAGATTTAACAATTAAAACCATCACACATTAGCCATAAAATGCTGCCTACATGCTGAAATGTTCAGGATTAGTCACTAAGCTAACATCAGTGTTAGACTGCTATTACTGTCAAAGTATTATCACACACTACCTGAATTACATCTATATTCTAAATATACAGAGTGGTCATATTGCTTTGCAGTTGTGTGGATGGGAGCACGCATTTGTGTGACCTCGAAAGTTGCACACAAATCACTGCACAGTTTATGCTTGTGGATCATATTGTTCTCATTTGCAACACTTTTAAAGCAAATTCCTCTCCATGAGTCTCTGATGGTTTTGGTTGTTTTGGCTCTTTATTGTTTATTATTGTTACGTTGTTTTCAGGCCCCTCGCTGAACCTCGTTTTGCTACAAGTTTCTTCCTGTTGAAAGGGACGTTTTCCTTCCTACTGTTGCCAAGAGCGTGCCCATAGTGGGTCGTCTGATTGTTGGGATTTTCTCAAATATTATAGGGTCTTACAATAATATTAAATCACCTCGAGGCGACTGTTGTTTTGAATTGGTGCTATACAAATGCCTAACTTCCCTTATCTTTCCTCACAGTATTCTTTTTCCTTTTTTCCCCCCCTCGCAGCAATGATTGGGCTGTTGTACCCCTGCATCGACAGCCGTCTGGGTGAACCACACAAGTTCAAGCGGGAATGGTCTAGCGTGATGCGCTGCGTGGCTGTGTTTGTGGGTATCAACCACGCCAGTGCTGTATCCTTAGAACGTTGGTATTTTTTTATTTTCTCTCTCTTTTTAATAATTTTCCTCTCTACACCACCAGAGTGGATTTTAAATCAAGCATTCAAGATGTAAGTAAAGCACAGAGTTTCACTGTTAATTCAAGGAAGTTTGTGTTTAATGACTTACTGGGTAGATGATGGAGCTGTACATTGTGTAAGCGTGTGTGTAAGTGCATCTTAGAGCATTCAGCCTGGTCCTTGACCTCTGCCTGCATCAGAAAGTGGATTTTGCCAACAATGTTCAGCTGTCTCTGACTCTGGCAGCTCTTTCCATTGGCCTGTGGTGGACATTCGATCGCTCCCGCAGTGGCTTCGGTCTGGGAATCTGCATTGCCTTTTTGGGTACGCTGGCCACCCAGCTCCTGGTTTACAACGGAGTTTTCCAGTAAGTTACTCAAACACTAGTTTGCATATTAAGACAATGTAAAAACATATAAAATGGTGGAAAGTGCAGGGTGGAGGCTGATTTGAGAGAAAATCATTACAACGACAAATGAATTTGGTAACTCAGACTTTACCATTAAATAAACTGCTCAATGCAATAATGTGAACTCCAAGTGAACTTTGTAAGTAGTTGCACTGGTGTACCAGCACAGACTTATGGCGTACTCTGTCTGGTGGGCTTCTGTATTGTGCTTATTGAATAGAGTAATGTAGCACACTGTAATCCCTGTTTATAATTTAGTATTTGATAATAAGAAGTTATATCACCATGTAGTAAGTTACCCTCCTCTAGCTCCAACAGTTGAATATTGACTGGTCCACAGTGATCTCTTTCAGCAAAAGAAAACTGACACTCTTAATATGAGGCATAATATTAGCAGCGCCACGCTGCCTTTACAGCACACAGCTATATCCTCCAGCACAATGACTAATGTTAGAGTATGTGCAGAATGCTAGTATTACTGTGCAAAATCCTTGAGCCACCCATTAGCACTTTATATGCCATAAGGAGACAGACTTTCTTGTAACTTTTAAAGTGGTCTTGAGCGATATTTCTCAAGCGTTCTGAATATGTTTGAGGTGTTTTCAGGCCGGCCCATGAACCTGACCATCTGAGAAAGATTTCTTGTTTTGTTGTTAATCCATAACACTGACCTTTAAGTCATTCAAGTGTAAAAAGGCACCTAGAGATTGTACCAGTGTGGTGTTGACATGTAACAGACAACTTGGCACAGAACCAATTTACAGTCTTATATTTAGTCACTTTGTTACTAAAGTGGAACACACAGGTTGTTCCTGTTTCTTTAGTTAAATCTACTAAAAATGCAAAGATAACACAGGACGACAGGCATAAACACGAAAACCTGACATGTCTTGGCATAGTGTGCAGTGTGTACATGAAAACCAATTTGAGGAAAGTGGACAGGTGGAGAACCAAAGAAATGGCATGCCTAAAAACTATCTATAGCAGGTGAACAGTACTGAAAGTTATATCATTAAGAAATATGAAAAAAATCTAGCAACGACTTGACACAGGATGTGAGGAAATGTGTCTTGCCCTTCAGTTTATCCATCTACTCTTTGTTCTACTGGATGAGTGGCTGTCAGTAGTTGATTCTTAAGGAAGGGAAAGGCTGAGGTAAATAAAATTACACATTAAATTAGAAGTGGACTGAATATCAGGGTCAACTGCTTTTATGGAGTGATGAATTCAAATTCTGACATTTTTATTCACATTGACGTCAGTATGTGTTGAGGAAATCAGGAGAGAGGTACACTGTTGTCTACAGGCACCTGGAAATCACACTGGAGGCTCTGACGTGGTTCGGGCAGCATTTCACCCTGTGATGTTAAGGGTTTTTCCAAAATTAATGGAAGTATGAACACAAAGTACCATCGGATTGTTATCCATCATGCAATACAATCTGAAATACTTCTGATTGACAGCAGCTTAATTTGTCAACACGCCAATGATGTTAAACACACTGTAAGTTTAGTTCACGGGAACTCCGTCAGTAGTGAGCCCGAGCCTAAATGTTGTTGAGGGATTGAATGGATCATCTTGACGAGGGATAGGAATCGATACTAATGTAGCGATTCAGATTCCTTGATAGATATCGCTTATTGATTCCATTCCTTATCAGTTCTCATTGGCTCTGCTATTAATTCCAAATTTAATTGCATATTGTGTGGTTAAATATTTGTGCATGTTAGAGGTACTTCCACTCTTTGTTGTGGTCATTGTTGGTGTCATTGCTCAAAGCAATAATGTATTACACATATTACACAGAACACTTTTCTTAAATTTAATGCAGTACCTTACTTACTCCCAGGAGAAAGTAATTTGTTACTACTTGTACACATTACGTTTCTCTGTAAAATGACCTGAAACGTATTGTCTCATAGATATCATTTAATATTATAAACCCACAGCCCGCAGTCCCACACACCAACACAAATCCCTATCATATTGAGGACACACATGATCTTTCTCTTAGCATTTAGGTATGAACACAAAGCCAACAGCATGAAGCAAAGATGAAAACAAGCTCAGAAAACTTAATAACGATTGATTCTACTTAAACAGGTAGAAATGGAGGCCGCAGCCTGACTGGCTCTGGTCTCACTGGTTCTTGGCTAGCTTAGCGTTAGCATGCTCTTTGTGCATATATTTGCAAAGAGCCAAAGTTGTGTTAGCAGCATAAGTTGTTTCTGACCTGGGCACAGTTTGCACTTTATAGATGTGAATTGAGAACCGGTTTTAATCTCAGCAGAGAACAGAATTAAAGGCAGCCACCATCTGAAGAAGTGTTTCTGCAAAGATCACTGTACCTATCTCCCATTTTCCTCTCAACATATAAAGAAATGACAGGTGGCTCAAGAGTATTGCACAGTAGTGTATAACACTTTTTTAAATGACTAGAGATCTTGTCCAGAGACTGGACATTATTAACGACGATGATGATGATGATGATGATAATAATAATAATAATGACAAAGCAACCTTGGTTAATTCAAACAGTCAGTTAATTCTGCTGTGTGTAGTTTAAAGTGAGTTTCTGATGTTTGCCTTTTCTCTGCCCAGGTATACGTCGCCTGATTTCCTTTACATTCGCTCGTGGTTACCCTGCATCTTCTTTGCAGGAGTAATAACTATGGGAAACATTGGACGGCAACTAGCTTTGGTAAGAAACGAATCAGTTTACATTTACATCAGTTACATTAAGGCTAAACAGTCACTGCTTCTCAATTCATCAAAATTTTTAGAACATTTTCTGCTCTGATTTGCAAAAAGATTTTATCGTCCAAATTTTGAATCTACAGTACCAGTCAAATGTTTGGACACGCCTTCTGGTTTAATGGTTTTTCTTTATTTCACTACTTTCTACATTGTAGATACAAACTGAACACATCAAATATATGAAGCAAAATATATAGAATTATGTAGCAAAGGAAACAATGATAAATAACTCCAAATTCAATTTCAATTTTCAATTCAATTTTATTTATACAGCGCCAAATCACAACGACAGTCGCCTCAAGGCGCTTTATATTGTACAGTATAGCCTATAATAATAGATGCAAAGAAAAACCCAACAATCATATGACCCCCTATGAGCAAGCACTTTGGCGACAGTGGGAAGGAAAAACTCCCTTTTAACAGGAAGAAACCTCCGGCAGAACCAGGCTCAGGGAGGGGCGGGGCCATCTGCTGCGACCAGTTGGGGGAGAGAGAAGGAAGACAGGATAAAGACATGCTGTGGAAGAGAGACAGAGATTAATAACAGATATGATTCAATGCAGAGAGGTCTATTAACACATAGTGAGTGAGAAAGGTGACTGGAAAGGAAAAATGTTTTATATTTCAGATTCCTGAGATTAGCCACCCTTTGCTTTATTGACAGCGCTGCAAAACCTCGGCCTTCTCTCAGTGAGCTTCATAATGTAGTCACCTGAACTGGTTTCACCTCACAGGTGTGCCTGTCAGGGTTCATTGGTGGAGTTTCTTGCCTTCTTAATGACGTTGGGACCATCAGTTGTGTTGTGCAGCAGTCAGGTTGGTGCACAGCTGACAGCTCTATTTGACAACTGTTAGGATTCATATTATGGAAGAACCAATCAGCTAAGTAAAGAGAAACAACAGTCCACCAACTGAAGGTCAGTCAGTCGGAAAACTGCTAAAACGTTGAATGTATCCCCAAGTGCAGTCGCAAAAACCATCAAGCGCTATGATGAAGCTGTCTCACATGAGGACCGCCCCAGGAAAGGAAGACCAAGAGTCACATCAGGCCTTCATGTTCGAATAGCTGCTAAGAAACCACAACTAAGGAAAAGCAACAAGCAGAAGAGATTTGTTTGGGCCAAGAAACACAACGAATGGACATTAGACCATCTGTGCTTTGGTCTGATGAGTCCAAATTTGAGATCTTTGGTACAGGACAATGACCCCAAACACACCTCCAGGCTGTGTGAGAGCTATTTGACCAAGAAGGAGAGTGATGGAGTTCTGCACAGTCACTTGACCTACACCCAATGGAGATGGTTTGGGATGAGATGGAGCGCAGAGTGAAGGCAAAGGACCAACAAGTGCTCAGCATCTCTGAACTCCTTCAAGACTGTTGGAAACCATTTCAGGTGACGACCTCATGCAGCTCATGGAGAGAACGCCAAGAGTGAGCAAAGCAGGAATCAAAGCAAAGGGTGGATATTTGGAAAAATCTAAAGTATGAAACATGTTATTTCTCACTTTTTGTTTACAACATATGTGTTCATTCGTAGTTTGGATGTCTTCAGTGAGAATCTACAATGTAAATAGTTGTGAAAATGATTTAAAAAAACAACAACAACAACAATTAAATGAGAAGGTGTGTCCAAACTTTTGACTGGTAGTGTACATACAAACATGAACCAAGCTTCATAATTATTATTTATTTTTTTAAATAAAACTGACATTTTTTTTTTAAATATAGGTTTAACATTTAAAAGCACTGGTTTGTCCACTTTCAGGCTATTCTTTGCATTTTGAAATCTGAGCCAACGCTTGAGCCAGGCTCTCTCAAAAGCTAAAAATAAAAGCCTGAAATTTTAACAGGTCTTTCTTAACTTAAAAAAAAAAATCTGAATCTGGGAGAGATGCATGGAAAAGTGTCTAAGTAGCAGTTCAAGTATGAAAAAAGTCCCCTATGGTAACAAGCTGAATTTTGTAATACTGGAAACACCTCAGTCCATCTCGGGGCATCACATTTTTAGAATATTTTCTATTAACTATTATCTGTTTAACCATTTAAAAAAAAAAGACGTTTGGACGTCCATAATGATTACTGTCATAAGCTTTATATATAAAATGTTTCAAGATGCATTTAAAAAGGTTAAAAGTTCCAGTATAGTTTTTATTACACTGAACAAAAATATAAACGCAACATTTTTGTTTTTGCTCCCATTTTTTATGAGTTGAACTCAAACATCAGAAAATTTTTCAACATACACAAAAGACCCATGACTCTCAAATATTGTTCTCATAGCTTTATAAATCTGTGTTAGTGAGCACTTTTCCTTTACCAAGATAATCCATCCCACCTCACAGGTGTGGCATATCAAGGTGCTAATTAGACAGCATGAATAATGTACAGGTGTGCCTTAGGCTGCCCACAATAAAAGGCCTCTCTGAAATATGCAGTTTGATCAAACAGCACAATGCTACAGATGTCGCAACTTTTGAGGGAGCATGCAATGGGCATGCTGACTACAGGAATGTCTACCAGAGCTGTTGCCCGTGAAATGAATGTTCATTTCTCTGCCATAAGCCGTCTCCAAAGGCGTTTCAGAGAATTTGGCAGTACATCCAACCGACAGTGGCTGTGGATGAACAGACCAAAAACATCTGATTTACATGATGTTGTTCGCTCACTCATCCAAGTTCATCCAGTTTAAGTGTCGTGATCACTTTCATGACCACAGGTTTATAAAATGAAACACCTAGGCACGTGGACTCTTTGGTCAGCAGTACTTTTCATGTTGGAAATCACAGATGCTGTTTTTGCCTCGTCTCTTTCTTAGTGTTGAATCATGAACACTGAACTTAACTGAGGCCTGCAGTTCTTTAGATGTTGTTCTGGGTTCTTTTGGGACCTCCTGGATTAGTTCTCAGGCTTGTTGTGGAAGTTTTTCCACTTAAATAAAGCCTGCAGACGAGCGGTGAGCGGTAGCCAACATTCTTTAATCCAGACACACAAAGACAACGGACAACCAAGCTTGATGGAGAGCCTGCATGACGCGGGGCAGGTCAGCAGAGTTCTCACTGAGCCTAGCATGGCTCTCAGTTTAAATACCTTCTTCAGGAACAAAAGGCAGTACACAGCTGTTTCACACCTTAAGGTTCACACTCCCTTGCTATCTCCCAGAGTCCTTGAAGAGACAAAAGACTCTTCCTGTGGAGTGGTCTGCTCCCCCCCAACTTCCCTCTTACAGTATGGGTGTCAGACATTATTTTATACAATAAAATAATGTGATTAGTACATAAGTGAAAGAAATTCCATTACAATCCCACCCTTTGCTTCTTAAATCAAGAATCACATTAATACCGGAATTTCTTTCCTGACATTCTGTATATCACATCAACATTATTGTACACTTAAAGGAGTTTCACACTGTGTATCCTCACTTCACCATTCTCCCACCACCCTTTGTTCATCTTTAATCTTCCCCACAATCTAAGCTCTCACATGCAAATGGCAACAACAATGATACAGAGGAAAGGTCTTCTCCAGAGTGTCAAAGTACTTTGCATGGCAAAGTGAAACAGTATTAGGTGGTCATTCGGTCATGGCTCCTGGTGTCTGTGCCATTTACAGAGTCATAATTCCAACGCTGGTCTCCCTCTGCGCTGTCACTTTTGGAGCTTGGCACGCTCTCTTCATCCCTCGATTTCTGTTCCAACGCGGCTGTAGATTTAAGGCAGAGCACGTCGTACACCTTAGTTGTCCTCCTCAACGTCAACGTAGAAACTTTTCATTTTATTTTTAAGATTTTTGCTGTTCAAAATCTCCTCGTGACAATCCTTTGGAAGCCCAGTGGTGCAGCCCACTGTCGTTTGTCTGCTGTCTTGCAGATGGTCCCTGCTTCTTACTGGTCCTGTTGAAGTCTTCTTTCTGGTCATGGTCTGTATCTGCGTCAATCCTTCCATATCCCTCATGTCACGGTCTCTGCAATTTGAAAATGAAAGCTTCCACGGAAAACCCTTTTTTGCCCTATGTCAGCTTAGCACAATTAGACATGCACAATGAAGTTGTGCATTGTCTCTTAAAAATTCCCAGGGATTCTCCCCTGGAGTAGTTTCACTCCAGGCCCTGTCGTACGAAAACATTAGCCAGTGGTGTGTCCTGCTGTAAATCATGTGATTAGATCATATGATTAGCCCTCTGCTGTGGAAAAAGTGATGTAGGTGTTAGTGCAGCGCATCTGTATGCACACTTTCTCACAGTGACCTCTGCACTGTAAACAATACAAGGTCATGAATAACACACTGCTGATAAATTCACAAAGACACAGGAAGTGGCAATTAAAGGTTAAGTCTGCATGCCCCAAAGGTCATGCAGCCTGTTGCTGTCATCTTTCTGCTCCTGTAAAAAGAAACATACATACATACATCCACCCTTTTGTCAGGTCAAGGTGGAGGTGCAATCTTGCATACTGGTGTCAAGTCAGTCAAAGCTTTTGTCAGTCCAGTCAGTCCCCATTTTTTTATTTGCTGACAGTAGAACCTCTCGTGACGCAATAAGTTTCTACTGCCTGCAATGACGTCATTTCAAAAAAAGAAAAAAGAATTTAGACTGGATTACCTGGCGGAATCCTTTTTGGCAGGGACTTGTTTTCTGATTGTCCCAAATAAGTGGCTTTCTCCTGAGCCCATTTAAATTTTTGGAGAAACTCACTTGCGATTGTTCAACATGTTGTGTAGCGCTTTCGATCCCGATATTGCAGGCCTGCTTCAAAAGAGAAAATTGCCAAACAAAAATCTCAGTGCACTGTTAAAATCAAAAAAATATGAAGGCCTCTTTTTAGAAGTTGTCTAAGCATACTCTCTTAGAATGATAGATCAAAACAAAACTAATTGGCAGTTTCAAAGTGGTACCAAAAGAAAATGCATCCGCCAAGTAAATCCCCAAAACTTTCATCCACCAGTCACACACCTCACACAACAATATTCTATTAGATAATGAGTTTTGTTTTCTCCCATGTACCCAGATGTGTGTTATGATAAGACCTCCCCCACACATCAGAAACAAGAAACTCAATAATCTATTAGTCCCCACTCATCTGACCCCCCTGCAGCATTCTGTTCACCCCTGCAATGATTCAATCATCCTTCCCCAAAATAATACTAGTTCACTAGTCTATGTATCACTTCTTAACCCACTAAGTGAACCGGACAAGATGATGGTAACAGCAATGCATGCTTAAAATGCTATTTGGTCTTCATGAGCTTCCTTGCATGTGTGTATGTGTTAGTAGGATTAATGCATTTTTCTGTTTGTGTAATTTTTGTGTACCTCTCCTCTTTGCGGTGCTCCAGACACTTTTCAATTCTCCACGCAAGGCAGTCGTTTTTTCTTCCCAGTTTCCTAAACCCAAATTTCATTTCCCACACTAAAACAGCCATGTTCTCCCCTGCTCCTTCCACTGTGGTCTCATCTCATCTCTCCCCCTTTGCAGCAGTCCAGTGAGAGTCAGTTGTCTTTCAGCTTTGTCCTGTGTTCTCCACTGTCTCATCTTGCCATTTTGCTCCAAAAGTGGCAAATGTCCAACTCAGTCTTTTCAAAAGTCCATTCACACACAGTGAAGTTGCAGCTCGTTGGAAATGCAAATCCATCCATCCAGTCATGATGATGCCATTTTTCTCCTTGCTGTCGCTGTCTTGCACAGCTGTTTGCTGCTGCTGCTGCTGCTGGACCTTTTCTTCACTGCTCAGGGTGCTGCTGTGAGCTCTTGAGATCCATCTCGTTGTTCTGGAACTGCATTTCTTGTCTTCAGGGAGAGATTCTTGGAGCTTGTGTTCTCAGGGTGACAAAGACATGGAAGTTAAGCTGTAAAACAATTCAGCCAAAACTTAACTTGAGTGTTTCTAATGGTGTAAACCTATAATTTCCTTCCGACTGCTGCACGTGGAAAATTGATCCGGGTCTGCTCTTCACCTGCAAGTGACACACTGAGACATTTTGATCATTCTTATCACTGCTTAAAACAACACATCTCCTCTCTCTTGATTCTGAACTCCCCTTTCTTAAAAACCCAGAGAGATTGTAGTTGTTCTACATTGTTGTTCTACATTGAAAACCACCAAACCCTCTTCCTATTTTATTACTTATTTTCATCAACAATTCTGCTAATTTTTGTGTGTCCACCCTAGGGGAGCTGGTGGCCTGCAGTACCACCTTCTCCCGCTAGTTAGAAACAACTTTTACACAAATTCCTACACTCCTCTCTCTTTTTTTTTTTTTTTTTCTTTTGTCCTTGTTTTGTTCCCCATTTTCAACATTTTGAACCCCATTTTTGTTTTTTTTGGGTTTTTTTTACACACACAACAACTTTTCCCACACATCCATTCTCTGCAATCTTACACACCACACATTTACTCAGTTCTTAACATACAATCACACATTGAGTTTTGTCCCTGGCCGCCCGGTGGAACGTCTGCCGCAGTCGCCTCTCGAGCCGCTAATCCGGCTCCGCTGACTGCCCCTGGAATCTAGATTCTCTATTACTGCACGAGGCGTCCCCCGTGAGGTTCCTTGCCTTCTACGGACCAAGGAACGAACACCGCCACCCCCAGTCTCCTTCGAAGAAGTTAGGATCTTTTAGAAGATGCTAGGGATGTCACTCCGTGATTCTACACGAAGACTCTCCGTGATTCTACACGAAGACTCCCTCGGAGCTCTTGCCCTGGAAGGTCGTAACACGTTCACCTTCTTGAGCTCTCCAAAGGCTGCAACACGCTCACCTCCTCGGCCAGACACAAAACTCTCGTGACTTGTTACAAGTTAGCTATCACTCACCCATCTGCAGGAGTCCCCTCAAAGTCGATGGTCTTGGTGGTCGCTGAAACACGCGGCTCCGTGACTCCTCCATTTCCTTTGCTTCAACAGCCGGTAGGACAAAGGTACCTTTTCCCTCAGGGGTGATCAGCCCGTCCACGGAACCGTTGTTCAGCGACCACACGGACCACCCTGCTCACAGCGCCATTCTGTTGTGGAAGTTTTTCCACTTAAATAAAGCCTGCAGACGAGCGGTGAGCGGTAGCTAACATTCTTTAATCCAGACACACAAAGACAACGGACAACCAAGCTTGATGGAGAGCCTGCATGACGCAGGGCAGGTCAGCAGAGTTCTCACTGAGCCTAGCATGGCTCTCAGTTTAAATACCTTCTTCAGGAACAAAAGGCAGTACACAGCTGTTTCACACCTTAAGGTTCACACTCCCTTGCTACCTCCCAGAGTCCTTAAAGAGACAAAAGACTCTTCCTGTGGAGTGGTCTGCTCCCCCCCAACTTCCCTCTTACAGTATGGGTGTCAGACATGGCATTATACAATAAAATAATGTGATTAGTACATAAGTGAAAGAAATTCCATTACAGGCTCTTCAGTTTTCTTTTCACATAGGTCCAGAATAGCTTCATCCCTCAAAATTATAAAGTGCACGTTGTATTTACTCGGGTTTGTCTGATATTAAATTTGTTTGATGAAACATGATAAATGTACTAAAAAAAAAATAAAAGGTTGCAAATGCTTTTTTACAGCACTGTATATCGACTGATTAAAGAAGTCACCCAGCTGAGTTACAATGATACATCATGTCCATATTGGTATATTAAAGTAGATGGGCTTTAAGTGGTGTTTTGTGTCTAACAGCTCTCCTGCTCCCCTTGTTTCCAGTATGAATACAAATTCATTCAGGACAAGAGCCATCAGGACTGAGGGATGTCTCTGCTGCATCAGACCTCTGCTCAGAATGACTCTTTGCACCAACCTGAAGCCAGGTGCAGGTTATCAGCATGGACTACAGCTGGCTGATGAGCCAGTTGGGCCGTTTAAATCGAGCCCTGAAATCTCGATCGGCTGCTGCGCTGTATTTTTGACTGGCTCCGTCAGGCCTTCTGCTACCACATTATATCCATGAACTGACGTGAATAATGAGAGTGGAGTTTCTCTCTTTCCTTTCCTCTACTGCGGTTTATCTGTAATAGACATGGATTAGCAGATAAGCAGCCAACATTCCTCAGATCAGCTTAGATGTTTGCTCCCTTGGCTCAATTGTGCCAAACAGAATCTGTGGGATCTGTTTATTTATCTGCCCTCGTCTCATGATTCTTCCTCATCTGTCATATATCGGTGGGGAACACACAGCCTAGTGAACATATCCAGATGCATCTATGTACTGGACTTCTTTTTTATGTAATTACCCATAATCTACTTTTAGATGTTCTTCATGAAGAGATGTTGACAGGTGCTGGTGCTAAAGAAACAGGATGTCCAGTGTTCCCCTGTAGTGGGTACATGTAAGAGCCCATTATTTTGTGCATTAATATGTACAGTATCATCAGGTCAAAAAACACCGATAAATGTCTTTGGGTTTAGGGTTAGAAGTGAACAACACATTTAGAAATAGAAATTCCATCTATATATGAAGAATATGGTGTTAATTAGTTTAAAACTAGTTACTGTTTTTATTTCAGGGAGGAAGACTTGGCCCAAAGTCTTCCTGCTGCCTTTTAGTTGCTTTTGTTTGCTTTCTCCAAACAGGAAGAATGCCAAAACTTCCCAGCTTACTTTGAATGGTGTTGTCCACCTAATGTATGACAGCAGATAATGGCGTAACGGTGATGGAACTTCACACTGAATCAAATAAATTCTCTCTGGTCAAACTGGGTTTGCTGTAAGGAGATTTTCTGCTTCTACCAAAATCTGTTTTTGTTTGGTTGTTTTTTTGTTTTTTGTTTTGCTTTCATTGTGAAGAGAGTGACTTTTGTAAAATGAGCAGTCACAAACCTGTTTGTGCAACTCATCATTTCATTAAAGGCTGAAATCACCTGGCATGCAACAAAAGAGTTCCTTTCACTGCAATAAAGTCCATTCTTCCCCAGCCACACTCTGTTTTCTGCACGTGCACCACAAACATTTCTTAGTGAAGCTCGATTGGGAATCCAACATCCAACAGCATCACACTGATTTCTTAAATCCAGCTTCACACATCGTTAAATCTGACAGTTTTTGAGAGCTTGGCTCCACAGTGTAAATTAGCCTTTAGTGTTTCATTTCCACTTTAATGTGTTTTTACATGTTGACAACAATATAAACTGGTTATTGGTAATTAAAGTCCCCTCCCTCCTCTTATTTCTTATTAATCAACTCATCAAAATCCGTCTGTGAAATTCTGTTCATGCTCATCGATCTACAACACTGTGTATGGTTGAGTCTTAAGGCTGATGATGATTTGTTATGTATATTGTGGTTTACTGACCCACAGTGAAAACCTGGGCCCTGTTTCAGAAAGCCGGTTTAGTGCAAACTCTGAGTAAGTATACCCTGAGTTAACGAAAACTCTGGGTTTTCGGTTTCACAAAGCGAGTTTAGATTAATTCTGAGTGAGTTACTATGACGACACACTCCGTGAAGCTAACCTGCCCCCTAGCAGGTTTACTTCAACTAACCCTGACTGTCTCCGCCTCTTTGTCGGAAACCTGACTGTAGGAAGTGTCAGACATGGCGTGCCCCTTCCTTGAAGAGCCAGTAGATGTTGAAGCCCAAATTCTCCGCAGAGCTCTCCGCCGGGAGAGAGTGATTAGAGCGCGTTTGGACATTTTATCATTTCCTGATGATTTTCTCTGTGAACGTTACCGTTTGTCAGCACAATCTATAATTTATTTGAATAACATCCTCAGGCCTTATATTGCTCATGTGACACACCGCGGACATTCTCTCTGTTCTGTACATATTATTTGTATTGCACTTCGTTTTTTTGCAAACGGGAGCTTTCTGTATAATACTGGTGACGCTGAGCACGTTTCCAAGGCTACCGTCTGTCGGGCAGTCAGGAATGTTACAGTTGCACTGAAACGTCTCCTGTACTCGTTTGTGGTGTTCCCCGGTCATAGACCCACACGATTTATCAAAGAGGGATTCCACAAAATTGCAGGTATCAGGATGAACAAAACCTAATTCATGATGTGGTGATACTTGAACTACTACTTAGATTTTACATTTATTTTCAGGGTTCCCAGGCGTGATTGGCTGTATAGATGGCACTCACATTCCAATCATTGCTCCTTCAGTAAATGAAGGAGACTATGTGAACAGGAAGTCTTTCCACAGCATTAATGTACAGGTACATAGTTCCCTGTAGCATTTCAAACTAACAAATTATTTCATTAAAGTAATGGAGTATAGTAATTAACCTCTTATGTAGGCACTTGTGTCTTGCGGGGTTATTGACTCAGAGGATGTCCCCGCAGAGATGCCTTCAGCCACAGGGCGCCCACTGTTTTGGCTGGGGCCAACTGCTCAGCCTCTGTGAGTGGTGGTGGTGGAGGACCCCCACCTGTTTTTCGGGCCTCCGCTTTTTTTCTGTTGGCTATAACGGGTCACATTTGAGCATACAGAGTAAGCAAATATGTACTTGTAATGTGCTCAGATAATTTCAATAAGTGCTTACAGAAAGAAAAATAATGTAGCCTCTAACTGCAATTGATTTACATAGGACAAACAGACCAAGCACTATGGCTCATAATACAATTACACCTGTTTGGACTATATTTTTATATTTCATTTTTACTTGCTGCCAGGAACGTTTGGGGCCTGTTGGGTTGCACCTGCGCTCACATCACATCACAAAATAAAATGTATAAAATAAAAAATAAAATGAAATATAATAAAATAACGTGTTAAATGGGTGGAAATCCCTAGATCAATGTTTAAATTAACACTCACGCATTGACTCTGTCGGCTATGTTTTGCCATGCATGCTCCCTTTCTTTTGCAGCTGAGGCTGTGTTACTTTTTTTCCGGAAAATTTGCATGTTATCGGCATATGCTGCCATCAGAATTTCGGCCTCAAGCGCTGTAAAATACATTGACCGCGCCTTCTTTCCCTCCGTCTCCATGGTGACTCGCTTAATCTGTGCTCCACTAATCAGGGCTTTATGCGCGCGCTTAACTTGGGGTTAAAGCAACTCCGGGTTGATTGAACTAATTGTTATCAGCCTTTCTGAAACCGAATATTCCGAGTTGGACAGTTCAGGGTTACTCAACCCTGAGTATCATTTTTAACTCTGAGTTTTCTAAACCGGCTTTCTGAAACAGGGCCCTGGTGTTTAGCAGTTTTAAAAGTCTTGGCTGTGTTTGCTCAGTGGACATACAGAGAAGCCTCCAAACAACTGACACATGCAGGATAACAGCCGGTGTATCATTTGAGGAACAGTTTCCTGACAGTGATAAATGCTTTTAAGTGTAATAAGGCCAAATGTATCCAGTGTTTTCTAAGATCCATGTATTTGTTTGGTTGTTGATGTTTAATGACATCTTGTATTTACAAACATTTGAGTACTTTGAATTCCCAGGGAGTTTAACTGGATTCAAAGTCATAATAAGTGAAGGAAAAACTGAACATTTGAAGCTGGTTTTGGCCCATCCGACTGCTTTTTGGCTCCATGTAAAATATACATTGTATATTATACTTGCATAGTTCAAGAAGTTTTTATGAGGCATTGTTTTTCTGCTGTTTTTCCTTGTTCAGTCTTTCCATCAGTCTAATATTCAAAAATGGTGATAATTAATGGTCACGGGGAGTTTCCACGTGAAAAATAAAGTAAATTTTCTAAACACTATGAAACTTCCTTTTATACTGATATAGCAAGTAATATTGGTAAATGCAATCACAAGCAATAAAAATAGTCTAACATGTACATGAAAAGGGCTGAAATTTAGCACAATTTGATTACAGTCAGAGTGGAAATTAGGGTGAAGGGAGGAAAAAAGTGTCCACAAGTGACAAAGTAAATGACATGATCCATATAGCAAAAGGCAGAAGACGATGTCTGAAAATCCAAACAGAAATGTGAGAAACAGCAAACAATACAACATAACGTACACACAAACTAAGACTTCAGATGGGGGACTAAGGAAACACCACAGCTGAGGCAAAATAACAGGAGAAACTAATCAAGTAATACAAGACAGGGAGTAAACATTAATACCTGACAGGGGATAATAGGAAATGTGGGCTAGAAAGAAGACACAGAGGGAAACAGAAGACCAAACTACTGGTGAAACCCTCCCTCCCCCAAAAAGGACAACCTGTGCAAACACCCAAACCAGTCTTGTTTACTGTGGTGACTTCCACAATCCAGCAGAGACCAAAGACGGATCTCCTATGGGCAGAAATCTGTGCCATCAGAAACTGAATTTGAATAAGTTAAATTTGAATCTGAATTGTAACTTGAATAAAAGCTTTTGAAAACTGAATTTGAATTAGTCTAATTTGAAATTGAATTTATGGTTTGAAAATGATCATCACTAAATTGAAATTGAATTTTATATATTGAAAATGAATTCATTTGCTTTGAAACTGCATTTTATCCTTTAAAAATTCAGCTCTCGAATAATTTCAGTTTCACTCTCACCATTCAGTTTCAGTTCTACAATTCAATTTCAGTTCCAAAATTCAGTTTTTTGGAACTTACTTCCGGTTCCGGTTCAAGAGTAAACGAGCGCAGATTAAATGAACTACGTTTTATCAGCGGGCCGAAAGTGTTACTGACGGGATTCTACAGCGTCTTGAGCTGAATTAAGACTTCAGAAGTCATTCGTCATGTCGAATGACCAGCGGATAAACTCTCAGGTTGGTAATAAATGTATTACATGTATAAGAACTAGAAAGCGAAAATTTCAGAAGAAATTTTAAGTGTGCCTATGCCGCTGGTAATCAGTGTAGTTTGCCATTCATACAGCTACAGAGAGCAAAACTCAGCAGAGCAGCCATTCTCCACCATGAACTATGGTAAAAACAAACACCGCTCGCGCCTCACAGATGACAGCTTACAGTTTTGGGTAAAGATGAAGTGACTTTGTACAGCCCCGATTTGCAGACGCTGTGCACACAGGTTCATGAGCAGAAGTCCCATTGTACCACGGCAGACCCGACAATGTTTGCATGAACACGCTTTGAAGCATTACGTTATGGACCACTTTTCACACATGGTTGGTGTACCCACACAGCCGGCTGTAGCTTTTCAACTCACAGCCCCACACACACCCAAAAAACAGCCGAGAGAGCACAGACTACGCCAGAGAGGCGTGATTGCAGATGCCGCTCAGGTGGGTCCACCTCCCCTGCAGCGGCACTGCAGACCACGCCCCGCCACACACATCAATCACGTAAAATAAATATTTATGCACTTTTGCTTTCACTTTTTGTTTTTTGTTATTTTTACACAGTGTTCTGAATGATTAACAATGGTCTACAGCCAATCTTGTGTATTATTATACAAACTTTGGTTGTAAGATGCCCTACCTGGCCCCCTGGCAAAAGCTTTGCTAGATCCGCCCCTGCACAGTTACCAGCTGTCAGCTAAATAAAAAAGGAGCTTGGTGTTTATTTCTCTCAGAAACAGTTCATAACTTCCCTTCAACTCATTCATGTCACCTAAAAAAAGGTAAACCTGTTTCTCCATCACCAGTTCAGCTCTGATGATTCAGTAAGGTCATCTCCTGGTTTCCACCAGCCGCTTCTACAGCTGTGGCTCCAGCAAACATCAGCTGATACTAGAAATTAAAATCAAATGAATTCTAACAACAGCTGATCAAGCTTAAACGTGCTGCTGTTGTTTAGCGCGATAAACAAACAAGAGAGAGAATGACAGGGGAGGCTGTCATAAAGTTCAACATCAGTAACTTAGCGCGCACACAGCTGTATAGAAACTCCGTCGTGCTAGCTAGCACGCAGTACGAGTTATTATAACTGATTGTAAAAAGTCAGCACAACGAAAATAAACTACACCTAAACTCGGTTTATATCTGACCCAAATAGAGTGCAGTTCATAACTTCTTACCTGAAATTCAGTTCACCTCACGCTCTGACCGGCAGCCGCCTGCTTCTCCTGCCTTCGGTTTCCCTGATCCACGATCTACCACCGGTCGATCGGCGGTCGCCTCGCCGCCACGTATGTCTCGGTCCCCGCATGTTCTGTCTGACACACACCGGTGGATAGCTGCCCTCGGTTGTAGCTCCGTGTCAGCGACCACCAAAGAACTCAGTTATTTTTTCCACATCGACCAGCATCTGGACAATCCACCGCCTTTCACTGTTTGTACCGTTACTAAAAAAAACCCCTCATCGGCTCATAAAAACGAAAAATAAGTCCAGCTATGACCCTGAGTCAAAAAGACAGCCAGCTCGGGTTAGCTAGCTAGCTGTCTAGCTCTTTGCAGGCACCGAAACCATCAGAGCTAATATAGGATGTCTTGGTAACATGAGCAGATATTTGAAGTTTACATCTGGCCAATCCACCACCTTTCACTGTTTATACCGTTACTAAAATGAATAAATAAATAAATCATCGGTCCATATAAACGAAAAATAAGTCCAGCTGTGACCACGAGATATTGCGAAGGACCGGGGGTGAAACGATAGTAAGCCGCCCTCACTGTCATCCAGGCCGGCTGTAGCTTGTTAGCAAAGCCGCGCTAGCCACACTAGCCAGCTAGCCTCAAGCAGAAACGACATCGTCAGAACATTGTCGCTAATATGGGATGTTTTGACAAAACGAGCAGATATTTGAAGTTTACACACCTATATTCTCGCCTGAAAATATCCTAAAAGTTTATTTTGTGACCTAGAAACAGTATTAAGAGGAAAATAAAAACTAAGTGATGGCTGCCATTGTTTGACTCGGCAGAGGCGTGCTATGAATTGTGGGATATTGAGTTTTCCACCAAGCATTACCGTAACTTTTGAATGATTAGCGCAACCTTAAAAATTCCAATGGCTCCTGAAAGCAGCGACGCTGTGCACACCGTTGATATTGTCATCATTACGGTAATCCAAATAAGGGTAGACAGGCCGTACTACTCCCGGCATACCACTAGAGAGAGCCAATACACCACAAATGAAGTTTGAAATTTGTATCAGTGGGACCAAAAGATGGAGCCAACACACCACAAATGAAGTCTGTTTCTATGGCGCCAAAAGAAGAATCTTTCTAAATTTGCACTAAAATATTAATATTTAAAAAACTATAAAAGTCATAAACACCAAAAGTGTATACCATACTAGTCCAGCTCCAGCCGCACAAAATGATCTAACATATGTAACCCTATTGTCAAAACTGTTTGGCAGAGAAGCGCGGGAAAATTTTCAGTAAAATATTAATATTTAAAAAACTATAATAGTCATAAACACCAAAAGTCATAGCACACCATTCCTGATCCAGCCGCACAAAATGAGGTAACATATATGAAGCTTGTCTCAAAACTGCGAGGCGAGATTCGCTGCAAAATTTCAGGCGGAAACTGAAGAATAATAATAACTAGAAAAATTTGCATTTCCTGCGAAAATGCTGTGTGGATGCCTTAACGCTGAAGCTGTCTGCTGAAAAGCTGAAAATGATGAAAAGTTGCAAAAAGTTGTATGGTGGTGAAAAAAAAAAAATGCCGCCCTGAGCAGGATTCAAACCTGGCCCTCCTGGTCTCAAGGCGGCTATTCATTCCCCTGAGCCAAAGTCATTCTCACAAAGAAGAGGTGGAGAGACGGACAATTCTGCTGAAATGAGCAGAAGAATTGCACTGATAAGAGGTGAAAAGGCTAAAAAGTCTGAGGTGAGTCAGCAGAATTTCTGCTGAAAAGAGGCAGAACAACCTGGTTCTGCTCAAATTCACCAATCAGAGGTACTGCTTCTGTCTGCTTCATCAGGCTGTGTACTTGTATGTATTTCTGGCATGAATCTAAGGTCCATATTAGAAAAGCTGCTAAAATCATCAAACTTTGCAGAATTGTAATGAATTAGCAATATAAATTACAGGTCTGTGATAGTGTATAAATTTGTAGTGAAAAAAAAATGTTGAGGTGGGATTGAACCCACGACCGTTGAGCTGCAGAGCCGTGTCATTACTGATTGCGCCACCCGGAAAGGAGGCGGGCGGCTGAATGACAGAGACTTGAGCAGCAGTTGCTGAAAACAACTGAAAAAGCAGAATTATCTCCAAAATAGAGGTGTAGACGTGCTTGATGAAAATGGCTTTATGTCTAAGGGTACACTGAAGAGTGTCAAGAAAGCAGAGTGCATGCAAGCAAGCGGGGAAGATATGTAGCAACTGTCACAGGCAGGACTCGAACCTCTGCCACCGGGTCTCACGGCAGCTGCTCAACTCTCTGAGCCAAATGAGGTCTGGTAACAAACAAAGATATGATGAGAGGAAAAATGTGCGAAAGAGCAGAAGAGGCTGGAACTTTTCAGCTACTCATTGAGCCAAACTGGTTCTCACATAACTGAAAAAAGGTGAAAAAGCTGACAACTCTAATAAAAACAGCAGAAAAGGCAGGGATTGAACCCACGACCTGTGAGCTGCAGACCCGTGTCATTACTGATTGCGCCACCTGGAAAGGGGGCGGGCGGCTGAAAGACAGAGACTTGAGCAGTCAGAATTTGATCGCGGTGAGAGGCGAAAAACGCCGGTTTTTGGAGTTACAAAACGTCGTGTAACTCAAACACTAGGAGGGCTAGCAGCATAATTCTTGTACTGGGTGAATCAGCGGACTTTGGTGTATTTTGACTGCGATTTTCATAGCTCTTTGTACCTCCGTCGCGGAGATATGACGAGAGAAGAAACGGCTTCATTTTCGGAGTTTGAAAACTGAGAGGAGGACAGATTTCCACCCCTTAAACAAACGTAATTCATTGCTCAACGGTAAGATAATTGTAAAAACTGCTTCCACTGTGAGTGTCAGCAGTGTCTGAAGATATATTGGCACAAGCCTCATGTCCTAACTTTGCTTTGTTAAGGAGATATGGCGATTTCAAAATGCCTCCCGTTACAGAATTTCAGCTCTGAATTTCAAAACCTCCCCATAGACTTTGAATGGGAAGTAACCAGACTATGTGTCACTTCGAGGCAAATTGCGAAAAAACGGTAAATCTCACAATAAAGATAGTAACATTGTCTGAAAGCCAGCAAAAATACCTACGTTTTGATGTATAATTTGTGGAGGTTGAGTGGAAATTGAGCGAGTAGCAAGAAGTTGTTCAGACATGAAGAGAAAATTCAGAACAGACCAGCACACACTCTGAGTTAATTGCATAGCAACCATAGCAACGCATGTATTTTCTGAAAAATCACAATTTTGGAGCTGAAAACTTAAAGAGGTATAAAATTAAAACGGTAGAAGATCTGAAAAAGCTGAATCACACAGGAATAGCCCAATAATCTGAGAACATTTTAAAGTTTGAATGGAGTTTCTAGGTGAAAGTATGAGGAAGCAGTTAAGTTTCAAAACCAAGCAAGTTTTAGCAGAATTGTGGAAGTTTTCCATTCATTTCAATGGGACAAATTAAAGGAAAAAAGTGTAATATTTTAAAAAGTATAATAGTAATAAACACCAAAAGTCATAGCAGGAATTAGCAGAAAGAGCAGAACAGTTTAGAGTTTGAACTGAGAAAATCGGCTGAAAACTGAGGGAGTAGTTAAGTGCCGAAAAACGGGGTAGCAACTTGAAGAATAAAGTTTAAAGAGAAACAGGAACTCAATAGTGTGGATGCCTCAGGCATCCACACAATAACTAGAAAGCGAAAATTTCAGAAGAAATTTTAAGTGTGCCTATGCCGCTGGTAATCAGTGTAGTTTGCCATTCATACAGCTACAGAGAGCAAAACTCAGCAGAGCAGCCATTCTCCACCATGAACTATGGTAAAAACAAACACCGCTCGAGCCTCACAGATGACAGCTTACAGTTTTAGGTAAAGATGAAGTGACTTTGTACAGCCCCGATTTGCAGACGCTGTGCACATAGTTTCATGAGCAGAAGTCCCATTGTACCACGGCAGACCCGACAATGTTTGCATGAACACGCTTTGAAGCATTACGTTATGGACCACTTTTCACACATGGTTGGTGTACCCACACAGCCGGCTGTAGCTTTTCAACTCACAGCCCGACACACACCCAAAAAACAGCCGAGAGAGCACAGACTACGCCAGAGAGGCGTGATTGCAGATGCCGCTCAGGTGGGTCCACCTCCCCTGCAGCGGCACTGCAGACCACGCCCCGCCACACACATCAATCACGTAAAATAAATACTTATGCACTTTTGCATTCACTTCTTGTTTTTTGTTATTTTTACACAGTGTTCTGAATGATTAACAATGGTCTACAGCCAATCTTGTGTATTATTATACAAACTTTGGTTGTAAGATGCCCTACCTGGCCCCCTGGCAAAAGCTTTGCTAAATCCGCCCCTGCACAGTTACCAGCTGTCAGCTAAATAAAAAAGCTTGGTGTTTATTTCTCTCAGAAACAGTTCATAACTTCCCTTCAACTCATTCATGTCACCTAAAAAAAAGGTAAACCTGTTTCTCCATCACCAGTTCAGCTCTGATGATTCAGTAAGGTCATCTCCTGGTTTCCACCAGCCGCTTCTACAGCTGTGGCTCCAGCAAACATCAGCTGATACTAGAAATTAAAATCAAATGAATTCTAACAACAGCTGATCAAGCTTAAACGTGCTGCTGTTGTTTAGCGCGATAAACAAACAAGAGAGAAAAGCCGATCATTGATCAGTTTCATGACTGAAGTTTGAACAGGCGAGAGAATGACAGGGGAGGCTGTCATAAAGTTCAACATCAGTAACTTAGCGCGGACACAGCTGTATAGAAACTCCGTCGTGCTAGCTAGCATGCAGTACGAGTTATTATAACTGATTGTAAAAAGTCAGCACAACGAAAATAAACTACACCTAAACTCGGTTTATATCTGACCCAAATAGAGTGCAGTTCATAACTTCTTACCTGAAATTCAGTTCACCTCACGCTCTGACCGGCAGCCGCCTGCTTCTCCTGCCTTCGGTTTCCCTGATCCACGATCTACCACCGGTCGATCGGCGGTCGCCTCGCCGCCTCGTATGTCTCGTTCCCTGCATGCTCTGTCTGACACACACCGGTGGATAGCTGCCCTCGGTTGTAGCTCCGTGTCAGCGACCACCAAAGAACTCAGTTATTTTTTCCACATCGACCAGCATCTGGACAATCCACCGCCTTTCACTGTTTGTACCGTTACTAAAAAAAAAACCCCTCATCGGCTCATAAAAACGAAAAATAAGTCCAGCTATAACCCTGAGTCAAAAAGACAGCCAACTCCGGTTAGCTAGCTAGCTGTCTAGCTCTTTGCAGGCACCGAAACCATCAGAGCTAATATGGGATGTCTTGGTAACACGAGCAGATATTTGAAGTTTACATCTGGCCAATCCACCACCTTTCACTGTTTATACCGTTACTAAAATGAATAAATAAATAAATCATCGGTCCATATAAACGAAAAATAAGTCCAGCTGTGACCACGAGACTTTACGAAGGACCGGGTGTGAAACCAGAGTAAGCCGCTCTCACTGTCATCCAGGCCGGCTGTAGCTTGTTAGCAAAGCCGCGCTAGCCACACTAGCCAGCTAGCCTCAAGCAGAAACGACATCGTCAGAACATTGTCGCTAATATGGGATGTTTTGACAAAACGAGCAGATATTTGAAGTTTACACACCTATATTCTCGCCTGAAAATATCCTAAAAGTTTATTTTGTGACCTAGAAACAGTATTAAGAGGAAAATAAAAACTAAGTGATGGCCGCCATTGTTTGACTCGGCAGAGGCGTGCTATGAATTGTGGGATATTGAGTTTTCCACCAAGCATTACCGTAACTTTTGAATGATTTGCGCAACCTTAAAAATTCCAATGGCTCCTGAAAGCAGCGACGCTGTGCGCACCGTTGATATTGTCATCATTACGGTAATCCAAATAAGGGTAGACAGGCCGTACTACTCCCGGCATACCACTAGAGAGAACCAACACACCACAAATGAAGTTTGAAATTTGTATCAGTGGGACCAAAAGATGGAGCCAACACACCACAAATGAAGTCTGTTTCTATGGCGCCAAAAGAAGAATCTTTCTAAATTTGCACTAAAATATTAATATTTAAAAAACTATAAAAGTCATAAACACCAAAAGTGTATACCATACTAGTCCAGCTCCAGCCGCACAAAATGATCTAACATATGTAACCCTATTGTCAAAACTGTTTGGCAGAGAAGCGCGGGAAAATTTTCAGTAAAATATTAATATTTAAAAAACTATAATAGTCATAAACACCAAAAGTCATAGCACACCATTCCTGATCCAGCCGCACAAAATGAGGTAACATATATGAAGCTTGTCTCAAAACTGCGAGGCGAGATTCGCTGCAAAATTTCAGGCGGAAACTGAAGAATAATAATAATAACTAGAAAGCGAAAATTTCAGAAGAAATTTTAAGTGTGCCTATGCCGCTGGTAAACAGTGTAGTTTGCCATTCATACAGCTACAGAGAGCAAAACTCAGCAGAGCAGCCATTCTCCACCATGAACTATGGTAAAAACAAACACCGCTCGCACCTCACAGATGACAGCTTACAATTTTGGGTAAAGATGAAGTGACTTTGTACAGCCCCGATTTGCAGACGCTGTGCACATAGTTTCATGAGCAGAAGTCCCATTGTACCACGGCAGACCCGACAATGTTTGCATGAACACGCTTTGAAGCATTACGTTATGGACCACTTTTCACACATAGTTGGTGTACCCACACAGCCGGCTGTAGCTTTTCAACTCACAGCCTGACACACACCCAAAAAACAGCCGAGAGAGCACAGACTACGCCAGAGAGGCGTGATTGCAGATGCCGCTCAGGTGGGTCCACCTCCCCTGCAGCGGCACTGCAGACCACGCCCCGCCACACACATCAATCACGTAAAATAAATATTTATGCACTTTTGCATTCACTTTTTGTTTTTTGTTATTTTTACACAGTGTTCTGAATGATTAACAATGGTCTACAGACAATCTTGTGTATTATTATACAAACTTTGGTTGTAAGATGCCCTACCTGGCCCCCTGGCAAAAGCTTTGCTAGATCCGCCCCTGCACAGTTACCAGCTGTCAGCTAAATAAAAAAGGAGCTTGGTGTTTATTTCTCTCAGAAATAGTTCATAACTTCCCTTCAACTCATTCATGTCACCTAAAAAAAAGGTAAACCTGTTTCTCCATCACCAGTTGAGCTCTGATGATTCAGTAAGGTCATCTCCTGGTTTCCACCAGCCGCTTCTACAGCTGTGGCTCCAGCAAACATCAGCTGATACTAGAAATTAAAATCAAATGAATTCTAACAACAGCTGATCAAGCTTAAACGTGCTGCTGTTGTTTAGCGCGATAAACAAACAAGAGAGAAAAGCCGATCATTGATCAGTTTCATGACTGAAGTTTGAACAGGCGAGAGAATGACAGGGGAGGCTGTCATAAAGTTCAACATCAGTAACTTAGCGCGCACACAGCTGTATAGAAACTCCGTCGTGCTAGCTAGCACGCAGTACGAGTTATTATAACTGATTGTAAAAAGTCAGCACAACGAAAATAAACTACACCTAAACTCGGTTTATATCTGACCCAAATAGAGTGCAGTTCATAACTTCTTACCTGAAATTCAGTTCACCTCACGCTCTGACCGGCAGCCGCCTGCTTCTCCTGCCTTCGGTTTCCCTGATCCACGATCTACCACCGGTTGATCGGCGGTCGCCTCGCCGCCTCGTTCCCTGCATGCTCTGTCTGACACACACCGGTGGATAGCTGCCCTCGGTTGTAGCTCCGCGTCAGCGACCACCAAACAACTCAGTTATTTTTTCCACATCGACCAGCATCTGGACAATCCACCGCCTTTCACTGTTTGTACCGTTACTAAAAAAAACCCCTCATCGGCTCATAAAAACGAAAAATAAGTCCAGCTATGACCCTGAGTCAAAAAGACAGCCAGTTAGCTAGCTAGCTGTCTAGCTCTTTGCAGGCACCGAAACCATCAGAGCTAATATGGGATGTCTTGGTAACACGAGCACATATTTGAAGTTTACATCTGGCCAATCCACCACCTTTCACTGTTTATACCGTTACTAAAATGAATAAATAAATAAATCATTTATTTATTTAAAATAAGTCCAGCTGTGACCACGAGACTTTACGAAGGACCGGGTGTGAAACCAGAGTAAGCCGCTCTCACTGTCATCCAGGCCGGCTGTAGCTTGTTAGCAAAGCCGCGCTAGCCACACTAGCCAGCTAGCCTCAAGCAGAAACGACATCGTCAGAACATTGTCGCTAATATGGGATGTTTTGACAAAATGAGCAGATATTTGAAGTTTACACACCTATATTCTCGCCTGAAAATATCTTAAAAGTTTATTTTGTGACCTAGAAACAGTATTAAGAGGAAAATAAAAACTAAGTGATGGCCGCCATTGTTTGACTCGGCAGAGGCGTGCTATGAATTGTGGGATATTGAGTTTTCCACCAAGCATTACCGTAACTTTTGAATGATTTGCGCAACCTTAAAAATTCCAATGGCTCCTGAAAGCAGCGACGCTGTGCGCACCGTT